>NC_047155.1:9215931-9929681 GCF_009819705.1 Hippoglossus hippoglossus
TTTTTGCTTTGCATTCTCTCAAGCAGTGAGTTTAATCACTGTCGGTTCAAATCCACACAAACTCAAGATGTTTCTCTGTGCTCTGATGATTTGAACTCTTTTAATGGTCCAGTGTGAAGGACTTAGGAGGCATCGGGAAGAAACATTCATAATACTGTTTGCATCAGTTAATAATCACATGAAACCATGGACTCTAAATAAAGATGGATGACACGCCTCCTCTTACTCCCACTATCGACAAATGAAGCCAACATAGCCAGGATGCTAATGCTGCCATGTTGGGCCGAGGATAACATCTGGATTCTGTGCAGTAATGATCAAAGGATGACGTGCTCGAACAATCAGAAGTCAGTCTTTTTATTGCATCAAAAAACGAATAAACACCAAACTTAACAGACACATGAGCACCTGAATAATGTGAGCACCTGATGTGATGATAGAAACATTTATCTGATATGAGTTTTTTGACTTTATTGTTTGGCCCGTGTCCCATCCACTAACATGGAGAAGACAGGCTGAGACAGACCAAAACTGGTCATAAACTTTTCTTCTAAGGTAACAAAAAAAACACATCAATTCTCTCCATCAGTAGCAAGTCCATGTTTCTATAGTGGCCCAGAGCGGACAAACCAAACTCTAGAAGGGGCCTCTTGCCTTGTTATATTACCAGAGGGCCTCACGCTTGGAAAGGGGAGGGGAGGGTGAGGAAAGGGCTGCAACTTCACAGCCTGTAAACATCAATGCATCTTCAGCAGAGACACACATGCAAACATTGAAAAAGTATGTTTATCTATGCCCACAAAAAAATCCAAGGAATCAAATCAAGTTGTCTTTTCATTACCATTGTTCCCAATTTGCAAATGTGAACATTAACAACCCACTTTCAAGAAACCAGAGAACATGACGGTTAATAAAGATTTCCCCAGCAGAGCTATGTTCCATTAAAAACCGCCCTTAATGTTAATTACATCCCACAGTTACTGTTAGCAGCACTGATCTCAGGCTTTTATCTTCTTAAGCAAATCTTACTTTCAGTTTCAGATAAAATGTGCTCATGGTTGAACGCACTGAAAGTCATACTTTTCACCCCAAAACTAGAAAATAAATTTGTTTGATGTTGTGTTTGCAGCAGTGTTTATAGTGTTGGCCATAGTGTTTACATGCTAGGTTGGTCCATCCCTTTAGACCAGAGGTCCCCGTGAGATTAAGACAGCTGAACTCAATGGGTTGCTCTGACATTTGGGACCAATTCACGTCCCCTTCAGGATCATTTGTAAAAAAGTTTTAGTTGAGCACAAATCATCAGGTCGAATTGTAACGTGGGCTCATTGGTCCTTCAATAAAGTAACTATGGCAATGAAACAACTATGGCATAAACACAAGGCTGTCATCTTTCATTACTTACATCAAAAACCTGGATAATGAGTCGTGAATATAGGAACATGAATAACCAGGTTTATCTGCGTGTGATTGTCACGTCTCAATTATGATCAAAACCAGGATAAGACTCATGTGCATGAAAATGTACTGATCCGCTTCTTAAAACCCATTAAACCTGTGAGGTGTCTATGACACTCTGAGATAAAATGTCACAATAAAACATCCGGCTGAGGCCTCTGCGCTGTAGTGCAACACGTGACTGTGTGTGTGTGTGTGTGTGTGTGTGTGTGTGTGTGTGTGTGTGTGTGTGTGTGTGTGTGTGTGTGTGTGTGTGTGTGTGTGTGTGTGTGTGTGTGTGTGTGTGTGTGTGCGCAAGTCAACCTCTGCCCACACAGAGCCTGTATCTCATCATTATTAAGAGAGTTGTGACAGGAGCAGACAGGAAGCCTGGCAGGCTGAGAGCAGCCGACCTTCAAATCTATCTATCCATCTATCCATCTATCCATCTATCCATCTATCCATCTATCTATCTAGATGTCACATATACATTATATAGCAGTTTCTAGATGTTAAACCTAACACACACCCACACACACACACACACAAACACACTTCTCTGTATGCATTAGGAACAGTAAGCACTTATACCTTTATACATGCAAAGCTGCATTTTTCAGGGCTGCTTAGCACCTCACTGCCTCTTAGTCTGTCTGTCTCTCACACACACATACATACACACACACACACACAGAACAGCAGGGGTCTCCAGAGTTATCAGACACCCACATGGGGCCTGATGTCCCTGATGTCGACAGGTTGATTCCACTGAAGCAGATTTTCTTCACCTGGATGAAGAAACATTCAGACCACCTGCCAGGCTTTGACTTCAAAGCTAAACTCCCATTAGAAGGTGAGCGCTACAGACTCGGGAAGACACAATAACAGCAGGTCCTGTGTAACGCAATCCTCTGCAACAGGCCTGTACCAAGCTGTCACTTACCTGCTGAATGTTTGCATTAGAAAGATTGTTGTATTTTACAGTGAATCCTGAGAAAAGGATTTGTGTCCTCGTGTTGCACTGGAAACCGTTGAATTCTAAAGGTATCTGTTCAATTGCATCCACCTTTTATATGTTGTAAACAGCGTCTCTGAAACATTAGATCTGGAGAAACAAGTGGTCTTCATGTAGACAAAAAATGAACTAATTAATGAATCTGTTTTGATTCAGACTCTATTCAAATATTCACATTAAATTAATATATAGTTTCACCTCCTCCAGAGAAACTGCGGAGGATCTCCAGAGTTCAGTGCATGTCTGAGTGTTTACAACATTTTGTATTCACCACTGGTCGTCGAGTCATGACTGATATGAACCAATCAGGAAGCGAATGCGGGTGACTCTAGTTTTAAAACTAAAACATAGTAGAGTGGATGAAGCCTTAGTCACTGCAGCTAACATTGCATTTACAGGACAAACGGTTATAACTAGTCTTTTGAGCAGCGCTGCTTCTTGAGGGCAGACTGGAGGTGAAGGGATTTACTCCAGGAAAGCTACAAGATAGGCCGGCCATACCATTGGTTGCTTATTAGCATGCTAACTTCAGTAAAAGGGTTAGCGTTAGGGTTAGGGTTAGCAAAAAGCAGTGATAGAAATACATCGGTGTAAGAAGTAGAGTTGTCTTCTACCTCAGGAGATAGATCTTAATAAATAAAGGAATGAGGTGTGATGCTGAAGATAAAGCAAGTTAATAGATTTTAATGTTACCATCTGAGTTAGCAATAAAAGATGGGTTCTATTAAGAAACATTTTCAAAAAAACATTAAATTATTAAAGCAACCTTTTCACCCTGAAGGAAAAGCCTTGTTACATGTTTTTTTTTTTTTCCCGAAAGGCCCAGTGTAACTAAATGTCAATCCCCAGGTGAGGAAGGAACGTGTAAGCAATTATAAAACTCAGAATGGTTTTCTGGGGGCAGATTTATCTTTACTGGGCTCTGAGAGAAAATTATGAAACCCAGCCAGTGCACAATAAAACCTCTTTTACGCAGGCAATGAATTTTATCACGTAGCCGAGAAAAAAAAAGAAGATCGGACCATCCATCCATTGAGCCACGGAGTCTATCTTGTGTTGAGGCTCCGCATTCCCAGGGAAGATATTCATTACAGCCACAAACACCCCAGTCAGCAGAACAGGGGGAGTGGGCTTCAATGAGAGAGCAGCCATCATCTCCACTGGCTCGGATTTCCAAGCCACATTTCCACTGTACAGGAAAACCATTCCCCCCAACCCCCCACCCTTGTTTTTCCATTGTCCCCCCGACGTTTTTTCCCTTCGACGCTGGACCACGAACGTGACTGCAGGCAGAGAGTGGCCATCGCACTCATGGTTTCATCACCACAACAGCTCTATTGTGTGTATGTGTGTGTGTGTGGTCTCATCCATGAGGAAAAATGCTCCAGTATCTTTATAATATGAAGCCACAAGATAATATGAACCCACCTCTGCTCCTTTGTTGGGGGCTTAAATCAATGTGTGCTCTGCAGCCACCTTCAAGGTGGATTAATGACACAGAGATTCAATGAATACAGATGCTGGTGTAGCTACAGCGTAGAGTCACTTCAATTTTTAGAGGTGTAATGACTTCTATATCCACAACATAAGACAAAAGCACTAAAAGGGGGAATGCTGGATTTAATGTTCAGTTTCTTTGTGTGAAAACAGCCAGATGTTTGCAGCTGCTTCATGAAGACTGTTTCTGTCTTTGAGGATCATCTCAGGGTCAAAGCCACTCGATTTGTAGTAAAGCAACAGTATAATATTTCATCCATTTATCCAACAACACATACATTGCAATGATTTGGGAGTTGCCTCTTTTACCACCAACCTTATTGCAATTTTTCAATCCAAAATACTTTTAAATATTCTTTACATTATAAAATACATTCGATATGTTTTTTTTATCCGGTTTGTGCATGATTCTGCACCTATAACATCTATGAGATTTTTTTTACAAATTCAGTGATCTAAACAAAAATGGTTATATAAAATATGGAGGAACATAAAAAATATAACCACCTCACTCCACAATTACCATCACCTCCACCTCAAGACAAAATAAAGAGTATGAGAGTCAATTGAAAAGTAAATAAATAATACATATAATAAGCTTAAAAAACAAAGAAGTTTTAAAAGAAAGAAACACTATGGATTAAATCGCTGGATGAATGTGGAAACAGAGGATGCACATCGAGCTTCTCCACCAGCACCACCTCCGCCTCCGCCTCCACCCCCATGAATAACTATGCAGGCCAATGACCTGCTACTATATCACAGGGGGCGAGGACAAGGTTAGATTAGCAAAGAGGGGGAGCAGCACTGCTGAGCCTTGGAGAGAATTGATATTGAAACATCACGACTCCTCTGCTGCCACCTCCTCCTCCCCCTCTCTAATGATCAGGCACATACACACCAACACAGTTACACACACACACACACACACACACACACACACACACACACACACACACACACACACACACACACACACACACACACACACACACACACACACACACACACACACACACACACACACACACACACACACACACACACACACACACACACACACACACACGCTCATTGTGCGGCAGACATGTGGGAGCTTGTGACCAGGAGGGAGAGTGAGGTAATGATGAAACAAGCCTGTGGCAGACAGAGACAAGTAGAGAGGAGAGCCTCCGCTAATGAGCTATTGACATTTTGAGAGGACGAGCTTGGAGAGACATCTGTAGCTGCTTGATTGAAAAACCTCAGCCCCTCGTTTGCCTGGAGAGAAAAAAAATCTGGATTTGCATAAAACTAAAAGGATGCAGTGTTATGCAAATTCAGAAAAGAAAAATGGATTGGTTTTGACCTGACAATAAAAGTCAGGTCATTACAGACGAGCTCAGAAGAGGAGAGATTAGAAAAGATCCAGTGGAAGACAAAGGCAGAGGATCAGGTTACACACATTCAATTATGGATGAATCAAGGATGAAATCATGCAATGTCTTTAATACTCATACATCACTATAGAGCAGACTGTCCCATCAATCCAATGCTGCAGAGGAAAGGCCACCATCAAAAGAAAGAATCCATTTACACATATTAAAGATATTATTAAATAATAAATCACTTGATGGGCCTTGTTTTTTAAGCCCTTGGAGGGTTTTCACTGTTAATATCAGATTTCTGGTCATATTTATTCTTGAGCTTTTGTAGTTGTTTGGCTCTAAGGAAGGCAATGGATGAGAAAAATGTATTTAACTATGTATGTATTTAACTGGAGTAACTTTCAGTTTTTCATGTAGCTAAAAAACATGCTATCTCACAATTTGGTGTGTTCCTCTGAGATGGATTTTAGTCTGTGTGACGAAACTGTTCAAAAAAGCTACATCTTGAAAGAAAATATTTCTTTAGAAGAAGGGAAAATCCAGAAGTTAATTTTCACAATTCATATTCCAAACTCTAGAATTTCTCTCCTGGTTAAAACAGTTTATTTGGAATTCCCATAACAGATGTTTAACCTGCTTAAGGTGGATTATCAGCAGTGTTTTTCCAAAGGCCCCAAGGTGAGAGATGGTGGTACGAGCCATTTTTCACCCCCAGCCGCTCAGAGGCTGTGATGCATTTGCTCGATCTCCAGTCGGACACACAGAGCTGCTGAGATGTGAGAGTAATGGACTGGAACTCGAGCCAACAGACACTGGAAGGTCCCTGAAGAGCGGCTGCCACTTTGCTTCTCAAACACATTACCATTGATTTTTCACTGTTCTCTTGTCGTCACAAACTGTACAGGTCATGAATTAGGAAGACATACTGGATAAGGCTTATTTTAGCAAAGACAAGATAAATACTTGCGAATTTAGCTTCAAGGCATCAGTAGAAATAGGAATTAGTGGTATTTTTGGGGGAAATAAGCTAGTTAGGAGCGAAAAGCTGAGTTGAACATGTCTTCTTTTACATCTTCGATATGCACATTCCCCTTTCGCAAGATGTCTTCAAAGTAAAAGCAAAACATTCATTATGTTGCTGCAATGCTTCATATGGAACTGAATTACAGAGCTTTTATTTTGAATAAGAAAGTGACAGTATACTGTAGAAGTGTTTGAGGAGGACTCACTAATGACGAGGAGTAATTCTGAAGTATCTCTGGAGCATCAACACAGGAGAAGCGAAGTGTTCAGGTTTAGAACGGGCACTGCACTAGTCTGCTTAATTATTGGCCCTTTGATGTACCGGTAGGTGGATTTCATTGCCTTTGGACAGAACCAGACGAGCTGTTCCACCTTCCACTACAAAAATGAGAGCGGTATTCATCTTCTCAAATGTGTGTGCAACCATTAATGAAGCCATTACTTACAACTCAACCTATTGCAAAGGGCATTACACAAATTTGTAGCAGGGGTGTTGCAAAGCAAGCAATTTCCTGGGGGCCTAGAAGGGAGATGGAGTGGGGGCCTGAGAATGGCTGAGTAGTCCACAGCAACACACAACTGGCCGTCTGGGTCCCTTTTGTCCAAGGCCCCCTAAAGTCCCTCGAAACGCTAAAAGTACACTGGCTGCCAGAATTAAAGAGTCAGACTTCTGTCTAAATAGTAAACCCACAAACCTGTGCAGCTATATATAAATGTGTGTGTGTGTGTGTGTGTGTGTGTGTGTAAACAAAGACAGAGTGTTCTGCTTGGCTGCCTGTGTAAATACAGGTGGAATCTGCTGTGAACAAATTGCCTCCTGTTTCTTGTGCAAACACTGAGAAATACCAGGGGGAGAAAACAGCATCCATTTTCAATTAGGTGCTGCTGCTAATGAACGCCACAGCCCCTCACTCTAATTACAAAACTGCACCATCGCAAACACGGGCGGGCAGAATGTGTTAATATAAAAATGACATTCATCACTCATGTGCAGAGGGAACAAACAAAGTAAGAAAAGCATGGTGGTCGCACAAACACCATTAGGATTATAAAGAGTAACACATTTTAAGAAGAAGTAGAGAAAATGTCTTTTTAGATCCTCGTTAATTTGAGAAAACAGAGAACGAAATGGAAATCTTTGAAATATGGAATATTTCAGAATTACCTAAGAGTCAATGCAGCATCAGTGCACATCATGGAAATAAATAAATAAGTTACAGACAGGAAATGGCAGATGATGAATCCTTGGAGGAGGTAACCTTGCACTCCAAACTGTCAATATCCCCTCGACGGTGAAGCTCATGTTCACTCTCTCTCCCTCTCCTGAAAATGCATTAGACACAGACGATACCCTCAGCACATCAACACCGACCACTAATCTGTTAATTGATCTGGAGAGAGGAAGGAGAGGAAGAGGGTGTGTGTGTGTGTGTGTGTGTGTGTGTGTGTGTGTGTGTGTGTGTGTGTGTGTGTGTGTGTGTGTGTGTGTGTGTGTGTGTGTGTGTGTGTGTGTGTGTGTAAGGGGGGTATGGGATGGAGGGATGATATTACTTTAGAAATATATAATCTTTTATAATGGGTTCAGGGGCATCGGGTGAATGAAGGCTTGCTGTTATTTGGGTAATTCATCATCCCGGTTTATTGTTCAGTCTCCGAGAGCATTTTACTGTAATAAGTGAGAAAGTAATGTTCATTGAGTATCACACCTTTACCAGAGCAGAGTCACAAAGTGCTACACATGAATAAAACAACACCGTAAACGTAGTAATAAACAATAAATATATGCGAAAAAAACAGAACAGAAAGACACTTAAAATGAATTTTTCAAACACTAGAAGACACAAGGTGAGACGATTAAAAGAAAAAGAAAATACATATATGGGTTTTCAGTCGTCTTGTAAAGGCTTTAACTCACAGACTGTATCTAAAGAAATGAGGCCAAACATGGACCAAAAACGTAAGTTTGGTTTTAATTGGTTATTTGATATAAAAACGGGGTAAAACATCACGATTGATAGCTGAGACTCACCAATGATTGACCGAGTGTATGTGTATCGGTGGGGAATTGATACGTTGGCTCCATCTCCCAAGTGCCACTGCACAGACGCTGGCTCCAAATTACGTCATCGGCACAAGATGTTAGCATTTGTGTCAGGGACATTTCAGCTTCGCAACTATACATCAAGAGGAGATGGAGACGCATCGTCCATCTTGATCTACAGTGTATGGGTTCGACCTATGCTGCAGAATGTAAGTTAATAGGAAGTGCATGATTCACTTTTGTTGAAAAGATCAGTAAAAGCTCTGGTCAGAGTCACCTTAGTGACTTATGTAGAATATACATATGAGACACATCTCTGTAAAAAAGCTTTTATTATGTGATGTCTTTTGCTAATTCTATTATTATTATTAAATATTATTGTGTTATATTGTTTGTTATAAAGAACTTTGTGACTTGTATTGAAAAATGCTGTACAAATAAAAATATTATTATCATCATGAAGCAGGTTAAGGATGTTTGCAGGGACCCGAGTATCTTAAAATGAATCTGTGATGGGAATTCTCACCAAGGCTCTGTGGGCGGTTCCAGAGAATAATTTCCAACCACTATGCACAACAAAAAAGTGGCACCAAGTACAATAGTCTATTTAAAGTCAATCAAGCTGCACCAAATTACATTACTCATTGAAATCAGTGTCCTAAATATGTCAGATTTTTTTCATCAAGATCCATGAATTATTCTCACTGGAAATTGCTGAAATTGGGAAATCTGTTCAGTAATTTGTGTATAATTCTGCTGACAAAAAAATTAAATAACTAAAATGTCACCCAGTAGAGCACATACGTCTGCCAAGACCCAACAGGCCCCTTAAATTCAATCAAACTGCACCAAATGACACAGGCTCAGTTTCCTCAGCGTCAGTCCTCCAAATGTTAATGTTTTTTCATTAAAATCCAAAGATTTATGCCCTGAGAAATCAGGGGAAATGTTGACAAACATTGTGTAACTCACTGTTAAAAAGGAGGAAGATACTGTGGCACCATGTTTCCTACAAAGTTCTCAAAGCTGTTCACGAGGGAGGATCACATTTAGTTCGACACAGAGAGCGAGCGCTTTCATCTGACTCCAGCCCACCTGCTAACCAAAGTGTCTTCCCACTTCTCAGAGGGGACAGAGACGATCCGAAGAGACCGGAGGAGTCTGGAGGACGACAGCAGGCGTCATCTTACTGGGAGCCTGATAAATGCAGAAGTGTTTTGGCGTTGCTGCGCCTCTCAGCCACTAAAGGGATTAAGGGCCCGATCAAGGCTGCAGCGTAAGTGATAAGAGTCAAAAACAAGAAGAAGAAGTGAGTCACACGTTCTAATCCCTGCTCCACCGTCCTCACCGGCAGACATTAAGCATCATCTGCCTGACACATCCCCCTCGGAAACATAAGGAGCTTAGATGATGCAGCGTTTTTTTTCTTCCTCAATAAGAGGAGTTAAAAAAACTTGCAAAGAGTTCATGTAGGTTACAATATGATTATTTTAACTCCTGACAAAACAGACTATAAAAGACAGGAGGGTTCAGTGATGTTCCAATATATTCTTTAAAATGAAATTATGTGAATTCACCAAGTTATCATATCATTTATTGATAAGATATAACAATCAACTGATATTTGAGTGTTACGGGTTTGTAAAGAGAACATGTTGTGATGACGAAGATCTTCATTCTTCAAGTAAAAATGCAGAAAATTCACTAGATTCAGCTTCTAACTTGTGAGAATTGGCTGCTTTTCTTTATCATATTGTGAATTTTTTTCCTGAAATTATGACTAGTTACTATTTTTTGCCATTTAAAAAGTTCAGTGTGTAGGATTTAGTGACATCTAGTGGTGAAGTTGCATGTTGCAGCTGAATACCCCCTCACCTCACCCTCCCCTTCCAGACATTTGAGAGAACCTGTGGTAGCCTACAGTTGTCATAAAAACTCAAAAGGTGTTTAGTTTGTCCAGTCTGGGCTACTGTACAAAACACAACGTAGAGAGTACCCTCTCCTGATGTAAATATGAAGTATTTAAATATAAAGGGCTCATTCTAAGGTAAAGAAAACAACTATTCATACAATTTAGATATCTTATATCAGAGTTACAGAAAACTAATTGGAAACATGCAGATAAGTTTAACATTGACCATTTCACTGCTCTTTAGGAAGGAAAAAGTAATGAACAACCCTACCGCCATGTTTGTTTTATGAAAGAAATGCACTGCGATCTATATTCACGATGAGCAGTTGCCCCGTTGAAGCACATTATGTAATTTGCTGCTGGGGTATTGAGTCAGTAGTGTCAACTGGAACATTAATGTTCATCTACTGCCCTCTAGTGGTCTTTAAAAGTAAAGCCAGTGCTTGTGTGTAGCAGATCATCATATATATATATATATATATATATATATATATATATATATATATATATATATATATATATATATATATATATATATATATATATATGGTAAATAGGGTGGTTGTACATTTATTGTATCACGATGACAGCGACTGTCCTCTATGTACTGTCTATTGATCCATGGACAGAGTGGCTTCACTGTATAGAATCTAAACCCTGTTAACTGGAGCGAACAGAATGTCCCCATTCAATTTTTAGATTTGTTCCATGTGTAATTTCCAACCCTTTAAAAATACCTTTTAATTTCACTCTTCTCAAATAAGTCAAATGTCCTTTGGATAAAAGTTTAATTCACAAAAATACATTGACCAATATAATGAAAATGTACTAAAATGTACTTTAATAATCCATAAAAGCTGGAACATCATTGACAGAAAAACACAAGAAGCATTATTAGAGTTGGTTTAGTATAATATATTTCAGCTTCAAGAGACATAGAAATCAATCCTTATTTTTCCCCATATTTCTTCTATAAAAAGGCCCATTTTTTTTCTGAAGCATTATTATGCAAAAAATGGCATTAGAATATATTATGGGAGCTATGAAATCCCAGTGACTGAGTATAAAATTAAGTCACATCAAAGAGAGATATCTGCAGAAGAGAAGTCCATGAACAACAGGGCGAACAAAGAAAAAAAAAATATAATAAAAATAATAATACATATCATAGACCTTGATCTATCATCACTGACATGACAGGCATGGACAATAGGTGTATGGCTATAAAAAATTTCTCACTTTTCCACTTGATTTCACTTGAAAACATCTACACTTAATAACTGATGCATTTTTTCATGCTTGTTTTTGAAGAATATTTATAATCATACAACTAAAGAGGTCAACTTCCATGTCTCTCAAATACGATATTGATATTGAAAAAGATGAAAAATACTGAAATTCTAACGTTGTTTTCCTTCTTAAAAGCGGTTGTTTTCATTTTGTTAAACCGCCAAATTAAATGAATCTAAGGGGGCTGCTCTCTGGCCACGTTTTGGTGGCTCTTGGACACTTTTTTTTATTCTTTCAGAGGCTTTGCTGCACTTTTATTATCATGATCAACAGTTTGTGGCGTTTTGTTTGTTGGTGCAAAAATGGAGACTGTCCATTCGGGGGGGTTCACACTGAAACTGAGACACAGAGGAAGGTCCTCAAAGGCGAGAGACCAGAGTCTTCTCCCCCTCTCTCTCTCTTACGGTCTTTCTCTCACTCTCTCTTCATTCTCTCATCTCTCTCTCTCTCCCCATCTCTCTCTCTTGCTCTCTCTCATGTAGATCATCCTCGTCTTTGATAGGAGCAGTTCAGTCAGCTGATTCACCGTTTATGGCTGATGGAGGGAGGGCGGGGCTGGGTGGGTGGATGGGGTGACGGGGAGGTTTCGGGGCTGTTGGAATGCTGGCACGTTCCAATCAGGGCAACAGTTCTTCATTACAGCATTTCTGCAACACAGCATAGAGTTTGGTTAGTTTTAACTTCATCAGTCAATGACCAGCCCCAAACTCACCATCTACGAGCTGTCACTGCCCTCTGCAGGCTATTCAATGACAGTACACCTGTTTAAACATTCCTATGAATGTAGGAGGAGAGAATGGAAACTAACTGCTAGAAGGTAAAATGTAACTTCTTTCACTCTGTCTCCTGCTCACAGCTTCTCAGAAATGCACAAACCAAGAAAACAACCTAGTTAACAATTGATGCATCTCCTCCTCTTGCATGTTTCAGTATGGAAGATGAAGTCGTTAACATTTCAAGGTGTGTTACATGTGTTGTAGCTGTAACCTTGAATTCAATGCTATACGAATTTAGCAGTTTAATGTTAAAAGTAACCCTTAGTATTATTTACCCAATCTTTTATAAAGTTTCTTTATGACTTATAGGGCAAAGTTTAGGACCAGTTCTTGAGGATTTCACTCAACCCAGGGTCTTAAAAAACAACTCAGAAATTTCCTGAAAAGACTCAACAAATTTCTGCTTTTCTGAGTGTCACCTACAGCCTCTTACAGTCTGAGAGCAGGAATTGAGGCCGGCAGTGAAAGAGAGAGTCCAGAGGGATGAAGAAGAGCCGTCCACTTACAGCTAATCCCTTATCCCTGCAGACACTTTCAGGACAAACAGGAGTTTAAGGGAGCCATGAGTGAACACCACTTTATTTTGTTCACAACTTCTGACAAGTTGCTGTAGTTCACAGAACGGGGAACCCTCCCTCTGATACTTTCCAAAAATGCATATGAGGCCGTCAGCTCCTTCAGGGATGCTTAGAGAGAGGGTACAGGAGCCCTGGTGTGTGTCTGGCTCTGATACGGTCCAACACGGTCATCACTTTAGTGCAGCCACATCTCACAGAAGTGACTCATTCTGCGGTCGTGCCGTATTCACATCACAGCTGAGGTACCATAATTACTTGTTTCCCACTTGTAAACAGTGTTCACATCCAAGTTGTAATTACGTCTGGGGAATGTCAGGTTTTTCTGAAAGCTGCTGTGTATTTAACTTGCCGACAAATAATAGAGAAGTGCAGGTTCAAGAAAATGCAAACGAGTAGATATTGTGCTACATTGAACATGTTCAATTACACTCGCATACAGTAGCCATTAATAGCTTTTTCTAAATTATTGATACGGCTCTTACCCAACGACATGTGTGCTCACCACATGGGAATCACGGGAATCTTTCCCATCATTACCTTCCCTCACACATGATGTGAATGTGTCACTGGTGCAGCTGCTGTCGGAAACCCTCTTTGCTCAGCTCGACACCCCAGCGCTGCTTTTAGCTTCGCAACTAAAACAAGGGTTGTGTGGAGCCTATGGAGAGCAGTTATCTGATCAAATCCCTAATGGCCTCTGGTTTTTACCAATAGCAAAGCCTGAGGGTGGAGCAGGAGCGAATTAGAAATAGAAGTGAACATATGCATAATCCTTCAAGCGCATGCCCAGCAAGTTATGGGACGTCTGGGAGGTCAGTGAGGGCGTTTGACCTGCCTCACAGTGCTGAGTAGGAGCTAGTAGGGATAGAATCTATTCATTCATTTGACTTGTAATAGAAGGAGAAGCACAGATTTAAGATCTAGATTTTAAGTATTCCTGATCCAAGGCCATGTTAAGAAAGTGATAAATAGTGTTATAACCGTGTTTCTGCTGCTCTTAGAAGTGAACATATCCTGACATGCATCATTTGCAGCTGGAGTAACATCCAGCTAAACTTCTGAGCGTCTACATCAAAGTATAAAACCTCAGTTACCAAGTCTATAAACTCTAATGGCAGCATCAGGTGTTAAGGTGATAAAACAACATGGGGCAACGTCTGACTCCAGACCATGAAAATAAATAAAGTCTGTGGGGAAATGAGGCCACCTGTTGCTTTATCTGCCCAAAAGAATCTGGAACCATGCTGAGAATTCTGAAAGAAGCATTCTGAAATATATAGTATAACATTTAAATCTTTAAAAGAGTTTTCTTTTTCACAACCAAGTGGAATATATATACAATAGTGACCTTGTATTGTATGAGGAAAAAGTTACACAACTGTAAATACTAATATTCAGAACCACAACAGTCACAGTATGATGTCAGGAACTCCCCGGCAATTTCTCCCCCAATGAATTCAGTAAAATCAGAGACAGCTTGTAGCTTATGAGGTCAACAAACTGGAAAATGGCCACGAAGTGAAATGTCCCATTAACTTTCTCTCTCTGCCCCATCCGAGACTGGCACTGTAGCCCCTCTCCCAGTGTACGGGGCTGCTCTGCTGTGAGCAGTGGAACAGTGAGGCTGTAATCCCATTAGTGCTGGTTCATTGGGCTGGCCAGCGTGTGAATGGGAGCAGGGGGGGGCAGACACCGCCCTAGGGCCTGTTAACGGAGGCCTCCCTCTCACACCCTCCGGACCTCGAACTGCCCAACACAGATGGATTCAGATGAGGAACGCGGTGGGTGGGTGGATGGCTTAGTGACCCTGATGGCTGAATAATCCGGTGTCATCAGTAAAATCTGTTTTATTTCCTCCTGAACTGTAAATTAAAAGATACTGAAGGAGATTAGTGTAAAATCTCTGTGGCGGGCTGGGCTGAAATGTGTTGACAGAGATTGTAAGAGACTTAGAAATGACCAAAACACTGAGGAAAATAAACTTGTAAACTGTGGGTTGACCAGCTACACCCTCTTTACAAGAAAATCCCCCTGGTACACAAGCAAGACGTCCTACTACTGATCCAAAAGCTGCTTGTTCATGCTGCATCTGTTCACCTAATTACATCTAACCATTGTAACCAATAGTGTGATTCATTGTTGAGCACTTTGTTTAGTCATTTTGTTTTTTCATTCTACTCATTCATCAACGACAGCACAAATCTATTATTCGTATGTTTTTATACATGTTTTTCACCTGAACCAGAGGTGACAGTTTCTGCAGAACCTTCCAGAAACAATAAGGCATATTCAGGTTCATAGGAGGAAACAGTGGACCCCTCCACCACATATGATTTAAAACAATGTGATACCGAAGTGAGGAAAGGACACATGCTGCTCCATGTAAAAACTTTATTTGTCCACTCAGAGAGAAACATCGGCTTCGGCAGCATCGGGACCGAATCCCTCAACATCATAAACAAGAGCCAACATCTTGCTCAAGGGCGCTTCAGCACAGTTCACACCCTGAGAAGTGACAGCGTGTACCGACGTCCTTCAGTTGAAGGCCGAAGTCTCCCTCCTCATTCTGCCACCCCACCATTGGTCTCACACAAAAGATGTGTTGAGGCCCCTAAGTTACACATTTTGTAACTTCTTCAAAACAGACAATCTAACAATCATGCACACTTTACACAGAGACAGATCAGGTGTGCGGCAGAGTTTCAACTACTCTGTCTTCAACAACATCCTTTGTCACTTTGTGTGTAAAACTCAGTGTAACATAATGACTGCCATGTCAGAAAGTGTGTGTCATTATCCACGTTTGAATGATTCATCCCACTAAGACACACAGAAGGAAGTGTGAATTAGTGTGGTTGAAACTGTGACAGCAAACGTTTCTACCTGACATTTGAGTGTGACCACTGGAATCACACATCAAGACTGGCGCCACCATTGTGGAACCCAGTTAGTTTCAAGCATACTGAACTCTTTAGGCTTCACTAACTTAAATTTTCAACAACACTGACGCCCGATTCAGTTATCTCCATGCGAGTGTGGGCGCACATCATAAGACCTCAGAAGATTTCCTCAACTGACTGAACCTGAATGTTCGAGAGGAAACTTTCCACAGCAGACGGGAAAAATTATTTACTTCGACTTCCTAAATCAGTGAGAGGGTTAAATCTTATGTATGTTATATATAAAACCCTGCAGGATTCTTCTACACTGCTCATACCAAGTTAACTATGCCTTTTTCATTACTGGCAGAGCTGCAAATCAAAAATAAATACTTCTTTGATATATTTTTGCCATTATAGGAACTGTGTACTAATGTGATGAAGTATTTTCATTTGTCAGGTATTTAAATTAGACAGGAATTGGACAGGAATAATTTACAGGAATCAGCCTTCTGGTTTACTGATAGTGTTCGTTTTCACACTTCCTCAGTATCAGCATCCTGCTAAAACTACCCCAAACATTTTTGAGAAACGATTCAGATTTTTCTAGGAAACAACCTGACAACGGACCAGGATTTCCTCAGATCAAAGTAGCTGCTGAGCTCGGCTAAGTTTCGTATTAAAATCCAAACATCGTCAACAGTGACTCATTCATTCAAACAGTAATGATGGCTAAAGAAACGTAATGAAAGCACTTCACACTTTTGAAAAGCGGACTCAGGGATGTTTGCTGGTAAATCACCAGCATCAGCCTTTTAAAGCCAAAATAACTTGACACATCCCACATATGCAAACTATGAACAAGAAGACAACTGATTCATCATCACATGGACTAGTTCCTCTACCAGAAGAATTTAACTGTGTCCACATCAGCCGGCTGCACTTGGAAAAGTCTACACAAAAAGCCCTTTCAACAAACACTAGGTCGAGTTAAATGAATCCAGGCCAGGTGAGGTGTGACTATGTGCTGACTTTATTAGGGATAAACTGACCCTGTAGGATAGGGTCAGCTTTCTTACCTGTTACACCACCAGTAAAAACTGTTCACACAATGTAATACTGGTATCTCTACATTTGTGTAAAATATAGATTGTATATATCTATATACTGTATAAGATCTTTTTAAGACCTCACCCATGAAAATCATCATCACATCAGGAGAGCAGGTGGCTCTACACAACCACTACCAACTGGTTTGCTGTGCTGACAAAAGGCCAATATGAAGAGTCATGACCTCCCAAATCATGCCAAACTAGATAAGCAATAAGGACAAATATGCCGGGATAAAGTCAACACTCTTTGATAGAGTTTTGGTTCCCAACAAGCAGCTTTCACTTGACCACATTCTCACTGAGACAATATTGCACAAGCAAGTTTTGTGGTGAGTGAGCTAACAGCTAAGAAGCTATGACCTCATTGAAAAAGAGAATTTGAGAAGGTGTGAAAATGTTGCCGCTGCAGAGCTGAAGCAACCGAACTGTACCAAACTGTCACACAGCAAATTATTGATATGGCAGACGATACAAAAAAAAAAACACTGAAAGACAAAGCAAGACATTTCCTGTTTTTGTCTCTGGCGGGTTCTGGCCCAGCGTGTCTAGTTTTAGCTAAAACCAGCTGTGAGTAGCATCATCATCACAACCATCTGATATCAGACTCAAATAAATGTGACTTCCACACACTGCTAACAAGCTCAGAGAGTAATATATAATAAACTACAACGCGTGTAGGCAGAATCATGAGGATTTATGATTGACGTTATTCATTTTAGGTGAAACACACACACACCTGGCTCAGAGCTGCTGCAGGGGCTGGAGGGGGAGTCTCTAAAGCAGGACACAGTTGGATTTCTTTTTCGCCTTCTTCTTTTCCACTGGCGTTTTCCTATTTATCTGTCTGACCAGGTCATAGAAGATCTAAGAGACACAACAAACAAAAAGTGATAAAAATATCCGTGGTGATACAGTTGGTAAACACAATGTTACACCTTAAAGCGTGTGTTGTGTGTCACAGTTTACACACAGTTGGTTTAACAAGTGGCAGGTTTCATTAAAAGTAACTGAGCTCATTACTTCCTACACTGTTAATAAACAATACATTTGTCAAATTAAAAGTCTGCTGACGAGGTTACTCTCAGAATTAAACAACTCCCTGACAGATTAAGTGAATGTCTGATTGTACTGGTGTCCGTTTACAGTTTGGACATGTTCATCAGTGGTTTACTTCTGTGTGTACTCACATCGAGGACGTTGATCTTTGACTTAGCAGAGGACTCTAAAAAGGCACAGTGGTTCCACTGTCTGGCCAGGTTCTGGCCCTGCTCCTTCCCCACAACACGCTCATCCTCCAAGTCGCACTTGTTCCCCACCAGAATCATCGGCACCTGAAGACAAAACAAGAGAGAGTGAGGATGAATATTTGAGGAAAGTTTGTGATATATTCACTTAAATTCAGAACGGCAGCGATACTAAATCTTTTTGAAATGTTTAATATTTTGAAAACAGTGTGACAAAATGAATTAATCCGTACAGAAAGAAGAAAAACAGCAGATCTGAATGAAAAATCCTAATCAAACACAGATGTGACTTTTTTTTTAAGTCGTTAACCGAGTCTACTAAAATAAATAGAGGGAAAGAAATACAGGGAGGAAAAATTAGTGAGTCGATAGTAAGGTTACAAAAGTAAAGCAGTGGTGGAAAATATGTATGAAATAGTAGATGGAATTCTAGCGGAGCAAACAAAGCAAGTGAGACAGATTCAGTATAACATTAGCACATGTTTTGTACAAGTGCCAATACAATAGCTAAACTTTAGTACAAATACCTAAATCATACTTTTTAGATCCAAATATGGCCCCAAGAAAAAAAGTTTTCGTAACACTGGAAAATCCAAAATTGTATTATGGTGCATAACTGTATTCACCTGCTTTCATGTGCAATTAAAATGAAGTGGAATTCAACATAAAACTTGGGTGTTGCAAAAACCTACAAGATGCAATACAAACTGTGGGAAACAGACTGGAAAAAAATATCAAAAAGCATCTTTATAAACCTCTGCAGGGGAAAGAGGGAGAAGAGAATAACCTGTCACCTCAATGGTCTAAGACATACACCAGGACATAACCCTTGTATAAATCCAGTCAGTTGTTCTTACAGTGCTTATGACGACACTGTACGAATTCAGTGCTGGATCATTCTTCTTGAAGCATTTAGAGCCAATGAACACTTCCTGCACTCACGCACGGGGCTGTACAATTAATCAAACATTAACGTCCATTATGCAACTCTTCAAACATAATGACTCGAAACAGCCCTAGATTCATTCATTCAGTATGGTCAACAAACTATGTCCTTTACACAGGCTTCCGCCCACCCGGTAAATGTATCACTGGTAACATTAGAGTTTGTGAAGGTTCAGCGCCGAGGCCTGGGACGTGAAAAATATCTAACAGTATCAATAATAAAAGAGCACATGTCTAATAAAAGGGAAGCACATAATAATTAATAAAGTTAAGTAGCCTATTCATTTCAATCAGAAGCCTGGATGTGGGAGGGTCACAGAGACAATCAATAAAAATCAATCCATCCCTCCAGCAAAGCCAAGGAAATCATTTAGGTTGCAAAACAGTGACAAAAGAGATTAAAAAAATCAATAGGAACTTGCAAGGAAGTTTAGTTTCTTTTATTGTGTAGAAAGGAAATCCTCTCTAACTAATGCTGAGAACACAACCGTTGACATGAAGTCCAGCTGGTATGGGAATCTTCCAAATACCCTGCACTTCTTCTTTTGTGCTCTCACTCAGATGTTTTCACAACCAAGGTCAAAAAAACAAAAACTTTCTGAGGAAGAGGGGAATAGTCTGGGCAAAACTTCAGCCCTTCAACTGTCACATCGGGCATAGCAGGAGCAGTCAGGGTGTCGGGATGCGGCTCATCCTGCCTGCTGTTTCCTGACCGGCTATCTAGGGAGCACGCTGGCCTGGAGGAAGCCGTGGCAGCCCCGCCCAGCCGGGATAACATCGCTTTCCTTCCTGAATGTTTTCGAACATTTCAGCTGGATTGCATGTTCCGGCTGCTCCCTGGAATTACATGATAGTGTGAGACTGTTTGTTTGTGTGAGCCTGTACGTTAATTCGGCCGGCATTCCATTTTTACGTTTAAACTGGGCTTTGCAAAACCTTCCACAGTAAAACCTTATGACAACATCCGAGTTTTCCAAAGGTCCACCGGATATTTGTGTTGTGTGGTGCAGCTAAACAAAGCGACAAGCGTAATCAACTAGTGGAAAACTTTGCATGCAGCACATCAGGTGCCAATAATATCAGCTGGGGTAATCTATTTGTGGTAGGCCAGCAACAAATAAATCTCTGCATGGGAAATCCTGCCTTCAATAAACTCTTCTGATCCAGAAACTGCCCCCAGTTGTGTCTTGTGGTTCTGGAAAATATATGGTAGTTTCCCGACATGTGCTAACTTGCTCACACTTCAGTCCTTTTCCCACCCAAAGGCCACTAATGTTAAGAGGTTGTATTTGACAGTGGCCACATTCATAATGGCACTTTTTGAAAGTATAGGATGAATATTCCACCGTCTTTTTTTCTTCCCTCTCTTGCTCTCTCTGGGCTGTGGGGCAGACGACAGGAAACTGCGATGTTTAGATTAACCCCACAGAGGTTGCTGCTTGATGTTTGATATCCAAACAAGCCTTTGCGCTGGACTGCTGAATGGCATTTCTCCCAGAGGTCCTGGGAGAACCAATGGTATGCCCTCCCAACACAAACTATGGGCCAAGCTAGGATGAGAAGGATGGAGCGAGAGGGATGAAGGTATGCAAGGAGGGAAAAAATGTTCGGTGTCAGCAGCACACAAGGCAGCATTAACCTACTTGAGGAATCCGCACAGCCCACAGAGAATCTGTAAGCAGGCTGTTAACATGCTACAGACAGGTCCTATCGTGTCCACAATGGCATGCTAAAGACTGGATTGCGGGAGCACAGGATAGCGTAGTATAGATTAGTTTAAATGGATGGAGTCAGTCGCTCCAAATGCTGCGGTGAGTCACAAGCAGCGAGTTGGGCATTACTGCCGTCCTACTCACACAAGCAGAAACAGAAATGGCCCAGAAAAAGTCATAAGACCTCTCTTACATAAGAACTGTGGAAGTAAGTATGGGAAGGGAGCTTTTAACATGCTGGTGACTACTATTCTTCCCGACTAACGACTTATTTAAGGAGATGGAATTTGGTGTTTAACGTAGAGTCATAAAAACACTTGAATTGAGCTTGGCAATATTAGGGGCATCTGTTCATTTTGACAGCTTTGCAGTAAATGGTCCATGGCAGAGTTGAGAATGAGAACAGCTGCAGCAACAACCAGACTGTTCAAGCTTTCGCTCTTCAATAGTATGAAAGCTCTAACCCCCAAAAAAAGGAAAACATGTTAAGCATCTCCTTTGGTCGTGCATTCCTGCAAGGGGCAAAGAAAGATAAACAGATGTCACAACCATCATAGGTAAAGACTTAAATCACCACAGGACTGATAGCTGACGGAGCGGACATAATAGCCCGATAAAAAACTGGGGATACATTCAGAAGGAAGAAATAGAGAAGAAAAGGGACATTAGCCGTTTTCTGGCATGTTGAGGAGCCACTGATCCTGCAATCCATCTGTTAGCCTGAGGCTAACCTCAGCTCTCTAACCACGGAGGCTCTAATGAAGTACCACAGCCTCACAATCCAGTGTGTTTTTGATGAGCTGAGGCTTTCCTTGCATCCCTGACGTCCAATCACCCGCACAGAGTGCCAGACCACAGTGAGGCCACAAAGCTGGCCATAGAGAGCAGGGAGAAACACAGAGCAACAGGCAGTGAAAAGGCCAGTCAAAACAGAAAGCAGAGAAGCTTACTGGCACTGATATAGAGGAAGGGGAACAGGAGGACAACCGATAGAAAAGATGGGACAGAAAAGATGCAAAAAGTATAAAACTCCTTCAGCAGGCTGGAGAGGCTCCTCGAAGATGGTTGATGGGGAACAGAGAGCAACAGAGGGGAGGAAAGAGCGAGAGAGAGAGGGTTATGGTAACATTCAATCCCTCCAGAGATCACCAAAAAAGGGCATCTGAGATCCTGCTGACGCACTGCCCCACCAGAAAGGGGTTGGAGGGTTTACTCACTCCAACAACCTCGCAATTCACCAGAGATACAGAAAAATGGAAATGTGCTCCTGATAAACAGTGAAGCAAGAAAATAATTACATGAGACATGCTCCTCTTTATTTTCACCGTTACAGATATAAGCAGAGGAGCTGACTTGAACATTAAAACCATATTGTTCAAAAAGCAAAACTTAACGCTTTAACATCTCCTGCTGAGACATTGGCCTACTTTTTAGGGGACTAAGCTTACGTGTGGGGCAATTCTGTTTCCATGTCAAACACAGATTAAGTAAACAAACCACAGGGACCTCCAGGACGCTAGTATCAGCTAATGCTAGGTTATATACTGTACAAAAGTTTCACCGAGTGCTTTAGCTTATTGTTTGCACACTAGAGACAAGGCTACAGAAATACCACTACAGCGCCTGCTTTATGTCAAGGTAATCCAAGTTTGTAATCACTGGCATGAGATGCTGTGATTACAGTGTTGAATGGTATCCATGGCAACAGTGTGATCAGCTCCCTGAACAATGTAGGCGGCTGACAACAGAAATAAGGCCTGTAACCTATCTGCACTATCTTCCACAGTTTCTGGTGTCAACAACCTATTCGGACATGACGAAATAAAATGAAGTGAAGAAAACGTTATGGGAAAATGTGGAGGAGTTGATGTAAACATGCTTGTGGTGCTTGAGTGTGCACACTGTGTACTTACATCCTCTGTGTCTTTTACTCGTAGAATCTGTTCTCTCAGGTCCTGGAGGTCGTTGAAGGTGGACTGTGCTGTGATGGAGTAAACCAGGGCGAAGCCTTGGCCGTTCTTCATGTACAAGTCCCTCATCGCTGTGAACTGTTCCTACACGGCACAGAAAAACAAAGAGGAAGAATGGGGCATGAGCTCTGCCATGTGCCATCTGCACTTTATATACTGTTAAAGGATTTACTGTCAACATCATATAACACTGCATACAATAAGAAGTCATGTTGGTGTGACCTACTCAATACATATCGTGAATGTTCAAGTCAAAACTATTAGTCAGTTTTTTCTTTTTCCAAGAAAAAGTGTGAAACGTTTGGTAATTGTAGAATCTGCAATGGAAGGCTTTGCTTTCTTTGTCTTTTTTTTTATATAGTAAATTAAGAAAACTATTTGGGGTTTGGACTGTTTGTCACAGAAAACATGCATTCTCCTAACTATTTGCAGATGTTTTTTGGACCATGTGCTTATTGGAGGAAATCTGAGGATTAGTTGCAGCCCTGGTTGATGCAGAAAAGATTTTTTCACGACATTTCGCAGAAGACTGCAGGACTCCCTACCCCACTGTCTAAGTGCCCCTGAGCAAGGCACCTTACTCCCCCAACATCTGCTCCCCGGGCGCCGTCCATGGCTGCCCACTGCTCTGTGTGTTCACTGTGTGTGTTGTGTGCTGCTGTGTTCACACGGATGGGTCAAAAGCAGAGGATAAATTTCCCCCATTTGCATGGAGTGTGTCTGTGCATGTGTGTGGGACCAATAAAGGAATCTGGAATCTATTCTCTCTATTCTATTCTCTACAAAATGACGGCAACCTGCTAATAGCATCAGGCATTCTGTATGCAAAAAGCTTATCAACACTCTTCTAGCAAACTTGTGCTAGTTTTACATAAAAACACTGGGCAACTTTGAGGTGGCATTTTTATTTATTTTGAAGGAAAACAATAGAATCTAATTGTCTTTGTATTTTTACTGCTCCTTCATTTATGTATATCTTATCAAAAGTAATTAATCTGAACCAGCAGTTTTTTTCAATCAAGGTAATATCCTACTATCAGTGTTTCCACCTTTACTTACAATGGCAGGATTCAATACAGTGACTTAGCAATCATTATACATCGAACAGCTGGATATTGACAGAGCTTTCAGTAGCGAGGAGTTCACTTACTGTGCCTGCTGTGTCAAGAATTTCAAGCATACATTGCTGCCCATCTACCTCCACTTGCTGTGGAAAAAAGGAAGAATGAGTGAGATAATGTAAGAGTTAATTTCAGGTCACTGGGCACATCATAGTGCATCTTGACATTCTTGTATACAATAAAGACCAACAGCGACAAATAACACAGAGGTCAAAAGAGAATAAAAAAGAAAGAAAGAGAAATAGAATAAAAGAATTTAAGGACAAAAAATTTATAAAAAAGATGGGAAATTATACATGAGAGAGAGAGAGAGAGAGAGAGAGAGAGAGAGAGAGAGAGAGAGAGAGAGAGAGAGAGAGAGAGAGAAAAAGAGGAAAATATCATGACGTGAACTTGCAGAGCAGCTGCTAACAATCAGCTCATTCCACGCCAGCACTTGCGGCCTCTCCCTCGCCGCTGTCACAGGACACTCACCTTTCTGTACGAGTCTTCTATTGTCGGGTCATATTTTTCCACAAAGATTCCCTGTACAAACTGAACTGTCTGCAAGAGAAGACACATAGCAAGTCGAAGTCAGATCATGGCGACAAGAACAAAACGTCCAGCGACGCAAATATGGCCAAGGTGCCATGTCTTCTAGCTTCTTACAACAACTGGAATGAGTATATGTTGAGTTTGTTCATGGAGGTGATGGGCAGCAGAAAGAGTTAAACTAAACCCACAGTACACGTTCATTTCCCCAACATGTGTGACTACATGCAAGTGAAAGGTTTGGCCTAAGCTACATAAAGCACTGTGCTTAGTGGCAGATTTACATCAGGGGTAGACTGAGTTCACATGATAAAGTCTTAAGATCTAAACAGGTCAGCCTTCCAGTCTGAGGGATTAACCCAACTTTGACACCTGGTTAAAGTTAGCTAAGCAGAACATGTAACATTTCACAAACATGCATGTGCTACTGAAAATCTTGCAATGACAATAAAATAGTTTGATATCTGCTCATCAGTTTCATCTGTGGTCTTGTGTCTTACTATATCACTGCTTTAGTTGTTCTACCACATGCCTTTCTGCAAAACCTAGCAAAATGTGTTGCAGTTTCATTGACAATTATCTGACAGTGTGCTACAAAGGAAGAGAGAGAGGCAGGAAGGGGGTCAGGAGTGTGTGGATACTCACCAGAGCGGACTTGCCCACACCTCCAGAGCCTAACACCACTAGCTTGTATTCACGCATGGTGGGATTGTTTCACCGGACAGCCCAACGGTCTGCAGTGGACACACAGGGAGAAAAATGGGACAAGCAAAATGAGAGACGTGAAGTAAAGCGAGTGAAACAAAACTAAAAATAAGTTCTGCTAACTTTCTTTTTGAGCAAAACAAAGACATTAACCCAGACTGGTCTCTTTAGTTTTTCCCACTCTAGAAAGGAGGGATTCTACTCATTCCTGGAGGTTATGGACAAGACGCAGCACAACAATAGAGGGAACACCCATAAGTGGAGCTGCTTCAGGGTGGAGGAGGTGAGGAGTATGTGACCCCTCTCTAACACGAACCAGCTGTGATGTGAATGAGTGTAGGGGGAACTGAGGGGGAGATAATACATGGATCTGGCAGATATTCCTCCGAATGACACCATCATTTGGCCTGTGCTCACCAGAAACACACCCTGCCGTCTGACTTTTAGCCACTCGCTCATTCCTGGGATTGTAAAAAAAAAAAGCAACAGTCATTTAGACTAATGACAGAAAGCAGCTGCGGGAGGAGGATAGTTGTGATGGGGAGGAAATTGTGAAATCATAGGAATATCCCTTTAAGACAGGCTCTGAATCACTGGCACACATTGTGGCGCAAAGTCAGTTGAGTTAGCCAACTGGGTCACTACAAGCTGGGCTACAGAGACAAAGACTGAGGTTAAGTTGTAGCTGGGTGAAGAAGAGGGCGATTTCTGATTCCCTTTTATATTAAATCATATTTCTGGCTAACTGCAGTTTCAAATGATTGATTTTGGCTACAAAAAATGTTCAGCTCTGTGACATTTAGAAAATAATCCAACATGGTTTTAAATTGGCTGAATAGATGTGAAGATTTCTAGTAACCCTTCAAAGAAAAAGAAAATATCCTATTGGATGACACGTTTTCACTGCAGAGTTACAAAATACTCGGGCTGACCTGAAAGCTTCAAACCTTCAGCTGTTGCCATGGTAATCAATGTCCAAAATCAGTATTTGAATTATGTAATGATTATTGTTTCATGTACAGTAACATGTGTATGTGTACACAAGAACCTGGCTTTATTAAAAGGAACATTAAGAAACTATTTTATTTTAAAATTACAGCTTCAAAATAATTTTGATGGTAAACAGAGGTATTATTCTTCAATAGGAAGAATAATACCTCTTTCTTTCCTATTCCGTATCCCAATACATGTTGTTACGCTATTGTTCCTGTTCTTGTTCTATTTAACATTCTCCTGTCAGAGGAGTCTCACCGAATGAGTCAGTGGCTTAAACTGACAGGCGCAGCAACTCGATTTAACAGAAATCATTTTTAACTTGCTTTAACTAGAGGTCGCTTATTGCCACATACCAGCAGTCATGCAACAATAAATTCTGACCAGGTAGAATGGTATGCATTGATAGTTATTGGTTCCATATTAGTTTCATGTTAAAGTTTTGCTTGAGAGTGATCAATTTTTAAAAGGACCAAGAGAAACCTGGATTTCTCACAATTTACCAGCACTGACAATAAAGTAGATTTAGAAGTTGAATACAAAACCACAACAAAGACTCAACAAAGATTCCAAGGTTCTTCAAATGTCTTGCTTTGACCAACCAAAAAGAAAACAAATATACACAATCTTATAGAGCAGAGAACAGCTGCCGGTAATCACATTGGGAAAGATGGAACCAGAGATTGTGCAGGTTAAAGACGATTAATCGCCTATCAAAATAGTTATTTTTCTATTGATTGACTAATCAATCAACTAATTTTTGTTGAGAATGTCATACTTTGGTGCCACATCGGATTCAAGCTCGACATGTGGTTGTTTCCTTAACTTTCTTCAAGAATTACTGAAGTGGTTTAACACCAGTTATTCTTGGGTTAAACGACTCGTAGCTTTTAATTTAATCAACCTTACTTTTGTAGGAGTCTAATACTTCTGGGTCACTGTTTGAAAATTGCAGCTTGTTGGCATCAAGACCGTGTGGAAAATCAGAAGGGGGCTTAAGTTAAAATGGTCCCAAAAGAAGACAGCATAGCCTTGACTGATAAATCAACTCTTTTTGAAAAACCTTTTTTTAGCAAAAATCCAAAAGCTAATCGGCAGCCACTGTGGGAAGCAGATGATCCCCTCCTACACTGTTCTCTTTACTGCACACTCCATCAAAACACTCAGGGGAGGTGAACATAGGACTGAGGACCTCCAACTTCAATCACAAGCAGTGACCATGTGGGATACGAAGCCCGGACTGTGAATAATTCATATTCACTAATCCTCTACGCACAAAGTGAAGTTCTGCTCGCACGATTAGGGAGGAGCCATTGGAAGGAGAAGAAAAAGAACAGGGCTGCACAAGTGCCATGCAAACAGTCCGCGGCTGCACTTTCATGTAAACAATCGAGTACAGAGTCAAGTGCATGCACAGTGTCACATACACAATGTCACACAGACAATGTCAGACTCAGATTTAGGGTAGGCCTCACTTGTCAGCTATGTGCACATCACGTTTCTTTGTGTGGACGCTGTGGACTGACCCCTGCTGAGACAGATGACATCAGGGGCCCATTCTGTGACAGTGGCTGTTAAGATTATTACAGTATGTGACTGCTTCAAAGAGGTTTTGAAAAAGGACATTTGCTCCTCCGAAGAGTGCCGTCTTTAAAAATACTCAGGAAGGAAAAGCAGAACTGAGGTATATGCAAAACACCAAGCTAATTCATTTTTTGGCCAAAAAAAGTACCTAGATCTTTTAAATATCAGTTAGATTTATCTGCAATTTTAAAGTTATTCTATTTCGCTCTACAAGCTGCTAACATCTATTTATAATGAGCTGAAACAATCAATTGAATAAATGATGACTTGATTGAAAAAATAATTATCAGCAACTATGTTGATAATCTATTCATTGTTTTCCAAGCAAAACCTCCCAAAACTCTTGTGGTTCCAGCTTCTCAACCTGAAATGTGCTGTTTTTCTTTCTTTTTATTTAGAAATCCAATAGTTTTTGGTTTTATACCGTTTTTTATACTTATATTGACAAAACAGCTTGGGGTCTAAAAATGTATGAGGGTCTTCTCAGGCATTTTTGACCTTTTACTGACTGAATCACTTAAAAGAAATGCATAATTTTAATCAAATTATTGGCCTTTCATTTGGTCACCTGTCAATATTGTCATATCCCCATTTTCACTTTAGTATGCTTTACTTTTTTTATATTGTTTGTAACTACAGGTAATAGTTAAAACTGATTAATTTAACCAAATCAATGATTTTAGTCATCGGATGTCTGGATAACAACTTTTTGGAGAAACAAGCTGAGCAAACGTTAATGGCCCCAGCAAGCCCAGCCAACAGTGTTGGAGATGACACATTTTTAACATGAAATTGATTTATTCTGTGTTTTCACTGGATCACCTGGTCTATTTGTTTTGGGGAGGAGGAGACCTCTGTGGATAATTCAACCCCCGAAAAAAAAACTCCACAACATCTGGACCATAAGTTACCCGAGTAACAAGCTGAGCAAACCTTAGCGACAGCTCATCTCACAGCCCCTTCCAGGACGATTTTTCACGCTAAACTGCTTTATTGTGTGTTTTTAGTGGCTTTAATAAATTAGTCTTCGGATAATTCAGCTTCGCTTACAAACCTCCGGACGATTAAGACTGGAGGCGCAGCAGAGGAGCATCCCCTGGGAGCACCAACAAAGAGGGCGACCTCTCATGTGGAGAGGTCTGTTGTATCAACTATCGAAACAGATTCAAACCAAGCGGATGGTATATTTACATTAAAAGAAGAAAAAACTACGTCACCAGTTTATGTGCTGATTGGTTGTAGATCAGTTCTTCAACTGTTGTTAACGCCTCAAGAAATTGAAAATGGACTGAGAGGTTCCAGACCAACGTGGAAATGTGATTTGCTGAACAACAAACTGTATTGGTTGGAAACACCAGCAATATGCTGAAGCATCTTGAATTCCATGTATTTGATGCTGTATTCATGCCTAACGGAGCAGCACATCCATTACAGAGGATAAATATCCTACGCTAATATGCTATATGTTATACTATGTTATAATATTAGCACAACACAGGTAGGTTGGTAGATTTATTCTCTAAGTAAAAATATTCTCTCATTTCCCCCATAGAACCTGTTATGGTGCTATTTAATTTAAGTGATTATTAATTTTAGATATTGACAGACAGACAGTTGCAATGACATTGAAAACCTGTGAAGACCATTAGGGGGAAATCGATGGGCCCAAAGGCAGAATGGATAGTAGCACTGGTGTTAATCTTATCAATTTCCATCAATGAGCAGAAGCAGCAGTGAAGGTTTTCTCAGCTCAGATGCGTTAATCCAGGCTTTCAACAAGTGGCAAAGTAATTGTTCTTAATGCCAGCAAAGATATAAATACCACCTTCCTCAAACTTAATGACATTATTGATCAAGACAAATTCTGCTAGATATTCAGTAAACAACAATGCCTATCTCCTTTGAGCTTGTTTCTTTTTTAGCTTTCCACTCATGACTGCAGCCTTTTCTACAAAAGGCAAAAACAGAATCGGGGACGAGATGCTCTTGTTCTGGCATCTATTCTGCGCTTAACGCTTATACCAGGAAAACTAAAGACAATGCTGTACTCTCATTTGCCTGCCTACACACTCACGATGCACACAAACACGCACACAAAAGGCCATTTAAGGACATCTCCCTTTAACACCAAACCTCTCCCTGCTTCCACTGCGTTTTCACTACACACTTCATTCTCGACAAAACAAACACACACACTGTGGCCAGTGCTCTGCTCTCGTAGTAACCCTAGCAAATAAGGAGCGAGGGAAAGCCACATGCCACAGAAACATGCTCCACCATGACATCACTACATCACTCACCCTCTCCAACCAAAGTTATGCATCCATCTAAGGCTGGAAATTGGACGAGGTGGCGCTGCTCGCAAGAATATGCAGCGAACGTGAGGCTGCATCAACTATAAAACTCAAAATTAGAGAGCGGGAGGGTACACAGCTAAACCACAACCCTCAGGATCCACTATTTCCTGTTCTAGCGAATATAATCCGATAGCAGCGAAGCTGTCACAGCAACTGACTCAGCAGGCTGTATGATTGGCAGCTGCCCTGTGTATCTCCCACCCAGTGCGGATGGTGAAGCTGCACACATCCGCTGGTTAAGCTAGCAGCATGACACATACCCTTATGGCATCTTCTTATTTGCTTGCTTGTTGACCCACATGACAATTACCGAAGCAACACTGTTAAAAAGTGTATCCCTTTGAGGTTCAGGGGTGGAAAAACTCAGGGTGAGATAAAAGTTGTTCTGGTGAGGTGTTTTTAAATGTTGATAAGCTCCTGGTTACTCATTACCTGCACCAAAACCACAGGTCACGTCACTTGTTTACACTGAGCTCAGCATAAAAAACTTTAGGGGAATAAACCATGTGCCACTGACAGCAGAAAACCTGTCAAGAAAAGAGTTTAAATAGAGAAGAAGGAGCAGCACTGCTTTATTTCAGAGTTATTATTATTATTTCCAAATAATATCCTTATAATTTCTGAAACACTTCCTGGAAACATACTTAGGATTTCCAGAGCCAGGTCCTTTAAATTACTATTCCATTTAAACCAAAGTTAAAATGTATTCAATTTGCATTTTATTTCATTTTATTATTCAACTTATTCATTTGTGCAAACTATGGTTATGGTTTATCTTACAGCTCTATAAAATCCAGTTCATTCCATAATAATGTTCCAAGATGTTTTCATGCAAAATGTGTTTACCAGCAAACATTCAGCATTGATGAAGAATTAAGTTTCTCAAAATAAATGAATGAGTTATAAATATTCACTGCAGTTTAAATTTGTTTCACTGATATTCATTACATAAAATAGTGAAAATAACAGTATCAGTCTCACTATTTACTGTAATTACAACTAAACTACCTTGTTCTTACCAGGAAACTTTCAAGAAACTATTATAATGAAATAATGGGCCTGTAAAATAAAGCGTTATTAAACCTTTACTCTCCATACATTAAACTATGTGACTTCCTGTCGCCAAATTGCACATTTTTGCATGTTTATGCTGACCTGCGGTGCCCTAGGAGACTGGCTAATTTGGCAGTTAATTTGAATTAATTGACTGAGAGAACACCAGCTAAACGGTCTCCAATTTACCTGCAATTAGTGCCAAATTATATACTCCTCAGGAAACTTGCTAAGGAATAAGGAATTTACAAGCTTGTTAAATAAAGTGGTACCAACAGTTTATAAAAGAAGAAGCAGTAAGTTTTCAGTGGCAAGTAGTGCAATTACATATTGTAAGAAGCTAATGTGTGTGTGAGATAGATACCACCACAAAACATGCATTCAGGAAATCAAGACTTCTGAGTAATCTTTCTAATCTGACTTCAAGGGAAAAGACTTAAAGAGCAGTTTCAGTCGTCAAACTTAATGCACATCTAAGCTATCCTAGCATGAATTTAAAAAAAGTACCTAAAGGAACCAAATGTTCCCCTTATCTATCTGCATCTGCCTTATGTCGCTTTTTAGGCTAACCGCAACCTATGATGACCCCATGAGTCAGAACCAGACTGGAGCAAGGCACAAAAAACTTCACTGTGACTTAACTATGACAAAGATCTGTAACTGACAAACAGCATCAACCGAATGCATCTGTGTCGCTGGGGCCTTGACCTGTAACCACATCCTCTTTCCAGACAGCAAGAAGGCTTCATGCTGATAGGATGGAAAAGGAGTAGCTGCCTACTAAAATAGCCTCTTCCAGTCTCTGTTCCTGTTCAAGACTCCAGACTGCAGGGCTTGTACAGAGAAGGAGGAAAGGAAGTGGGTGGAAAAGCTTGTATCTCATCATCGAAACCTGGGGTTGTGGAGCGATTCGGGGGGAGTGAGGATGAGGCAGATGCATGATTTCTTTTTACACTTCGACAATGTGAGACTATTTAAACATCAGATCGGATGGTATTAATAAATGCTTCGTGACCATACAATCCAATGTGAAAGTATGATAGAAAAACAACGTACTTTAAAACAATCATATGAAGCTGTGAGAGCATTTGCTACAGGAAACTGCAGAAATAAAAAGGAAAAAGTGAGCACGATGCACTGTCACAATAATAGTAGTTTTAGTTTAAAGGCGTGTAATGCCTCTCGACAGCCTGCAATTGGATTCACAAACAATAGACTTACTGCCTATGTAAGACTCTCTCTTTTCTGAGGACAGTACAATCTGAGCTTTTTTCAGAACAGGCCCTGCTGGATCATCTTTTATCAATAAAGTTGTTTGAGGATATTGAGCTCACACACTTTTCCTGTTACACACCATCTCCGCAGCAGAAATAAACTGGACCAGGCAGCAGCTAAAAAAAAAAACACACACACACACACACACACAGCTTGGAGCCAGACATGAGAAAGTGACTTTAGCTGCCTGGGTTATCTCGCTGTGGATCTACCTAATTTGCTTGTGGCAGCAGCATATGTTTATCACTGCAGGTCATGCTAAATCCCTGCAATCTGTGGCTGTGACTGCACCGCAGAGGAGCAATCAACACCGCCGCCTATTATCACAACCGTGGCTTCCCCTCACGATTAATCAAACCGTTCAAATCGTAAGCCCTCTTTACTGATAAACCCTTTAAAAAATACCATAATCTATAATCCAGGCAGCCGGGGGGCGGCATCTGCCCATAAACGATCCCGCTACACCCGCAGCATCCACGCTAAGTCCCGTTATCAAGCTCGTTAGCCAAAATGCCGCTAACTAGCTAGCTTTAAGTGCCTGAGACGGGCCGACGCTTCGCAAACCGCTAGCCGAGGCTCGTTAGCTCGTTAGCTAGCTAGCCGACACATTCCTGTCCGCGGCGTGTGACACGAACGCAGCACGGTTTTCAGAAACCCGACACAACCGGTCACATTTCGCGGCTTTAACACCCGGCGGCCCCGCCAGCTCCCCGAAACAACCCGCGTTCCGGTGCTATTCGCTGGGGAAAGACAGCGCCGCCGCTCGCTTGCTAGCTGCTACCTGCCCTTCCGCCTGGCCTTGACTAGAAAAATGGGAGTGCTGCTCACTGCCGTTTTGCACTTGGGGACAATTCCCCTCGTTTACCCGACGGATAACAACACCCGTCCCGCAGCATGTGCCCGTCGTCCCGCGGGCGTCGAGGCTCCGTGCGGCGGCGCAAACCGGTGGTTAGTGGCCGCTTCGCCGCCTCTAAAGTTGGGTATTTGCACTCACCGTTTGTCGCTCGCTGTCTCTCGCCGCTCCGCAAGTGTCAGTTTGCCTCCGGCCTGTGCGCGCACACACGTCACTCCCCACTATTTCTCATTTTTCTTAAAAGGCCATGGCACACGAGAGCCGGCGTGTGCAGGACGGAGGAATGCACAGGGGTGATGGCTTCGATACACAGAAACACACAAGCTATGGGTTTCATTATCAGTAAATACATTTATAATCATGTGCACTTTTACTTCTATTCTTAAGGACACGTCTAGTAATAGCACAGTAACACGAATCACAATAACAGAATACATCCACTGATGATCTAAGCTCATAGTTAAGTATTCTGTGTCTTTAGATAAAACTATTAGAGTACAGACCTCATATTAATATATGAACTTTGTACAAAAAGCGTGTAAATCATGATAGAAACACAGTATATTGATCCACGATGATGCAAACACATGTATAACAGAGGTCAGTTGTAAACAAGAGAACAACTTTGTGAACAGGGAAAGATTCTGATGTATTTTCTCACTTTTCAAATATATGTCTTTCATACATGTGTAGTGCACATGAACTTAGGGTGCCAGGCTATTATTAGCCTTTTATCTATATTATTATCATGAACATTGTTTTCTATGTACTTCCTTCTGTATTTTAACCTTTAGTTGTGCAGCACCTTGTACTTTGTGTTAAAAAGTGTTTTATAAACAAGGTTATTATTATGATATGCACATATCCACATATGCACATGTGCATGCTTTGGGAATTTGTATTTGTTTGGGATGTAGTGTGTTGTTTTGAGTCAAGGCTACTCCACCCTGCAGCCACATTCAAAACAGTACTAATTGTGCAATAGTTCTCTGCTAAAAATAGTTCCTGCATGAATAATTGTTGTTAAACCACACAGTGCACAGCCTTTATAGAAAACTGCTGGGTCCACCAACAGAACAACCTTTTTGACTATTAACCGTTTCAGTCAATCCTTATTTCATACACTATGTTATTAAATTAATGGAAATAATAACAGATTCACTGATGCTGATAATAATATTTAGTTGGAGCCCAAATCATCACACATTCTTTGAAGATGAGCTGCCTTGTGGTCGGTAAATCTGTCACACAGTGCAAAAGTGCAAAATTGATTAAATATCTGAAATTGTGGTGTTTAACCGTATCTCAATAACGGATCACGTTTCTGACCAAGAGAGATGATATCATACGATACTGGTGCTCCATGAGCCAGAGCAGTTCTCCTCTGGGGTAAATCCACATCCAGTCTCAAGTCTAGAAGCTTGTTTCATTCTGAAATCATGTCAAAACAAATCTGTGAATGCTTTTTAAGTGAAAATGTAAAACAAACAAATTAGTGAATATCAGCATCTCATAACACAATCAAAAATATCTAACAAATAAATAAATATACAATATTAACACGAGGGCTGCACATTCATGATGAGTGTAAATCACCACCCTGCTTTATTTTTTGTTAGTCACATATTTTAAAATAGGGTTACTTATACTTAAACATCACACCCACTTGAAGGACGAGTGACTTTCTGGTTGGGAAATTTGGGGAGGAGTGAAAAAAGGCAAACATAGTTCATAAGTCTAATAATACAATTACAGAGAAGAGGAAATAACTAAGTCCAAATGCCACAATTTGGGAATTTACTGTTTTGTGAGTCTTCTGTAGAAGCACTTATTTCACAAAATTGGTCATTTAAAGCATCAAATAAAGTCTCATGTCGCAAATCTTCATAGGAAACTTTCGATTGAGTGTCTTCAATAAACCACTCGACCATTACAAATATATTGAACATTTCCCTTTCAATAGTGCAATAGTGTTTATATTACATGATTAGAACTCAGCTAAAGCTCATACAACTGTAAAAGTACAAATGCCAAAAAAGATTACTCCTCAGTTTTTCATATTTTAATATTCGCTTCTCCTTTTAATCTTATAATAGTAAACTGAATATTTTTGAGTGTTGGCTGGACCAAACAGGCCATGGGTTGTTTCCTACTAGACTTACTAATCAGATATTCAAAGTGTTTAATGTTTGGGATTTGTTCCTAATGGTTACAACTTGAAACTTTATCAGTTTTGTTTTTGAGGCTTATGTCAAGCCCTTAGGTTGTCAGGTCTCAATATCATGTAATGTGTTTTTGGCTACAGCTCTGCTACAACTGGTGACACAGAAGTTTCCTCATGCTGCCTCCCTCTCCCCCACTCATCGTGTCCTTCACCTGTACCCACACTGAGCTGGCTTCAACCAGATACGGTGTGTGACGCAGATGTACAAGAATGTGAGAGAAAAGTGTTTCCTCATGTGTCTGCTGCTGTAAACACATCCTAATTAAGTCAGTCACACAGATTTGAGACAGAAAAGAGAGCAACACGTCTGGATATCTCTTTGGGAGGAGCCCCCTCTGGTGGTGAACGAGCGATTCTGCACATGGAATGTGGATAATTAGCAGCAGTGGGAACATTTAAAAAACCCTCAATCTGTATTTTTCACAACCGAGATGAGAAGTAATAGGATATGTTTATTTATAATGCGACAAGAACGATTTTACAGCTCGTTTCTTTATTGTAACATAGTACAATCTGGCAAACAGCTTTAATACACTATACATCAATCCCTTGCTCGAGTTTGTCCATTCATATGTAAGGTCTATGCCACACTTTGTCATTAGCAGTCTTTTCCTTCAGCTCTGTGATGAATGTGAAATCACTGTGAGATAAAAAAAACACACCACATTCTGGTACAACTCTGTACAATCTAAAATAAATAAATCACTTTCAAACAGACTAATATTCCTGGAATCACATTGGATCTGACAGATGTTTGCCTTCACGATGGAATTAAATCAAATAAAAAAGGCCAGCCAGATGTCAGGGGCCAGCACAAGCAGGAGACGTATTCAAGGCAAATAAAGACGAACGAGCGAATACAAGCAGATAAGTTTTACTGTATATACCCATAAGTAATATACTTATATATAATTTATTAGATTCCAAGTGTGATGTGTTTTTGCAGGATTCAACATTATCCAGAGCTCATCTGTCCCGACCTCCCACATGAGAGCTACATGCAGTACATACTTCATATGAACAAAATAGAAAAACACGCCTCATTCCCACGAGCCCACATGTACATCACTGTGTTTGACAAATGTTGGGGTGAAACTGATGCACATGACAAGGCTGAGAATGGCAAAAGGCAGATCTGTACATGGCTCTTGAGAGAAGGAACATGAAGATGTATGTTGTCCATCACTTCTCCGACACAGTCCTTAAAATCGGGTGCAGTTTTTTTTTTTTATTGTTTGATGTGTGGTTTTATGCGTCCCAATTTCTTCTTCGTAACTTCAGCAAGGAATTCCAAAAAGGCCGAGAGGATACAGCAATGGGGAGTCACCTCACTGAAATTGCCTGTAGTCTCCAAAAGACGGGCTGGGCATGGACGCAGGAGCAGGCTCCTCGGCGAACTGAGGCCCTGGAGAGGAAAAGAAGACACTTCAAATTGAGATTATTGCCAATCAAAGGTCTAACAGCTGTTAACAAAGTGGAAACACCAATTTACTCTTCAGCTCTTTCCAAATAAAATCCTTGACATCAGTTCTGTGATATAAACTTCAGATATCAGAAGTACAACTCACCGGTGGGGAACTGTGAAGACGCAAACCTAGTAAGCAAGATTCCAGCGCCCTCTATCAATGCCAGCAGAATACCTCCCATGGCTGCAGACCCCACCATGGCTACTGGTCCATCTACACAGGAACAGGAAATTATTACACATTAGTAAATGGACTGAATCTACAAAGCACTTTTGTAGCCTGATCAACAGCTGAAGCCCTTTACAGTACAAGTCACATTCACCCATCCATGCACACATTCATGTAGCTTTACTATATTCTGCGCTCTTTCTATCACACACTGCCTGCACACAATTTGGGTTCAGTATCTTGCCCAAGGACACTTCAGCAAGCAGACTGGAGGAGCCGGGAACCAACGACCTTCTGTTTTACCTCCTGAGCCACTCTTAGTACAAATCATGTCCTGAGCTCACATAAACCTTTAGATTAAACTTGGATGTTGACAACTTTATGTTAAAAGCTTTGGTTACAAAGGTCCGCCATTGTTGTCATTACACCGAAAAGGCAAAAATAAAAATGAAAGGTGCTGCTCTTGATGACATAAGTGAATAATGCTGGTAACTTAAAAGATCACCAACATCACAAGTCAATCAAGACTGATCTGTAAATGCTCACTCAGTCCTGGGAAGAGATTGAATCTTGGGAAGATAGTGAAGTGGGTATAGCCAATGGTTTTGCTTTGACTACAGTTAATCTAACATTAGCTGTAATAGCACAGACTTTTATAGAACAGGAGACATCTGATGTTTTCTTTTTTTATGTTACATGACTTCAGTTGAATTCAGGGGACGCACTGTGACATACACGGCTGTTTGCCATGGTGTATTTGTTTTAAACTACTACTAAACTGGTAAATAAAAGACTTCAATCAATATGGTGCATATGATGGAAGTCACAGTGATATGGTATTATGTTGCACAGGTCATAGAGTACAAGGGTACAAACTTTCCCCTATGTTAAACTAAAACAATCTTTAAGGTCATAATCTCTTCAGTGGTATGGAACAGTTGTGAAAAGTAACACAGATGAGCAGTTTATAAAAAGATAAGCTCAATCTCGTCCTGGGTTCAGTAAAACAGCTACATTAACATTTTGTATGAGGCATCTAGGTTCTTTCTCTTGACTTTCAAATGCCAGGTTCCTCTAAGCCTACTCACTTCTTGCAGCGAGGATAGCTCCAGTCATGGCCCCACTTGTTATCGAGTTCCACGGATCCTCCTTGCCTCGCACTTTGACTAAACCACAGTCAATCATTGAGAATAGGCCTCCCCACACTGCAAAGCTTCCTGCAACCACATAGAAGATTCACCAATTTAAAACAAGAGCATTTCTAGACTTTGTTCGGTTTGGTTGACACACAGTGTATTTATTTAGTATCGAATAACACAAGCGAAACTGAGCGTTTCAACAGGTCCAACAAATCTAACAGAAATCTTTGCATTTAGCTAGAGCTCTGTTATTTCAATGTGTCAGTTACACAGGCTGTTTAATCAACTTTTAAGTCATGTAAATTCAGTGGAATTATACTTGTTATTGGTAGAAATCAAATGTTCAAAGAAAAACTTGATAAAGACACGACTACTGATAAATAATGAGTAATAAACATTTTCTATGTTATAGCAGAGACAGTGGAATTACAGTGAGTGTATATCAGCCATTGATGATGGACAATGGCGTTCTAGGCCAGTTCCATTCTTGTTTTAAACACAGATAATAGTATAAAAATGTGCATAACTAATGTCTGCATTTAAACAAGGGCTGTAAAAACAGTATATTTAGCTTTATATATCATATATAACTATATTAAGTTTTGATGACATGATTATTTGCAACATACTAGCATACAGATGGACAGTAGAAAGCCATGATCAACATAGACAGAGGTCACATAAACCTCTTCAGTCCAAAGAGAGTATTTGATACTAAAGGTAAATATTACTTAAAGACAAATTGTTTATAAATTGAGGATTTGTTCTTACCTCCGAGCTGTGGGGCTCTGGTCTTGATGGCAGTCATGCTACCTTTCATTCTGTGGCTCATCCCCTACAAGACAGAGAAACACAAGGGTGTGACGAGACGAAACATAAATAGAAGTAATTGATTTAATTACTCAAACATCATGCAAATATCAATATGAAGTAAAGCTGATAATGAAGCACAGTACAATTATATACAAATATTTGACTGTATTAATCATCTGACAATGCCAAAACTGTTTACACTGAGCAAGAATCAACCAGGTCACATTTTGTATTTAGCTGTATGATGATAGGTCAATAATTGACTGCCTGGCAAAACAGAAGACAACAATGTTGACCTTCTGGGTTGAACTTACTGAGGGGGCATTTCTGAAGCCCTTCACAGCCTGGAATATTCCTCCTCCGATAGCTCCCATGGTGAAAGCTCCCCCACAGTCGTCCACAATCCTCCAGGGGCTAAAAGAACAACATAACATTTGCATTATGTAAGGTTCACTGACGTATAATATTCACACAGAAAACAGCCGGTGAAGTTGTAATTACACGTGATACCATTATCTATGACATGGTGTGTTGTCTTAACCTTCCTCATGCAGTCATGTCTGAGTTAGTAAAACCAAAGGTGGTTATGGAGGACACACACTTGTTAAAGCTAAATTGGAAACAAACCTTTCAATGCACTACATTTTAAACTGTACAAGCTAACCAAATACCCTCCTGCACAAGTAACAGTGACAGGGCTGGATGATATTGTCAAAATTATACGAAGATAATATTCACATCAGCCAATATCTACATATCTCACAATACTAAAAATAATAAAGAATAAATGTCACATTGTAATTTTGTCGAGTTAAAAAGGCAGATTAATGCTCCTGAGTGAAGGTTGTGGATTTAAACTCTTCTTTTTGAGCAGAGAAGGACGAAAACTTAGGATAAACAGCAAAACAGTTATAACAGTCAATTAAGTCTTATTCCTCCCACTGTGCTTCATGCGTAAGCATTTTATTGGTATATATATTAAACCTTTGCTGTTTTGCTATTGATGAAAATTATATAGCGCCAATTATTGATATTGTTTGATTGCCCAGCCCTAATATAGCTAGTTAAAAATTAACTTTTCAAATAGATAACACAATGTGACAGTATACTGTAATAACAACTTTAAGCCACTACCAGTCAGTAAAGAAATAGACACTTAAGTAGAACTAAGGAAATAATAATGTTCCAGCCTCTTTATGAGAAGTTATTACTTTTTATGGCAGCTCCACTTTTCCTATAGATATTTCATGAGCTACTTTACACAGCAAGTTAGTATCTGGTCCTGGGCGGTGTATAACATCCTGTTTTGTGAGACATGTACGTTGTGTTCACCATAAACAAACAGCTCTTCTATAACAAAGTACGATGAACCCACTGGTCTGATGACACCTACAGTAAAAGAGCCAGAACTGTCGTAATAACTCAATCACACACTTCAGATAATCACACGTTGGACAGTTTTTCTTTTCGAATCCCCCCAAATAACGTTGACTTCTCGGGGCTGTTGCGCAATCTTCACGCTAACCCCCATGATAGCTTGTATGTTGCTAACCCCAACTAGCTCCCACATGCTAAAGCAACATCTGGCATCAGGTGACTTCTATTAGAAAAGCTTGAAAAAACACAATAATATGATGTTTGCCTTTCATCGTGTGTCACCTGTCACGACAGAGATGAATTATGTATCTCGGTGAAATGACACGCGGGTGAGTGAGTAGACAAAACCGACAAGGTCACTAGCAACGTGATGTAGCTGCTGCGGTTCTAAGCGGTGCTAGCGCAGGTCAATGGGGAAACTAGCGCACATGCTAGTGCTAGCTAACTTGCCGGGTTTTCAGTGTACTGGGTTGAGTCGCGTTTTTAAGCATGAAAACATTGGCCCACGCGTCACGAGCTCGTTAACCCGCACAGAGGAACGGACGAGACCTGAGAAAACACAGCGGGGGAAAGGTACAGTTTGATTTTCAGGACTCACCATGGCTCTCTGGCATATTCCTCCATTTTGTTCTCTAGCTGTTCCCCCTGACGTAACCAGGAACTAACACTTATCTCTCCACTGACGTCACGATGTTACGTGACGTCAAAGGGGGGGGGGGTATATTCCGAGTGTTATAAGGTTTATTCATAAATGTGAAAATAGGACATAAACACAAACTGTTTAAAAAAAAGAAGATACGTGTTTTTTCGTAATACGTTTGATATTGTTTTTGGGCTAAATTTCTGATCCATAAATGCAAAGGACCCTGTTTTAAATAATTTCTCTGAAAGACGTTGAACAATATGAAAACCTATTTTCCAAATCATGCAACAAAAACCTAATATCTTTAAATTCTAGAGGATATTTATATGATTTATATGTATATTGTACACCCCTGGCTTGTTTGTTTGTATGTTCCTGTTTGTTTTTGTATACAACCCCATGTTCACTAGTTTCTTGTTCTGTTCCTCTTTTAAAATGAATAGTAAATAATAAATAAATAGTATTGTGTTTTCAAACGAAAACAGTGAGAGCATGATATCATCTTGCAGTAATAAGTCGAAGTAAGAAGAAGAAGAAGAAGAAGAAGAAGAAGAAGAAGAAGAAGAAGAAGAATGATAATTCGGAAATATTTGAGTGAAATACAAGTACTTTCTCAAGTTTGTTTTCTAGCACACTAATTGTGATGAGTTATATTCCACCGTTGTTATATTTGTAATCCTGTGAGTCATGCTTGTTAAGAACATTCAGAACAATATGGACCCACCAGCAGTCATTAATGTATCAACAAACACCAGCAGGTCTCTTCAGAGGAGGCACCGAAATAGCATAACAGATATTTTTTGTCTTTAGGGAAAAGGGGGTGAGTCAGTGTATCAAAGGAAGGAGATGTACTGTTATAGTTACCTCAGTCATTATAAAGTTGAAAAGGGTTATAAATGTATTAGGTAAGCAACCAGCTTTTAGGAGCAAGAGAAAGAAAGAATAAACAAGGCTAAGATCACTTAATGATAAGTTGTAAAGTCAAGAAAAAGTCAAATGAACAAAATATTACATCAGATAACAAACTCAAGAAACGTATATCAACAGGCTCGGCCTCCCGGAGTCTGTGCAGGAGGCGGTTCCAGATTCAAAAAGCAACAACAGCAAAATCAGGAACATTGAGAGACAACATTAATCATTAGAAGATGACGGTTTCCCTGATATTATGAAGAAATCTGCCAGATTCATATGGTGCTCCACAGGAGGTGACTGCTTTCACATCTCTGAGAGGTAACAAACTTCTGATCTAATAAGTCCTCCTCTGGAAAAGACATGAGACATGAGGAGAAAAACATCCAAACTGTTGATATTATTCCGGTGAAGAGTTCAATGACACAACAGATTGAAGAATGACTGTCAGCTGTTTGTACAGAGGCAGGCGTGTTTACCAACAGGACAAATGGGCAACTGCGACAGGACCCCAGACCCACAGAGGTCACAAAAGGCCTCAGATTCTGTTAAAAACCTTGATTTACAATTAACTTGAAAACTATACTATAGCATACTGCATACCTTCTGTGACTTCAATCCAGAAATGCATGACATTATACTGTCAACAGGGTTATTTTCTGCGGTGATCTCAACATTTTCTTTCCTCCTCCTCTGTTGGTCAGGGGAGCAGCTCCAGCCGAGAGACAGACCACTGGCCCGCTGCCCATTATTAGGAAGGAGAAAGGAATGACTTGCACAGCAAGGCTTCATTGAGAATGACCAAATATAGGCAATTTCGTGGATGTGGAGGCTGAGGCCGGGCGATGGAGACATAAACTGGCCTTTAGCTGCGGTTCTCCTCTTCGACTTTGAACACCCAGGATGATGGCTGCCTCCCCAGCTGCTGGGAAGACATGAGACAACTCCCACTGTTTCCCTGCAGCTTCAGACATGTCACAGAAAGAGCAAGAGATCATCTAAATGTTTCCCATCGCTGGTTGCAGAGGGACGGACATTTGAATGTGTTTAGAACGAGAGAGAAGTTCTTGAAATTGACTCAAGTGACTAGTTTCAAGATTCACACATTTACTGAAGGAATACAAGCACTTTAAATCTTATGAGGTTTATGCTGCAGGTTGGTTGCAACTGTGCATATACTGTGAATGTCTTCCTTAGAACTTCTATCTACTCAGTTTAAAAATATGATATAAAAATGTTCTTTGTTAGGTCACAGTGACCTTGGCCCTTGACCTTCGACCACAATCTAATCAGTTCATCCCTGAGTCCATGTGAATGTTTATACCAAACTTGACGAAATTCCCTCAAGGCATTTTTCAGATATCTCACGTTCAAAATGTGCAAATTCATATAACTCATAAACCCACTAGAATAAATGACAGCTCAACAGATATTAATACATACACACCTTGATTTATCGCACTGAAAAATATTGCAAAAGTCAGTTAATTTCATTTCACATATACTATGCATATTATTCTCCTTAATGATATCAGCCATGTATAACATTACAACTGTGACATGTCAGTGCAGACATACCAGGATCTTTTATTAAAGACATACAGGCTCTGTGAGAATCGGCATGTGTCATCAAATATGGCAGAGAATCTTCCTTTACACAGTACACAAGAGTGCCACTCTGATTTTTGACAGTCACATTCTGTTAGAAATGACATTCAGTTAAAAAGTTCAACGTAAATCAACAGGAGCGTTGATATAAGCCTGTAATGCTTTTCCGAATCCCTAAAAAAGGTTAAGACGCGTAGCTGTATTACATAAACAGTTATGTAAGATACTCAAACACCCAGGCTACAATAATCCTGTACAAAAAATAACATCAGATACTGAAGGACAGCCATTTGCACTTCCTGAAAAAAAAAAATGCATTATGTAATTATTTCCATGCTTAAACCCTTTCGTCATGCACCAGGACTCCGCTGGGCTGCTCTCCAATCTGATAAATCCTGCCTGAGATGTCTTGAGATTTGGCAAAGAGACACACAATCAAACACCACCTTGACCCTTTTTTTTTTTTTCTTACCCAGGTTTTCTTAAGTCAGGCCGCCATGTTTGTTAATTCCCTGATATTTCCGCCATTTCAGAATTCCCAGTTTGAAGAGATTTACAGCTGACAGGTACAAGGTGGCCCCCCTCTGCATAAATAAATAAACGCCAAATGAATATCCACTATATCATCGATAAACTTTTGTATATTAGAATTTTTTATAGAGTTACTTGAATCTCTTGTTAAGCTCGTCGCACACGCCCTACACCACGCTCACATTCAGATGCATACACATGCCAACATGTTAAATGATCGTCTTCATATCATCTAGTGCAAATAACCAGCAAAGCGTCAATATGAAGTGTAGAGAAACAAACTCATGGCACTTTCTGCAGTCGGCTGATAGGGAGCCCCGCGTCACTCATTCTCCACCGAGTCCTTTTGGTCCAGTGTTTGAGGGGAGAACTCATAGTGAGGGCTTTTCATCCAACACACTTATGTTTTACTTTCTCCATCTGTCCCGCTGCAGCCGAGGGAGCGTAGAGTTCATCTCCTTTGCGTCGGTTCTCCTCCCTCTCGCCTTTTTCACTTTATACTCGGACAGTAAATATCACTGCAACCACTTTGGCACCGCCACCTGTGGGAAAAATAAAAACATAAGTATGTCTGAATGTGCTGTGGCTAAGCAGACCTTCCCATAAATCCACCACACGTACCTTCTTGAGTCCTTTGATAGGGCTCCCTCTGATCGAGGCGAGCAGTTGGTCCCTTGAGTTCTTACCACGACCTGGAGACAGAGAGTTCCTCAGGGCGTCTCCATCCATCATAGGAGGAGGAGGAGGTGGAGGTCCACCCCCGGGAGGAGGTGGGGGTGGTGGTGGAGCCGAACCTCCAGCTCCTCTTCTGGGTGTCAGCTTTGGTGAGGGCATGGGTGAGGGCATGGGAGAAGGTTTGGGGGAGGCTCTGGGTGAGCTTCTTAAAGATCCTCCACCTCCAGTCTTGGGCACCTCCAGTGTCCCCTTCTTCTCCCCGTTGGCCTGGGCCTGCTTCTGCTCCTGCAGCCGCCGCTGTCTCTGCCGGTCCATGTTGCGACTCAGTATGTTCGTCGTCGTCATCCTGGGCCCGGCTAACTCGAAGTGATACCCCAGTTTGAGCAGCGTGGTGTTGTCTTTCAGAATCTTGGTCATCTCCATCTCGGTCTTCCCGCCGCAGATGTGACGCTGGTTTTGGAAGCGGAGCTCGGTCAGAGTGGAGTTGTGCTGCAGCGCCTGGATCAGGGACAGGATGCCCTTTCCGGTGAGATGATTGGAGTCAACATTGATGCTTGTGATGGTCTTGTTGTTGCGTATTGTGCCAGCGATGGCGTAAGCCACATGGTCGTCCGCGCGGCAGTTGGCCAAAGCAAATGTTTTCACGTTGGTGTTGTTGTGCAAAGCCCCTGCAAACTCGATGAGTGTTTTGGTCTTGATAACCTCTGAGTTGTTGACGATGAGCTCATTGAGGGAGGGGTCATTGCTTCGAACCTGCTCCATTTGCTCATCGAACATGCTCGACTCTTCGTCCTCTTCCTCTTCCACCTTGGCCTTGCTGTTTGGGCTGTTTTTGGCAACACAATTATCAAGTTTCTCTGTTTCTTTAGCTTTTTTAACTTTTCCTCTAGTAGAATCTTTTTCCTCTTCTGCATTCTTCTCCTTCTCTTTCACGTGGTCGCTGTGGTTTACCAGCTCCTCTCTATCCGTCCTTTTTTCTGCCTTGTCGTGTTTCACCTGCACCTCGCCCTTCTCAGACTGCTGTCGCTCGAGTTTCACATCAGGTGTGGTTTTATCTTCAGCTTTCTTCTCCTCTGCTTTTGGATTCTTCTCTTCTGATTTGCTCTCCTGGCTTTCCTCTACCTTGTTCTGTTTCTCCAACATTTTAGAGACAAGCCCTTGTGTCCTCATACCCTCAGATTTTCTATCCTTTTCTTTTCCTGCGTCCTTTTCACTTTTTTCTCGTAGCTTTGAGATGATGTCTTTGGTTTTGCTGTCATCTCGTCTCCTGCAGTCTTCTTTCCTCTCCTTCTCTCTACCGTCTTCCTTCCTTTCCTGTAACTTGGAGATCATATCCTTTGTTTTGTTGCCTGTGCTCTCTCTGTTTTCTCTTCTGTCTCTTATTCTACTGTCTTCACATTTCTCTTGGTCATTATTCTCCTCTTTCACGTCCCTGTCGTTGCTCTCCTGTTTCCTGTATCTACTCGAGAGCCGACTGCGCTCTTCTTTGGAGCTTTCGGTACCTTTGCTGTTTCTGTCGTCCACCCTGGTTTCCCTTTCGCCCGAGATGCTAGCTTGTCTTCGTAGTCCAACATTGATGTCATCGTTGCCCTCCTGGCTCAGGCCCATCTTCCTCAGGTATTCTTGCTTCCGGCTCTCCTTCTTCGGCTCCCCCTGCAGGAGGACGAGCATGAATGTGATGTGAAAATCCACATTACGTAAGAAAGAACACCAGTTAAACGTGAGTCAACACCAAAAACAATATTATTTCAACAAAAACCTCCATGTGCAGGGGTTTTACAGATAATAGCTTGTTATGTATGACGTGTACAATATGATACATCACCTAATCATACAAATACTGTGTAAATATTGTATTCCTGTAAAACAGCACCCCATCCATCCACTCACAGTAAACACACACAACCTCCCTGACCCATGTGGCATGTGTGTTTACAGTCAGCAAAAGGACAGGGATCCATATTCTACAGTGCAGGGACACACTTGCAGCGAGTAGCTTGCTAAGTGTTTGATTTGTGAGACTCCATCTGTTTGGCTGCGTGAGCCCACGGCCCTGGCAGATGTATCCTTAAAAGGCAGCGAGCGTAGGAGCAATCAACCAAGGAATTCCATTAGGCTGGGATTAAGAAGGTCCGCAGGGCTGCCGCTGCGTCCACTGAAGTGCCCCTGCTTTAAACACAGAAACTGCTAGAAATCTGGCTCCGTGACACTCCAATCGACGAGGGCTCTTTGTGATCAAAATATTTTATGGTGTGTCATAATATAAATGATTATTCACGTGTTTAAGAGGCTGTTTGCTGCGAGTAAGGAGACGATTAATAATGTGAAATGGATTCAAGCGCGCCTCAGAGGCGAAAGAAATGTTTTTCCTGGCACAGAAACCCACTCTGGGGAACAGTATTTATGAGCTGATGGACTGGACTCAGGGTGCATGTGGTCCACTTGGCAGTTTGCTTCAAGCTAAATGAAAAATGGAACATGAAAGCTATCATTAGCCTGGGACACTGGATGTTATGTAATACTGTAATCAGTCATATATTGTTGTTTGATTTTATAAACCCTTCACATGTGCAGGTTTTTTCTCCTGAAAACTTAAAGACAATAATGTATATTCATACAGATCATAAAGAGGGTGCTTCCCTCATGTAGAACCCAAATTAAGTTGCTACTAAAGAAGATAAGGAATACAATTAATTATACACTAACCTCAAATGACTGCTCCGTCTGACTGAGCCTCCCTTTAGTGTCACTCTCCTGCCTGCTATTCAGTTTAGCGTCCCCAACGTTGTTGCTCATAGGTGGCTGCGCAGGCTGGCTCTCCCCTTGGTCCGCGATCTTCCCGTCCTCCGGGTGGAGGTCAGGCACTTTCATCATGTCTTTCTCCAGCTCCTCCATCTCCTCGGGGGACAGGGTGGACAGCAGGTTGTCCAGGTCAGGGTCCTCGCTGACCTGGCGGCCTGTGCGGGTCAGGCCTCTTACCTTTCTCCTGGACATGGTGGCCCAAAAAAAAAAAAAAAAGATCTGGGGTAAAGGCAACACTCGAGGAGAGGAAGTTAGAGTTCTTTGGAGCTGCTGATGGTAGTTGAACAGTTAATCCCTTATCAAAAAAGTCAAAATATGGTGTAATTTCACTCCTGTGGTGAGAAGTCAAGTATTCTCATATAGGCCAACGCTGATGTCCTGCTGTCCCGTCACGTCCCGCTCACCAGAGGCATCAATCCTGGTGCAAAGAGGCTGGACTCGCAGTGCTGCAGTGAGGGGTACCAGTGACCGACTGCAAGAGGCTCGCATCATCAAAGTCGACTGTGAGGCTGGGACATTCTTCGAAATCCTATGAAAGTGCATGTCCATATTTAGTTCAGGGTGCACACTCCTTTAAAGGTAATGGGAAGGGCTGAAGTTTACAGAGATGCCAGAGCTGAGTTACACAGACTTTCTATTACACAATTCGTGTTTATATTGAGACTCGTTCCTGGCTGTTTGTTCAGTAATGATTAATGTTAACAGCTGAGAGTTCCACATTAGGTTTTCTGCCATAACCCGTAAAAATCACTGTTTCTTTTTACGATCTTTTTATATTCCTTGTTTCCTTGAAAAGAAATGTTCAAGTTCGAGTGTTCCAGGAGGCTCTATATAAACACCAGAAAGCCAGGGATTTAGGGGGAAACAGATGAGTTGTTGGATTCAAAGGTCCTTTTCAATAGGTGGAGTGAAATGAGAATATACAACTGTTTATACATTAAACTGTTAAATCGTGAATAAAATAAGCCTTTTCAACTGGAAAAATATCTAAAAGTTTCAATTTAAGTTTCAATTAGTCAGAGACAATTGAGAGAAATAAAGATTAATGGAACTGAAAATGTGAAGTTTACTTTGCAATATCAATAATAATTTAATGAAAAATAGCATGTTGTCAGGATTAAGAGTTTTTCCTCTGGTCTCCCCCCCCCCCCCATTGTTGGCCAAATAAATTAAATTGCAACTTTCCAACTGAACTTGTAAATTTCAATTTAGATTGAATTAATTAAAACATAAAGCATAAATAAAAGAAACAATTTAAATGAATTGACTTATTATAATATGTAAATAATAATCAGTGTGTTTAAAGGCACATTTTAAGTTTCAGGTAAGATGTACATAAATCCTTTCCATCATCTGAACACGTGACATTGACTGGAGGTTAATGTCGACATCTAGTGGTCAAAGTTTTGTAAACATTTCTCTTATCAAATGTTAAATTTTTCCTAAAGTAAACACGTCTTTAGAAATAGGGTTAAACAAAGGACACAGAAGACTTTTGTACTTTACATTCCAAAGTTAAATTTTATGTTAATAGAAATAAAACCTTTTCACTCGATCTCTTTATATTACAATGTCATAACATCCATATGACAACAGACAAAAACAGCCTCATCTAGACAAGTTATTTTGTCAACTGGGGTCAGTTTCATTAAACACACAAACTGAGTTGGTTTAGAAGCACAAATAAACAGAAACATCATGTCGGGTCAAACTACAGATGAAAGCATCTGCCAAAGAAAAGTCCAGTGTTCTCCTTGTGCTTTACAAAGGCTCAACAGATCTGTACACGTGGACGTCACCATCGGAATAAATAGTTTACTGTAAACTAACAGGAGTAACTTTCGTCTGATTCATTGCATGGTTTAGAGGAGAGACAAGACACAGCACTACGTCTCAGGGAACTGTGTGTAAGAAGAAAGACCAGACTTCTCCAGTCAGTATGTTTCTATAAATATGTGCCTTGTTTGACTTAAAGGTTGAGAGACATTACACCAAAAGTAAAGATAATCCAGGCATAACGTATAAGTAGTCAAACACATGTACAACACATGCTAGAGACATCATATTCTACAGTTCATACATGTTACAAGGGCACGGGGCTGTTGTTGTCTGCACAAGATGCTAAACTAGACCCGATAACAGATGAATTAATTTACAGGTTCAGGCCCTGACCTCACTGGAGCCCAAATCTGTAAAAAATTTAAAAATAAACTGAGGGAATGGTTTGACATTTTGGGAAATTCACAAATATCTGCATTCTCCTATCTGCACTGTACAGGTGCGGCAATATCACAAAATAAGTTTGTAATAGCAGAGCTGATAGATAAGTGCTAATGGGGTCATAAATCATGGGGTGAATTCATATTATTAGGTGACTATTAAATCTGTTTTAGAGTATTTTCATTTTGTAAAAAACTCTGGTGAATAAGTAACACAACAAAAGCAGATAATTTTGACTATTCATCTGATTTTACTTATCAGAATAATGTGTGAACACCAATGTCCTGTAAACACAGAATTACTTTTGTGTACTACTACTACATTATACTAATTTTACTTTACAACTTTGACTCTTTACTAAAAGATATTCTTCCGCTACAACATGAGTCTCATCAGTCTCGTCATCGGACTCTTGACAAGACAGGAAATATGTACGTTTCCCAAAATGTCAAACCTTTAAAAAGAGGTGAATAGCAAAATCTACTTTTTCGATAGTAGAGATTTTTGGCTTTGCAGCTTAGTCCAGAAAGTGAAAACCCATTCACAGTACAAGGAAACTTTGATGATTAATAAATAAAAAAGATGCCAAAACGTCATATCTCATGTTACAATAACAAAACATTGTTTCAAATTAACTTTAACATTTTCCTAAAATATTAAGCTGAAGAACAGATTTACAAAATATGTATTTAAATAGTTAATCTCTTTTTTTCCCTTCACGGTTAGTTATTGTAAGGCCGGACATTTTGTCTTTATTGAAGCAGCGCGACCCCTGACCTGATATGTTACAAGACAAAAAGAAACTTTATCCCTTTGTAAATCGTACTACCTGCCATTATGAGGTCAATGCTCAGAAAAAATTCTAAGAAGCAGGAGGAGACAGATAACATTTAAAAAGATAATTTCAAATGGGTAGCATGCTGATGTTAAGATGTTACAATAGAGCGGTGCAGCTAATATATTATCATGAAGTATTCAGTTGAGTCAGATATAAAGAAGAAGACGTAGAGACAAAGATGAATCTAACATGTGACTAAAGGCGTTTTCACAGAACTGGGAGAACCAAAACATTTGTATCAAACCATATCTGCCTTTAACCAAACATGTGACGTTTTTTAAAATCATACACACTTCCCTTATTTCCCATTTATTTTCACATTAGCCTCTACCACATTACAGATGAAGTAGGTATGAAGACATCTTGTACTCGTATTTGGAGAATGCGCATTAGTGACCGAGATGACGCGGAATGTCGTCTTAGGGCAGTTACCTATTCAATCTATTCAAATTGAATAAAAGCGAGAAAGTAAAGCATTTCTCCCTGTGATAAATAAAAAGGACGTGCATTATCATTCTTTAAAATCCCTTTGTACCCCTCTTCTGTAATGTAATTTAGATAACGCCACTGAGGTGACCAGAGGTGGCAGCACAGAGTCGAGACGCCAGCCGGATACCTCATCGCTTTTGGGGAATGGCGTGAAGCCCTCTGTGAAACCCACCCGGAGCGATCAGGCTTCAGGTTGTGGAGCTTACTTCGATTTACGTAAATATTCCAGAAAAGTAGGACAGGAAAAAATAAAACTCTTAAAGTGCCTCCTTTTTCTTTCTCTTTCACAGACAAAGCACTGCTAGTCAAGCTGTAGTGTTTGTTTGAGTGATTCCGTGTGTGTGTGTGTGTGTGTGTGTGTGTGTGTGTGTGTGTGTGTGTGTGTGTGTGTGTGTGTGTGTGTGTGTGTGTGTGTGTGTGTGTGTGTGTGTGTGTGTGTGTGTGTGTGTGTGTGTGTGTGTGTGTGTGTGTGTTGCTTCCTTCTCGAAACAGTCATTTCTCTCAGCTGCTGTTATTTCCCCCTGTGTGTTTGTGGAGATGAGCACATCAATGACCAGGATACTGAGGGGGAGAGTACGGTGGAGGAGCTGAAACATGAGCAAAAACACAAATAGTCAGATCTTCATGACAATAATCTGCAAATCTAAGTTTATTTGATCACGATACCACAGTATAAAATTTGACCTGATGATGGCGCAAGATGAAAAGTCACGAGATCACCAAAGTTATTTATCTTCAGGAATCATTCACAAAGATTTCACAAATACTTGATGATGATATGGACAAAAGTGGTGAATCGACAAACCACTGCAATCCATAGAGCCTCTTAAAATGAATGACATTCAGGAATTTCATGGCAGTTTGTCCTTTTGAGTTTTGGGACAACTGTTTAAATTGTCACTGAGCAAAAGATTAAAAGATGATCAACAAAATGTGCATTTAATATCATGACCAGGACATTTTACAGCCTTTTCTACCACAGTTCAACAGAATGTCAAGCCACTATCCCTCTGTGATGTTGTGCTAATCTTACCCTGGCTGTAAGCAGGATCCATTAGGTGGGGTGGATACGGTCCAGGATGCATCACCGGATACTGTGGGGGCATGCCAGGGTACTGGACCGGCATTGGATAACCTGCATGCGGATACTCAGAGGGTCCCAGTGGTTTTCCATAAGCGTCGTACATAGGCTCCAGTGGGTAGCTGGCCATGGGGATCTGCTGGACTGTCGGATAAAAATCATTGAGACTGCAGTGAAGGAAAACTACATGATGGGGGGGACATAAAACAAGGGTCTAAGGACAGAGGGTCTCGAAACTTTGTGCAGAGGGTTAAGCCCTTGAGTTGAATTTGTGATTGTGATTTTAATAATAAATAAATAATAAATGTCATAACAAACATTATTTCTATAGCACCTTTCAAAATCACAGTCACAAAATAAAATGTAAAGGCAAAGTTAGCAAATCATCAGTCTTGCTGCTACATTCTGTACGAGCTGTAGACGGCAACTGCTGCTTCATCTAGGCAGGTGAATAATGAATGACAGCAGGGAAGAGAAGATTTTTATAATGTTTTCAGGCAACAGTAGGACACAGGGTTAAAATAACGACTAACATGAAGGGGAAACAGATACAGGCTAAACCAAATAGGGGCCAAGGACAGAGCCCTGTGGGACCCCACACGCCATGCATGTAGTTGGACTGAAAGTGTCAGCAGTGACTTTAAATACTCAATAGATTTGGGGCTTTTTGAATAAAATTGGGCTTGATTATGTCATTAAGAGTGGAGGTCTTACCATCATAAGGCGTCCTGCCCCTCTGCTGCCTTCTCTGGTAGAGGTAACAGCACGAGCACATGAAGCAGCACACCATGGTGGCAATGATGGCCACAAACAGGAGGATGGAGGAGGCGATGCCAGCTAAAGTGGTGGGGCTGAGAGGAAGAAGAGAGCACAGTTCCTCAGTTTGATCTTGCAGCCTCAAGTGTGTTCCTGCCTCTTTATCTCCCTAATTGCAACCCACTTTAAAAAGGATTTAAAGTGGAAATGTGATTCAGACACAAAAACATTTAATGGCGCAGATCCTTCATCTATTTTTCTGCCAGATTCCTTCACATCTTAGTCTCAGTTAACTGTTATGACTTCCACCCCCCCCTTCACTGGAGGCTCAGTTTATCATATCTTTATGACCTTGGTTGCTATGGCAATGCCTATTTGGTACTGGGCCAGCTTGACTCTATCACTGTCCTCACAGTTATCCTTGAGACAGAGAATCAACTGTACTGCTTTTAAGGCCAACTTCAATGTCACCTGTGCAGACACTGCCTGAAACCTGAAGACTGAAAGAAATATTCCCTAACACCCTCCAATTCATCCAGCCACTGATCTGATCTCCCACTGGGCCCATTAAGAAGCTGGCTGTCTCCTCAGTTCAGATAGTGATGGATGGTTTCCACTTTCCAGTGCTGTGGAGAAAAACTGCAGTGTTGCAGCCCCTTAGATACAAGCTTGCTTAGTCCTGCATTATCACGATTCCTCCCAGGGGACTCAAACACCTCCTAACACACAGATCACTGCATGGATAGAAAGACTAATGAGATGATATTACACTCTGGGGAACAGAAACTGGTCATTTGATCATATGCAGCCAATGGGACATAAGGAACAGAACAGTTCAGTTTATCTTACAACTCTTTTCGATCAAGGCAGTTCTAGGACCAGTTCGAAGACGGTGCCTGATCTCAAACCAGTTCTTTGCATTTTAAGATTCAAAGAACTGGCACCAACACTTTACTGGTCTAGAAGAAGGAATTGCTTACGGCAGGGGACGGGATCATATTGACCAACAAGACCAATTACATCAAGCAAAACATTATGACCACCATTTTTTTTTTTTACAAATCTTGTGTCATGTGTATTCTGGAAAGAAGATTGAATACTTTGAACGATGGATGCCAAAGTTAAGCAGCAGTGGTCCGTGGTGTAGAAGAACTGTATCGTGATGTAAACCAGGTTCACCTTGGTCGAAGAGGTGTATCTGACTGAATCTGTAATCCCAGTTTCCTCTGTCCTTGTGTTGTGATTTATCCCCAGTTAATCTTATTGTGTGAGTCTGGGTGTGGCGACCTGGTTTCTTATCCCGTCAATCCACTTGTACATCTGTGTCTCATCCTCTCATCCCTTCAGATCCTTCAGTCACCTACTCGTTACCAACACTACAGCAAAGTTTCATGTCAGCTTGTTTCCTCTTGCTCATCGGTATGATCCTAAGTCTGTTTTGTCTGTGCCTCAGGTTCGTCGCCTCCTTCTGCTCCGGCTACCTGCCATATCCAGCTCTGTCTTTGTTAACATGCTCCGTGTTTGAATGATCGTTTCAGCGCCTGCCACTAGCCCCACAGCCTGCTTAGCATCTGCTACACTTTATTGTGTTGAAGATTTAACTTCAAATGGTTCAATATGCGATCAATCAAAAAAAAAAGTAACAATCAATATCCAGACTCTGTGCTGTGGAAATTGTGAGGTACATCCTGTTTGCTTTAGCTATACATGAATTGTATCTACAACTTAATTGGACTCCATATGAGATTACACAGATAGAGCTGCTGTAAATGCACACAACACATGTTTATCGCTCTTTTAATCTTGTCTGCACTTGTGCATTGTTTGTTCTATGGGCCAAAGGTGCTTTCAATAAACTATTATTGTCAATAGTGTGTAATTTGTGTGTAAAGATATATGTTTGTGTGACAACAATAAATATCCCCTGAAGAACAACCAAGTATATGTCTGCTTTAAGGAAATTATACATGTTCCTGCACTGACTGTGAGGCACAAACACTGACTCTTGGTGTGGAGCAAATTGGTAAATATAAATCATTAAATTAAAATCTAGCAGCCGCTGCCCCACCTGAACTGGAAGAGCATGCAGCGCTTCTGCTCCCTCTCTGTGATCATCTTGAAGGCGTCCAGGCAGCAGTAGCGCCGGTGACAATTCCCACAGCAGAACGTGATGAGCGGGCAGTCGAAGCCATTGTGCCAGGTGCCGTTTTTATCCACGTACCACAGGCAGTCTTCATTTGCACCGACTGCAACACAAGAGCAACATCGCGGAAGGTGATCAGAATGAGTGAAAGAAAAGAGGGAGGCAGATAATTGATTTCCCTCCTTACTTCATACTGTGTTTTTCAGTTATAGCAACATGCTGTTGTTTCTGTTTCATCGCACAGACTCAAACTGAGAAATATCCTGAATGTTCACAAAGCTTCTGCCTTCAAGAGAAAATAAAGATTTATCTCCAACATGTACTGGCTCTTCTTTCGTCACGTCTTTCTTATTCCAGGCCAAACACAGTCTTGATGTATTATTCAAAGCTTCTCTGTGGCAGAGACCGGAGCCCTGATCAGGAAAACTGATCAGATCAAAACTGATCAGGGCTCAAGTAAAGTAAACGGGAGATTTAAGACTTGTATTTCAGAAATACGTAGAAAAGAAGGAGGTGATTACAGTGCACCTAACAGTTATTTTCATTATTAATTAATGTGCCAAGTACACTTTCTATTAATCAACAAATGATTTGGCCTGTAAAACATCAGGAAATAGCAAAATAGTCAATAAATGCCATTTTTTGCCCAACCAGGAATCCAACAGTCAAATGCTGCTTGATGCTCATTTCTGCTTGAATAAAAGCCCTAAATTATTAATGAAATGATAGAAACTCTGTCTGGCTCAATTTAATCAAAAATAAAAAACCTTGCACACAACTATTTTCAAAAGTCAGAAATTTAAAAGAGGTTGAGAAATAAGACTAAAATCTAAGTTCTGTTGTCCAACCTTGAGGCTTGAAAGACAAGGGTTAACACCCTCTTACAGAGGTACTGTTTTTATCATATCTCATACTTCAGTTGAAAAGAGCAGGTGTGATTATGCTTTCCACCATACATAATTTAAGGCAACAGTAAATTACAGCCTGGTCACAACACCCACGTGTGTGCAGGCGGCTAAAAGTACATTCAACGTTTTCTGAAACATACTATTAAGCATCCTGGATCATACAGTCTGAATAAAACCCCTAATAAAAACAACACAATTAGCCTGGTCCTAGGTCAGCAGCAGTTGTTCTTCTTCTATAATTTGAGACTATATCAAAAAATGTGTTATTGTTTAGTTTATAATTGTTTGGTTGCTGACACTTCAGTGTGAGGTCAGTTTTAAAAGCAGTTTGTTACACTGATAAACTGGAGGTTGTCGTCTGTGATGCTGTTAAACTGTATTGTGTGAGATTGACAGGTGTTTATTTTATCCTGTCTACCTCATTAATATGAATGAAATGTATCAGTTAGTCTCCAGCTGTTTTACTGGTTATGTCACTGTACGATAGGCCGGCTGTCTGTTGAGAGTGTAACCTATATACTTTCTATGGGGGGGGGGGGGGGGGGCATCACTACAGGATTGGCAGATTAATCAATTATGGAAACATCAGTTATTTCCTGCTCTTGTCTTGTCATGAGCCAGTCACAAGCACTTTGAACCATCTGTATAAAAGATGTATAATATGAATGATAAAAACTGAGCTATTCAGCAAAAGTAGTTTGTTGGAAAACAAATATTTTTTATTAAAATTCTTAAAAGACATAAAAGAAATAGTCCACATCTCTTACGATTAGAGCCCAACCTATGTGGATTACTGGGGGCCTTTGCCAATACCGATATTAGGGAGTACAACATTTCCAATACAGATAAATCAGCCGATGTATATCTATGAAAATAAAAAATGTAGGAATGATTCCTAAGATGTATGAACCCAGATGGAAACAAATGCAATTGAGTCTTGATATTTTACTATTTAACCAGAAATGTTATCAATAACAATAAAGAAAAACAAAAAACAAACAAATAGTCTATATAAAACTTAAATTACGACAAAACATAACATTTGAAAAAAAACATTTTAACGTAAAATTATAAATGTACATCTTTACTATAAATGTACACTGCATTAAATAAAAGTTTTCATAACAACAAACATTCAACCCAGATACCGATATATATATATATATCATATTTGCCATTTGTTATCGGTTGGGCTCTTCATATTATTGATTATATTTATTAGCCTATAGATTAATCTGCTGATTCTGATGTTATATATTTGTGAGGGAAAACGAGTTGAAAGTAAACAAACAGACTAGTTCCCTGAAGGGTTCGTTAGTTAGTTAGTTAGTTACCATCAGGCCTAAAACAAACACAGCGAGAGAACCAGCATTACAGCATCATGGGGTCGTGTTGACACCACACACACCAACACAGGCTGCATGTTCCCGGCTGACAGATACGTGACACCCGGCTGTGCAGACCGGAGGAGGGAATAACGTTAGCGGGGATGTGACCGTTAGAAACCCCGGTACCGGGGAGCTAGCGGCGCGGCCTGGATGAGCAGCGGGGATCTTACCCGGAGAAGAGCAGAGGACGACGGTGAGCAGCGCCAAAGTCACCGCGGCGAGGGACGCGGTACCCGCCGGAGAGAACATCCCCATCCCCGGATTGGAAACGACCACGCCGACGGTAGTTTGCGAACACGGGAGCTGGTGCGGAGGGGTCGAGGCTAACGGGAGCTCACACACATTATCCCGGTGCAGCGCTGGAGACGGGACGTGCTCGAGCTCCGTCGTTTATCCGTGGAAATGACACATCGCCGCTGTGACGCTGTACCACCGGGGCCAGCAGGGCGACGCGTTAACGGACCTGCCCGGAGCGTCGGAGAGAAGGCAGCTGGCTCTCAGGTAGAGATCCGAGACAGGACAATAGAACACATTTGTACAAAGCTGCTTTGTGACTTAGTATCTCATTATTATGACTTAGTAGTAAAGAAAATCAAAAGCACAAGAATATTTTTAAATGCACTTCAATCAGTCGATTAAGTACTGTTCTATACTGAGTTTTATTTTGTAGATCTAGCCATGGTTAGCGAGCTAGAAAAGAATATGTTAACAGCTAACTAGTATTGTACATATTTCTCTTTCTCACTAGTAATGGATTGTAAAATAAGACTTACATGCATCAGATGTGCAAAAGCAGCTGTGTGAAAAGAATGGTAGGTGTTCCGTGGTGAATAATACTGTACAGGTAATTTTTGACCCATGTGTGTGACAAAGTGATGTAGAAATCTGTTCATGAAGTGAGAAAGGAAAAATAAAAATAATGATTTCTGGTAATCAAAAACAAGATTTGTAATGAATACATAAATACATTTATTTCAAAGATATAGCAGATATACACTCAGTCATGCATGAAATAACATACGAAATGAATACAGGTCCTTTTTTAACCATGTTGTGCATTAGAAGGGTTTTGCATAGCTTGTGTATCAAAGGGTCAAAGGGGTAGTATTGAATTTATGCGTTTGTAAACAAACCAACACAAACAAACAAGCTTTATCTCCACTAGTGAAACATCTTCTCAAACAAATGTCTAAAAGAACAAGAAGTGACTGTTGGACTCACTGAAAGTTCACAGGAGAGAAGAGTCTGAGATCAGCTGCTTGTTTGGAGACAGAGCTGCTCCTGGACCAGATGCTGTGCGGCCATCTCTCCACAGGGAGGCGCCATCATGACTTTTACTCTTCCGTATTTATAGGCGGAAAAGCAGGATCAATATTTATTTGATTTAATACTCACTCCTATCTGTGGAATTCAATGGCTAATGTGCAATGCACTCCATTGTATATATTCTGTTTCAATTGTATATATAATTTCTATTATATTTCTATTTTATACTTCCATGCTCTTATATTGCATGTTTACTTATTTATTACTTTTACCAATGTCTTTTTATCCCTCATCAAATATAGCAGAAGAAGCTCATTCTTGTTTTGTGGAGGGGATACAGGATTACTCAAAAAGTACACAATATACACAGTATAAGTACTTTGAGGAAAAAAACGCTCCTCTAGACCTCAGAGCCGCTTCACAGAGATTACCGTAAATATGCAATCAATTGCGCAATCGAATACGAATATTATGAGATGCTAAGTCATCATTTTGAGAAAGTTTCTCATTAGAATGACCTACAGGACCTACCTAATTTTTTCATCACAGTGGGCGGAAATTGGCTTCTATACCATAGTGCCACCTACTGAATTAAGTTGATTGTCAATTCCATGTTACACATTTAGCCAACCTAGGAGTGAAGTACCGCTCTCCTCAGTCAACATATAGAGACAGAAAAATCACAAAAGGACAATGCTCAAATACACTAAAATAATAATAATGGAAAAACAGTTAAATTTAATCACTAAGTTACTTGTACCTTGACCTTTGACCTCCAGGCACCAAAATCTAATCAGTTGATCTTTGAGTCCAAGTGGAAGTTTGTACCAAATTTGAAGCCATTCCCTCAAGCTGATCTTAAGATATCATGTTCGAGAATAACACAAACATACTTTGTGAGTCCACTGTGACCGTGACCAAAAATGAAATAATCCTTGAGTCCAAGTGAATGTTCGTGCCAAATGTGAAAGTATTACTTGATGCCGTTCCAGAGACTTCACCTTCACCGGAATAGGACCGACGTACAGAAAACATCATGCTTCCGGCCACTAGGTGTCGCCGGTGCAGAGGCATAATAAAACATGATCAAATAGTTTTACTCTAACACCAGGGAGGCAAGAAATAAATCAAACTCAATGTGGAAGTGTTGTCCAACCTGGACTTTTATTTAGAAATGTTTCCATCCCAAATTTCAATGGGTACAAGGGAATGACAAGGCTGTGAATCACCATGGCAACAGTGTGAATTCCCAAATACCCTCCATCATAACCAGAGAGCTTTTCCTTGAGTCAGAAACAGTCAATGTTTTCTGGAATAAGGCCTCCAACGTTTCCCTCCCTCTCCAGAGAGCAGGATGTAATTGTTTTTTAAACTTTCCTTCGATCAATGGTAAAGTCTCTTGTTTTCCATGTTGCATTAAACTTTATTTATACAGAAACACCAAAATAACGGGCTTAGTTACAAACTGAACATTTCAAAATAGTCTGTTCATATTTCATTGTCCGACTGAAGCCTCGGGACTCTTTATTCTTTCCTCTGGTCCCATCTGGAATGACTCCAGAAAGGGGAGTCCTCCGACCTTCTGTGCAGTCTCTCACCTCTTCATCTGCAATGTCCTTCCTCCCATCACGTGTGTGGAGAAACGGAGGACTTCTGGGTAAGTGCATGCGTCTCTTCCCACCCCATCCTCTCCCTCTGCCAGGACCGACATCCCAAACCTTTTTTTTTGTAAATTCATGAGAGCGTAAGCGATGGGGCAATAGAAGAGTGTCGGGGCGTGGTCGATGGAGGATTGTGTCTTGGAGTGGCAGACGGGGCGGGGGGGGGAGGGGCTAGAGGCCTATCGACTGCAGGGTTTGTCGCTCGGCGTTGTTGAGGTGGCCTGAGAACATGCTGTAACACGGCTGCTGGGCGAACTGCGTCAGGAAGTCTGTCAGGTAAGCCTGCGGACAGAGGAGACGCACACTGGTCAGGAGTTTGATACTTGATCAAATACAGTTATCATCAGCAGCAGCTGGAAGGGCAACATGCAAGCTTCCATCTTTAATAGATCATATACACAATCTTCATTTTCACTAGATATCACAGAAGCACTGAGACAAATGCTTCATCAGCCACACTTCCCCCTTTCCCTTCATGTTCTTTCCCTTCACTGATGGTCATGTTTGAGAAAAGAATCGTGAAATGACAAGTTTAGAGACAGTACCTGTAAATCAATCTGATAAATGGGGTCTTTCAATGCATCTGGATCATCCTCATCATCATCCTCATAATAATCATCATCTGTAATAAAAAACAAAAAGGATGTTGGGAAATCTTCAATTACTAACCTGGAGTAAAACTATAAAGAGACATATAAAAACTTGATGGTTGAAATGTAGACATTGCTGATGCACGGTGGAGACACTCGTACCATATTTGTTGGAGGCAATGAGATCAGAAAGCAGCTGCCCTGCTAGTCCGTCATCTTCCTCCTCGTCATCCTCGGCCTCTTCCTCCTCCTCCCACATACCGCTGGAGTCTGAAACAAACAACAACGGCTGGTGAGTGAAATGTCAGCTGACACATTCTTTAGGGTTTCAGAGCCAACTCCAACTATTGTGTAGACCAAGCGTGAACGTTAGACTTTGACACCCTGAGAAACTTTATTCAGTCCAAAGCGGTTAATGCTGCCGACTGTGAGAACCTGGAGTCCCTTGGTGATAGATACAAAATGAATTTAAGAGAAGCACTTGTAGTATCTGTCCTCACCTTGGGTCCAGTCTCCTGCGTTCGTCCGGCTGGCGTTCGCCTCCACTACTGTCGACAGCTCATTGATGATCAATTTAAAAATCTTCACTAGCAAAGGAATGTTGGTCCACCGCTCCGGGGCTGAGGAGGAGAAACACACAGTGCACGTGGTCAATATCACTATCACATATCAACACATCCAACTATCGCACCACTCAGAAGCTTCGTTTTGTACATTATAGATCAATGTATTTGAGTAAAGTAACAGGTTTGTTTTGGTGCTTTACTTTTGGCAGATTTGGATCGTGTTCGGATGCCGTCCTCATGACTGTAGATCTCCTCTCCCTTCACCACGATGTCCTGGAGACGTTTGTCGTCAGTGTTGAGACCGTGCTGCAGCAGTTTGCACAGCGCCACCGTGCTGCAAGGAAGAAATAAAACATTACATTGATGGCAGGGGTTTAGGAAATGAGACAAAGGTAGAGAATAGAGATAATTTTCATTCTACAAAGCAGGGCCAACTAGTATTATTTACTTTCAGAGCCACAGTTCTAGTTGCACTTGATCTATTGGCAGGAAAAGTAATAGAAGGCTACGATATATGAAAGTGTTGATGTCACCATCTACATTTTTATTTAAAAGTAAAAGTTAAGGACTAACTATAGGTTACATCCATGTTATTGCAGGGGTTTTCATAAACATAACATGAAGATGTTTTCTGACCTGACTTTACCCTCGTACTGTCCATAGAACAGGTGCTGTCTGCTCATCCACTCCGTCATCACAAACTCCAGAGCGGGTTTCCCCGTCGGCCCAGGCAGACTGCACAGGAACTCCAGCAGAGGCTCCAGCTGAGAGTGAACCAGGTGAGCAAACACCATGATCAGGGACTGCAAACAGGGAGAGAGGATAAGAGAGCAGGGGCAGAGGAGGAGAAAGAGTGAGGTGCTGGAGATAACTGTACCTGTTGGAACTGTAACCGAAAAACATTAGTGACGATAAATAAAAAACAAGGTTGTACATTTTTTTTTTGTTTGTTTTAACCATTTAGCAATTTATTTTTGTGTTAGAAAATTTTAATCAACTCCTGAACAAGCGCATCAACACAAAGTGGTACAGAGATAAACATGAATTAAAGACAAACCGATTCCTCCACTACACATAAACCCAAACTATACTGTAGTTGTTGACCATGAAATAATGGACATATTGTAAACTTTCTTTCCTGAAGATGTAAGTAAAAACCCTAAATGGGCTTCATTGACCTAAGAAAAAAATTCTTCTCATAACGTACTTACAGTTTTTCAAAGATTCTGACATTCCTATCTTTTCTTATCTGGGAGTTTTCTAAAGAAACTTCTTATCAACAAATTAAAGAAAAATCTTAAGAAGTTATTTGTGTTGTGAAATGTTTCCATTTCATCTCCTTTTCTGGAACTTCAATGGAACAATATAAGAGGTCCAGGTGCTAATAATTGTAATCATATGGATTAATAATGTTAGATTATTTTAGTATTTCATTGATGGGTATATGTGCAGTTGTGCTTTAAGTATTAAGAAGTGCAAAGATTTTAAAAAAGGAACTTCAAAACTAAATTTGTATCTATAAATTACAGTAAATTAACTGTGTCTCTTCTGTGTTCTAAAAATATTTATTTGACCATCATGTACTCTGATCTGTCAATCATCTGTCCCAATAGAGTGATCAGAACAATTTTAATCCTATGGTATATTGATCTTGTTATCTTATATTAACATTATGTAACTCTACTCGTTAAGGCTACCTGGATTTTCAAAGGGCGGCCATATTTATGAGCAGATTGATGTGGAGCAGGTGAGATTCATTTTTGTTCGTTTCAGGAAATTGTGCATGTCTGTGTTCTCTCCAAGGAGAACAATAACAACTCAAGTAATTGTATTCGTTTCTACATAACCACCCGACGTGTATCAGGGTGCGTCTCCCCCTCCTACCTGCATGACGCTCAGAGTCTCGGCTTGCTGCATCTTGCTCAGAATCGCTCGGAGGATCTGGTCCAGCTGTTCCCCAAGCTCGGTTCCTGCCCGAGAGATCAGAGTGGAGACCAGCCTGCCCACGAAGGCAGCAGTGAACTCAGAGGTCCGGGGGTCCAGCAGTTGGTTGACCACCTGCATGACGTACCAGAGGCCACTGTTCCCCTGCTCGTCCCTCCACTGGGCGATCTGCTCCAAGCCGACAGAGACGTACGCCCGCAGGCACTCACCGCCGTTCTGGAGAGGGGAGGGCAGTGATGTGTGAGGAGAGCGGTATGAAAAGGTTGCAACAGATCGTTGATGTTCCGATGTTCACCTGCATTATTGTGTTGTCATCGGTCCGTAAGGTGCACTGTGCCACCACAGGGAAGGCCTGGCACACCAGCATCTCTGACGGGGGGGGTTTGGTGTTGCGTACGACTGTGGTCAGGATGTCTATGGACGTCTGACACAGAGGAGGGGGGAGAGACAAGTGGTCAGATTCTATATCTGTCTCTCAGGAAAACAACTGACACTGACATTACAACATGGAACAGATTGAGCCTGGTCCTGTAAAAGTTTCAGACGTGTACGATCTCGACAAACTGAGGCTTCACAAACAGAGTGTTAACGTGCAGAGTCATTAAAGAAGGAGAGGGAGAGGAAGAAAATGGAAATGAGTCAGTTCCTGTTTTTGTGTTGCCGAACGCTGATTGATTACTAATAATAGAACATATTGTTGTGTATGAGCAAATGTAAAAGAAGCATAAATGATTACATAACAACACAGCACTGTGCTCATCTGATGCCTGGTTGAATGTCACTTTCATTGCTAAAGTTAAGATTGCACACACCAATAATTACATTTATCTCTTGCTATGTGTTTGATGACTGAGGTAACTGCTTACAAACCAAGACATTCTTTTCAGCAACACACAAGCACACGCACACACACACACACACAAAAGTCTATTAAACTACACACTGTGAAATTTGATATGCAAGATGGCCGACATGCCCAGGCTACAAACTGTCTGCCTCTTTTTTGGAGAAAAATAAATAGGCTATATAAATATATTTTTTATAGAAAAATAATGATGATGATGATTATTGGGCTAGGTTCCTAATTCACTGTCTCAGACTGAGGTTTCCTCCTGCAGCTGCCACAGGTTTGATTCAGTCAATATATCCGTTCATGCTCTGTTCATGTACCTCTCCTCCCCTTTCACACTTAACTCTGTCCCATCAATAAAGTCTAATGCCTAAAAAATATCTTAAGATATCTGGTTGTGTTTGAGGAATTTTTTTTTGCATCACAAATGTAGGAGGAAAGTTTGACTATTATTGGCACAGGGGTCATTACATGAGATATCAATTTCATGTCACTCCTGCCGTTTTTCTGGACCAAAGAAACGCAGTCTTTCAGAAACCTTTGTGTCTCTTCGAACCACTTACTGCGCAGAGTCCAGATGGGATCTTGTCGGGCGGAGCCTGCATGATGCTGACCAGCGTGGGGATGAGACGCATCTGCATGGGGCCCTGGCAGCCTTCGATCTGTGCCAGCTCCTTAAAGATGTCCTGAGCCAGAGACGCCACCACAGGGTCTGAGGAGAAGAGAGGGAGACAGGGCCTGAGAAAAGATAAGATAACAACTCAAATCTAGGTGTTTACTTAACATGCTTGTGTCCTCTCTGGGAAGAAATGTGGGATTTTTGCTAATAACTGGGAAATGTCTATCCTCTAATCATCCATTAAATGATCAATAATATAGTTAGAAAAGTTAAAGAGCACAGTGTGAGTGCACAGGGACAATCAGAGGATGTGGTTAGAGGAGCTACTGTATGTCAATACCATTGTTATATTTAAGGAAAATAGCAATGGTGAGGGGGCAGATCTTGTTCTCGGCGCTGGTGGTAAAGGCCGGGTCGACGGTGCAGACGATGCACAGCGTCTCCATGACGAGGGTCAGCACCTCTGAGCTGAACTGGGCAGCCAGTTGGACCAGTCCCTCGAGGATGCTGGGGAGGAAGGGCTGAAGGACGTGGGTGCTGTCAGACAACTTCAACTGATCACAGTACCTGCAGGATTGAAATGACACGGTTAGTGGGCATCCAGGAACATCTGGTATTGTTTAAAAACAAAGCCTGCTCACCCCCAGATGGCCCTGACCGCAGAGATGCGGACGGAGGGCGGCTGGCTGTCGTGAAGCCCGCTGACGGTGGCCTGGAGGAACTGCTGGATGAGCTCAGGAGACATGGCTGCTGTGAAGCGACTGGCGGCCCATAGAGCCCGACCGAGCAGGAACGGAGACGCCGCTGAACAAGAGACAAAAACAATAGACAGCCGTGAAGACCAAGATAAGAGAAGACACACAAGAGAGAATAAATAACATATAAATAAAAATCATAAAGAACATTATATATGTACTCAAATACATTGTGAGGTGTTTCTTACGGTGTTTCTAAGACTCACCTGCCAGGTTGAGATCAGCGAGGATAACGCTGGCCAGGAACCCGTGCATGTCAAACTGGATACGACCGTTCTTCACGTTCTCTGTGATGATGGTTTTGACAGAGCCGAGAGCCAACATACAGGCCTCATGGATCTTCCACCTAGTTTCAAAAAAACACAACACAACATGACATTACGGACTTACAGGCACAGTGTTTTAATATTACAGTAGAATAAAATAAGAGTTGGGAGAACGATCCACTAAAGTTGACGCATCAGCTAGAAAGAAAAATGTTCTCACTGACAAAAGCCCCAGATCAGAGTCAAATTGGTTTGATCAGCAGTCGCCAATTGCTTGTGTGAACGTCAAACACAATTCAAGAAGCTTGCTGACACGTCGCCTCCTCTGATTTTTAACAGGCTAAATATCTGGACAAGTCTACAACAGCTATGTGTGTGGTCACATTCGTTACCAGTCAAAGTATCATCGAACGAACAAGTATCATCAGTTGAATGGTATGAACTCACTACAAGACTCCTGATTAATGTCATGCAATTTGAACTGCACAGTTTTCTGACGGCTTTGAAAGTTGTGCAGTGTGAACTTGGCATTAAGAAACACTAAGTTCACTTTTTTTGCAAGTACAGACGATCAGTGTGCAGAGAACAAACTAAGCGTCAAGTTTAATTTAAAGCTGCTGTCAAGTTTTTCAGAGTGAACTTGAATTAATGTCGGCTGATGTGATGCACAATCTGCAGAGTTTGTTATTCTACCCGGGTCAGTACACGTCTACGTGTCGTACTTGGCAGCTCGAGGATTTTTCCACTTTTACTGTCATTAATTACAGCAGGAATGTGGAACAAATTTGACAAAGCTTCGAGACCAGACGTTAGGATGTAATCAGAAAGTGAGAGAGAAGTGTTAGTGCAGAGTCTCTCTCTCACCAGTGCTCGTTGCCACTGTTTCGAGCTTGCTCCGCCTCCTGCAGGTGTCTGGTCGCTGCCGCTGCCAACGCTGCTGCGCTCTCATTCTGAAACTCTGCAGCCACAGCCTGCAAGCAGAGGTCAAAAGGTTACCACCATATCACAGGACCCCACGTTTCTGACCCCAGTTTTACATCATCTCACCAGCAGCAGGTCCTGAGCAGAGATCCTGACCGAGTAGGAGAAAGTGTCATCGTCCTCATCCTCCACAAACTGCTGCGGGTTCGCCGTCCACACTTTGATCTAAAGAAACAACCATGCAAACCATCAGGCCTGATGCCAATTATTAAACATAAATATACATTTGTTTTAATAACCCCTCACCTGGTCCTCAGTGATCTGCATGTACAGGATGACGTAGTAGATGAGCTCAGGCAGCGCTTTCTTCACTGTGCTCTTGAACTTGTTGTTTTCCAGCAGCGTGTGGACGAACTCGAAGATGCTGAACACAAGATTTTCAAAACCCAGAACTTCACCTGTAAAATAACAACACAAAAAAACATTAAACACCAGAGGATGGATGAGAAAAGTGTTTCCTCAATAACTTACTTGAGAGTAAGTGAGAGTGCAACTCACCATCTGAGTCCACTGGGTCGTCCACTTCCTCTGTGTAGTTGACTTCTGTTCTTACATAAGTGAACATCTGGTTAAGGAATATTCCAAAAACAATCCAAGTACAGGAACAAAGGAGAAAATCTCATTATTAAGCCTATAAGGTTGTGAACTTTCCGCTGCCTCATAATCACAATGCACCAACAATGCACGTGACCACACGTCATCCACAAACCAACACGTCCACGGGAGCTCAGATGGGTCCAAGTGCATTTTCATTGACAACTGTCTCGGCCTGAAATAACTCATTACTTGTTTCCCTTTGGATTTTACTGAGTAAGCAGGTGAACTGCTGCAGTGTGGTGGGACGGTGGTTTGAAGAGCTGCTCTGTAAGCACAACAACAGAAGTGTCCAACAGAAGTTTTGGAAAGCGCTGAAAACAAATCAAACCCTGATATAAAATGTGTTCTTGACTCAAAAACAGAAGCAACAGTGGTTTTATCACACATGAAGAGCAATCATTATCCCAGTAAGGAACTAATTCACAGTTGGCTTTGTGAAGGATATAAAGCTGCACTTTCAGTCAGTGTGTTCCACACGATGGGTAATATCTGCTGCATGGAGGACACCATGGGTTTGGGGAAGTTCTTAACCAACGCTGTCACAGCCTGAGAGACAAAGAATGAGAAAATTATTTAAAGTCTTATTACAACACGTTTTACTTTTAACACAAAATACATTTAGCTTCCCAGTGCCTTATTCCTTGAAAGAATATTTCTACTACCACCAGCTGTACACTGTAACAGACAACTACATCACACTGGAATTACACTACGTATAAATACATTAGATTTAGAACTACTATCTTGTTTACAGCTGAATTTACGTTTCTAAGTTTCTACTGACGATATTCTGAGGTTCCCACTAACTTCAGTCTCTCACCTTGAGCACTTCCATCTTTAGACCACTGTCAGACGAGGGTCCATCAGGCATCTGGAGAGCCTGCACAAACGCTACTGTGAACTGCTGCACCACAGGGAAGATCAACGCTTTGGCTGCACCCTGAACACACACAGGAGGGAACGTTACAGTTATAACACAGTAACGACAAGTTACTCAAAAATCTTTGGAAAGCAAATTATCAGCTCTGACCAAACAAGATGAATCAGTCCAAAAGTAAAAATTTTGCGTTATAATTAATTCCGGCTAAAATAATGATATAGTTATTATTCATAATGCATCTAAAAACAATATCATTAACTCACCTTCTCCAGCTCTTCAATAGCACAGATGAGGTTGGCACAGGTGGTAAATATCTCCACTGCTCTGGAACGGGTACGAATACTGTAAACCTGTCGCATTAGAAAACATTAAAAAATGATCCCAACTTAACTACAACTACAAAAATGGTAGAATGAATTATGACAGGAAATACAGCTGTATTCTGAATATAGTTCAGTCTGGACTGATTCGTCAACTGATGTGATTGTCACCTGTCATTCGTAGACATATGGGTATCAGCCTTTATAATTGTCAATTAAAAGTTGTTTTATAGAATAAACAATGCAGCAAAGATGTGCATTTATGTTTACACTTAATATACAAAAATATTTCCTTAATTCAAGTTTTATATATTTGGTTGTATTTGTGTCATCTTTTTGTTTATAGTGGACTATGAGATGAAAGACATGATGTCAGTTTATCTCTGTATCAGATGCTCACACAACTTGTTTGGGACCTAAACTGCCAGATACTTTATTCTACTCTCTGATCAGAGCATTTTAGAAAAATCATGCCTCATCATATGGTAATCGTTCTAAACTATACTGATACACAGTGACCAGAAAAGGTTAAAAGCTGGAGCAGCACCTCGGCCATGGTGAAGATCTTGTACATTTCAGGAAGGATGACCGGAGCCACCAGCGGCATCTGTGTATCTGTCACCTCCCGAGTAAACTCTGGAAACATCAGACAAAAAGTTAAAAATTTATAAGAGGAGGAATATGGGAAGGGAAATGTTTCTAAGAGTAGAAATTTGACTTTAAAATGTATGAAATTTAGATGTTTCTTCTAACGATGAAATCTGAATTTGGCATTGACGATAAAGCTGGAAAAATTTATAATGTTTAATATTAACACAGTCTCTAAACTGATATTGTCACGAAGGCTCTAGTTTCACCAGAACGTTCTGAAAACAACGTATTCTGAAAAAACTCCAGGCCAAGAGTACCTGTGTGTTTACATGTATCTTATCACACACCTGTGAGGACCCTCATGGCCCCGTGCACTGCACTGACTTCTCCGCTGACCAGCATCTCCATCAGCAGAGTGAAGAGCTGCGGCCAGGCCTCAGGCCAGTCCCAGTGGGCGATGGCCGACACGGCGTAGGCGACACTGGAGCGGACTTTGCTGATCGACTCTCGCAGGCCGCCCGGCAGCAGCTCCCTGATGGCAGCTTTAGCCTGGAGGAGGAAAAACAAGAGTTGGGCTCCAAACAGTCCTCAGAGCTCAAATTACAATTTTGTAACAAGAGGATATTTGAATTATAGAAGTTGTAGAGTTGTTTACCTGATCTGTGGTTTCAGGAGGCCTGAACTTCTCTGACTGGGAACACCAGTGAGTCTCCACATACTGCTTCAGGATGACTGATGCTAACTGCAAACACGCACAATGAGAAAGCCATATTTGATAATGCAACACAAAACTGATACAGGTTGGAACACTCACGTATAGATATGTAATAAACGCATAATGTAATTGCTAATGTAACAGTTTAAGTTCACAAAGTTATTTTCTGCTCACCTGACGGATGGCGAGTGCTCCCTGAGGATCAACTGTGAGTTCAGCCAAGTGGACGCCAAACTCTACGACATCAGCAAGGATGAGAAAAAAAAATTATCATTTCATGGAACATCTGTTTGTATGTTAGATTATAATTGTTTAAAAGAAACCTTTCCTGGTGTTCGTTATAGTCTTTTCATAACACTGAACTAAAGCGTCTATAAAGAGGATTTTTAGACAATTCTTTCCAGGAATTAATTTGCGGCGTCAGGGTTTATTTCATGGAAACTGCCAACACGATAACAACAAGTCACTGTGTGATGCCAAGTTAAAAGCAACACAAACAGCTCTTTAAGATGTGGGTCAAAACACAAAGACATAATGCTGTTATTGTCGGTCTGGGCCAAAATAACGGTAAGAATTAGGTTATTCAGGTTATCAATGGTGCAAAAATTAATTGACCCAATTCATCACTGCTGGACAATATGTAAGAAAATTAGATTATGTAAAAATTTTCATAACAGTCTAAATGGATATGTCAATAAATGTCATGTTATTTCTTTCAAGTGTAAAATCTGATTGTGCCTCCTGAGTGAAGATTGTGGTTTTAAACTTTTCTTTACAAGCAGAGGATGAAACTTGATAAAAAACCAAACAAATCTGAGCTGGGCTTTTGTTACACATCTATAAATGAAAATTATATTGCGGTAAATATTGATATGGTTTTATTGCCCAGCCCGACATGCTAACAACATCCTGTTTGAACCTGGCCTGGCAGGCATGCAGAGAGTGAGCGATAAACCCAGAGTTCAGGATCAGCATCAACCTCAGCTCTGTCCCTCTCGCTGGGTTTTACTAAGAGTGACATCAGGCGCCAGAAGACAATGTTAGTGCTGACAATCCTGCATCAAACGTCTGCCTTAGAGAGGGGCCAGCGGAAAGGGTCAACCTCGCAGCGGCACGGCCGACAGACACCGTGCACAATTAGCCTTTCACCGCGGGCACGAGGATCGCCGCACAGACAATGGGAAGTCTGGTGGACTATAAGCTACGGCCGCAAGTTACTGTATCCGTCAGTCCTGTTTAAGTCCTGTATCACAATAAAAGTGTTTCCTCCAATACACCGGTTGTTTACAAGCGGTAAATTCGCAATTTCACTATCCAGGTGAATCAAGTATTTTAAGAGCTTTCATGAATATTAATCATTATTAATGCAGATTGAAAAAGAAATTAGACAGATTCTGTTACAGTAAATAACAGCCCAACAGAGGGTAGAGCGCTTAACTGGTTTAATTTATCATCAGACGTCAGGCCGATGAAAAGGCCGTCATGACACTTTCACTGTTTAAATAACTGGAAACCTGAGACAAGCGGTGCCACTATTCTAGTAGGTTTCACATGTTATCATTTCAAATGACGGACGTGGGCTCCAACATTTATTATAATTCAATCAACACAACTTGGAGGACTAGAGGAAAAAGAAAGAAGTCTTTATGGTGTGAGTTTATAATGTGAGAATGACTCTGTACTGTATGATCTATATGAATGGATTTAAAAGTCCAACATGATGCAACTCTCAGAGCCCATCGCCCTGATGAATAAGCCTCTGGGGGCAATGGGAAATATTTCAGGGCTTCAGGTGTAGACAGCAGATATCTGGGCCGAGACTCCATCCTCCATACAGTGTTTACAGTCTGACAACTTTCTTACATCACACGAGGCACACGATGCTCCACACAAAACAAAAAACAGTGATACTTTTAAAATGTGTTTCAGGTCCGGGCGACATTTGGGCTGATCTCCATTAACAAATATCTCTATATGAATGCAGATTTTAAAAAGCTGACAGACGGTGCATTTCTTTTTGCTCTCCACACTGGACTGTTTACCTGCTGCCAGCCAAAGCCTGCTCAAACATGACTGGAAACCAGAAGGCGTCCGGGCCCAGAATCTTGTCCCTCGCTATAGAGATTAAACATCATCCAGCAACAAATACAAATCTTGATCTCAAAGACTTTGTGTTTCCTTCTCCTATGTGTATCCTGATGATGCTCAGGGCTACAATTACAGATTATTTACTTCAACTACGCAACATAACAAGGAAAAGCAACCAAGCTGAAACTACATATAGTTTATAGATGGTTAACTATCGATTATTAAAACTGTTGCCGATCCATTCTCTACCCATCAACTGCTTGATCAAGAAACTAACCGACTAACATCCATCCCAGCTCCACTGATGATGGAGGAAGCTGGGGCCGGTTGGACGGGATCCGCGGGACGCATCTTCGCGGGAAATTCTGTCACGGGGGCATTCCGTGGTTCCCATAGCGACGGCGGGATAAAGTCCTAAGAAAAAGTTAACTTCTAAATGACGTAATAACACGTGGGTTGTGGTGGCACTGCGCTGGCTCCTGAAGCGCTGATGTCGTTGTTGCCATAGTTTCAGAAGTTTTAACGTACATTCCCAAAAACACATGACCCTTCCGTTAAATGGACGTGTTTACTGAGGGATGACCCGGGGGGCAGCGGTGGAGCTGAGGCCGGTGGAGGCTCCACTCAGCCCCGCATGTGCTTCAGAGTTACCCCGGTGACTGATGGGACTTGTTAGCCGTTAGCTGTCCGAGCTCGTCCGGTCGAGCGATGACACCGGACCCGGGGCCAGAGAGAGATCAGCTCGTTTCCGTGAGTTTTCCGTTTTAACTTTGTCACCACCAACTTCTCCGGCCTAGCGTCAGCCCCCGGGAGAGGAGACGCTTCCCCCCGGCTAACGATGCAGGCATGACGGCTAGCTGCGCTTCAGACTAGCCGATAGAGTTAAGAGCTAGCACCGGAGGCCCGTGTCATGAATGCGGGAGGACACCGGGGGATCTCACCCGTTCACCCCGCTAAGAGCCGACCACTCACCCTCTGTCACTTCCAGCACTTTGACCTGCTCCTCCGCGGCGGCGCGCACCTCCTGCACCGGGGACAGGATGGCGGTCAGCGTCTCGATCAGCGCCTCCTTCAGCCCCTGCTGGACGGGACCGGCCGCCGGACCGGACCGAGCACTACCCGCCGCACTCATGTTTTCACCCGCAGCTCCGCAATCGAGTCAGTCCGCCGCCACCACCACCACCAGGAGCCGGGGAGGAGAAGCAGCCGAGAGCTGAGGGGAATCGCGCCAATGCATGGGAACGTGGAGGCGGGGTTTTGCTGGAGGAAGCACATTTTGTCGTCCGGTTCGTCCCACGTGTTGTTTTTTTTAATGTTTGTCTTTGTTTTTAAAGTCTTGCTCCCTCTTGTGGAGCGGGGGGGAGATGCATCTTTTAGTCTGAAGGATTTTCTTGCTCACTTGAGCTTTATAGTTTTTAAAAGTGACACAACTTCAAATTGACAAAATGTGTGTTTTCTGTATCTCTCCATCATGTGTTGACAATTTAACTTCCCGTGGCAAATGACGGACTAACTGAACATATTGCACAATCCCTCCTCTGGTGCTTATAGTATTTTTTTAAATATTTATATTTAATGTGTGTTTCCTATTTTATATTTATACTTGCACAAATACACCACAGCAAATCCCTTGTATGTGTTAACCTGCTTGGCAGTGAAACCAGATTCTGATTCCTGGTGACTAATGCCTATAAAAATTCTAATGTTTATCCCCATTATTTGCTTCCATACCTAATATTTGTACAAATAAAACACCAGGGACATGGTTGACATTTCCACAGAGGACATCGTGCCTGCAGCGACTTGTGGATAAAACCCTTGAAAGCTGGAAGAGACGCACTGTTCGGAATGTGAGTGAACAGTGGGTAAAACAAGTGTTTTATCACGTTACTAAAAGAGCTTTGATTAAATATAAAGTATAGAAATGCAGCTGTATTAGAATATATGGCCAAAAAGAACTTTCCACATACTTTTGTCTACTTTGGGCTGTTTCTCATGGTTAATTTACATTGAAATATGGCTGAAAAGGAGTTTAAGTCCAGCAGCATATTTCAGAAATGTCCTGCAAGGCCTTCCCTGGAGTACAGAGGCTGTTATAGCTGCATATTCATGCCCATGTTAGAGGAATTAGATGTTTAACAATCAAATATAGTTTTAATATTCAGGTGTCATCGTACCTTTGATCATGTTATGTATTTGGAAGTTAAAATCAACAGAATGGCTTTAGTTGAAAGTGACAATCAGGCTGCACCTCTCTGACCACAGGTGTAGTCTCACCTGAGCTTTCAGAGGAGCTTCACCTTTCATCACTCACTTCTCCATTCTTTGCATAAACATGAAATAACTGTGCAGTTGCACAACAGCACAATTCTCTGTTGAGGTGTGACCCTGGAAGTGTTCAGTCAATCATGTTACCGAAGGAGGAATTATCAGCTTCAGCTCATAAACCTGCTGCTCCAATGAAAATAGAAGTGGTATCAGCACGATCTCTGTGATGACAGATGAGCTTGTGACGTGCTGCTCCTCTACTCTTCAATCTCAATGTTGGGACTTTAGTTTGTTTTAATCTTGCAAGGACAAGCTCTGATCCTCTCAGGTGTCAAGTTTCCTGATCCAGGAGGCTTTTATCAAATCCTGGCAGAGTTTGGATGCATTTTGAAAGTCATTACATCAGGTTACTGTAGAATATTGGTCTACAACCTCATATATACACTTTAAAAGTCAAAGTAAAACCGCAAAGGATGAAAACTACTTGTTCTTAATTCTTTCATTGCGTACCCCTCTCATGTGTTGAATTTAGTATATAATGATCTACAACATTCATGTCAGTTCTGTCAGACCAAAGGAAATAATAACTTGGGAGTGTTAAATCCAATTCTGGGAGAAATAAAGCTGTGGTGTCTTCTTCATGACTGAAACCATATTTGCATCTTTATAAACCTTCACGAGGAAAGTAGTGTGTTTAGGGAACCCGGCTCTGTGACAGTTGTGCTTCACTGCTGGTGCAGTTGACACTCAGTTGTCAGATTATTAGGTACCTACCGGAAACTAATGCAGTCTAATGCAACAATATGCACTTCTGTTTCAGAGAGAAATCAAATTGAACCTTACGGATTTGAAGGCAGCAGTTTGTTATTAGCAAACTCAATATCCTTTTTCAAAAATTGGCATCTGAAATCCTATTTTTTTCTTCTTTTACCTTATTCCCAGTAAAGCAATTTGTAATCTCTAGTTTTTGTAATTGCTAAAACCTAGGGCTGAGTGAAATGGCCCAAAATATATGTCAATAATATCAGTATATCAATAATTATCATGATAAATATCAACTTATTAAAGGTGGACACTTTATTAACAGCACTCTAGGAATCTTGGGTATATTTAAACTGATTATGTTTATACTTCCTCACTGTGCTTCTACAATGCATAGACAACATATAGATGTATGATGGACATTTGTGATATTACTATTGATGAAAATGATCTTGACTTGAATATTGATACTGTTTATCGTCCTACTTTAACCTATAAGTAAATAAACATCATTATCTGCATCTTGCTTTACTGGGATGTGTTTCTAGCATTGAGTTTGCCCTCATCATAATGAAGTCAGACTAATTGCAGGACTGTAGCATTAGACTGCATCAGTTTTCACTGGGTGTTCCTAACAAACTGGCCACTGAAGTGTGTGTGATGCATTTCTCAGGTGAGGATCTCGTGAACCGAGACTAGGAATGAACCAAACACTTAATACAACCTTTTCTTCTTGTTTAAGCAAAAAGAATTTGGTTTATGTAGAAACAAGCAATGCTTTGCAATTGGATATTTCCCTCTCCTTCAAAAGAGTTAAAGCTAAAATTAAAAAAAAAAAGAAATTAATCCCCATCCCACTGCACCCAGAATCGCCACCTTCTGAAAATGTATGCAGATGTTACTGACAGAAAGCAAAGGAAAGCTGGGGGACAGCTCACAAGGGAGATAGATATAAGTGTACAGTACATATATATAAAATATAAAATCTCAAATATATTTTATATATATTAAATTGTGTTAGGGTTCAGTATCTCTCACTACACAGCATTAAGGTGGTGTGTCTGATTATCTTTTTTTTTTTTTTTTTCTTCTTCTTCATTTTTTTTTTCTTCAAATCCTATTATATGAACCAAAGGAGAGTCAAAGCAAAACAAATGAATCAACAAACAAACAAATGTGTGGGGTAGGGTGGGGTGGGGGGGGTAAAACAAAAAATAAGGAAACTAAGCAACAGACAAAAGGCCTCCGCCCCGATCCGATGCCCCTCCCCCCCAGCCCCCAGCGGAGGGGTGAGCTAGCACGGACGAGGTGGGATGGACCCGTCCAGCTGTACAGCGCAGTGAAACATAACTTACATATTAGCTCATTTTTACATGTACAGTCGTGATCAAGGCACAGGGATCTTCTACAAGTTAATTTTTTTTTCTTCAATAAAGTTGTACAAAATAATACATTTTACAGTCTGTACAAGAATAATAGTCCAGCAGTAAAATAAAGACAGACGTACTTAAAGCCGGGAGGGGGAGGAGGTGGGAGGTGGGAGGGGCGGGGGACGAGGTGAGAGAACAAGACGACAGGTGAGGGGGTGGGGCTTCGTGTGGAGAGGGAGGGTGCTGGTGAGGGCTGGAGCATGTTGGTGTGTGTGTGTGTGTGTGTGTGTGTGTGTGTGTGTTACCAGGTTAATGTGTTGCATCCAGTCTCATTAAGTCGTTTTTTACTTCATGCTTTCCTTTTGTGTTGATCTTTTTTTTCCTTATTAAATAAAATCTTTCGTCTTTCTTTATTTTCTGTATTTGTCGAATAGCAGCAGGGGCAGGGGGACCAGGATGTATATGTGTGTGTATGTGTGTGTAGTGGGGTTTCAATGGTGCACAAAGGCAGATCACACACACAGTGTACACCAACACACAACATGGGGTAAAAACTAACAAAAACGTAAAAGTTGAATTGTGTTATTACAGGAATATATAATATTTATATATATACATATTTATATACACACTCATATATAAATATCTATATATATATATTTATATAGCTTGGATTTTTTGCACTGCATGAAGTTCACTGGTATGCATGGATTTATGCATTGTATGGTATTATTCTTTTTTTTCTCCTCCTTTCTGTTTTTGTTGTTTTCTGCCACCCCGCCTCAAACGATTTCCTGAAGAGCAGGTCATGTGAGCCATGTGGTCTTATGTCCGAGTCACGCTCACGACCGCAGGCAGCCGTTAGTCAATTAGTCCGTCCTCGGGCACGAAAAAGAAAAAAGGATCACAGCCCTCCGCTGTGTCAGTTTGCCACTCTCCATCCATTTTCATCTTCCTCTTCTTCTTCTTCTTCCTGTCTCCTCCTGGATCGTCATCAGCACGCGGTGAATAAACTACCTCTCTCTCAGGATGCATTATTGAATCCAGCCTCTGCCGACTGTTAAAAGCAGGAGGGCTTGGTATTAAAAGGGTGTGTGTGTGTGTATGTGTTTGAGATATGAGACATTAAAACCTATTTAGGGGCTCTGAATGTCTAATGCTGTCGTGTGTGTGTGTGTGTGTGTGTGTGTGTGTGTGTGTGTGTGTGTGTGTGTGTGTGTGTGTGTGTGTGTGTGTACCTGCGAGTGTGTGTTCATATATCTGAGAGAGAGCGAGAGAGAGATAGAGAGAGAGCTAAAAGGAGGAATAGCTTGCACAAAGATTCCAGTCTCGACCCTCTTTCATGGGTCGAAGTGTGGCTGAGTACAGGAATCAGTCCTGGATAATAGTCGATGAAACTGTTGTTGGTGAATCCATAAAAACAAAACATCTTTCCACGATGGGTTTTTTTCTGAAACTGTGTTAGCGGGAGGAGTTGTATCGGGGTGGAGGGGAGGGCAGGCGGTCAGTCGCTGACTTGTTCGCTCAGTCGTTTGGTGAAGTTGGTGGAAGTGGAGGGGGTGGGGGTGGGAGGGGGGTGATTGGCTAACTGGTCGTGTTGGTGGTGGGTGGGGTGTGGGGGGTTGGGGGAAGATAGGTAGGACGGTAGGTAAATAAGTCGACCGGGCGCCGCTTCCCCATCACAACAGCTCGTACTGCCGTAGGTGCATCCTCTGTATGATGTCGCGACAGTCATTGAAGACGCGGCGGATGTTTTCTGTGTCGACCGCGCAGGTGAAGTGGGGGTAACAGTAATGCCGGCCGTCCCCGCTGGCTGTGCTGATCCTCTGCAGGAGACACACAAGCAAAGAGAAGTTAGTGTCAGATTAACTCATCAACATGTCATCAGCACCGCCCGTCAAGTTCCAAAGTTAAAACCCTTTTACCGTTGAAAATTAGGTCCAGTTTATCTTCACTGGTTTAGAAATAGCGAGGAAAAATGTGTTCTTAAAAGTAAAATGGAGGAGAGTAGCTTAAGAGGATGTAATTAATAAAATAGTAAATGTCAGGTTTGGTCTTTGATTACAAATTCTGCTCCGCTATTTGTGAATCAGGCAAAATAAAATCATAAAAACATATATGTACAAGGAAACAAACTAGAATAGGTAAAACATGAGGTGTGAACGTACCAGAAACTCGTCCCGGATAAAGTACTTTGCCCTTGTGACACGAGGATCCTCACCTGGCTCTGGTATTGCTGTTGGAAAAGAAGAAATCTGGTCAGATTTAAGAGACTTTGCACAGTGTGGAGCATCAATGCAGCTCAACAACAGAAACAAATACAAACACATGCAGTCGGACAAAAACACAGGTTGTAAATGAGGTTATGGCTCAGTCAGATGATCAAAAACATTTAATTTGAAGGTAAAAACCACTACTCAGTAACTACTCAATGCACAGTCTCTGTCCTTTCAGACTATTTATAACGTTGGTTTATTTAGAGTAAATCTAGCTCATTATCTGCACTGAACCATTTGAATAAAGCCGCTCCACATCAAGATGAATGGATGTGTGGTGGACACACATATCAGCGTCAACCTCTCACCATCATCAGGTGTAGTGTAGCGTGCAAACTCCGGGAAATACTCTTCGATCTTAGATTTCCCTGCCAAAACCTTCTCGGCGAGCAGGTCCTGTTTGTTCAGGAAGAGGATTACTGAGATGGTCCGTAGCCACCTGTCGGGGGGGGGGGGGGGGGGGGGGGGGGGGGGGAAATGCAGAAAGAGCTCAGAGCCAGATTTCTTTGCATGTTCATTTTAAGGACCCAAAAGATGTGATACAGGGAAAAATTCTAAGCTGCAGAGCAATCAGTACCAGTCACATTTACACTAATTGTAAGTATGATTACGTTGATGGGGTGAAGTATATGTGTACAATTGCTATCACAGCATAGAGAGAGAATAAAAAGAGGAAACAAAACTCTTCAATACATTTTTGTTAACTTCTACTTTAACAGCAAAACACAGCATTACAGGGCACAGGCTGGAACTTTACTGCTGTAATAAATGTATAGTAAATGTAGTTTAGGAATATAAGCACATTTGTTTTTCTATAGTGTGAATGCAGTATGTATTTATTTGATGAGTATTATTTTTTAAAGAGCTTCATTTCCTCCTTTTGTCTCCCTGTGGTGAACAGATTGTGATCTAATAATAATTAGTTTCATGTTTTAATTTCTACAAAATCCACAAACACAAGCTCTGACCTGTTGTTCCAGATGTTCTTGAAAAGGTTGAGGGCTTCCTGTAGTCTGTTGGTCTGATTGTCTTCTCTGATCACCATGTTGTAGCTGCTGCTCGCCACCACAAAGATGATGGCTGTCACATCTGTATCGCACACACAGAGACACACACGAAACAGAGGAGGGTTAACAACGACAAACATTTCAAGACTTTAAGAGTCAATCATTATTTTTAAATAATTAATTAAAAAATCTTTAGAAGCAACAAACATCCTACCGTTAAAACACTGGATCCATTTCCTACGCTCATCCCTCTGACCTCCAACATCAAACATACTGCGAGACAGAGGAAGTTTAAAGTTTCATTAACTCTGGTTGTAGACAAAGTATCCTGAAGATATTTTTGAGGGAAAAATTTGATTAAACATGCTCTATGCTAAAATCAGTGTGTCTTGCATATTGTAAACATTGGTATGAAAGTTCTTTATCTTAAAACAAGTGAAATAAATTTTAAATCTCAGCTCACTGGAAATTGACTTTGTCTATTTGAAATCTCGTCTCGAAGATCCCGGATGTCAGAACTCGGCATCTCAACAGGTCCTGGAAAGAAAAGCAGATAAGAGAATAAGTTAAGGAATCACAAGAAGCACAAGAGAAGCTGGAATAAGCATATTTTTTTATTTTACTTCATCGATTAAAGGATGAATTGTCTCAACACTACAGTGGGCAGATGCAGTCAGAGTTGTGTTAATGATACAGAGTTATTCAGTATGAACGACTGCAGGAGTTTGAACATCTCACCTGATCAGTGGGTGTGTAGTCGTTCTGCCGGACCACATCGATCCTGTCTAAGAAGCTGCAAAACAAAAAGGAAGAAAAAAAAAACTCAGGTTAGATCTCAGCTGCTGTAAAGTCAGCAACATAGTAAACAAGATAAAACAGCAATTTATAAAATATTTATTATATCACAGTAAACACATCTTTCTCTATTTGTCATGTTTTGTTATCAAAGCAAAAATATCATACAGGCTAAACTGCAGTGTAATGTGTTAATATTCTCACACACAGAGAAAAATGGAGGATAAGGGTCTTTAAACGGCCACCAGGGGGCGTGTGTTCTAATTCACAGTGAGATCTGAGGCAGTCTGAGTCACCAGCAGACCAGAGAAGCCTCATCAATGGAGCCGCTGTAGTAGTACTTGCACAGAAGGAGAGGTGTGTGTGTGTGTGTGTGTGTGTGTGTGTGTGTGTGTGTGTGTGTGTGTGTGTGTGTGTGTGTGTGTGTGTGTGTGTGTGTGGCGCTTCAGATTAGCAGAGCTCCAACCCAAACGCGTGTTAATTATTCCAATGAACTGGCCTTCGTCGCTGTTGCTTTTCAAGGTGTGTGAGTCGCCCTGATGTTTTCATGATGACTGTACCAGGGTCACCTGCTGCAGGCGTGTGCCGCAACAAGTCGGCGCTCACACAAACAGGCCTCGAGAAAGACGACACGACTGCAGGCTACGGCTCCGTGAGCATCAGACGGGGAAACATTTGTCTTGTGGCCAAAGAAGCTTGAGAATAGAGAATAAAACCAAATGACGAATAATCCCTCCTCCTTCATGTGGGCTCCTGACAAACATGGAGGTTTTAAACGTCCCAGCTGTCCTCACAGTACTTTCAGATGTAAAGAAAAAAAACCAGTATGGAGGACTAAGAGCAGGAGTGGTTGTGCTGCGGCAGTGGAAAGAGGAGTGGTGCTACACTGGGAGGAATTTGGTGATTATCTTTGGGCCAAAGCGGCAACTATCATAAGTGTCCCACTGGCCTGCATCGATCAGACCAGACAGACCAGAGCGCTGCAGGTTTTCTCCAACCACGGCTCCTCTGAAGGTTGAAGCAGCAGCACATTAGCAGTGGAGGAATCGTCTGCTGGAGCTGGACTTCTACAGCTGCTGCATCAGTAACAGACTTAAACTCTCAAACTCATGAGGTTCTATTACAATCACCAAGTAAATAACACTGGAAATATATGATCACTGAACTTATCCTGTTTTTAAACAATAGCGTGAAAAACACCTGCGACAGAGAGCGTATTAAAAACACTGCTTTCTCCTCATGTTGATCAATTCAACAATAAAATCAAATCCAGCTCAGTTCAATTCAAATTCTAAATTCTCCAACATTTGCCATAGGAAGCTCTATTGTGAAGTGAAAACAGTGTTATTCTTATTACCTCTGCCAAGGATCTAATGTTTTCTACCCAGTTTGTTTGTTTGTGAGCAAGTTTACATGAAAACAACTGGAAAGACTTCCACGAAACTTGGTGGGGGGGAGGTGACATGGGTCAGGAAAGAACCTATTTAATTTTGATGTGGTTGCGAATCCAGGAATTTTTCTCACTTTCTTTAACATAACGTGATTTTTCAAAAATGTTCACTGTTTTCCTCATGGATCTTAAAGTGAAAAAAAATAATCAGGCACATTTAGGGAACTGATATTGGTACATGATTGGGTTTAAGGGGACAGCTGGGCCTTGGTGGAGGGTATTGCAATCTTATGAGCGCAATCAATGTTAGTTATGTATTGTGTAACTTTATCTCACTATAACTATTGTTGGGATTTTCTGTTTCAGACTGTATCCCTGCTCACATGTCTTCAGACACATTTCACTGCCCGTGTTTGATACCTGCACGGCCGTCTGTTTTGACAGATCCGCCTGCTCGCCGTTCTTACAACTAGAAAGGCAAGTCGCTCCCTAGTAGCTGCCTCTTGGGGCAAAGGTATGTAACCCCCTCTGAGATAACTAGGAATGTGGCAGGCAGGGGTGAAATGTGACAGGAGGGCTGCAGGTAGCACACTGAGAGAAACAGGGGGCTGGGTCCGCAGAGGGTACTGTACTCGACAGACAGAGACAGAAGGACAGACAGGAAACAGACACTGACTCAGGGAAGAGGAGAGAGCGTCAGTATGAGACTCAAAGAGAAACCGAGTAGGACAAACAGCTCGGGGAACAAAGAGAACCCCATGTGCCTATCTCCACACAAACGCACACTGACACAGATATTCATATAAAAAACACACACGGACGCGACGAAGGAGCCAACCAGTCTGGTACCATCGGTTCCCTGCAGGGGCCGAGTGGCTCAGCTCCACAGCGCCTCGGCCATGGCAGCACAGCCACAGCCCTGCTCAGCCCAAGCGGCCTGTTTCTGCCCCGTGTCCACAGGTCAGACCCTGTGACAGTCTAACTTCATCCCACCACAACATCCCCATGCTGAGCTCCAAAATAAGAAAACAGGAATATTCAGGACGTGACAGAACCTAGAAGCTGCAGCTCAGATGATGACAGACTTAACATGGCTGCCACACAGAGACATCTGCCGAGGCCAAGTGTGTTTATCTACAGCCCTGGTCTGAGGCGTCGACACGCCCAGGACGAGCGCTGCTCAATTTTTAGCAGTTCTCTCTATTAATAGGAGAAGTGCCAATAATAACAGTGCCTAGTAACTTGAACTAAATAATAGTGGTGGCTGCCCCAGTAACAGAGAGGTCTGCGGTCTCATGTAGAACCTGTCAGGGTTATTCTGAGGTAGCAGACAGGCTGACTGAAACTCTGGAAATACACACAGGACACTTGTCTAGTGATGGAAATAACTCTGTATTTACAAGAAAAGATAAAGTGGTTATTTTAAACCTTCTGTTGCATTTGACTTTGGTTTGCATGTCCAACGATTGAGAGGAGCATAAATATAGAAGCAACAAAAAAAGCTACACAGTACATGTATATTCTAAATCATCCGTTTATTTAGTTTTTGTGATAGGGTTGTTTTTATATTTCAGTTATTTATAATTAATTGAGCCCGACTGATATGGATCTTTGGAGGCTGATAAATATAAGATATTGTTATTAAACCATTAAAACAAGTAAATGTAACAGATGTTTGATATTTAACAGATTAACCATAAACTTTATTATAAACAATTATCAATAAAAACAAATTCCACCAAATATGTCGAACTTGAATTAATAAAATACACAAAAAATATGATATATTTAAAATTAATAAAAAACAGGAATGCATATCTTTTCTGCATTAGTCTGTGAAAGGCTCATATTGGTTTACATTTCTTGATAAATTGGTCGGGCTTAGCTATTAACACATCAACTGGGTTATTTTGTTTTTCTTTATTCATTATTTAAAAAAAATAAAAAAGGCTTTGAAAACTAGTTTTGCAATTTTCTTCATCTTCCCCATTTGCTCCATCTTCGTCTCTGCAGCTCCCTCCAGGAATAGATCTGAAAACGCTTCCAGAAGCTCCACAAACACCAATTCAATTATGCCCCCATCGCACTTGCAGTGAAGATAACAACTGAACCAACATGCATGTTAAACACTGCCCTACATCTACATCTCAACAGCAGCAACAATAGCATCAAATTAATTCAGACTTAGATCTTCACATGCAGGGAACACGAGAGGCTTCAGCATCAACAGCAGCACACTGACCCAACACGGCTAATAATAATAATAATAATAATAATAATAATAGTACTCATGCCATGTATTTTGTTAAAGTGGCAGCAGCGAGACAAAGTATTACCCAGATCATGAGCTAGTTTACATCTTCAGATCTACACAGGATTGAGCAGCTCTGAACTACACACTCACAGCTGGACTGGAAAATATCCTCGAATTATGAGCTTCGTTTACGGAGATGAAAAACATTGTAAATAATCAGGTATCTTGTGCAGGATGCAGAGGAGTTTCACATTTCTGACCTTGGCCTTTTTCGCTTTAATCTTAAAATCATGATGTTATAATTGAATATTAACTTTGCATGATCATATTAAAAATGTCTGGCCAGAGAGCATTAATCGTTAGAAGAGCAATTATTTATGACAACAAACCCAATAACGATATGTTTATGCTTTTGACAAGTTAATAACTATCAGAGTTTATGGTTTAAACTTTAATGTGATGCAAACACAAAACATCTGGGGACCATCGCCCCTCGCATACCAGCAGCGACACACACACACACAAACATTCATTTGAGCTGGCCGACAGGATCAAGTCCCCAAATCTGTTTTTCAAAAATAATTTAATATTTCTGTCAAACTCTCATAACTCAAAAGCAGCAAGAAAATTGATCATGTTTATGTAAATAAACTTCTGCAACAGGTAAAAGTGTTAAAGAACAGAAAATACAACTTAATATTTCATCAACTGAGATATTGGTGAACAATCAATATTCAGGATATTTACATGGAATTAAAATAAGGGTATATAATGTTGATTAATTTCATTATGATCTAAGACTACATTTAGAAATGTCCCAAAATTTTATGAAAGAACTGCTATGACTTCATATTTCTTACTTCATTTGGCATAAAACTGTATCATCTGAAGAGCATGACTTGAACATTTTAACGTAAAACTCTGAGCAAACACTGACTCCTAAACCACGTATTTGTCAAAACTGGATCCTGAACTCAAACTCTGCACAAGAGAAAATCTGAAGCTTCACGAACAGCGTCTGAAACGCAGAGTCAAGTCAGAAAAGGGTTTTGGCGCTTCCTCAAAAGAGGGAAAGATCGTGCACAGTCCACCGAGCGGAGCGATTACTGCTTCTTTGTACTTTCACATTGCAAGGCGACCAAACCAAAGGCTTCACCAGCCAATCCTTAATCAAACACACACACAGGCATACACACACACACACACAGAAACACACAGTCACACACAGTCACACACAGTCACACACAGTCACACACAGCCCATCCAGAGAGAAGGAAAGAGAGAAAGAGGAGGAAAGAAAAGAGAGAGAAGGCTGTGTCTGACATTACAGCGCTGCTCCAAAAATAGCTCCCTGGCGCCCTGGCCTCCAGCTTGGTTGTCATGGCGACAGAACCACAGGCACTATAAATAGACAATCGGCTCCAAATCTTGTGCGACTGGAGTGAGGCCAGAACGAGGGAGAGACAGACAGGGAGAGAAAAGAGAAAGAAAGGAAGACAGAAAGAAGGAGTGAGAGAATGACAGAGGAGAAAAAGAAAGAGAAAGAATGACAGAAGAGGTGGAGAGCGAGCAACAAAGAGATACACAGAGAGAAATGCAGGGAATGAGAGTGGGATAGAGAGAGAGAGAGAGAGCGGAGGAAGGAAAGAAAAGAAAGAACAAAGAATGAATTAAAGAAGTTAAGAATGAACAAAAAGAAGGACAAGAGGAAAAGAAAAGGGAAAAAATTAAGATTTAACGAATGAAAAGTCAGAAGGAAAGAGTGAAAGAAGACAGAAAAACAAAAGAGAAAAGAAATACAGTCAAGAATTAATGATAGAATGAGAAAATATAATAGTTGCTTACTTTTTAAATTTGAATATTTCCTTTATTAATCTTTATACCAGGAACATTTTGATTTAAAGATGACACTCATTTTAACTTCGTTGTTCTTATACAATGTCAATACATTTCTTCAATCTTGAATTTTGAAGAGGAAGAAAATTTGAGAACTTCAGAAATTACAAGACCAAAAGAAAAATGGGAAAGAAAGATTTTATGAAAGAGACAAAAGTGAAAGGAAAACAAAATAGTAAAAGAATACACACAGATTAAGAATTAACAAAAAAAGAAAACAAGGAGAGTAAGGTAAGAAGGAATAGAAATAGAAATAAAGAAAGGAAAGACCGAAGAGTAAACCTCGTCCTGGGAGCGGTGGCCTGTTGAACAGCAGCTCAACACTGGGAGCGGCACAATCACTGAACACACACAGCGTTCACAACATCACAATACAGTGACATGACGGCGACAAAGTTTCTGCACACGAGCTCAAACTTAAAGTACCTGACTCACGCTACACATCAGCACAGATGTTACATCTCACCTGGATCAAACACCACAATAAGTAATCACACAACGAGACCCCCCCCCCCCACCGAACCCCTCCAAAAAAGTCCCTCTTTCTCGTTCTCCTCCTCCTCCCCCTCTCTTCCCCCTCACTCCCTCATTCCTCGCGATGACTCAGAGACTCAATCCCAGCCATTTTCTGTCCCTGCAGAAACACCACTACACATCACAGAGAGGCAGAGAGAGGGAGGAGAGGGGGAGAGGGGGAGAGGATGTCAGAGGGGGGGATTCACACCAAGGCACATTATCCCAGGGACAATATTTCAAAGAATCGACTGATGATGAATATGCCTCGGTCGGTGCCAGGCGACACTACACTCACACACAGATACAGGAGGTATGGAGTCGTTCTGTCACATTCCTCCTCCTGGACCTGGATAGGAAGAGTTAGGGCAACTATTAACCCGCTACTTCTGTTTATGTGGTTTGAAGTCCTGGTTAAAAACTTGGGGCAAGGTTTAAAAATTATAATCAGGCAACTCCTGAAGGCAACTACAGTTTTTTTCCTGGTGTTGCTTTGACAGGAAGAGTTAAACAGGTCCTGAAATGACGGAAAACTACTGGTTATTTTATTTTTGGTTGAACTATTATTTCTTATAATCTATGTATAATATATATAATCTATAAAATAAACATATACAGTGCAAAACAGAGCCAGGCCGATATGGATTTTTAGAGGCCAATGCTGCTAACGATATTAGGGAGTTAAAAAAACTATATATCTCACCTGCCAGCTCAGTGTATTAGAGTGTGGATACCTGACACAAGCCTGTTAAACTGGGTTTGGACATAAAAATTTGAAATGATATTCATTCAGTCAGTTTTGGTCAGTTTGTCTCATCTATCCACTTGATTCCTCAAACATCACGTGGTTGTGATCGGTGAACTTATCAAACTTGGGTCAGTTTTCTCTCGGGCTCAGAAAGTTGCAGCGCGAGCCGCACTACTCTTTGTACCAGTCAGTGCAATGCGATCTCTAGATCCGCTACAGCTGTAGTCAAGGCCGTGATGTAAACTGCCTTGCTTTAGGAGACTGTCAAAGCTGCACATACAACTAGCTATCATCTATATTGCTTTTTAACTTTTCCTACTAAAAGTAAAGGAACTTCGGCCACTAGGGGTTTCCCATCACAACAGTAATGAAAAAGACCTAGTTTGATGACGTCATGAAGCAGCGTGGGATCATGGGAGTTGTCTTCACCACCACTGCTGAAAATCCAACTGATGCAACTCAATGTTGTGTTAATGTAGTGAATTAAAGTTGTATTCATGTTATGCAGCAATGAATAATCGGGATCAGTTCAAAATAGAGAAACAGTGGAAGGAAAAACAGCCGACTGGCTAACTGGCTAACTGGCTAGCAGTGTGTTTTTCCTGCGGACATTTTACACATCGTGCAGCTCCAACTGAACCAATCACAACAAGACACCACGACATAAACACAGATGTATGAAGATCATTTTGTCTTTTGTTCTTTATCCAGTCGTATAAACTGATACACACTCTGTCACGGTTTCAGTTCCTCAAACCCACCACTGGAGACAGTTGTGAAGGTGAAAAGGACATGCCGCATGTGAACCGGCCCACTTCATACAATTTCACTCACTGCCTACAAAACCATAACCGTCTGCCACCAGTCGGCAACATCTCATGACCGACTGGGCTCCTCACAAGTTCCCTTTGGGCCACGTGTTTGCATTTATTTTTCTGTTTATTCCACATTCCACTTAACAGATGTCTTTCCTCTTATTATTCAAAGGAAAAGTTCAACACTCTCATGTTCATACATTTTGTTTGTTTGTTTGTGATCTCAGAAGTGATTTACAACCGGGAGGAACGTGTGAAAGTTGCAGGATCTCTGTGGGGATGAAACAACAGAAACCTGACAGACAGGCCTCGTCTTCTGGGACAAAACAAACACTTCACCCCCGTCAGGGACACACGGGGGGACGCTGTTCGGACTTATATGTAAACTACCTACTGTTACAGCAATCCATTTGAAATCAACACATCCACATGTAATCAAGGACCAAAATGTCCTCACAAACACAAACATAACAGCAGTCAGGAAGTGTTGATAAGAAACAGCAACAACAACAACAAAAAACCCTCCATGCAGAAGTATGACGGAGCAGAAACACTCCCAGGGAAGCTACAGCGACTTCCTCCTCGTCAGAGACAACAAAGCATCACCAGCCTATCAATTACTTCTCTCTTTTTATTCCTATCACGACATGAATCGGATGATATAATTAGATTTCTCAACCAAAAAAAGAAAGAGAAAGAGAGAGGCACGGACTATGTGGGGTGGCCCTGACTTTTTCCCGCGCTGATCGAGGGTTGACATTTTCATTTAATGCTAACAACCTTCATCAATAATGCTGAAGTTGCCTCCCTCCGAACACACTCGCTCATTCTTTCTCCTTCTGCAGCCTGCCTGGGTTAAAAATAGCTCTCCCCTCTCTCTTTCTCTGCTTCTCCGTTTACATAAGCATACAGAGGGGGGAGGGGAGCACTTCCGGTCTGGCCACCCAGCCCAGCATCTGATCCATAACACTGGGGCTGCTGGGTGTGGGAGAGAGGAGAGAGAGGAGAGGTAGGAGAGAGGAGAGGAGAGGAGAGGAGAGGAGAGGAGAGGAGAGGTCCCGCAATGCAGGGAAGCCCTCTCTTTCAATCTGTCTCTTCAGTCCTTTCTCTTTCTGTCTCTCCATTTGCTTGTGACTGTCTGTCTGTCCACAATCTTAAAGAGATGGTCAACCCAAACCCATCCCCAACAATCATACAGCACATCACATACAGTAACAACAAACACCTGTGGCCAAGCATGCAATTTTCAGAAATCTCAAATCCTGTTCTTTAAAGTCTCAATGCCCTGTTCTGTTAAACTAACAGCCCAAAACTGAAAGATATCCAGGTAACCATCACATGACATTATGGCTGCAATGATAAGTCAATTGATCAATTATTGAATTAACTTGCAACTATTGTGATGATTGTTTAATCTGATTATTTGTTTTCAATTTGAATGCATCACCTGGACATCTATATCTGGGATGGACATTTTATAGCTAAAATAATTCTACGAGAACATTTTCAGCAGATTCATCAATAAGGAAAATAAGAAGTTGAAACTATAGGAAGAATTTTTAACTCCCAGATTATTTTTTGGTCGATCAACTAATCAATTAACTGAATAAATGCAGTTTTACTGAATTACTGTATTTAGCACAATTTTGAGGTACTTGAGTATGCCCAGTTTCAGAAGAAAATATCCTACTTTTTTTATCCACATACAAAATGCAAAATATTGTCAAGGATGGTTTCCAGTCTTTTTGTCAGGCGTGATGTTTCAGTTATCATTCCAACCACAGAGTGAATTTCACTCTATTGTTATACTTTCTCTATCTGCAAGGGTCAGCTAGATTCCAAATGATGTATATTTTGTAAACATCATCCAATGTGTTGTGACACTGCCACTCCACAGGGCCACCAACTGCGAATGCGTCCTACAAGTGGACTAGAAAGTAATACAACTGAGAATAAGTACGCATCTATGTGTTGGCAGTTGTCCGTGTCCATGTCCACAAGAGAGAGTTCAATAGCTCAACCCTGAGGTTGGGAAACTCTAAACTGCAGCTTCTCAAACAGCAGGATTTGCTTCTTTTCTCCACCATATAAGAATTAAATCAAAAAAGAATCAGCGGATTTATTGATCATCTAAATAACGTTATCTAATAAAACTCTAACAGTTTAAGTTCGTATACTGAGTACTTCCTCCACCACTGCATAAAGTCCGATTGTTGTTTTTATGTCCAAATGCACCAACCACAACAAGGCAATTTCCTGTATGTGTAAATATACTTGGCAATTAAAAGAATTCTGATTCTGATGTACAGAAAACCAGACAACCTTACACATGCATGTCGATGCAGCAGCACAGACTGTACACAAACACACATGTACACATGGAAGAGAGTCAGCAAAGCCTCCACCCTCCAAGAGCCCCCGCTTCATGTGACCACTGCATGCCTCATAACAGAGGCCGGCCTGACCGAGATAAAGAGGCGGATAAGAATGGAAGACAGGAGAGAAAAGAAAGACAGAAAGGAGAGAGGGAAGGAGAGAGAGAGAAAGAGAGAAAGAAAGACATGTGTTCCGAACAGAGGGAGGGAGAAGAGCCAGACGGAGGAGGTGGTTCAGGAAGCCGAGGCTTTGGGGGGAAAAAATAAAATGTCTCAGCATGTGTGACAAATAATTTCGATACGCAAAACATTGGCAGCGAAAACATTCAGGAGTCTGTGGAGCGAGGATACGATCTGAGCTCGCTGTCACCGACAACACACACACAAACCATGAGGCTAGTTTAGCAATACTGCTAACTAGCCTGTGGCCCAATAGAAAAAAACCAATGTATTGGTCAACACATAAAAGTGCAACCTTTGCTTCTGCTTCATACACAGGACAATCGGCAAACAAACACCACAACATCTTAAAGGAGAAGTCTGGAGATCGTTTTTCTTGAAATACCAAAACGAACACATACAATAAACTAATCAGGCCTTCGTTATGTAGCCATAATGATGACAATGCTAATGTTTAGCAGGCGTTTACCATTTACCGTCATAGTTTAGAGTGTTAGTATGCTAACGTTTGGCAATTGGCACCAAACACAATATGCAGCAGATATAAACCAAAGAATTGGACCATTTGTAACTTTTGATGGGATAAAAAAAAAAAACCTCAAGGGAACACCACATTTATTAGAATCCTCTGGGGACCATGAAAGTCTGTAACTTATTGAATCCAAACAAAACCCAGAAAAGTGGTGGACAGATCAACAGACCAACATTACTACATCCACAAAGCCACACGGCAAGTTTCCTCATTACGATGAACATGAGTTACGACTACGCACCAAACCCACAGCTGGAAATAGTCCCTAACAAATGCACTGTTTACTCATGTTTAAGCAATGTTAGCTAAAAACTACAGTTCACAGCAGTTTTAGATAGTTATTAAGCCATTTAAAAAATAATGGAATTGTAATATTTCATGACTGCTTTATAGGTTTTGTTGTATTGCCAGGGCCTAAGTGCCACATGGTGAAGAAATCTAAAATATAGAGTCAAACTAATATAATGTTGGTTCTGGTGTTTTCAGGGGATTTGCTGACAATATGAAAAATACTCTTTTTTTAAAGTAATGTAGGTTTTATTCCTCTGTTTCGACGTTGATGAACCAACGTCGAAACAGATTCTGATGAGGTCCAGTCATTAGGACTTCTCGTCTGGGTGTCGTCAGCGTCTCATCATGAACCTTGACACCTTGCACTCACATAAACCACATGGCAAAACACCCCGACCCCTGCCAGCGCGCACGCCGAATGGTTGTGCCCTTAGAAATATGTGTAATCCAAAGCGTGTGCATAGGAGGTGAAACTTACTACTGTGCACAGTCGATGAGCTGATATTCGTTGGACCTTTCCCAGCAGGCCCGCACGCCATTGTCCTGCCAGAGCATCTTTGTATGGTCGTAAAACTCCTGGAGAAAAACAGAAGGATCTGGATCAACATTATACCACACCTACTAAGAACCGTAAATCAGACTCTTGTACTGGCTCCGAAATAAAGATGTGATGGGACAGAAAGAAGGTTGAGGAAAGGTGCGGAGTGTGTGCGAGTAAAACAGGAATCTTTATGAGAAATAGCAGCTGTGAGTCTGAATGTGCCATCGTTCTTCTGACATATCTTTATTATTTCTGGGCTTTCCAGAGAAGAGAGGATCCACCGATCCATCAACAGATATTCTGATCAGTAAAAATACAAAGATTTTCTGGTTCCAGCTTCTCTTGTGATGCCTTTCTTTATCATATATGATAGGAAACTCAAAATATGTGGGTTTAAAACTGTTGATCAGAAAAAACAAATCATCAGCTTTTAATGGGCATTTTCTGACAAAACAATAAAACAATTAATCAAGAAACCAATGAGCAGATAAATCCATAATGAAAGTATTTATCAGTTGTAGCCCTAAAGAGAAGGAAAGTTTGTTAAGTTATCAACTGTCCAGCCTGCGGGAGCCGTACAAATGATCCCCTTTAAACATGTGTCTCTGGCTTACGACCCTATTTCTCGTCTGGGCCTCGACGGTTGAAAACATTTAAGGACGGATGGAAGGAGGCAGCAATATTCTGTGGCTTAGTTTGGAGTTTAAGGCCGGCCCGGAGAGGAGCGGCAGCAGATGAGCGGGCTCCAACAGAGGCAGGAAATACAACAGTTCACCGAGTTCATGAAGAAACGGAGAGCTTTGTACTGACACAGGGCCTGGCTGTCACTGGACGGGGGCCTATCTCTTCGCTACGATCTCCACTTGATCACTTACAAATGCCGTCCGGCACAAATAAGCCATTATGAGCCACAGAGTTGAACTATCTTGAAAATACTTAATTCAGCCGAGAGTAAGCAGGATTTAGCGATGACTTCTATGTCAGTGACCGATATGAATAAATGAATGGGACGGTGTTGTTTGTCAATAAATACAATGCGACATGTCGTTGAGTAGCTGCCTGTACTAAGCAGCAGAAATGACAGAACACAAAGAGTCCGGAGGAGTCGGTTGTTCCTGTCTTCAAGGTTTTTATGTGAGATAACATAACATACAAGTTGATGCTTTTAGTAAAAATCTACTTTTATCTGTGTTTTCCTTGTTATTTAACTTTAGATTTAGATAGAGAGACAGTCGATTTTTAGCTGGAATATGAGTTAGCACAAAGTGCATAAATTAACTGGCATATGGTCACTTTTTTTTTTACTTCCTGGAAGTGTTATCTATATGAGTTGATCATCAAAAAATCTAGTGGGGAATATTCAAATAATGACCTTTTCATTGTTCAAGCTGACAAGGAGCTTCTCTCTCCAAAGAAAGAATTTTTATGTCTTACATTTAATTAATTGAATATTTGGGAATTTTTGTACACAAAATACACCAGCCAAAAAACAACATTTACAGACATCAACTGATTTTGTTTACCAAACAAACCAACAATTAATTTATACTGAAAATCATTGTTAGTTGCAGCCCTAATGACAATAATTCCTAATATTATTATTAATTAATAATTGAACATAACTTGCACCTTGATAAACAGCAGAAAACCCATGGAAAAGTTTGGATAATTCCTCAACTTTTGTTAAAATAAAACTATTATTTAAACTAAAAGACCGTTTGTAATAAAAAATTTAAAAAAACACAAAAACTTTTAAAAAACATTTTACAGAATTTACATTAAACCTGAAGAACCAGACTGCAGAGAAGAGACTTTGTGACATAATGTGACAACTGTTATTTTGAGTGCATAAAATATGAGTTGATTAATCGCTTAAGAACAGCGATTTTAAAAATCAATTTCATGGTAAATGTAATATAATGTTATATATTTTTCTTTATTTAATAAAAATGTCATGTTAAAAATGTAAGTAACTCTTAATTTAACCCTAACAGCCGTAGCTATAGTTATATTAAACATAATTTGTATTTAATAATCCCAAAGTAGCAAAAGACATTTTGTTAAATTATAGTATATTATATGATACTGATACTTTAAAGTTTCACATACAACTTTAAAGAACAAACTACTTGTAATTATCTGATCAACAATTTAAACATCTTTTTGTGTCTTTCTACCCAAGAATGAATCAGGAATATAGACACAGACATAAACACACAGGAGGTAATGAATCTACAGTTTTTCAAGTTTTTCCATCTGTTTCTTTGATTTAAAAGAAAAACATTTCTATAATTAACTCTATACATATACATACATTGATACGACAGAAAGACGCTGTCATGTAAACTCTTGTATTGAGTTATGTAGTCTCCCTACGTTCAGAAACCATGTGATTTATCTTGAGGTAAATTCCACAGAATTAGGTTGAGGAAAAGGTTTTCTGAGCGATCCACCAGGTGACCAATCAGAAAACAATCTGTCGATATCGCTGTGCTCTCTGATGACAAATCTCGTACATATTTTGATGTTACTTAAATAAAAGTATAAGGATACATTGATGTGATATGATGAATCAGTCTCGATAACGACCTTATAAAGCAGATCAGGTCATCTGTGACAAACTTTAGATTAAGTTCAGCTTTTCAGAAAGTTGAAACGTAACATTTACATTTTCAAGTCCCATACTTCCATTATTTAGCTGTTAATAATGAGTGTATTTCCCAGAAAGGCTATTTGGTACTTATTAGGAGGGACATTGAGAAAGTGTTTGTTTTACACATTTTTAAGTACACCCTCATTATTTTATTCAAGTTTAAAGGAAAAGTTCTAAATTTGTGTAGTAGCTGAGTTAAAAATAATTACATCAACATTCATCATAGTTTCCTAGAAAGGCTATGAAACAAGGACTATAAAATTATACGTAGCATTCTAACCCAAAGCTGAGGAATTACCAGTTCAGCTGAAAACTACATTTAAACTACATTTACGGAATAAAAAACTGCATAAATTCCTATTTTTTCCTTTAAAACTAATATAACAAGCAGCCATTAACAACTAGGTATTAAAATGTGTTTTTATCAGTTAAGCTCTATTTCACCTGCAGCCGAAATCAACTTCAGATTATTTTAAGACAAACAAGCAAAGTTTAATTTGATGATGTTAATCACATAAGAACATTATGAATAAGATAGAGAACACCAATTGTATTTTAGAGTAGTTAATTGTGCATGAGGAAAAATCTGCAGTATACTTAAGCATGAAGGGGCTTTGAAGCTTCATCAGTTTTGAAGTGAATTTGGAAATAGTGTCGCTTTTTTGTGGAAGTGTTTTTGTAAACATCTTAAAGAGGAAGTAAGAAATGCATTTTAAAATTTCCTTCACATTCACTACAAAAAAACTAAAATTCAAGACAAAAAAAAGCTACATTGCATATAATTAGTACAGTATGCTGCAGTATGTGGAGGGTCAGGAGATTTGTCTTTATATACACACACACAACATCTACAGCCTGGAAGAGTGATTCTTCCTCAAAACTATTTTTGTTCCTATGAAGTACGTAAATTCAAAGGAGAGCAGACGTCGTCACTGTTTGTGCAGTCAGAGCAGAGAAGCTCAGGACAGGTGAGGATGGCAGAAATCAGTCTGCCGGGACTTAAAGGGCCTGAGTAACTGTTTTTTTTTTTTTATCTTGCAAAAAGACATGCTCCATTTTATTATTAATATATCCTGAAAAACACTTTTGTTGAATAATAACTAGGAGGATAATTGATTAGACACGAAGCTTGAAAAGAAATTAAGAAGAGACTGCGGAGATTCAAGCCAGGCCTTGTGCTCATTCTCCCTCCCTCTCTCTTCCTCTCCTGCTGAAGGCAGCGTCAACCAGTCCAACTGGTTTCCAGTAGGCCCTGAGGCCAGGAGCGGCGGAGTGGGAGGAGGAGGAGGAGATGGTGGAGGAGTCAGATGAGAGGATGAGCCTATCAGATATTTTCTCTACTCCATTCTACAGCCGACCGCTCACTTCTACGGCGAGAATCTGTGAAGCTGAAGCCAAACGTTGTCTGTGTAATACTTGAGCGTAGTGCTGGTGTACTTTAGCTTAACCCCAATGTTTAAACCTGCTCTGAGGCTCCACTACCCCACATGAAAAAAAGACCAAACTCAGTATCACATCGAGTGTTGGTCCCCCCCCCCCCCCCCGAAAAGACCCTGCAGGTCCTCAGCAGAAGTCTAGTGACTGACAGCCTGAGGGAAGGGTCAGCTCGAGACAGGCCCGCATAATAAATTTGCCATGACGTAGCAGAGACGATATCAGGAGACTTCCTTTTGCTTACACACAAATACGCACTCTTCACTGGAAACTCAGCAGCTAGAGACAAATCTACCTGGTGGAAGAATAATACCCAGTTTAATCACTGAAGCCGTCACATTGGAAAAACACAAGACAGAGTTTCCTCCTCATCTGCATCACTTTTCCCACATCAGTAAACAATTACAATACTGATGAACAACTTGAATAATAACACACCCTTTCTGTCAATTTATGTCTTAGAAGCATTAAAGTAAAATGTATAATTTCCCACAGTTTCACAATGTTTGATTAAAGCTTTTTTAAATTTTCCTAATTCTTCTTGAGAAATTGTATGATTTTCTACAATTTTTTCCCAAGAAATCAAAAAAGTTACTTTTAGATCTCAACTATAATTTAAAATAAATCAACAATGAGTTTATGACGACAAGAATGACATACGATATGTGAGATCAAAGAGATTTTAAATACCTGCATTATCTTTGTTTAAGCATTGAATTAAATCATGTATGATCTTTCATTAATATACTGAAAATGATAAGGATTTACTTTTGAAGACGAGTTGGAAGTAATTCATTTTTAATATTGATTATTCTGCAGAATAATTTCTCAATTAATCCAGGGGACTCCTTCCATAATTTTTAAAGAGCAACATCACATATCTGCAAATTATTCTCAGGAAACCAGATTCCGTGCCTCCAGATTACAGATCTTCGTCCCTGCTGTGTTAAACCTCCGATGTTACCTTCCTAACAATCTAAAACAGGTTTATAGATTCTTTGTTCGGCTCGTCTGTGATGTTTTAAAACAATAAAAGTATCTGGTGCAGCGCTGGGACCTGCAGCGGCTGCCTGACAGGTCACTGGGAGCAGACGGCGGCTCAGGGGGAATCCCTCTGAGCCGCTGTGTTTCTGCAGGACAGGTCCCTCTGGACACATTTAGGGTTATTACAGACAATCAGTGTTAATGGGCGCCATGGATCTCTCAGGTGAGAGCCTCATTCAATTGACAGCCTCCCAAGCGCACACCTGCTAATTACTGAATCAGAGCACAAACGCACCATCAGGCGGATTCATACAGGACGAGGTACCTCACTCACCTATAGAGCACCTACACCTGCAGGCTCCAGCAGACTGGGCAGTTATAATCAATACTTAATACTAATTTAACAACAAAACACTGAATAAGAATGTATTGAAGAATTAAGTGTGCTTAAATGTAGCTGACTTTATCAGCTGTAAACCTTAAAGAAGGAAATAACTACAAACCATGATGTAATTTAGATTTGCAACTTTTGAAAGTCCATCTTTGGAAATGGAAAAAAGATTAGGCCTGCAGCTAATTTAAAAAGACTTTCACTATCAATTTATCTGCATATTTTTGTCAAGATGAATCATTTGGTTGATGCCCGTAGCAATTTTTCTTATTCTTTGTCTTTTTTCTAACCAAGGATATTTTCAGTTTGAAAACCAGAAAATATTCAAATTTAAAAAAGGAACCAAGGAACTTTGGCCTTTTTTTGTTTTAGAATTAATAGATCATTAAAAATTCTGCAATTTTTAGTCAATTGAAAAAACTGTGCACAAATTGCAGGACCAGTTATTCCAAAATAAATGAGCTATAGGTTTTGCTTGCTTGGTCGATTCATTATAAACGGTCTCTGGTGAAAAGATGCAAAGACGTTGAGGACAGAACACTTTCATAGACGTCCAGGTGACATCAGACTGAAAGCAGCTGTTAAAGTATATATGAAGTTGAAAGAAGGAGAAAACAAGCTGCTATCGAAGTCAGAGAGTCAACGCATGGAAGGAAAACAAAGTGCAACTTACTGTAGGAAACTCAAAATCCTTCTGGTTTGCTTGGTGCATGACATATTGGATTTGGCTTTTGTTTGCAGGACGGGCTAACTGGCATGGCGGTGTGAGCGTAGTCATGGCGGCCACGATCGTCTGCATGGAGAGGACAGACGCAGGAAATGTTATACGACAATTAACAGAAAAAACACAGTGTACAACAGGGGGAATAATCATCCTTTTTACATTCACACTACGAGAGTGAGGAGCTTCACGTGCTGCCTGAGGTTCATTTCTCAATATTTTAAAACTATTCAGAAAATTGTCATCAGTTGTTAAGTTAAACTCTATTTGCTGCGTAAAAACATCAGAAATAAGTTATTCTCAGACATCAGACTTTATCATTGAAAATGGGTCAAAAGTTCGGTTTCTTACCTCTATAGCTTCTTTAATGTTGTTTTTAATATCATGAATTTTCTGTTTTTTCTCTCTGTGAAGAACAAAGAAAAGTTTGAGTCATTTTTTAACACAAAACAATTGCATAAAAACAATTTGACATCATTCACTGTGAGAATTGTTTAACACTTTCCTTAAGTTCTAATTAAAACCTTGATTATTTCCAAAATATGGCTCCACGGAGATCAGTGGAAAAAAACTTTTTCCTAAACTTGGCGGAGATATATCCGCCGTAAATCCAAGTATGGATAATGTACAGGATTTGTTGTTTTTACGACAAAAACAGCTTTTAAATTATTCCAAAATAATGGCAAAGAAATGTTATATTTCATAGTTAAGTAGGTTTGGTTGGAATGCGCGACGTATAATAAACTACTCCAGTTTCTCTTCGACAGACAGATAAATGATATCTGACGTCAGTATTACAGCCGTTCCAGATGCACAGATATCTTTTTTTTTGTTGCTTCAATTTGTGCACTTCTTGATGCCACATGAGAAAACAACAGAACTCGTCTTCATTTTGTGTATGTAAAGACAAACTGAGTTTCAGCATCACCACAGTAGGCTCAGTTTAGGCAATCTGTGGACTTCACTGATACCAGTGGTGAAGGTTTAAAGTCACACAGGTCTTTCAGAATCCGGACCTGCAGATTGTAACAATTCTTTCTGACAAAAGAAAAGTTTGACTATATAATCTCAGGTTTGATACCGACGTTCCCAAAAGGAATCCACCTCGGAGCTGTTTACACAGTCAGGCACCTGCATGGCGTCATTTCTTTTCAGAGCAACAGGTTATTTGTCACACATATTTGTCTTAAAGTCAATTCTCTTCACATTACAGCAGCAGTGCAAAGACTGAAATCAAATCTGTAATACCCATGTTCAGTAGAGGAATTTCAAAGTAAAAGCATTGAGGAATATCTTTTGATAATAAATATGTTTTGTCCAATGTGACTTTGCTGAAAATGTGACAGTGTCAGCATCACAGCACGCTGCTGTAACCGAGATGTTACCCTGACTAAGGATGTTGAAGAGGACGACTTTGAAATGCTTTTTCGATTTCCTAACTGGACGATTCCCTCTGTGTTGGTGAACATTAAACGTTTTATACAAACAATGAAAGTGAAAGTAAAAATAAGTGATTACTGAAGCTTTAAGAAAGAGAAGTAATTTATCATTCAAAAAAAGTCATTTTTTCATTTAGAACTGGAATAAAGGAAATAAATATATTTTAATGAAAAATCTTGACATAAATGCAAATTTTTTCTGCATTGTTTATTCTGAAAAATAAAAGTGTTCATATCATCAAACACAAATGCAGATACTGATATTAAGGCTCATATCGGCTTATTTTATCGATCAATCCAATAAATCTGTCAGGCTGTGGAGTTGATCAGAAGAAAAAAAAAAATCAACTGACTGTTAAAAGTTACTTTTCAGGCAAAGGAGGCCAAATACATGATGCATCTGAATTCCTAAGTGTGACAACTTGCTTTTCTCTTGGTTTTTTGTTATAGTAAATTGAATATTTGGGGGTTTTGGACAGCTGATCATACAAACAAGAAAGATGAGAAACATTGTCAGCGGGGACAGGAGAGGTTTAAACTCTAAAGACGGGTCTGCTGCTCCTTTACTTCACTCAGATCGATGGCAGTTCAACCAAAGACAGAAAGACTGCATTCCTCACACTAGAACCCCCCCACCCAAAACATAAAACAAAACAAAAAGGTAACACCCACTTGCCACACCGATCTCGTTTCACCTCAACCCTACAGCTCCTCTCACTCTTTTCTCTTAACCCTCTGCTACTGTATATGACTGTGTCACTCCTCATCATCTCCTCCTGTCCTCATCTTCCTCACTCTCCCAGCACCTTGCACAGACTGGCACTGGCCTGCACCCAGAGGGGAAACCCAGTAAGGTTAAAGCCCCCCCCCTGGCCCACAGAGAGCAACAAACCCCAGAGGCTAAACGCGACCGGGGAGTCGCAGCCGACTGTGGATTTGTCATAACTCCAGAGCGTCTGAGTCTGTGAGGAGCATCTGTTCGACATGTCCCAAAAATAAGCACATGATGATGCTCCTACTCCAAAAGCCCTTTCTAGGAAACAGATGATGAAGAATAGAAAAATGTGACTTTTGTTTCCATTGCATCAACGTGGGATTGAGTTTTTGGAAATTCACAAGACAGGGTGGCTTGAAAACACCCGGAGCAATGTTTCCATAAAACCTGAAACAGATAAAGCATTCTTCTTGCGTCACGCAACTTTGAGTATTTACTCCAAAACATTACAATCTTCCCATTACATTTGACTCCATCCTCTTCCTCAGACCATAGTGATAGTGGACGGTTTAATACAGTAACAGGAGTCCACCCCTTACATGCCAACAATTTTTTTAATTTATTTATATATATAAATATATATATATACTGGCATGGAAATCAGTTTCATCCAAGAAATCTCTCAGAATACAAAATGAGTTTTCATATTAGTACTCAGTTTGATTACATATCAACTCAGAAAAGTAGGAGAAATATAATTTCTCTACTTCCTGACTGAAGGACGACAGCTGCTAATTGACATTGTAATGTCAAAGGACACAGGAATACATATTGTCTGCTTTGTGTTTGAACAGAACAACTAAAACCACCTCCAGAAGCTGCTCTATTATCCTTAAAGGTGATGTGCTCCATTAAGAGAAACACTTAATTCGCAAGAGCAACTGGTACCGAAACAAACTGGTTCATCATATGCTTCAGTTTGTCCAACCAACAGTCCAAAACCCAAAATTTACTATATCAACTCAATAAATATGAAACACCAACTTCATATGTGAGAAGATGGAAACACAAAATATAAAAATGTCAGCCTAAAAAAAACATGTAATAATATAAAATTGTTTGTCAGAATATTTGCTGATTCATTTTCATTTATTGGCAACAAATTGTATCAGCTGTATTTTGTACAAACTAAATCTTGCATCTTGATTATTTGCATGATGATAATATTTTCCTGAGTTTATAACTTCTGAAAATCACTGTGTTTGTTGAGGTTGTTTCCTGATGATTTTGTTCACTAAAGTTCCACATCGTTGACAATGAACTTCCCCCCTAACTGCTTTCACTCGTGCAGCTGAGGGAAGTGCACAGGGACCTGCTGAGGTTCAGCATCTCTAAAAATCTAAATGCACAAATAATTCTTCCCACAACACCACCACATCATCATCGAGGTGTTGGGTCGACAAAGATTTTCATATCTGATCCTGTCAAAATGTGTCTGTTAAGAGAATCACATGTGCTGTGGCTGTGTGGAGATCCGGCGTGTGACTGACACTTACTCTGCATTGAAGCCATTGACATGCAGTATTCGCATCTGTTTGACTATCGTGCTTTTCCCGGATTCACCGGCCCCTGAAAGCAGAAAAAAGGACAGACAGATAAGACAAAAAAGGTTTACAACTGTAAAACTCAAAAACACCATACGAAAAATCCATGTGGAACCTGTGGATAATGGTCAGAAACATGACACTGGACACTCTGAACTTCGGAGGAGAAGCTGCTTTGATGGAAGATCAGGAAAGAAGATGACTTAGTGGAAGAGAGCGACAAACGTGATGCTTCAGATTTCACCCGTCAGGGCTTTGTTTCTAACTACGGAGGTCCTGACTGAAACAGCAGCACCCACACTGTCCCGCACCTAAACTCCCCGTCCCTTCACGGTGATCCATGTTAAACAAAAGCAACACTGCTGGGGCCGAGAAAGGACGACGAGAAATGAGGCAATCAAAGCACCGGCTGTGGCTCGATTGTTCTTATCTGTGGTGGAACATAACCATGTATATTTACTCAGGTACTGTGTTTACTTATAATACTTCTTCACTGCATTTAAGAAGGAAATTGTGATGTTTACTTCACTTCATTTATTCAACAGATGCACTTACTAGTTAATTTCCGATTAAGATTTTATACATAAATATCATGATACTTCTACGATACAGATTAAAACACAGTTTCCAAACTCAATGGCTTGTGACATCTTACAAAAAAAAGCTGTGTCTAGTTTCAGATGTTTATGAATTATCTGCAGTTCCACCAAAGAGACGTTCCCCCTCTGAACTTATGAGATGGTTTCATTAAATAACTGTTTTCATATAAAAGTGGTAAAATTGTCCATTATCTTACGATAAGCGAAGACACCAGAAACCAGAAACAGAAACTGGTGCAAAAACACCAGAAACTATATCCCCTAGATATATCTGATATTACCTTATATACAATATTTTTTTTTGCATACCGGAAATGAAATGCTACTTTTACATTGTAGTATTTATTTGGGCTTATTTTTAAAACTTAGTGTGTTTTGGGAATAATAGTTGCTTCTTTAGGTAGGAGGCAGAATGCACTTGAACACATGCTGTACTTGTTGGCACATTGTCTGAAATACAGATTGATCTGTAGAACGCACGGCATCACGGATGAGAAGACAAAGAATCGGTCTTACTGGAAGACGACGTAAGCTCTTACTGAGGATCCAGGAAATATGTTTTGGGTGAAAGAAAAAAGTCTTAATTCTGAGCACTCTGAAAATGAAAAGGAGCCAGGCCATAACTACATCCTAACCCAAATACTAGGAGCTAGCTCGGCTGCAGGCCTGCTATTTACAATCTGAGCGTGAGTGCTCGAATCTAGGATCAATTTCAGATTAGAATGAATGGGACAGTCATTCAAGGGAAGCTAGTAATCCTAATAGTAATCCTAATTTGCACTCCGTACTCCAGGAGGCTTTGTAGAATACCCGGTTTTAGCAGGTTCATGTTATAGCGTGAAACGAGGGGCCTCAATGATGAAGCTACAAAAGAGCATTGTGAATTTCAAAAAAATAGCAGCGGTTTCAAAGATTGATGAGAGAATATCCATTTCAAGAGTGGCTGGTGTGGAGAGGATTATGCAAAAGGTGAGACTTAAAATACAGCATCAAACATGAAGTCTATAAGCCTGAATGACTCAAGGTGAAGGCATCCGGCATCTGAACCGCTCCCGCAAACACAACACATCCCAATTTCTGCAGTTTGCATGTGTGGAGACAGAGAAACAACAATGTGAAACGCCTATCGGTGGCCTCCCAGCCTCTGCATGGTGCCTGTGAGTCTGTCTGCATCTGCCTGTCCACCATCTCTCACATGTTCTGTAACCACGCTCCATAATAACCCATGAACGCAAGGAGACAGGCCTGATTTCCAGCCGTCCTGCTTCGAGACGCTGTGTGAACCAGTTGGTGTAGTGACTTCACGTCGTTGCATCATTTGTTGTTGCTTCGCTGTTAAAGGCCGAGGAAGTTTTCATTCAACATTTGTTTTTAATCATGATTACGATCTGTAACAGTGGCGATAACATGTGGATAAACAAGTGATAATAGATTTGTGTTATTTTTGTGGGTGCAGCAATTCAGCAGTAAATGGACCTTCTGGCCTAAAATGAACACACACACACACACACACACACACACACACACACACACACACACACACACACACACACACACACACACACACACACACACACACACACACACACACACACACACACACACGATGAAATTGCACAAAACCTACCTAGTAGTAGTAGCCGGTGAGTCGCCCGGTATATCTGTTTGTCTTTTTGGAGCTGCTTCTCTATCTTTTTGTTGGCTTCCCTCTGTGCCTTCTCCTCATTTCGTTGGTCTTCGGTCTTACTATTGCCAAGACAGCCCATCTTCCCAAAAACCCAGTGACAGGTTCAGGGGGGAGGCAGGGTGGTTGGGTGGGTGGGTGGGTGCCGGAAGGGAGGGTGAGGGTGTTGATCAGAGGAAGAAGGGGGGAAAAAATCAATGGATCCTAAATTCCTAGACTGGCCCAGCAGAGGAACACCTGGCTCAAAATGGGTGACATTTATGTTGCCAGATGCAGACGAGACAGATGTAAACCTGTTAGTAGGTAGGAGACGGTGGGGGCCCCAGCAGGCGTTTGGCACAGTATGTATGGATGGATGGATGGATGTGGCTATTTACTGGCAATTAATCAACCAGAGATCAGTCAGAGATGAGCAGAGCAACGATGCCGCCCTCACAGACGCTTGATTCCTGTGTTTTTCACTGTAAATCCGCAATGAAGTCATCAACACTGATATGAGAGTGGATGTGAAATTTCCAGCCTGGCGATGCACATGAATGAAGGTCGGCGGTCCCCGTTTCCTTTCAACCCAAACGCTGGCTTTTTCTAATTTTTTTTAAAAATCTATTTATTTCTACGCTTTTATAGTTTTCTCAGCAAATGTCTCCTCCTGTGCCCATCTTCAGCAGATTCCTCACACTGCCATTCATTTCCACTCACAACCCAAGCGCTATTTTTCCTCCACCTTTTCTATTTGTTCCTTTAGATATAGAATTTTTTTTAGGTTGTTATTTGTACGGGATTTTTTTCAATCGGTGCCGATCAAAGCACATCAAAGGACAAATAGGGGGAAAATAAAAAATAAATATTTCCTCTTAAAATGACGGCATGTGAATCATCAGGCTACACCGGGGCTTCTTTCTCTAACGCCAATCCCGCACATTATACACCTTTTTTCTTTTTTAGGGTGGTGGGGGGGTAGGTTGTTTGCAACCTTATCAATAATATCCTGTTTTTAGCCGATGTCAAAATGATTTCCTCCCCCCGTCAACAGATGCTAGTGCTCGCCTGTTCGGAGGGTTTGACCAGACCCACAAAAAAAGGCCCCTTCTCCGTCCTTTTTCTCTCCGTAACGTTAATTTGTATTTCTCCTCCACATCGGGGAAGCTTCTCCGGACGAGCTCAGGCGGGTCTTTCTCTCCTGGCAGCTGGACGTCCTTGAATAAAACGCCAAAAAAAAAAATCCAGGTGATCTTCGTGGAAAATCCGCCGCTATTCCCCCGTTTGGCGCAGGTACAGCTCGCTGTCAAGTCTCTCGGCTTTTTGTATTCCCTTTGAATCCGTGTGGCAGATTACGGCTACATGTGCATGATACATGGACGTACCGCGGTGTTTTCAATCACTGGTCCGGCGGCGACACGCTCATCTTCGCACCGCCGAGAGGCCGCGTCCGCTCCGATCAACCGCCCGGGGAAACCACAGACGCTCGCTCGCCGCTTCGCTCTGAATTATTGTTGCCCCCGTTTTTCTCTGAGAATCGTACATTGAGATAGATAGCGCTGAGGAGGTGGGGTGGGGCAAACGGCTCTCACGGAACCCTGGGAACGAAGAACGCTGGTCAAGTTTTCCGGGACGACAAATTCGGTTTCCGGTTTGAACTTTCACAATGTAACGCCCTCTCTCTCTCTCTCTCTCTCTCTTTCTCTCTCTCTCTCTCTCTCTCTCTCTCTCTCTCTCTCTCTCTCTCTCTCTCTCTCTCTCTCTCTCGCTCACACACACACACATATGGTTGCTAGTTTGACGTAAAATAAGATAATCCTTTATTAGTCACCCTATGGGAAAATATTACAGTAGCAAGAGTCAAAAATAGGCATCTGTAAGTAATAATAAGTAACATGCAATACTTTCTATCTATCTATCTCCCCCCCCCCCCCCCCCCCCCCCCCAAATCGCTCTCTCCTCTCTCCCCTCTTTCCCACCCATCTCTCCTCTCCTCCCTATTTTTTTTCCGCTCACCCCAACCGGTCGAGGTAGACGGTCGCCCACATTGAATCTGGTTCTGCTAGAGGTTTCTTCCAGTTAATGAGGGAGTTTTTCTCTCCAAGGTCACAAAGTGCTTGCTCATTGTGGGAACTGTTGTGTTTCTCTATAATTTTTGAGGTCTTGACTTTCGATGTGAAGTATTTGAGTCCATAAAACACTTTTGGAGTTTCAGGGGTAAACAGTGCTGCAGCCAAATCTAATACAATTGAAGTGCTGGTCACGACTTCTTCAAACGTAAAAAAAACAACATTAAATGCCTCCATACTGCTCCTGTGGTGTCATCCAAGTGTCCCTAAGCCCTGACATTTACATTCGACTTGATGTCATTTACCATGTTTTAGCTTAAATGTCCTCGGAAATCCTCCACCGGATCTGGGTGCACAGCTGGAACAGTTGGTTAAATCTTCAATCAATTTATTGCATTTTATACAATTATAAATAAAGTCATTTTCAATTAAAAACTCACCCCAACTCCTGAAAAACATTCAAATGTCAAAGCTCCAAACACAAGATCTTTATTTTTATGAAAGAATTGTGATATATGCATACTATGAGTACCATTTTATCATTTATAAACCTAAATATTTATGGTTATCGCAGATGATATTAATGAAGTACTATTTGAGATTAATGTGTGGTTTGTGTTGTTTAACCAAACAAGACAAAACCTCACTGCCACCTAACATTACATTACACTTTTAGAATATATGACTATGGATAGAAAGAAATTATGTCAGATGACTCAAATTGAAGAGGTAACTCCACAAACAATCAGCATCTTTGCATTCATGAATGCAAGGGGAAATGTGATGCTTTTAGTTTGAAGTTGAGCTGAGGGTGTTTCCGGTTCTCTCCTCGTTGTCGCTTGACGCAGGGACGAATCACATGATTGCCCGGAGCGTCATGAAGCAGAGGTACAGAAGGGGAGAGGCGCCCTCTTTGAAGCAACGTGATAATCAACCAGTACACCCAGAAGGCCTTAATCAATAACACTGAAAACCTACAAAATAAGTTATAGAAAATATCTGTAAATATGTACAATAAAACTGAGTATCGTCATATACAGTTAACTGGAGGAATGCAAGTACTAAGACAGGTAGTAGGACAGGTTCAGGTTGAATAGGATATCTCAGCTTGTACATAGTTTACTGTGTGAGAGTTGAAATCAGACACAACAACAGTTTTAATTTATTGAAAAATATCTTGAACAATAATCAGATGTATTGATCAGTGAAGTCTTATAGCTGTGGGCTTGTTGTCATTTAAAAAAGTAACTCACCCATCAAACCTGCTTGAGGTTTCTTCCAGTTAATGAGGGAGCTTTTTCTCTCAGACGCCAAAGTTTCTCTATAACTTTTGAAGGTCTCGACCTTCTATGTAAGGTGCCTTGAGATAATGTAAATTATGATTTGGTGCTATACAAATACAATTGAGTTGAATTGAATTATAATCCTCATGTTCAGCTGCCCAGGAGCTGTAGATTCCCAGGGACCACAAAAAGTCTCAGATTTACACTCTTTAATTTCTACATGATACATTTAAATTTCTTAGGAATTTGAATTCATAAAGTACAATTTAAACCATGACCCCTTGTAACTTTGTCTTGTAGAGACTTTGTCAAGATCTAGTTTTAAAACTTATATTTTAGACAGAACTTATTTCTTGATAAGTTGTGATTCATTGAACTGTAGATGTTGTGTTATGATTTTAGATTTTGTATTGCCTTTTTTGTTTTCTATGTAATTGTTTTTGTAATAATAAGAACACAATATTAACATATTACATATTGTTCAATGTGTAACCTCAACAATATATTTGGTTGGGAAGAGATGAACCTTGGGAGAGTTTCAGTGCCACAAATCTTTGGCTTCATGTATAACACACAGTATTCATATTGTGGATTGTAATATTTAGGTTTAATTGACTGAAAAGTTTCCATGAACTCAAGTCTATTATTAAATAAACATGCACCACTTTGAATAAAATCCAGATCTCCTGTCAGTTTAACCCATTTATGATCTGAATATAGTTTTTCCCTTGTAAAGTCTCTGTGGCTTTTCCTCCTTTACCTTTAACATGTAAGCATGCAAACTGTGTGCATCACAAATCATACAGTCACAGATGCATGTACTGTATGGACTAGCAAACACCTATGTGCACATGCACACACACACACAAATGCGTGCACACAAACACCTCCCTCCACACTTCAAAAGACACGGGAAAGAAGCTCAGGGCAAAACACACAAAGGTCATCAATGACAACTAAATGCTACTGTGGCTGTCAAATGAACCTCAACAGACACCTGAAGGAGTAAAGTCAGAAATCTGTTAAATCCAAGAAGCAAGTTTGTTGTAATAAATGATAATAAAATCTTCCACAAACAATAAACTTAAACTATTAAACCCTCATCTGCTCAGCACAGAAAGTTTGTCTTCTTTCCTGAAGGCCTCAGTATCTGGTAAACTCGTAAAATAGTTTCACTGGTTTACCTGTGAACACATGAGCTTTTATGAAATGTCTTGGAAACTATCAAAGAAGTTGGTAGTGAAAAATAGGCCCATACCTATAAACCTATAAAGCATTTCACTGTAGCGTTAATGGGAGAGAGTTTTCAGTATAAGGTTTTTATTTGATAACCATAGATTTATCTCTGAATGGCCTGAGTATCTGTTTGAAGTGACTGTTGACATTAGTTGTTACAAAGTCAATCAAGTAACTGCAAAGACACATAAAACAATTATAAAGAGATACACAACTACAACAAAGAAGCACAAAACCACAGAATGACCACAGAGATGCAAACCAACAACAAAGGGAAACAAAACAATGACAAAAAGGCACAATTAAAATAACAAGTCTTAAATGGGATACAAATATGTGTAGAGCTTCTAAAAATAAAAGGTTACAAACCACAAAAAGACGTTTTAAGTATCAGGTTCTACACTTAGACACAAAAGGAAAACAATATGTTGTTTGCAGTTTGTGTTGTTTTGTGTCTCTTTCAGTCTGGACGTCTTGCTCCTGTTTCAGAGGGTTGTACATGTCTGTACTTATAATCATGATACTGTCCTTAGTGTTGGATTTCTTTGTCAGGCACAGTAATACAGTATTATCTTTATCTATTGGCCTTGTGAACTTCAAATGACATTAAATAATTAAATACATTATGCTTTAAATACACACAGACAGAAGATATAGACCTAAAATTCATACAGACAGTTAAATGTACTTATTTATCCTGTTTGAGTGTCTTTCCTACCAAAACAAAATCATACCTAATCAAAATCATATCTTACTTTTATATATGTGGTCATCAGATTAACTGCTGTGAAGAATTGTTGCAACATATTCACATGAACAAAGGCAAATTATGTGTGATACTGACCTAAGGAACCTAAACCTGCAAAGACTTGGAAAACATGTGAACCCAGGAAACTTGATGGTGTGAAAAGTATAAATCACTGAATCACAGTGTCAAATAACAACTCTTTAGTAACAGCAGCTGCTATAAAATAAGGTTCAATTACATTCTTATTTTTAAAACCTTGTAAAATATACAATGAACCTTAATGTGACGATCCTGTACGTAAGCCTAAAGGGCCATTATGCTCATCAATGTGATTATCGTACAATTTTAATTAGTTCATCTATAGACATATTTAATCCCTTTCAATAAATGCTAACACAAGGACATGTTAAAATTTACAAATGAAATCGACCACCTGTAGATATTCTAAGATTCAGCTACATCATGTTATGGCTCTGTTAGGCCTCTAGGTGGTAGCATCCCTCAAACAGAACGTCCAAACAACTGTCCATTTTAGGGCAATTTTATGCCACTGCATAAAGAGCTAAGATAGAAATACTGATTATTTTATTACAAGTCTAATGAAGTATGTATATTATACAATGCTATAAATATCCTGCTGTGATAAAGGTAGAAAATTGCCACATTGCAGATTTTGAAACAATTTCACTCTGAGGATTTAAAAACCTGTTCAAGATATCATTTAATATGAAAAGACAAAATACCAAAGTAACAAAGCATCATTTAAATTTGAAACATTTAAAAGTAATGCAAAATTTAAAGAAATATATTTTTATAGACACAAGCAAACATCATTATAAAAGTCATTTGGTAAAAGTAAGTTTTGAGTGATAATTAAAAAACAGACAGTCCTGTATCAAATCTGAGTTCCTCAGGTGAACTGTTCCAGATGCTTGGGGCCCTGACAGTAAAGGCCCCGTCACCATCACTTCAGCCTTGAGGGGCCTGCTCTGAGGATCTCAAGCTACGGGCTATTGATTCAAAAGTACAACCAAGTAGCTTGTGCCAAACCAGGGCATCATATTATGGGCCCCTGCGTCAAATAGTGGCTGCAGTGACTCACTGATGACATCATTTCTGGTACTGTATAAAAGGGCGGTCTTGGGCTGTATCCTGTCAGAGACCCCTGCTCTTTGTACTGTACCCCAAGCATCATGCGTGAAATTGTGCATCTGCAAATCGGACAATGTGGAAACCAGATCGGCTCCAAGGTAACAGAGAAACATTTCTTTTCTTTTATTATTAGAATATTTTTAAGTAGTAGTGGAATATAAACTGCTAACACCATACCTGCTAAAATGACTGAAGTCACTGTATAAAGGGAAATTAAATGTAATTTGCAACAGTGAATGTATTTAAGTGACATCATTACATATCATTACATTAAAGTTTGATTATGAGCAATATTTTGACATGTACTGGTCCTTTGCATGTTGCCAACAGCCGTTGTGAGTGATACTGGGTGTTCCCTGTCAAGCGTTCAGGGAAAAGATAAGGGCCAAAGCCAGACTGGCATGGGTGGGACATTTTTTATCATGGCTACCACAAAAAATGAGACAGGAACTACAAGATAGTACAGCTAAAGCTAAAGTAGCACATCGGCAATTGAATGAAATATCATTCCATTTAGGTTTAATATAATTTAATTAAACCCATCAGGGATTTTTAAACTATCAGCACAAGATTGTGAGGAGTCACATGAGAAGCTGTGTTACAACTCAGTGATGTATAAACTGGGAGGCATTTTAACATGTTTATTTGTCAGTTCTACTCTGAATGGAGAAGTAAATTCATATTTCCATAAAACTGCATTTAAAAATATGAAGTGATGTAAAGATTCAAGAATAACAGTCAAAAAGTGTTCAAAAGTAGAAGACACACATGAGATTTAAACTGTATCTGCATATTAATTTAATTGTTTCAAACCTTGGACACATTGGGAAAATATTTAATCTCTTTAAACATCTGAACTTTAAAAGGTTTTTCTACAGGCAACATGTTTGTGATATGTTTTAAAAACACAATATTTGCATTACTATCAATGTAATACTATTGTATCTGTGACTTTGCTTCTATAGTTTTGGGAAGTGATCAGTGAAGAACATGGGCTCAATGCAACAGGCAACTATGTGGGAGACAGCAGCCTCCAGCTGGAGCGGGCCAATGTCTACTTCAGTGAGGCACAAGGTAAAGAAAAAAGATATATATGTGTATATGTATATATATAACAACTCATTTTACAGTTTATAATTTCTTCCTTATTTTATGCACAATTTACTAACTACTATGGTGCAACTACAACTATTACTATTTTTTTCATGTTTTTAAACTTTAACCCCGGGACACAAATTTTACGTCTCATTTCTGGCTAAATCGATAAAATTCTCCATTGTTGCTCCAGGTGGAAAATATGTACCCAGAGCCCTGCTTGTGGACCTAGAGCCCGGCACCATGGACAGTGTGAGGGGAAGCCGCATCGGGGCCCTGTTTAGGCCAGACAATTTCATCCATGGTGAGACCAATATCTAAATAGTCAGTGAGAAAATCTTGGTTTTTGTTTTGCTTTTTGCTTTTTGCTTTTTGCTTTTTGCTTTTTGCTTTTATACATTACATTTAGCTGACGCTTTTATCCAAAGTGACTTACAATAAATGCATTCAACCATGAGGGTACAAACCCAGAACAACAAGAATAGAGAAAGTACAATTTCTTCAAAAAAGCAAAACTACAAAGTGCTATAAGTAAGTGCCATTTTAAGTGCCACTAAATTGTTAGTTTTAAAAATGTTATTCAAGGTATCGTCGGAAGAGGTGTGTTTTTAGTTTGCGGCGGAAGATGTGTAAACTTTCTGATGTCCGGATGTCAATGGGGAGCTCATTCCACATGATATGAGTCTCAGTGTTCAATCTGTAAATAAGTGTCACAACTTTTGTTTTTTTCGTGTTACAGGAAACTCAGGAGCCGGCAATAACTGGGCGAAGGGCCACTACACAGAGGGAGCGGAACTGGTGGAGCAGGTGATTGACAGAGTGAGGAATGAGAGCGAAAGCTGCGATTGCCTGCAGGGCTTCCAGCTGGTTCACTCATTAGGGGGGGGTACCGGCTCCGGCATGGGAACCCTCATCATCAACAAGATCCGAGAGGAGTACCCTGACCGCATCATGAACACCTTCAGCGTCATGCCGTCCCCTAAAGTCTCTGACACGGTGGTGGAGCCGTACAATGCTACCCTGTCGGTCCACCAACTCCTGGAGAACACAGACGAGACCTTCTGCCTCGACAACGAGGCCCTCTACGACATCTGTTTCCGTACGCTGAAACTGACCACACCGACTTACGGGGACCTCAACCACCTGGTCTCTTTGACCATGAGCGGGGTCACGACCTCCCTGAGATTCCCCGGGCAGCTCAACGCAGACCTGAGGAAACTGGCTGTCAACATGGTGCCTTTCCCTCGCCTCCACTTCTTCATGCCAGGCTTTGCTCCCCTGACGGCCCGTGGCAGCCAACAGTACAGAGCCGTCTCGGTGACTGAGCTCACGCACCAAATGTTTGATGCCCGCAACATGATGGTGGCATGCGACCCAAGGCGAGGGCGCTACCTTACAGTTGCAGGTATCTTCCGTGGTAAAATGTCCACCAAAGAGGTAGATGAACAAATGCTTGCAATCCAGCAGAAAAACAGCAACTATTTTGTGGACTGGATCCCACATAATGTCAAGGTTGCCGTGTGTGACATCCCACCCCGAGGCCTCAAAATGGCTTCCACCTTCATTGGCAATAACACTGCCATTCAGGAGATATTCCGCCGTGTGGGCGAGCAGTTCTCCTTGATGTTCAAACGGAAAGCCTTTCTTCACTGGTACACGGGGGAAGGTATGGATGAGATGGAGTTCACTGAGGCAGAGATGAACCTCAACGACCTGGTGTCAGAGTACCAGCAGTATCAAGATGCCACTGCAGATCAAGATTCAGAAGCAGAATGTGAAGAGGAGGAGGGACCCTCATCATCATCAAAAGTGACGGAAACAGTCAAAGGAACTGTAGATGTATAGAAAACACTCTGATGCAAGGATGTGAAAAATTGTATTGTCTGAAAATTGACTATTTATGTTTTATTGATGGTTGGTTGGTTGGTTGGTTGGTTGGTTGGTCAGTTGGTTGGTTGGTCGGTTGATTGGTTAGTGCGTTGTTTGGTTGGTTTGTGGGTTGGTTTGTGGGTTGGTTGGTTGGTTGGTTGGCTGGTTGGTTGGCTGGTTGTTTGATGGGTTGGTTGGTTAGTTGGTTGGTTTAGATGGCCTTTATTTGCTGAAATGTGCTTGGACATATTCACATTATAGTGCTTATCATCTTTTATGTATTTTTCAAATGTTTGTATGGTTGTACAATTGTTTTTGAGGATAATCTTTTGTTTTATAGAAAATATTTGTAAAACATGAACATTGTTGCATGTGTGTATGTAAAATGTTATGTTATCACGCCGCTATATAATCTACTTCCAAAAAAATGTATGTGATGTTTGTCATTTTTTTCCTGACTTACAGTAAATGTTGCATTGAGTGTTGATGTGTACATGATTATGATAGTAATTAAAAACAGCAAAACCAAAGAATGATGATTTCTAACAAATAAGAGTACATTTAGTACAACACAATGTTGTCTTATCATTTTAAAATGACTAACTGTGCAGTGATGGACAGTGCTCTGACAGCACAGTGACAGTGGTACTGTTCTTGGCTGTCACACAGTTTCCTTCCACTGGTACAAGTCTGGTACATTGAGATTACACATAACTTGGTCAGCGTCTCTGCACTCTGAGATAAGCACAGGGGACGTGGACATGTCCCTGCAACACTGTAATAAAGTCGAACAGACTTATGTACTCTATGAGGTGAGACGGGGTAAAGAAGATAATACTGCATTTAGCCCACATGTGACAGTGTTGCATCACAGGGAGCAAACTGCTTCAAGTTCCAAGATAGAAAAGAAAGAATATCAATTTTAGGTGAAGTTAATATCTAACTAAACATGAAGGAGACACCACTTCTGCTCAAGTCAGGCAAGTGCAGTTATAGCAAATAAACTCCATAAACATGCATTTTAACAAATCTTATTTCATGTGATCCAGAAAGACACTTCTGTCTGATTGCTGATGTCGAGTGTAATGAAGAACCATAAATGATTATGTAGAGTCATGCTAAGCTCAGGAAGGACTGGTGGTGCCTGTTGAACAGCATTGACACAGATAAGAAAACAAGCACTCATTTAAAAAAGCATTCACACGACCAGTGGCTCCCAAACGTTTTGACTTGTCAACCCTATGACAACATTAGATATTAAACAATATGCACTTTCTCATTACAGGACTGTTCAACCACAGAGTGGTGATCATTTTCCTTATGTCATTCAAATAATTGTTTTGAATCCTGAAGAAATAAAATTATATTATTATAATTCACGAGAACAAATACAAAAAATTACAGATTATAAGAAGATTCTAAATCTGTAAAAACAATTTAAGAAACATTTTTGTCACCTACTTTATTCTTGTGTAAATCGTCTCATAACCTTTCAGATCTGTCTCACATCCCTTTATAGGGCTCTAGACCCCTAATATTAGAACTGTTAAACTAGACAATATCTTGAAAATCATCAAGACTATAATGATATAAATTATAATCTCTCCTTAAAAGTGTTAACCCAGGCAGTATAGAATTTTCTTCACATTATACTGACCTTTGACCTTTTGGATATAAAATAATCTCACTTCACTGTTTCAGACATTTGTGATTGTGAGAATAAGACGTACCAGAAAACTGAAAACATGATGCCTGCAGCCACAGCTGTCTCCATAACTGAGGCATAAAAATGAAGAAACAATCGGATGTTTTAATATAAAAGGGCAAATACAACTGTGAAGAAATGCAAGTTCTAAATTAGTTTTACCTCCAGTAAAAGGATGAAATATGATACTTCAAGTACCAAAATGTTCCTTTCTCATTTTACCCTTTAGCCCGGAATAATATGTTATTGATGCAATAATGTGAACATCACTTAAATGTTGCAGTAGTTAAGGGTAAGGGGACCTTTTAATTACTTTATAAAGGTGATTGATGTGTAGTTGAATATATAATACATCATAGTTTATTTGTTAAATATATTTTTGCATTATCATTCTTATAATAATAAGGAACATTGCTTGTGACTAAAGCTTCAACAATGTGGGGGGTAAAAATAGCTATATTATAAAGTAGTATCAAATGGAACAACCTAAGTAAAAAACAAATAATAGAAAATAAACATATGTGGTGATTTTGCAGCAGTGATCAGTCAGGTCATTCCTCCAAGGTTGCACAGGACAACTCTCAACCTTCACTCAGCTGAATTGTGTAACATCAGAGGTTACATAGACTACAGCCCTTTTAGCTCCAGTTCCATAGCTGAACAGAAAATGCGCTTTAACTTCACGTTAAACAATAATCATGTGATTCTCCGACTCCGTTTGCGTCGCTCATCGGTTCTGGGGCATTATTCTAAATGATCTATTTCTCACTCTCACGCCTGCAGAGTCATTGAACTTGACCAGCATGAATGGAAGCCTCCCCCGGAAGTGCGTCGCACACCGACGGTCACGTGGCCGCTCCGGTACAGCGGGAGGCGGAGACCCGCGGAGCTTCACTCGGTGTCAGCGCCTGGTCCTACCGGCTCATCCACGAGACTTCTCCGGGCCCGGAAGCTCCCCTCACCCCGCTACAGCCATGAAGATCTGGACCTCGGAGCACATCTTCAAGTGAGTGTTCGGTTAACCCGGGTCACTGGTGTTAGATCAGCCTGGTTGTCACAGGTTCACTGTCACCTACAGCTCCGGCTTTAATCCGGTTAACAGCGTCGCCACCACGGGTTTGAAACCCATCGTTTTTACATGAATATCTCGTCGTATGAACTGACGCACAAAGAGCATTAGCGTATATTTATAAATTTCCACGCGATTAACGAAATAAATGTGAATAGAAAGAGTCCATGCAGGATGAAATATTGCGTAACCAGTCTGTCCAGCGCGCAACCTTTCCTCCACATCTTGTCGTATCTGACTGCGTCAATGAGCAACGCCGACGCGTCACCCTGGCAACCATCCACCACTACGTTCGACTGAATAACGTTTTTATATCGTATTTATTTATTTATCGTAATAATAATCGAAACATTATGACAATTTTTGATTTTTCAGTATGTGCTCTCACATGCGTTAATTCAATCAAACCAATCAATCATATTTTATTTGTAAAGCCCATGGTCATGGGGTCTCATAGGGCTTGATAAGGTGCCACGTCTTAGAACTTAGAACTTAAAACTTGGAAACCTCAGAGAGAGCCACATGTGAGGGATCCCTCTCCCAAGACCTACAGAAAGGCAATAGATGCTGCCTTAAGAACATCAGCATAATAACAGTATTTGCAATGTTGATTAGAAGAAACTGTTTGTATGAATTAAAAGTTATTTTTGGTAGAATATGTGAGCAGGCGTATTGTATGTCAAGCAGTTGTGTTGCAATCATAGTCCATTATCAGTTGCCAACACGATCACGATCCGTCATCTCAATCTCTGATTTATGATCCACCATCATGATGCAGTGGTGTGGTGGAGGTAGTCTTTATTCCTTACCTGAGTTACAATGTGGCATTTAGCACAGCGACTAACATTTCTTTCTATATCTCGATTTCTCTGTCGATTCCCTTTTTTTGAGTAATCGTTTGCTGTATGAAATGTCAAAAATATGACAGTCACGTAGCGTAATCCAAGGTGGTGTCTGCCAATGTCTTGTTTCACTGACCAACAGAGCCAAATCCAAAAGATATTCACTTTGTTTTGATGCATGATAATTATAATCAGTAAATTCTATCATTTGAGAAGTTTGAATGTGAGAAAGTTGTTTAACTTTTATTTTTTACTTAAAGAATCAATTCATACTCTCGTCATGAGAGAAAGTTTTGTATTGAAAATGTTACTTCAACATTATTAGGAAGGTGTATCTAAGTTTTAAAAGCTAAATTACACCATGCTAAAAATTGTCAGTGTAAGTGGAATGTTATTATGTAAATCCTTTATTACCATTGATTCATAACTGTCGTGGATGGTCAAGTTGGAGCTAATTTGAACTATTTTATATACCTTTGGATAGTTTAATTCACAGTAAGGCATCATAAACTCAGTATATATTTTATATGTAATATCTTACTGTGGAAAGTAACTACAATAACTGTCAGATCAATGCAATGCAGTGAAGAATACCTCTACTTCCAAGTACAGTATTTTAGTAGCTTTCCTTGAAATTGTAAATATAAAATAATTAAATCTTACAAATGTAGCGAACCATATAAAGTCTGTGTGGTCATTGGTATGAATTTGTGTTGCAGTGTTACATTCGTTTCTGTTTTTTGGCTTCCCTTCAACAGCCATCCTTGGGAGACAGTGACCAAGGCTGCTATGCAGAAGTATCCCAACCCCATGAATCCCAGTGTGATCGGCGTGGATGTTCTGGACAGAGACATCGACAAACAGGGACGCCTCCACAGTAAACGACTGCTCTGCACAGAGTGGGGCCTTCCATCTATAGTGAAATCTGTGAGTGTCAAACCCATTTACATAAAAAATGAGAACCGGTCAGTAGTCTGGCTTTATAGTTACTAACTTGCTGTAGCAACTTAAGATGTAGACATGTGACTCTGAGTGGAGTAACACATGACCTGACATGTCGGCTTGTGCTCAAGATAAACCGGCTTGAATTGACTTTGAAAGTCAGACGACTCAACGCCACACGAGAATCCAGTTACAGCCTCAGTCAGATTCATAGGTAGGTTAATGCTTTCCATCCACTGAGCTTGACCTCAACCCGCGGGGCTATTTCTGTCTGTCGGTATCATGGGCGCTGACTGGAGCCTCCACGAGTTCATGGCTTTTTGCCACAGCTCGTGTTGTGCAGGACATGGTAGTGCCATTTTTGTCATTGCAGAGGTTTACCCCATGACGGCGTGTGATGTAACTTTCCATCCTTGTGTCAGCTCGGTTAAAAGTAGAGGTCACTACAAGGCAGAGGAGTCACTGGGGCTCTTTTTCTGCAACATGTAGTAGCATCTTCACTTTTCTTCCACTGTCTGACCACAGTGATGATTGAGGATAATATCTTTTCACTTTATCTTATATAAACATTCTCCAATCAGGGGCTGTTCTCTAGCATTGACCTTTGCTTTCTGTGAATAACCCCCTATTCATTTCAAGGACAGACTGCAACACCGACTGTCCCAGTGATTGATAGCATATTAACATAACCCTTAATCAGATTGTGCCAAAGCAAATCACCCCTGAGCCTTGGTGTGTGTGTGTGTGTGTGCGTGCGTACGTAAAACTGGATGAAGACAACATCCTGTGACGTCTGTACTTTTAGCCAAAGACAAATAAAAAACATTGACCAATAAATTTAGCTCAGATGTAATATAAATATGAATTAAATATAAATAGTTTTGGAATTTATTCAGCAAAGACAAGTTCAGATTTACTTTCATGGAATACAGCTGGTTATGGTGTGCTTCCACTAAAGATATAAGGAATATTTTTAATGTGAAGTCTGGTAAATCAGGTCAATAGATGATAAACGATTAAGTGAAAGTATGATTTCATCAGTAAAAAATGCTTATTTTCAGTAAGTAGCACTTTCTCTGTGTTTGTTTTCAGATCATTGGCAACTCACGGACATCCACATATATTCAGGAGCACTCGGTTGTGGATCCCAAAGAAAAAAGTTTTGAACTTAAGTCCACAAACGTGAGTATTTATTAAAAAACGATCCCCTTTGTTTGGCTTAATGTTGAGACTTTTATTCATTGTAAAGAGTGTGACCTCAATATGCTTGAATGTAAATATGAATGAAGGTCATGGGTGCATTTAAACAGTCTTCATCTCACCCAGGCATATTCTACTAGACATCAAATACACTTTGCTACTTTACTCTACTATATTATTGATGTCTAAGCAGCTGAAATAGGATACTAATACACAACATAACATTAGCAGGAAAAAAATAGATTGTCATTTTATTACTTCTCAGCGTTACAGCAAGATGCAATTACTAAAGATGGACATTTTTGAACTACATAATCAGACCCTTTCAGTTGTCTACAAAACATGTTCTATTTTGGATTTGTCAACCCCAAACACCCACAATGCATCTAGATCCACCTTTCGTGACTTTCACCTGTCTGAACACAAACATTAAACTTGAGGTGTTTTTTGGAATGAAGTCCTGCTTGTTCCACAGGCTGACAGCTCACCTCTTAACAATGAACATGTCTGACAGTTCCAACTGTGGCCTGTGATATGAGACAGGACATAATGTCTAATTTATGTTTTCTTATATTTCCTCCGTAGATCACCTTCACAAACATGATTTCTGTGGATGAGAAGTTAACGTACAAACCACATCCTGAGGATTCAGAGAAGTAAGTTTTTACTGTTAAGAACTTTTAGTATTATGGTGATAAATCGTAAGTTTCTTTCACACTCAGACCTGTGAGGTTGTTAAAGGTCACTTTTGACCATGATTGCTTTGCTTTAAATTTTAAAGGCTTAATTTATTTTTTTCACCATTTCTTGTCATTTTATCAAATTTTCTTTTCTGTATGTCAGATGCTTGATTTTTTTGTTGTTGTACTCGGCCACTTTAAAAATGTTTGTCTCTACCTGTGTGTATTTCCAAGTTAAAATAAAGTTTGAATAAATGAATGAAAATTAAAAAGAACCCTTCTTCTTTAGAACAATACTGACTCAGGAGGCCATCATCTCTGTGAAAGGTGTCAGTCTCAGCAGTTACTTGGAGGGAGTCATGGCCAGCACCATGTCAGCGAATGCTGGAAAGGTGAGTGACCTCATAAAACTGTATGTTGAGTGGGACCTGTTTACATTTGTTAGGCCTTTTTCCAGGTAGTTCCTCAAAGTGTGTTAAACAACAATTCTTCAGGTCCTGCACAATCATTTGTTGAGTCAGGTCATAATTGATCATATTCCTGCCCTATTGTAATAATCACTTAAAATGAAGAACACTGACACCTTTATCACTTTTAATCAGCCTGTGACCCCTCAAATTTATCTTTGGAAGCCTTGAAAGGTTCCTGACCCCAAAGTCGACAAACACTGCTCTTTCTGAAATCGTTTCCTTTTATCCAGCTTCATGTTATTCTCCAATTGTCTCCTCCTGTTGACTAATGGTTTACATTTGCTCTTTGTCAGGGCCGCGAAGCCATGGAGTGGGTCATCAGGCGACTGAATGCAGAAATTGAGGAGCTGGCAGCAACAGCACGTGTGATACGCACGCCAATGGCCGCTGCCGTGACTGAGAAATGACACCTGCCTCTGTTTTCCAACGGAGTCTGAGTGAAACTGCATGCCAGTACAACCATTCTCCCTTTGTGATGCCCTGGTGCTGTTATGTTGCTCCGGTTACTTTTGTATTATTTAATTCCTCCATTTAGTATATATTATACTTTCTACACTAGATATGCGTTTACCAGCACGCTGCATCATGAAGGGATTTTGGGAAGGTTTTTTCCGGAGATGCCACTTGGCAGGACCGTGGTGATGAGAGACTTGGGGAGAGGCGTGGGCGATGCACTCAGGGATAAGTTTTAACAACATATGATCTGTGTGTTCGGAAACATCTAGCGTCGACAGAGATGCGTCAGAGGCTTTGGATGGACTGAAAACATGTGAAAAGTGCCAAAGGAGACACATCGCTGCAAAAACAAGAAACATTGCTGGCTTTGTTTCCACCTGCCAAAGGCCCCAGAATACCGGGAAGTCGTGCCAGTGGCGTGAACTCTGTATTTACAACAACAGAGTTGGAAGAAACACAATTGTGGTGCAATAAACTGTTAGAGAAGTGATGTTGGGGAATCCTTCGCCGAAAACAATGTTGGGGTGTCAAGTGCAGTGCGTGTCAAGGGTTCTTGGAAGCGGCTTCAGGTGTCAGAACAAACATTGTGTTATTCTCAGCCATTGACAGCGAGATGTTGATGAAGTGTTTCAGAGTCAGGTTAATTTGTGGCCATCAGTTCAACAATGTTTTCTTGCGGGACCTCAGTAATAACAAGACACTGTACCAGGCACGTTTACCAAGGCCTGAATATCAACTGTATTTTGATATGATGTGTTATATTAACAGTATTTAAGAGGAATGAAGGGATCAAGGTACTCGCCATATTTATGTTTTGGATGACTTTATGTACAAAACCCTCCTAAAAGCTTCCGTACAAACAAGCGTAACAGTAAAATCATGTTTTACTGAAGCACATCGATATTGTTCCTCAGTTTGACCTGAGTTCCCTCAGCATGTCCATTCAGTGTGAAGGCTGAGACCTTTGCAGTGACTCTTATTTGCACTTACAAAATGAGGAATTTTAACAAAGAGAAGCTGCTACACATGCTGAGGGAGCTGATCATTTATGAATATTTGGTATTTCTGTTTGACAGATCAAATGTGGTTACACTGTGCATTTGAAAAGGTTTGTCTTCGTATGACAGAAGGTTGAGACTTACGTTTCATATGTATATATATACTGTGACAGGAATATTTATTTAGGGTAACAGTTTTCCTTTTCGAAGGAATCAGTTGCGGTTTGGAATGACCACTGAGAAATGTGATATAATTAATTTAAGCATCTTGTCTGGGTGCCTGTGAAAAAGAAAAGTTCTCACCATCTACAGAATGGGGCAATATAATGAAAATATTTTATTTTTACTATAGAACTTTGCTAGGAGCTTGTCAAATTAGGTACAGGTAATAAAACAGACTTGGTTGCTGTTGGCTACTGAATGTATTCGGAAAGTTAAATGCCCTGTTTTTGAAGTTGCGTTCAGTATTTAACATTGAGTGTGTATTTTTCTGTTGTCATTTTATTTTTCAAGTAGCAAAGAGGCCTGTGTGAAAAATGTCCAGTGCATATGATTCTGCCAAAATCGTAGCTTGATCGCCCTTGTTAGGTTTGGTCAAGAGACGCGCTTTGAATGTATGCATTCCAAAAGTCATTGTCAACGAACGGGTATGAAGCTATGTTGTCTCTATGTATCATCAGAGTCTAAACACTAAAAATGCCAGACCTCCAACTTCATCCTGGGTTACAATTGATTCCATGTAATGTCATTGAGGAAATGAAGGTCAAGTCCTACCTCGTTAAAGGTCCGGGCCAAAGTTAATATATTGTTGCTCTATTTAATTTTCAAGCAGGAAAAGAAACATGTGAAAAGAATGGTTTAAATAAAGTTATTTGAATTACTACCAGTGCCAATCCTTTGTTTTAGTAGATTTATATGTATTTTTGATCTATCCATCCTTCTATCTATCTGTCCATCCTTTTATCCATCTAACCATCTATCCATCCCTGTATCTGTCTGTCTGTCTGTCTGTAAGTATGTCTATCTATCGATCTATCTATCTCTTTATCTATCTATCTATCTATCTGTCTAACTGCCGCCATCTATTGGTTTGGAGGATTTCCTGTAACGTCACGATCCTCCCGTCGGTACTATCTTTCGCCGGCCAATAGGAGGGCGTTCGGAGCATTCCCTCAGCCAATCAGAGCTCGCGATTTATTTAAAGGCTCTAAACAGAGGGACGTTTGAAATCAAAAAGGGCTGAGTTGGGTGAAGTGTGAGGAAGTCCGCTGTCCTTTCTGCGTCCGTACGCGTCTTAATATTTATATAAACCGACTTTAAAACCTGTATTTACACATTTGTAGCTGTTAGCCTGAGCTCTGTGGCAGCGGGGCAGTCAACGTTACCGTGTAGCTCTTTATGTTCGTAGCCGCTTTCTTCCAACGGACCGACGTAGCTGCTAGCTAGCTGGAGGAAAGCTCCCTGCGTGAGGGCTGCTTTCAGCTCGGCTAAACGCTGGTCACATCTCCCGGACGCTGGTTTCCATCGGTCACTGTGCAGTAACACACGTAGGTAAGTCCTGTTATCTCATTTACTATTCTGTGCTGTGCTGGTTCGGTGTGGTTTTTAAGCTAACGTTAGCTCTGAGCTAGCGTTAGACATGGCAGCCATGGAAGAAAGGTGGCTAACGCTTATTGTCACGACCGTAGTTTCAAGGGTTTTCATCTCGTTTCTTTTTCTATATTTTAACTAAGCAAAAATAACTATCAATTAACACTTATGTGACTACTTAACATTACTTGCACTATTACCCGTATAACTTATTCCAATTGTATCATTATCTAATATTATTCCGCATGCATACCTTAATGTGAAGTCCCACCCATTGTTTTATATATACCTTCATATCTTTCAATATTCATACATTATTGTATACTATTGTGAATTTATACTCCAATATATGTATGTTTTATAGTTTTACTATATACAATATACTGTGTTTTTAGTTTACTATACCATATATATATCAATAGTATGTTTTACTCATATTGTCCTGTGTATGTATATAGATATGTATGCGTCTATCTCAACATCTCCTTTATACAAATGCTCAAATACAGTTTTAACATGTTCATGCAATCATCCTATGCCACTGCACTCTATTCAGGTACATTTCTGTACAGACAATATTACTGTAGTGAAAGATGTATATTATGCACGTATTCTACTTTTTCTCTTGTCCACCTCATTCTGACTTGTATGCTGCTGTAAAAAGTGAATTTCCTTAAAGTCTTATCTAATAAGGACAATGCTGGTCTGTTTAAGCTTTGTTAACATAATTGAGCCAAAGGAAATTGAAGGGGATAAAATGTTTAAATAAATTGAGTATTAATCTAAGTGTCTCTTAGATCTTTATTATTTTTTTGTCTTAGCTTTACATCTACTGTAAATTAATATTCAACTCTACTCTTCCCCCAGAATATGGACGCCTCTGCAAGACTCAAGATGGCAAAAGACATGAAGCTTCAGAGGCCTGATGTCAAAGTAATTAAAATTTGTTCACTTGATCCTCATTCTTAAGTGTTAAGTTTCTGCTGTCAGTGATTGGGGGTCACTTTTCCGACCTTTACGTGTGTGTGTGTGTATAATGTATATACAACTTGTGTGTGTGTGCACACTCAGATATATACCCACTGTTTTCCAGACATCTTTATATAACAGGGCAGAAGCTGAGAAATAATCTTGATCATATTGAACTCCGATCACTCCTGCGAGGTGGTCTGGGATGCATTCGGCCACTTTCTTTTTGCTGTGTGAATGCAAATGTGTTAGTATTTGTCTAAGTAAGTATTGTCCTTTTGATTACAGTTGAGCAGCGAAGGACCAAAGCGGATTCCTGTGTCACAACACTCGCAGATTGCTGTCGTTACACCAATTCCGCAGCAGCGGGTCCTGGGTGTGTCAAATGGACCTCAGCGGATTCAGCGGCCTGTTAGTCATCAGAAACCTGTATCTCACGTCTCTGTCGCTGTCAAGTCCACAAAGCTCTCTGATCAGAATATGAACCCCAATACTAGGAATGTAAATCCTGCATCTCAGTCCAAATCTGGTCCCCAGCAAAACCAGCCAAAGACAAGTGTGGCCAAGATGAAGCAGGAGCTGGTCAAACCACCAGTAGAATCGGCAAAGCTGGAGAAGCCACAGAGTAAGCATAATGTAAAATTGGACATAATTCTGTGTGTTTCTCTTTTACCTCCTAAAATATATTTTTTCTTCTTTCTGTTAGACAAACTTGCCATGAAAGAATCTGGAGATGTCTCGTCATCAAAGTATGTGTGAGTTAATGTGTTTTTATTAATTTTTTTGGATACCAACTTTTATAAAATTACCAATTTTCCTGCTGTTGTGTGTAACTCTGCAAATTTCTGCTCACACAGGAAGCGATGGAGCCTGGAAAATTTTGACATTGGCCGTCCCTTAGGAAAGGGTAAATTTGGCAACGTCTACCTGGCAAGAGAGCGACAGAGTAAGTTCATCTTGGCCCTGAAGGTGCTCTTTAAGAAGCAGCTGGAGAAGGCCGGGGTGGAACACCAACTGAGGAGAGAAGTGGAGATCCAGTCTCACCTCAGGTAACGTGTTATTCAGATTGTTTGACTGAGGCCATCAACATTATTACATTTTAAAGCACTTTTGAATTTGATTGCTGCTGGCTGATTCTATTTCCTGGGTTATCATTAGGGTTACTGTGGTAGTCTGTTAACTGTGTCCCTATTTGGAAACATTTCAGATTTAAACAAATGCCAAAAGGGGGCCGCATAACATTGACAAGGCAATCTGCAGACAAATGCATTGATGCAGGGGGTAAAGTGTAATCTGTAAAAGAACTTGTCTTCCAAGGCTATTTTAAAAACAGTCATTCCCCTAACCACACCTGACCACCAGCACAAGGTTCCAGGGTGGACATATTTCTCCATAACAGGCAAATTGCTGCAATGGGCCCTCTCAGCAGTTGACAATGTTTACCTCATAACAGAATGGTCTGACACTAAACTGAAATAATAGCTCATTGACCACTAGTTCTCCTCCATTTGGTGCTGTAGATGGGCCACATGGCACACTGCAGAATAGTCTGGATCCTCTATTAATCACCTTCTGAGGCATTAGCTGCTGGTTTGCTCTTTTGTTGTCTGGGTTTGATATTTCAAAACAATTTCTCAAAAAATCCTCTGCGTCCTGCAGGCACCCCAATATCTTGCGTCTCTATGGCTACTTCCATGACACTTCACGAGTGTATCTCATTCTGGAGTTTGCACCCAGAGGAGAACTATACGGTGAGCTGCAGCGCTGTGGAAAATTTCCTGAGGACAGAAGTGCCACGGTGAGTCTGCCAATTTAAGATGCTTTTGACCTTTGTCCTCAAATCAGTATTTGAAATCACCAACTTAAATGTGTGTATATATTAAATTTACTGAGAGTATGTAGTTTTTGGATGGTGAATGTAAACTCTATAGATGTGTTGATGTTTAGTGTCCTTTTCTTTAGTTTATGGAAAGTTACTAATAACAGGTTATCAAAGAAGGTGTGACGCACATTGTAATCACCATGTTTATTCCTTTTGTGTCGTTGTAGTACATCATGGAGCTGGCAGACGCCCTCAACTATTGCCACACCAAGAAGGTGATCCACAGGGACATCAAACCAGAGAACCTGTTACTGGGGGCTAATGGGGAGCTGAAGATTGCAGATTTTGGCTGGTCTGTTCATACACCCTCCTCCAGGTATTTTCATGCTTTTGGTTTTTAATCAAATATTCTATTGACAGAGATTTGAAATGAACTTGTTGGTTGACTTCACTGTTGGTGCCTCAGAAAGGAATTAGGCTTTTTTATTTTTTAACTTTTGAATTTTCTGTGATTAACATTTTGCCTGTGTAAATCAGATCTCACAAACTAATGATTAACTTGGCTTGCTTTATCATTCGCTCCTTCCTTGTTCAGGAGGTCCACTCTGTGTGGAACACTGGACTACTTGCCTCCAGAGATGATTGAGGGAAAAACTCACGATGAAAAGGTGGACCTGTGGAGCCTGGGTGTCCTCTGCTACGAGTTCCTGGTTGGAAAACCCCCCTTTGAAACAAAAAGCCACGATGATACCTACCGCAAGATATCAAGAGTAAGTAAGGCTGAGATGGCCAGACAGCTGACCCACATTGTTTTAGCAGCTTTTATATACAGCACCAAACAAGAATTTGGTGTAAATGGAATTATAAACGTCTTAGTTACATTAAGTTAGTGTAAGAGATTATCATATCTACTCTACAACTTTGTTTGTTCTGAAGTTATGTTTCTGTTTTGTTCATTGTGTTTAGAACATGTCCTCAGTATTATTAAAGATAAATTCAGTGTAGACAGACAGGACTCACAATAGCAGCACTGCAGCAACAATGCTAACCAGCAGTTGAGTTAACTAGCCGTCACACACTGGTAAAGTAAGCATGTATGCCGACGGCTAAAACCCACTTTTCTGTCTTTATCTTACAGGTGGAGTACACATACCCTGCACATTTCAATATCAGTGATGGTGCCAAACACCTGGTGGCCCAGCTGTTGAAGCACAACCCCTTGCACAGGCTGCCCATCCGGGGCGTCCTGACCCACCCCTGGGTCGTTGAATGCTCGACCAAGAAGCCCACAACTCTGAACAACGAAGAGCCCAGCCAATGAGCCTCTTTGTGTTGTCGGTTACTGGCTGGTGCGGAGCATGAACGCCACTGTGCAGCTGATTCGAAGAATCTGCTTGTTCTCCCACTACTTGACTTTCAAATCACTTCATGTTTTTGTCAGCAGAGTTTTTGAGCCACCTGGTTTTACCTTCTTCTCCTTCTGAGGTTCCTTGTCTTACTAATGGCACCTGTTGCCTGTAAATATTTCACTGTTTTTGTACAATTATGAAAGTTTTATTTTGTTCCATCAACACACATCCACCCTCACAAGGTGAAAACGTGACCAGCATCACTGTCACAAACTGGTTATAAATAATAATTCATGGAATTGTATTTTGAAATTAAGCAGTATATATATTTATGTATCCATACAAAGTGCATGTTGTAGCGGTAACTACCAAAGAGGCAGTTTTGCGCTGATCTCGCTGGACTGTTTTGTCAGAACCGCACATGGTTCAGTCATCAATCTTTATGGATGTGTTGCTGTAATCAGATTAAATCCATAGGCTGGCTTTGCTCTGATGCATGAACACTGAGGTCTTGCATCACAGTGTAAAGATACTGAGCGCTGATGGGTCTAAATGTTAACATGTTGCAGTGACTGGTATCATTCCATCACAAGATGGTCTCTAGTTTGTTTTGTTTGTTTTCAACAATGTTGTGAAGCTGAAGTCAGGATGATGCAGTGATTTCACAGACAGGTTCAAATGGAGCTGCCTTTATCAAGCCTCTCGGTGCATAGCAGCCAGCAGAGGGCGCCAGGATACTACAGTTTGAGAACAAGTATGTTGCATATTATAGGGAGAATTAATGCCACTGTCACTGTTAATAATCTATGAAAGCACAGTGAGTTCCTGCTTAAATAAAATGTTTTAATTAAATTAGCATTTTATCGGTTTGTTTCACAGTATTAATGTCGCTGGTAAATGTTAAGGACAGTATTCCTGCTTCAATAAAATGTTGAAATGTAATTTATTGTTTTCTGTTTTGTAGGCTGATTTGCCAAAGTTGCCTTGAATTTAATTAGTAGTATGGGAATGAAGGATTATATGATTAATATGTCCCATACTATAATAATAATAATGAGGCTGCATTTATTTGCTTAACTTCAAGTGAACGTTAAAATGTCTGTCAAAAACGAGGAACCTTTGCAAATGGGATCAGGTTCTACAAATAATTGGTAGAAATCTGTCCGTGTTAAATCAGAGAAACATCGTCTTACCAGAGGCACAAAGTAAAACTACTTGTGTAATGTGAGAAGGCCCGGTCATGAGACTTTTATGTAAATATGAATTTTGTGACACAAGCACACAGTCATTGAGCATTCAGCTCGTCCCTCACAACCCAGCAGATGTCCTCACGAGGTAAAAACCCTTGTATATTGAATATTTTGTTCAGATTTGAATGAAAATACTCTACAGTGACTTGCATTGTACATTGTGCAGCTTTGGTCAGTTGTGATGCCTCTCTGTTTGAAGCAATTCCTCTCCTGTCCAGTAGGTGGCCCCCCAGGCATAATATTTCGTCAAACTGCCTTGAAGGAGATTAATGTAAGAACACCATTTTATGAATGGTTTATTTACAACAGAATTCATGTTTTTAGTCTAATATTCGATCCAGATGTATTCGTTTATGCCAATACATTATATAGTGGGTTGTCTATTAATGCTTGATTGAAAATGACTGAAGAGGGATGCATCCCCTCAGTAAAATGGCTGCAGGCTTTCAGATGTAGTTTATTTTGCACAATAGAAAATCTAAATTGTGTTATATATATATATATATAATTCTACATATGCTGGCTTATATATAGCTTCTTTTTTTTTATTTATCAAGGTGATCTGCTTGTGCATCTCATCTCTTATTCCCTCGATCACATTAAAAATACCTCATCATATTCTCCATTTCCTGCAGTTTCCCTGCATTTGATCTGTTCCTTGGACTCCATTACGGTTTAAAGCTTGATCGCCCTATGCACCAGGTGACAGCTCTGTGCTTCAGCAGCTGGAGATGAGGCCTGACGGGGAGTAAACGCTGTGTCCAGATGTTGTCTGAGCAGAAAATCAACACGGTGAATGAACAGGTCGACCATAAGGCCTGATGCAGGCCTGCAGCACAACATCTGGCGAGGGGATCTTTTCATTTTTGAGTCTGCAGGAATGTCTGAAACGCATGCTTAGAATTTCTCTACACACAAAACGTGAGAATGCGCAGAGTAAAGGTCTGAAGGATATAGTGGGAATTGCATTAGGATTATGATTTGACAGAAATGGAATAGATCTGTGTCGACCCCACTCACAAACAAGCGAGGCACGTGAGCTACATATGTTTTTCTAAGCCCCCTGCAGGGGCCTCTATCGTTTTCTTAACAAATGAACATGAATGCGACTATTTTCTCCAACATTTTCTATATTTTATTATAGAGAAAAAAAAATACATGTTCTGACCGTTTTTTCGTTTTACATAAAACCACACACATTTTTACAATATAATTTCACTTATTTCTTTATTCTTTAATATTAATATCACGATATATGATAACGACTTTGAGATATACATTCCATCTTTTTGAAACCACAATAACACACTACACATACGGTTTTATAACATTTCCACAGGACCCATTGGATTGCACAGAATGAAAAATGTGTGTATGCACATTTTCCTCTTTAATATCTCTTTTTTTTGTTAGATTTTCATACACCGAATTGTTGAGACAGAAGTCTTTCAAATTAAATTCAGAAACAGGCCATATGTATTTTTTTTTAAAGACAATTAATTTAATTTTTGGAATTGAGTGTGCAGGACTTTAATTTGGGGTCCCCATTAGCTGAAGTGTGGGCCAGGATGTGGGGGCTTGGGTGTGTGAAGGTGTTGTAGCTATAAAAAGAATAATTTCCGATTTAAAGGCCAATTAATAAATGAAATATTCTGGGACAGATTCGAAATTTAGAGGCTTCTTTCAAAATGTCCACTTCCCAGTTTCATTTTGTGTTTCTGAAATATCATACATTCAATGCATAGTTTGTATAGCTGCTGTGTACTATCTGATATTCTGCATTTCCAGTGTTAATGTCTTTATTCAAACTGCTGGGGGGAGGTCCAATTTCCTCATTTATGAGCGAAACTTCATTATTTGTATTTTTAAATTCTCTATACGCATTCTTGTGTTTTCTGCTGCTGGTTATTGCCATTTTTGTTATTTTTCCACCTTGCTTTTCTGGACTTGAACCGCACTCGTGCCCGTGATAATCACATTACTTTAATTACCTTGAAGAAAGTGGCGTTTTTCTATTTTATTTTGTTGAAATGAGCTTATCTTAAATCACATTGAACCGTCATTGAAGGTCCGTCTATCACAAGCATTACATGAGGTGAAGTCTCGTGCTGGGAAGCACCACAAGAGCGACGAAGAGACGAACTGCCCTTTTTGCCATTTTGTTTAAGGTCAATATTGTAAACGTTCACTCCACTGGAAAATATGTATATTCTCGTTCGCATATTTATACAACATGTATTGTCCATATAGTGTGTTGTGGATGCATTGGATGTCCTTACTGCCACCGGTTCTGTGTGTGTGTGTGTGTGTGTGTGTGTGTGTATGAGAGTGTGTGTGCGCATTTTTTCTGATTTGATGCAAGACTTTATGAGTGCGCGCTTTTTACGCATGGATTAAGCAGAGGGGCTGCGTTTGCGGGGAAGTCGTGTGTTTTATTATCAACATTATTTCTTATTTTTTCACTAAATGGGGTTTTGCGGTTAACATCTAGCTCCAGCGATGCGTCTACTCCTCTACTCCGTCGCTGTAAGCCTCTATGAGCCCCTCCATCGAGTGGATGAAACCAGATATGCTGCATATACCTCCTATTACAAAAATGGCGACGTCGAAGAAGACCTGGTGCCACAGCAGCTTTCTCCATAAAAGCTTGAGGTGGAAGAGGCTGGGAAGCAGAAAGCACAGGCCCGCGCCCGTCAGGCTGCCGGTGAGGCCCATGAGGAGGGCGAAGTGCGGCACATAGATGGCCATGAGCAAGGTGAACACAACAAGGATACAGCGGAGAGAGAGTCCCCAGGATTTTAGGCGTCCATCGCCCCCGTAACAATCTGGGAAGACCGCGCGTCCCCCGTCCTGGAAAAACGATTTCTCCAGCACCTCCACAGCTGCGAAAAACGGCAACGGATACGACAGCAAAGCTTTGGACACGAGGAAGAGGTTGACGACAGCGCGGATGGTTGAGGGCAGGTTGTCTGTGATGACCTCCTTGGTATCGTCGGCCCAGGTCAGGTAGGCCACCAGGGCGAACAGGCCCTTGAGGATGCAGGCAGCGATGTGAGTCCAGTTCATCATGCAGGTGAACTCGCTGGGCTTATTCATGTTCCCCTCCAGAGACGGCAGGAAGATCTGCGACGTGTAGCTGAACACGATAATCCCAATGGAGATGGGGAACTTCTTGACATCGATGTAGAACTTGACCTTGTCCCAGGCCCAGTCCCTGGCTCGGGAGAGGCAGTAGGCTATCACCAGGACGTTGATGATAAAGTGGGCTATCGTGCACAGCAAGCTGAACTTGGAGACGGCTTTCAGGTTCTTGAGGAAGGCGCAGGGGAGCAGGGCGACGGTGGCTATGATGGCCCACGACTTCTGGGATATTGGCATGTTGGGGAAGCTGTTGTACATGAGATTGCCGCTGACCACCACGTACAGGATGCAAGTCATCACCAGCTCTATGATCTGGGCTACATTCACGACATGGCCTCCTAAAGTCGGGAATCTGGGCGCGCAGCAGGCGTTGGCAATGTCCACATAGGAGTCCCTCACACGGACGAGCTGCCCGTCTTCGTCCTCCTCGTACAGGCAGGCAATGAGGATTTTCCCCGTGTAACAGCACACTACGGCGGCGAAAATAATGAGAAAGAGTCCAAGGTATCCTCCGTGCAGGATGGCGTAGGGCAATCCAAGAACAAACATCCCCTGGAAACATTGGCAAGGAAGGAAGACACATTGTGAATTGGTTAAATGATCTGGGTGTAATCAATAATCAATCAATAACGTTGTTGTGAACATATAAGACGTGTTAATTATTCTTTAATCGGAATGAACCAGGTCATGTGTGAATACGGGCTTTGGCTCTGGTCTGCCTGACTCTTGAATGGATGTCTCTCCCGTTTTCATATTGTGGGTTTTCCACTTTGCTTTGAGCGCATCCGCCCGCCTCTGACGTCAGCACGAGCTAGAGGAGACACACTCTGACGTCACGGTGACTGCCGTGACCGCCGCTGTGATGAAGCATGAAAAGGATTGCGCCTCTGGGTTTTTTTTTTTGTCGCATTGCCTGCAGACCCTTACTCTGGTGTGAGTCCTCGCACCTTAAGTGATGACCGCAAAGTCGCCTTGCGCGCACACAAACCTTCTCGCGTAATTGTAGCTTGGATACAGAAATGGATCTTTCAGCTTCTTATATCTATCTGCAAATTCTTGCCGAGAAAATATGAAACTAGTTGCACTCTATGATATGAGAGATAAACATTTATCTCCACATATTTTTTGTTTTTGGTCTGTATTTTGGGTTTAATGCTAAAGGCACCTAAATGAAAGACATATAAAGAACATGCTTTGGCTTTTTTGTGCATGATAAAATCTTTTTCCTTATCAGTTTATTGAATCAGGTGAGGAGTAATCAGGGATCGGTGACATTGGACATCACTATACAGACAAAGAATGTGGTGTGTGTGTGTGTGTGTTGAAGGAGGGAGGGGGGCGTGTGACACCTCTTTTTTCAGCGCATAGTTCTGTCTTAGCTGTTCTAAAATCTCTGCATATTTCCCCATGAAAATGCATCAAAATACAAGTTTGACACCAATAATTAGTTTGGTGTTCAACATAAACTATAGCTACCAAACCAAAAAGTCTGCGTATTTTACCAGACATAATTAATTTACCATTATCAGACACAGTAACTTGATGAAGTTGCTTTAAGGGGACAGAGCCTGGAGATTTTTAGTTTCGTACATTTGTATGCTGTCGCAGGAGCGCTGTATAAAGGTGAAATTTCACCGCTGCTCCGGGGGCGAGTCAGCCAATTAGAACCGGAGCCGCCCGTCTATTCTCCACGAAGTGCGTCTTTACCTGGATTGCATTCGTGACGTTCCAGCCCGCCTCCCAAGCGGTGATTTTTGGTTTGACTTCGGTCAACTCGTTCGACGGACCCCCGTCCTTTGAGGATGAGCGAGATGGACCGGTGCCGTCCCTCTGGTAGTGGCTGTCCCCCGCCGCCGCGCCCCCGTCTCCACTCGGCTCGCCCCCCATCTCATCAGACGGCATAACGTCCATCTGCATGCCATGCCGGTGGTCGTAGTCCAGGTCGTCGCAGGCGGCGAAGCCCACTGCCTCCTCGTTGGTGGCGGCCTGGAAGCCCATCCTGGCGAACATGCCGCTCACCTTCGCCTGGGATTTGTTGGACACAGCCGTGGCTGCGTTTGACAGTTTATTGGAAAGCTTACCTCTGATTAATGTCGCCATTTTTGTGCTCTTCTCTCGACTCGTAACTATCTGCTGCTTAATTGGTGCTTCTTTTTTTTTGTTCTCCTTCAGTCGGTAAAAAATTGAGGCTACTTCAAGTTGCTGCTCTTGATTCTCTACATTAGATAAAGCCACGAGAAAAAAAGAGTTGAGCTTCAAGACACCGGTGGTTTTCAGTTGCTATCTCCTCTCCTGGTTCAGTGTGCGCCTGCTGCTGCTGCTCCTGATTATCCCCAGGTTCATGTCACCTTCAGACGACGCCGCTCCGTCTTTGCATCCTGGCACCGCGCTCTGATACTCGACGCGTAGCGCACCTTTTTTTTTCAGTCTCTGAGGCAGCTCAGCGGTGTGCGCAAACGCTTTACGCACGACCAAGGGCAAGCCACCGGGCTCCGTTTGGCCTGTAATATCGTTTTCTTTTGGGGTTTAAGGTGGCACGCAGCCTTTCCTGGAGTCGGTTGTAGGTTTTCAGGTGCCTTTACTGATGCCAATGCGGTACCGTGGAGCCCAGGGGGGGATAGGAGGAGGAGACACGTGTCCTCACCAGCCTGCCAATGCAACGCACGTCTCCAGCCCTCCCAGTGCCCCACCAGGAGAAAACGGGAGAGATTTGCTGCATTTCTAGGGGAGGCGCTTGTGTACCCCCACCACCACCCCTCCAAACCCATAATCTATAATACCTCATCCGGACATCCAATGACATTCCGGGGGCCTGAAATCTTGCATAACTTTACGCGTATAAAAGGAGGCTGGAATTCGCCGTTAATCCAAACTCTCTGGACCAGATTTTATTACAATCAAACTTGGTTTCGTTTTTGTTTTTAAATCAAATATTGCGCTATTTCCATTTATTTTTAAGGAGAAGAGGACGCGGAGCATCAGAATATGAACCCATGTGGTTTCTGGGATTAAAACGTGTTGAGTTTGTTGGTGATGAAGCGAAAAAAATCGTAAATCGTTGTCTTTGCTAAATTATGGTAAGAAACAGAGCTGGAGACCGAATTTTTTTTTTCATTTATTTTTGCGAAATGTGGCCTTTTGTTATTTCTTAAAATTGGAAACGTAAATTTTGATCAACTTTTTATCGCTGGCTGGGTTTTCAGGCTGAAGACTTCATTCAGGGTGCTCACTCCTTCCCTCTTTCTTTCCTTCATTCATCCATCCATCCATTCAGTGACTGTGTCTGTGAAGATTATGTGGCGGCCTGAGCCATGGCGGTGTTTACTTTGAGAAAAATGTAGTCTATAGACTGAGATTTATTATTATAAATAATCATAGAATAATAATAATACGTGTAAACTCGTGTGAAATAACATTGGGATTTGATCTGGAAGGAAAATGCGTAATATATAATTTAATTCTCTGGAAAAATAAACTACTCTTATCAAGTTTATCTCATCATTTTTACATTTTATTTTTGTTGACTCAATTAAAGAAAATCACAATAGGCTTTATTTGCATTGAAATATTTGTCTTTCATGGAGAGATTTTCAGTAAGCGAGGCCCAAAGTGCTGTAAACAGTTTGTTGACACTGTCTTGTCAGTAGCACTTTGTGTCCGCCATGTTTCCCTGTTTCCTCAGGCTGTTGGATCAGAGTTCATCACCATGATGCAAAGCCACGGCCTCGCTCTCTACACTCCCACAGTCTACTGTAACACGGTCTGCTGCTGCTGCTGCTGTACACACAGACTATTTACTTTGCAATCGAGATGTATAAATAAATCGCCATTAAAAGCTTTCACATGATTTCTTCAATAGAACAGGCTGCGTGATAGAAGCAGTAATAATAATAAGAGTAAACTGGTGATTATCTGACAACAAAGCACGAACAAAAGTCTGTGATGGCTTTATACTCGGCCTCCTCTGGAGAACCTGTGCCAGTGATTTAAATAAAGATAAAATCACCAAAAAACCACAAATGCCCCTGCATCATCTGATTTATATTTTGTATATATTATTTTTGAATTCCTGGCATTGAAAAGCCAATTGATTAACTCTTTTGTTGCCAATTAAGATGCACAAGAGTTCAAGCAGAAAAGAAAGAAATCATTTATTTCCCTAAGTATTTTTTAAATAGAAAAGCAGCTCTGTGATGCAGTGGTTTCAGGTTCGGAAGGAGCGAACAGGCCGCGCTGCAGGTACAACACAACCTTACAGCCTTCAGGCCTCTTTGTTAGATCTCAAGCCCGATTTAAACCCAACACGTCTGAACAATAAAACACGAGGCAAACAAATCTATCACTCTGACGCGTCTTCCCTTTATAATGTTTGGTTGTGGGAACGAAAATGGCTGCTTTGCCTCTTCCCCGAGTGAAAGAGTTAATGACTGAGGCTGTTATCAACGGGCTGCAGCCTTCCTCCCTCCTCCTCCTCCTCCTCCTCCTCCTCTCATCTGTCTGATGGAGTGAGCTCCAGGATGAAAAGAGCAGCCGTGACACCAGCAGCCAGCAGGTTACACAGGCTGCACACCTTTTCACGACCTATACAAATAATAATAATAATACAAATAAATTATTTTCTTTGTCATTATTGTGTTGGCATCCAGACTGACTTGACTGTAAGAATCAGGCCTACTGTGATCATATGATGAAGCCCAACCATGCACGCGCATGTGATCTCGTGCACAAGTACCCCCACATCCCATAAGTCCTCGTAAAAGGCCTCTTCTCATCGTCTCGGCCTATTATTATTATTATTGGGAAAATGTGTCTTAAACCGATGGAATCCACGCACCAAAGTGACAATAGAACACTCCAGCTCTTCTTATTCTCGCACTCACTGCTTCTTAATTGATTATTCATTTTTGCACTTTGCATCACAAGCCTCATGTGCACGAGACGTCTCTGGTGATGTGTGGGAGGTGCGTGATTATCCTTTACCCGCAGAGAGGGAGAGAGGGGAAAGTGATTTTCGCAGTTTATCACCCATCATGAGTCATTGGGGTGGGGTGCAGTGGGTGGGTGGTGCGAGGGTCAGGGTGCCACGTCCCAGGAGGCTGCTCCTCGTCTCTGTCGATACAGATAGGACCAATCAAAGCTGCTTATCTGTGTCTGGGTTTTACGGCACAGCGTGTTCCACCGTGAGACGACATTGGAAGAGCCAAATCCAAAATGGCACTGTGATCCCACCGTGTCTTCAAATTCATTTCTGCACCCACCCCCCATCCACAATCTCCCCTTCCTCCCCCTCCTCTCCCTCCCTCCACAGTATTTCACCCCCGGCTCTCCCTTTTCACATTACACACATGGGTGAGCTGGCACAAGGTTCTCCGCCTCCGTGTAACCTCCTCCACCCTGCGCCGACGCCACCCCCACCCCTCAATCTTTTCCTCGAATCACAAAAATAAAAACCAAATTTTTGCGATTATGTAGGAGGAGGGGTGCTCTTTTATTCCAGAAAAAAAGAGCATCCAGAGAACAGATTCTAACAAATGACATTACGACTACAATGAATATTATAACCATTCAAATGTGAAGAAATTAGCTTTTGATGTTTTCAAGATAAAGATGCTGCACTATGAGTAAAAATGGTCTTTGTGTTTCCATGACCGCAGTTATGTAGGTCTACAATAGCTTTCATAGGCTATCATTACACCATCCATTAAATGGTTTGTGTGTGTGTGTGTGTGTGTGAGAGAGAGAGAGAATCGTTTGACGCACGACCTAGATTGAGCCAAGATAAGAGAGGATAGGCTATTTTAGGGGAGAGCACAGGTCCAACCATAACCAAACCACACACATCTGCTGAGTGGGTTTATTTTATTTAGCATCTAAAGAGATCTCATGTGCCTGAGTGTAGAAAACAAAAGCGTGAGTCCTGTCATTTAACCCGTGACGTTCTGTGTCTATGTGCCAGACCAGCGAGCCAGAAAATACCACACAGCACTCATCGATTAATGTGGGACAATGAAAAGGCACTCCGGGCTCTCTGGGGACCGCAGAGGAGGGAAATTAGCCCGCATCAGGCTAATCAGAGGACCTCAGAGTCCATTAACATTTGCATCACAATCCCAGGTAGCAGGCTGTCTGTGATGTGAACTGAACATTTGTGTTTGTGTTGAAAACCAAACGGAGAGAGAGGTGGTTTCAGCACCATGGACAGCGTGTGGATGCAGCCTATATAGAAGACAATCTAACCTACTTTTATTAATAGCTTATTGAAGTGAAGGTTTAATAATTTTTATAGTTTGGCCAAAATTCTCCACACAAAGTCCTCTAAGCTGGTGTTCCTATAGTTTCCAGTCAAATCTCGTGGCCTCCGTCGCCGTTTGCTCAGTTGTACTTGAAATCACAGGTTACCAAACTTTGCATCACGCCCCACAAGTTACTGCAACGAGAACAAAACCGTATCACCCGGTTGTAACGTCTATTTCTCCTAAAGATGACGAGCAAAGCGTTCACTTCTCACACATCTCCACGTAAAGTGCAAGCATGCAGAGGAACAAAGAACATTGTGTTTTTAAAAACACAACAGTAAACCCACTGTGACACATGCAAACATCAGATGTATCTCCACTGTTTTTCCTCTCGAAGTGAAACCACGGCCGCCGCCCGCTCCCACACAGAGAAATCCAGGTGGTGAACCACTAAGAGCCTTTTCATTACTGCTAATGCGCCTGTTTAATGGCTTATTATGGAGTCCCGAGAGACTTCCTCAGAGAGGGGTTTGTATTAGTCCTGCATGGTGGCGTCTGTCTCAGAACAGCACAAACAGTGATAAATGACACGAGGAATTCTTCTACTGTCTGTCCATCTATCAATATCTATCCATCCGTCCATCCACCCATTCATCCATACCTATCTATCAATATCTATCTATCCATCCATCCATATCTATCTATCTATACCTATATATCCATCTATCATCGTAATTTCTCGTATTAAAAACCAGAAGTCTAAACTGTATCTAAATGTGGGTTTATTCCTCCCTCCGTGTGTGTGTTTGATATCAAACGCTCCCCAGACGCCGTTTCCCTGTTAACCCACAGTGAGTCTGTTCTCTCCATCAACCTTTGACGTCCTCTCTTCCCGGGTTCACTCTCCTGCTGCGACACATTAACATTGTAATTGCCTTTTTTTGAGCACAATAAACGGAGCCGGTCCGCGGGGACCCGCGCGGCCCGGGGCTGGCACAAAGCTATGCCATCGATTTTTCACTCTCTGCCAGCAAAAAGAAAATCTCAGCCAGCGAGAAACACCAACCTGGACACGCGTGTTTGTCTAGAAATTCTGCACGTGATGATGTAGCGTGTCTGGAGACAAGCGGACACCTGCCCCAGGCCACGTGGTATAACATAATTAGATGAATTACAGCCAATTATGATTTTGAATTGTCTTATAATGGCTGAAAACATCATTATTATCGTTATTATTTGTCATTATTTTTAAGATCATTGTTAGTTCTTCTCATTATACTGTTTTATTATAAGCCAGGACCATGTCTCCTGTATTGATCAAACCAGAGGTGATAGAAAATCATCAATATCTATTACACCTAATCTACTATAGTAAGAACTCCTTCTATTGACTATTGTGTGTGTGTGTGTGTGTGTGTGTGTGTGTGTGTGTGTGTGTGTGTGTGTGTGTGTGTGTGTGTGTGTGTGTTTGTTGTGTATATAACTGCATTGAATTACAGCATGACATCTCTGGAAAGTGGATACATTTTAGCTGGTCCTTACTTGCTGTTCGGGTTAGAATTAGGTTTAGGTTATAGGGTTAAGGTCAGTCCGGGCATTTACATCTGGCCAATTAGATTCCTCACTAAGATAGAAGGATGTGTGTGTGTATTGTACAGTTTTATAGATTAATTCAACTATATGTGTGTTTGTGGGTGTCTCCCCCAAGTTTTGTACACTTGTAAATGTGCCTATTTGTTTATATGTCCAAATTCATATCTGCTAAGTGTGCACATATGTAATGTGAGTTTCTGTGTGTGTGTGTGTGGTCTTGTCACTCAGCGCCCAGTCAATAACTGTGCAGACCTCAGTGGCTGTTTAACTGTCGTGTAATAGTTTTGTTCTCATTAAAGTTTTATGTCGTGAGAGCAGCAGACATCTTGTCGGCCCTCACAGGGATTCCCACGTTTGAATCACCCTGCACTCTGACAGCTGAGAGGTTCACTGTGCTTCACCCTGGAGCACTTGACACAGTCACAACCACAACACACACAGTGACTGGGAGTTTAACACTAGGACAACCTGGCTTATGATCTTAGTTTGTAGCTGTATTGTGTCATGTAATATAAATGATCTACATGCTTTTAAACCTCTTTAGTTTTCATGGTATTTTACTAACACAGTATGATGTTAGGATCTTATTCCTCCACTTTCCTTTGATGATCTCTGTTTCTAATGTAAAGAGTAAACTGTAAATGTCAGTCTTGACATACTTTTATTCATGTGTAATAAACCCAAAATAAACCCACTTTCTACACTAGACACAGTCATAAGATTATATAAACAAGCAAATCACAAGGTTATCTGACCAAACACCTTCTGTCCAAGAGGCCATCGTTGATCTCTATCTGACACAGTGAAAAACTATAAACACACATTTAATGTTTTAAACAGAATATGGATGAAACTTTTGCGTTGTAAAGAAGGGGCCTGAATTTCTTGACTTGCACGTTTTGGTCGTGTTTTGGTGCATAAATGCTCCTTCAATCAGCTCCGCTAAGGATGATACGTTTTCACCCCTGTCTGTTTGTGTGCTGGTGTGTTTGTTTGCAACTGAACAGATTATCACAAAACTTGTTGGAAGGATGAGATATGGATTTTTAACATTGTGAGAAAGGGCGTTTTTCAACATTTTACTGTTTTCCCAGGGAAAAAGTAATGGATCCGGCATGTTGAGGGGACAGTTACTGTATCTGTGAGTACATGTGAAGTTTAGTGCGGCTTGACTGAATGTGACAGTTGGGCCTTGGTGGAGAGCCATGCTAGTTACTATTAAGTCCATAGTCAAATGTTTTTAAATCACTTAAAACTGCCAATCTGTAGCTGTAGGGAACAAGCAGACACAATCTAACATTACATTGGTTATAGCTAAATCAGCAAAAAACATCTAAGGCGATTAAAAAAAAGAATCTTTCAAAAGCCTGTAATCTCTTTAAGTTGCTTTCATTCATCACCACTCATGTTTCTAAAAATACATGTCATTTGCTTAAGTTTTTCTTCTACTGGCATAAATTTGTGTCTTTAGATTCTGAATGAAAAGATGAGATCAAACAAATATAGCCGTGGCAGTACAGGGAATCCCTTTTTTGAAATTAGCATTGATGCTGCTGTTTATTCTAACGTGTCTCTGTGTTTTTATTAATACAACCCATCCATTTCCTCTGCCTATCCAGTCTCAATGATTCATTGAAATGCACATCTTGTTTGCAATTGACTACATTCACAACCTGCTGAAAGCTTTTTGTTCCGTCCCTGTGATGTCGGCAGGCCTTCAAACAGCTTTGCTTTAATTGAAGCAGCGCTCGTGGAGAGTGCTCGCAGCGTAATAAAGGCAACCGCCGGCCATGTTACATGCTGCTTTATGAATAAAAACCTCGGTTGCTTTTGAAAATGGCTTTTTTTCCCCCTTCACATCCTCCCATCCCCCACAGTGGAACCGGGCAGCCACTTTGGACTGTCATTAACTGCTATTGTCAGCGGTGCAATCAAGAGCAGGGAGGGGAAAAAAAAAAAAATGCTCCAACACTTATCATGAGCTCAGCCACAAGCGGGAACGCACAAAAAACGCACAAGCCACACAGCAGGAGAGTGGATGTTACTATTGATTTCTGGGCCGATGTGTGAGGCATTGCACAAATACAGAAGCTTGGGCACAAAAGGTGTTTTTTGTCTTTCAACAACTATAATTGTTCTGCAACACCAGAGGAATGACTGACTCTATATTTAGACAGCAGGTCAATACAGACTCCATGAAAAAGACTCAGAGGCTGATTTGCAATCTTCAGTTTGATCTGAGCTGCTCCTCAGGCTTCTTATGTTGACCCCAATTCCCTTAAAACATATTAAAAAACATTATGCAACAAAAGTATGTAAGGGAAACTATATGCAACAAGTTCTCAATCCTACCTGAGTATAGTCTGTATAAGTGGTTTGTACCTAAACTATTGTTATGACCCTCAGGAGCATGTCATCCATTCAGGGTGCTGAGGTGAAGCCCCTCCTGCAATTCTAATCATGAAATTCACATTTCAATGAAAACTGTTATTGTGGTGTGAATAAATTTTAGTTTTTATTAACACGCAATGACTAATGCAAGAGTTAATACATTCAAGCCCAAATAAAACATGAGAGAGACAGAGACTGTTGATGGCAAGTCCATTGTTTTACAGTCAACTTTTCAACCATTTTGAATGCACCATCCGTGCACTTATAAGCTGTGTGAGTGTGGAAATACACAAAATGAGACACAGCAAGAGTTCAGGTTAAAAGAAATACGTTGTTAAGGTAAGAAGTCATTTGCAATCATGGCTACAATTGTAATGAACAGCATTGCGGGGGGGCGATACCCTGCATGTGTGCTGTATGGTTCATCCACCTGCTGTACTGACAGATGATTGGTCAATTTAAACCAGATTCCGGTCTAAGCTTATTGGCTGCAAAAGTTGATGCATTGCTCCGCTGACATTATTCACTTGATTAGTGACATCACTCATATGATAGCCTATTAAATGATGGGGAACATTTATTTTATGATCAGGATAAGCTTTAGTTTGCCTCTATAGCTCTATTATTTGCATATATATCTTCATCATCTATCATTTTATTCAATTAACACACATTTGCAATTAATCAAATAATATAGACCCAAACGATACGGAGTAAATCATAGCCCCTTGGACGTTCCCTTGGTGGTAGCTGTTTTTTTTCTGGTTGTTAATCCAGCCTTACAAAAGCATTTGATCAATACTCTCCACACTTGTGTTTCTCTTGAACGTATCTTTCATTGAGGGACTAGAGGTTAATGTTTGTTTCTGCCTGACTTGCGAGCCGTAGTGAGCTGCGTCCCTGGGGGCAGGAGCAGCGACACATCTCATACAAACCTGTCAATACACTCAACTTCTCTCACTTCCTCCGACACCGGCCCTCAGGCTCTCTCTCTGCCCGTGTTGTCTACAGTTGAAGGCATATTGCTTTCTGACCGCAGTTCTTGTACCATTACAGCAGAACACAGAGGAGCACGTGCACGGCTGCAGAGGGCAAGCCGGGCTAGTGAGAGAACACAGGCGTTCTCTGATACTCGGGGCTTCTCTGCACCTTCTGTAAATGTCAAGTGAGCCTTTTTGTAAATGATATCAACTAAATAAACAGGAGTCAAGCACCCTCAGAGAGTTTGGTGCATTTGTACATATATTTAGAGGAAACAGTCACAGTTAGCAAATTAGATTTAATATCGATAAAGCCATTTACCACATTTTGTGTTATAATTCTTCACTTACCAGCTTTACTCCACAATACCGCAGCATTTTGTTTATTGGATTAGTACCTGCAAAATGTTCTAGGTTCATCTATTGTTGCCACTTTCAGAAGAAATGAATTGCAAAGTTTGAGCTGTGTAAAAAATGACTGAGTTGGTGATTATTTAACATCATTAAGGGCTCAGGATATCTACACCCTGTGATATGCAAAGCAAGACGTCTCCTTTCTGTGTGTGTTCACAGAAACACAAACCAGGTCTGATCAGCCGCCCCCCCCCCCCCCCCCCCCCCCCCCTGCTCTCTGACCACAGACTGCTGTACCCTCACCTCCCTTAGGTTTAATTACCATTAAGGCTCAATTCAAAGAAACAAACAAATAAATTAAACCTAAAGCATCATTTTATTCCTGCATGCAGAATGAGAGGTCTCCATACTTTAAAGATGGAGGTGCATTGTTGAGCTTTCATGTTTCCCCTGAGGCTATTACACAGTCATGAAAAACAGAGACAGGCCCTTAAGGTCGTGTCCGTGTTGGAGGAATTGACATCAAAGGTTGAATCCTCCTTATTTGTGTTGCATTGCACATTTTTATCTCTTCCTCAAATCTTTAGTATTCCAATGAAAACAAGTGAATATTCCCCTGGTCGTATCTGCAGTAACAGAAGTCGAGCTATCAGATCACACCTCTCCCTAATTCAATCTTGAATGTAGCTTATCACGTCCTCCACCATGATCTGAAATGTTTCTCACGCTTAGGTGGGGGAGATAACGTCTCTATTGTGCGCCTCTGTTTAGTTGAGATAAACAGCAAACAATATTAAACACCTCTGTATCTGCACCTTCTACCCCTCCTTCCTCACACAGTCAGATTCTCACTGCTGCTTTATTGCGTTTCCATCTCGCAGCTCTCTGTCCTCTCTCCTGTAGTGTGTACCGGTATCTCCCGGTGGTGTTGGTGTGGTTTGTACCTCGGCTCAGTCAACGTGTGTTTCTGGCCTCTCCAGTTTCTAGCTCTTTGTTTGTAGTCATGCTAACAGCGTGGTCTTTGGATGGCAAGTGATTAGTTGGTTGGTTTCAACACTTTCCCATGAAATCTTGTTCAGACGTTTGTGTTCCCCAGAGGACGAATCCTAATGACTTTGCTGATCCCCTGACTTTTTCTTCCGCAGCAACCATCAAAATGTTAGTTTGTCAAGTTCTCCGTTCAGTCTCAGTTGTGGTTTAAGATCAAACCTGCAAAACCAACGACAAGCCACAGTTGTCGCCTGCGTTGTGTTCATGTTTTCATTGCCATTTGTTTGTTATTTAGCAGGATTGCGCAACTAACAACAAGCTATTTGACCTATTTTCAGGAAATTTGGTGGAAGGGTAGAAGTGGGAAAATAAGAATCCATTACATTTTGGAGTAGATCTGGACAAACAGGCATATACAGGATTTTCTTTCCACTTGTGCAGCAGGATGAATCATCAATTGATTCATTTCAATTTTCTGCTCTTTTCCACATCCACCTACTCCATTATTGGGAAAATAAGTAATTTTAATAATTATTAACTAACATTTTTTGTACAATAGATTAATTGTTTACATTCTAGTAAATTGAATATCTTTGGCCTCTGGACTATTGGAGTAATTGTGATTGGCTTTTTTCATTGTTTTCTGATGTATCTTATTGAGAAAAAATTGCCAATCAATGAATTAAAGAAGCAATCAGCATATTAATCAACAATTAGTTTAGCTAATAATGGTTAGTTACTGCCTTTAGTTTAGCAGCCTCACCGTTCAATAAACAATTACCCATCATCCTCTGTTCTACATGTTCTCATTGTCTCTTTATCTCCTTTTTGTCTTTCTCTATCCTTTCTTCTCCCTATTCTATCCTTATCTCTTATTATGTTAACCTCCTTCTTTCTCCCCCTTCCATCCCTCTCTCCTCTTCCTCTAATGCCCTCCTCTTCCTCTACCCTCCCTCGCTGTGTCGCCTCTCCCTCTGCTCTGTTGTGATCATACCTCCACCCGGGCACCTGACTGCTGATAATCACCCGGGGAAGAAAGAGGAGGGAAAAAAGCTAAATTTTTATCTCCAGCCACAGCTGCAGTTTGTTGTAGAGTGGTGAATGGAGAGATTGATAGCCCCCCCCCCCCCCCCCCACTCTCTCCTCCTCTTCTTTTTCCCCCTTTCCTCCACTTTCTGTCAATGCTGCCTCCTACAGCTGGTGTTTTCAGAAGAGTGAGAAAAGACCCATCTCAGTTTCAATGCCCCATTTAACACCAGCTCTACTGAAGAACATTATATTGTAGATGAAGTTGAAGATAAGAAATGTCCTCTTTTATTTAAATTTGTTTTATTTGGTCTTGAAATTCACTTAAAAGTTCCTTGCGTGCTGGTCATTGCAACATCTCAGTATTATATGGGAAGGAGCAGAAAACAATAGTCATGTCGAGCTTTGTGTTCATTTTTTAAGAATTGAAACTGCCTCAAGACGCATCTTATCCCAATGCCTGGAACAGGATGGCGACTCCTACCACAACAAATAAAATATAATATAATCTATTCCGATTCTTTAAGGTTTCGGATGAACAATATTATAATTCTCCAAAAAATGTGTTTACAGTCAATTACTTCTGCATAGTGCCTGATTAAAGCCACTTAAAGGGATGGCAAAGGAAGTGAGGAGCTATTAAAAAAAGGACCATTTGCTCTTGCAATTACAAAAAGGACAGATTTGACCTGGAGGCAGCGCAGCTCGACGTGTGATGTAAATGTGAGATGGGAGCAGTGGTTTGCAGCGCTCTGTAAATGGCACAGAGCGCTGCTGATAGACGGAACCACAACACTTTTCCAAAATAGTGTCTCATTTTGGAAAAGTAATCACAGGTAATATAGCTATACATGTCAAGTGTGAGTTTATATTTATGAATGAAACATGATTTTTTGTACAAACAGCCACTTTACCATGATTTCAAAATGTTATAAATCATGTCTCAGTACAGCAGATACCTCAGCACCTTTACTCTTAAAAGTATCCCAACATGCAATCTGTTTTCAGTCAGTGAAGTTCCTCATGTCCGCAGCCAGACGTGATAAACAACACTTGACTCACTGATGTGAACTAATCCTGTCGTCACAAATGTTGTGACGACAGAATTCCTGCTCATGGGAAACGTTTTTTCTTTTTTTTCCAGTTTATTCCTTAGGACACATTGAACAGAAGAGCAGGAATGATTGTGAATGAGATCTGTTTGCAGTGTTCTTTGTAGACCAAACGATAAACTTGAACCGAAATATGAGCTATTTTAAGACCTTTACTGACAAAGAAGTTCAGTCTTAGAAGAAAAAAATGTGATCATTCAAAATATTCACTGATCAAGTTCCCAAAACATGTTTAAAAAGACCTTTCAGACTGAGGAGTGATTCCTACACTACACCTAATATTGACACGTTATCAGAGATGATCTCAGTTGTCTCCAACACGCCGCTGTGTCACACTTTAGATCATCTGAGATCTGCTCTGTTCTCAAATGCTCTGAGATTATTTCCGCCTCATGGAGTGGCATGGCTCTTCACTCCACTGTGTGAAGGGCTGTCTGGGGACGTGGACACGGGTCGCAGGCAGCGCCGCATCAGGGCATCGAGCTCCAGCCGAGTGGGAATTCATGTTGATTTTCATGCTTGGCTAAGTCTGTTTTGCCAGCTGCCATTTATGCTCAGACATTCATTCTGTATGAGTGGCTGTGTGTGGCTGTGTGTGGCTGTGTGTGTGTGTGTTTGTGTGTGTGTCCTATTTTGGCCAGCATATTGTGGCGTCCAGGTTTAAATAGAAACATTGTCACAGCAGAACATCAGAACCTCCTGTAGAACAAAATAAAACAAATTTTACAGATAAAACTGAACGTGAACACAGGCGATGCAGTGTTTCTTATTCCTGTCACTTGAAAAGCAGAGCAGAGGTTTTTCCTCCCTGCCCAACACAATTCAGCTTTGGCGTCTAATTCATATTATTACTGAAATTGCCTCAAATTTGTTGCCATGGTTATTTTGCTCTCCTCTCTTTTTTAAGCTTTGTGCCTCCTTGGCGGCCGATGATTAAAGCCGACAGCAGCTCGAAAGAGTCTGGGGTGTGGGGAGACTGTGTGTGTGTGTGTGTGTGTGTGTGTGTGTGTGTGTGTGTGTGTGTGAGAGAGAGAGAGAGAGAGAGAGAGAGAGAATGGGGGGACAGATAGGCTGCAAGGCAGTGACCTGGTAATAGTGAATGTATCCACGGGCCATACACCAAGATAGTTGCCATGGTCACAATAATTGGGAGGCAGAGCCAGCGAGAGATGTGTAGTCTGTGTCTGTGTGTGTGTGTGTGTGTGTGTGTGTGTGTGTGTGTGTGTGTGTGTGTGTGTGTGTGTGTGTGTGTGTGTGTGTGTGTGTCTATGTCTACAGACAAAGGAGTGAGAGAATGATTGACTTTGAGAAAAGGAGGCTTGAGGCAACACTGCAGACCAGCAGTAAGAAGTGGTACTACATCACTGTTCACACACTCTGAGCGGAGGATGGACAGAATAACACGGACACGTCGCTGCACTGTAATGCAGAACAGCTCAAGAGGAACATGAAGTATGTGCAATGATGAATCAATACTTCGGCCTGTAACACAAAAAACATTCAAAGTTTCACAAAGTTAGTTTTTATTTAAGTATTATCAATTTATTGGCTTGTTATTAATCAACACTTGTTTGTATTAGTCGTCCTTGAAAATAAAAGACATTTTGAGATTTTGGAAAATACACTTATTTTCTTTCTTGGTGAAAGTTTGGTGAGAATATCGACAGCGGTGATCATGAGAATAAAAGTCAACTTCTGTTCTCCATCACACTGAAGTTCAATCCTCATAAAAGAACAACTCTCGTCTGTGTTAGAAACTAATTGCAACTTCTGACAGGTGGTATAAGTCATGTGCACGTTGGCATATCAGTAATTGGTTCGAATTTTTCAATCCTTTGAACATTTATATATTTGCATCTCCTGTACCAGCCTGTACCAGTGTTGTTGTCAAAGTCAATGATGTAAAATAAGGAAGTTTATAACCAGACTTATGCTTCAAGTTGTATCCATATAGATTTTCTTGTTTTTAACACTATATTATATAATGTGTCTATATATATATATATATATATATATATGTATATTGTCCTATATAGACTTCAATATAAACTTAAATAGCAATATACACAAGTAACTGAAGAGCAGTATGAATTTACATTTAAATACTGTAGAAAAAGCTTTGGTTATGTTTATAATAAGGAAAAACATCAGCATCTTCAAGTTATATCTCATAGAGGTTTTTTGCTTTAGACACTATATTAATACTTTATATATATATACTTTAGATGACTGTGCTCAGTGTGTTAGCTGCTGTATCCATGTGTTGTGACTCTCTCTCTGTACATCTGCTCTCGGCCCCATCTCAGAAAGTCTGCAGCTCAATGAAGCTCTGTCCCGTCTCTCTGTCACAACACAGCAGCATCATCATCCTCTGACACACTGAGATCACAGGGGTGTCCCCCCCCTCCCTCACTGACACACAGACACACACACACACAGACTTGTGACTGGCTTTCTATCCTCCGGCGTCCCACTGTCATCATCACTACTGTCCACCCACGTCTCTCTCTCTCTCTCTCTCTCTCTCCTTGTGCTGTGGTCAGAAAAAGCCCCCTGGAGGGAGTGGTGCATCGTGGGTGTCTCTCCACACTACACTGCTGGAAAGTGCAGCAGCCACCAGGCACCATGGTAGTGTGATGACGCTGTGTGTGTGTGTGTGTGTGTGTGTGTGTGTGTGTGTGTGTGTGTGTAGGCAGGCGTGTGTTCTGAGTTTGTGGCTCGTCATTGGATGATGGGTTTGCGTGTGCACGGTCACGACTGTGGTGCAAAGGAGCTGTTAAGACATCTGAGGGAACACCTGAAGGACAGGACTGCATGTTCAGCTTCTCTTCTCCTCTCTTGCCCTTTCCTGTCTCTCCTTTCTTCTCTCCTCTTCTCTCCTCTCTTTATGTCCTTTCCTTTCTTTTTTCTTCCCCCTTTCATTCACTCCTTCCTCTACTTTCCTGCTATCGTCTCTTATTGTTTCTTTCCTTTTCCTCTTTTCTCTCCTTCTGTCTCTCTCCTTTCTCCTCTCCTTTCAGCAACTATTTTGTCCTTTCCTACCCAATCTTCTCTCTTTATATCCATTCTTTTTTTTCCCTGTCCCTTAATTCTTTCTTTCCTCTTCTTTCCTTCTTCCTCTAATCTTGATTCATTCCCTTTCTTCACCTTTTCCCTCTTCTCTTTTCTTCTCTTCTCTCCTTCAGTCTCGGTTTTCCTCTCTTCTCTTCCTCCTGAAAACAAATGTAAGTTAAATCAATGTTGGACAGTATTTGGAGTAAGCAGGGTGTGTTTGATTTGTGTTTGTGTGGGACATGGGGGGGGGGGGTCTGAATGGCAGTGATTCTCCACATGGGAGAGGGAGGGGAAAGGGAGGGGTCTTGATTCATAAGTGATGTTGAGGAGGAGAAGCACAGCCCTCCTCCTCCTCCTCCTCCTCCTCCTCCTCCTCCTCCTCCTCCTCCCCCTCCTCTCAGTGGGGTGTTTGAAATGAAGGAAGCAGCAGTCTAACATGAGGCTCTCGGCTAAAAGCTCTCTGTTGTCACTGTGTCGAGGTGATAAGGTTTGTGTGCCACTCAGTAGCTGCTGTCAGCGTGTGAGCAAAGGCATGCAGACACACACACACACACACACACACACACACACACACACACACACACACACACACACACACACACACACACACACACACACACACACACACACGTGAAGGCATTGGTTTATGCAAACACAGACAGTCAGATTTGCGGATGTGTAAGACAAGCTGTCCATCGGCTGTGTCACTGTCTGTCGTGTGTGTGTGTGTGTGTGTGTGTGTGTGTGTGTGTGTGTGTGTGTGTGTGTGTGTGACATACATCATCAGCTGTCTGAGTCCATCTTGAAAAGGCTGCAAAAAACTTAATACAGCAATAAATAATAATAATAATAATAATAATAATAATAATAATAATAATAATAACAATAATAATAATAACTAGCACTAACAGGCCCGAGCACAGGCATTTTGAAGCCTGTTGCGGTTAGTGGAGAGAGCGATCAATAGGGCCTCCCACCGTTCGGTGCTCGGGCCCTAATTAGTTGCTTTTAATTGATAAGTGGTTTTATATCATTATAGACAGTAAGATAGATGAAATATTGCTGCCAATTCAGATGTAAAGTAAACCCTCTATAATTACGATAATTGCTCCTATATATATGTTGATATGTATGTATATATGTGCTTTTTTCAAAGTTATAGATTGTGTGTGTATTTTAGTGTTATAGATTCGGCCAGTACATTTCCATAGATATGTTCCCTGCACTAATAGTTTGTTTTAATGGTATAGTTCATTTGTGCATCGCTCCAGAGAACGAAGTTGCCCTGTGAACTTCAGGAAGCCATAATGAAATGGGAGAAGTTAAAGCCTCCGGAGCCAGATGATCCCATGTGCTGCTGCGAGTGTGATATCTACCAGTACGGACGCTGCTGTGACTGTGAAGATCTGGAAGAGGCCTTTAACAGGTTAGAAGAAGTATGACCTTTAATGAGACACAAAAGGGTCACAAGGTGATTTACAGACATCAAATACAATTTAGATGCAATTCTCAATATCATATTTTAGCCATAATTGTTCCAAAAGCTAAAAAAAGTACTTGTTAGAATAAAACCATGTAAATAACCATGCATGGTGATTATGACAGATGAGTGTCACCACAGGAAACATTGCACATGGGAGATTTTTTGTGAACAAGCTCAGCTAAAATATCCTTTGGGATAATGGGGGTCACATATCTCTGACTCGGTTATTTTGGGCATCAAGGACTCAAAGGTTTTGGAATCCCTGCTTTAGTACAATAAACTTCAGGCCGAGTGAAGAAATGTCCTCATATCATCTTATTAGTTTGATCAATGAAAGTGTATTAGCATCATTCCTAATTAAGTTTTTTTTTATTTTCAAGTGTTTGTAACTCTGCCTGAATGTGTGCGCTGCAGGTGGCTGAGACACAAACCCCCTCACAGCGGATGTCACTCTCCTGTTCTCGGGGCCCTGATTGACAACCTGGAGATCTCCACGATCCCGGCCCTGGTGCTGCTGCCTCTGCTGCTCCGGGCCGCAGCGCTGCACTACCTGCTGGGCATCATCATCCTGACAGCTCTGCCCAGCCTGGTCCTCTGGTACTACTACGCCACGCACCGCAAGAGGAGACGCACCCTCTTCTTCCTTACTCTGGCGCTGTTCTCTCTGGCCTACATGTATTACCTCTTCATCACAGAGATTCTACCGCGTGGGGACGTCAGCCATCTGCAGCTGTGCACTGTGACTGCTGGGATGATCCTCACCATCGGATCTCTCATTCACACCAAGAGAGGCCCAGGGTTTCACACCACCTCCTATCACAGCCAGAGTGAGGAGGTTAACAAGGACTCTACACATCTTAATGGATCCATCCAATCAGCGGCCTCCTCCTCCTCTCCTCCTGCCCTGACAGAAAAGTGGAGCAGATGCTCTGTGTGCAAAACAATGCGACCCCCGCGGGCCGGACACTGTCGAACCTGTGGATCCTGCGTCAAGCGTCTGGACCACCACTGTGTCTGGTGGGTTGGATTTGATATTATAACATCTTTATACTTCTTTGAATTGTACATTCACACCACATCATGAAAGTGAATATTGAATTATGACAGATTAGATAACTGCCCTGTAATTACACAACAACGTTCATGTCTTAAGCAAAGACTCCTACTGTACCCACTGGTTTCCTCAGGGCCGTGCACAGACATTTTGGGGAGCGGGGGCTCAAGTAACGTACAGTAACGTAACGTAAGTAATTGAAAGTACGAAAGTAACTAAAAGTACAAAAGTAACTAAAAGTACAAAAGTAACTAAAAGTACGAAAGTAACTAAAAAGTAACTAAAAGTACGAAAGTAACTAAAAGTACCAAAGTAACTAAAAGTACGAAAGTAACTAAAAAGTAACTAAAAGTACAAAAGTAACTAAAAGTACAAAAGTAACTAAAAAGTAACTAAAAGTACGAAAGTAACTAAAAAGTAACTAAAAGTACCAAAGTAACTAAAAGTACAAAAGTAACTAAAAGTACAAAAGTAACTAAAAAGTAACTAAAAGTACCAAAGTAACTAAAAAGTAACTAAAAGTACAAAAGTAACTAAAAAGTAACTAAAAGTACGAAAGTAATTAAAAGTAACGAAAAGTAACAAAGTAACGACAAGTAACGAAAAGTAACTTTAACGCCACGCCATTAATATGGCGTTTGACGAAAAGTCACAGTAATCTTATGCCTACATTATCAATGTCTTGAGACCCTTTTGACATAGGTTTGACATGGCTGCGGGCAGTGGGTGAGGAGGAATACTTCCAAGTGTAAGACATGCAAAAAACAAGACATTTCCTGTTGCCACCAGGGGGCGCTGTGTTTTTAAGTCATGATTTCTGTTTAGATGTTGCCACGGTCACACCGTGTGACGAAAAATCAATCTTTGAGGTAGTTTTCATCTCCATCTTGTTGTGATGACACGCATCTCCATATGAAGTTGATCTGATGAAAGCCCTGGGACAAGTACATCAAAGTAAAAATGTGGAAAATGGCCAATATGGCCACTAAAGTCAAAATGGCGGGCTTCCTGTTGCTTTTTTCCCATTGCACCTCCGACCTTTTTTGTTTGTCTTGTCATGATACACCTGGGCTACGATTTTTGTGAAGATCGGTGAAAGCTAACTGAGGGGCTTTTCCTTAGATGGCGCTGTTGAGCCATTTTTCCACGCCCATTTCAAATTACTCCAGAATACAATTACTTTTTGGGGTTTTGAATTCCCTGCAAACTTTGGTAACAATTTGAGTGTCTAGGCCCTGAAAAAGCCCCAAAAGGGAAATACAAATCCTTCGAAATACAATAGGGCCTCCCACCGGAGGTGCTCGGGCCCTAATCACGTGTTTTTCTCACAAATTTCCCACTTTCTACAAATTTTCTACTGGTGTATAAATGATGATTATGAGCTGTGTGGGTTTGTGACAGCTGACCCTCCTGAAGATTATATAAAAATACATATATTAAATACAAATTAAAGCATCACAGCTTTTCTACACATTTTACACTTTGTCTCCTCAGCTTCTTCCTTAGAGTTTCTAACTGTTTTGGGGGAAAATGAAAGATATTAAACATATTTATTTTTACATCTAATTAAATGTCCAACTGTTATTAATTGAAGTGTTCAGCTTCTCCTCTTCTTTCACAATCTCTTACAGTTTTCTGTTTCTCCTTTGTACCAGTTTGACTCAGCCCCACATCACAATATTAATTTAGCAGTTTTTATATATATATACAGTGTAGTCTATTTGAATAAAGATGTTTATTGTGAATAGCTGCGATGGTCTCAAATCTGTGTGAGTAAATGATTCAGGGTTATCTGCAGCGGAAGCCGCCTCCTTTAAGCATATTTGCGCTGATGGATATTGAAAGATAAAGACAGGCTTTTCCCTGCAATCATTTTATCTTTAATTATGTGTTATATTAATGTCACTTTTTATATGGAAATGTGATTATATTAACACCACAGACAAACCGTAGGTTTATTTAAAGCCCCTCTGCTTTTAATTTGGTGCTTTTCCTTAAAAAAAGAAGAGAAGAATGGGGGGGGGGGGGGATTTGACGAAGTGGCTGTTTGAATATGTTTGATCCTTTTCAGTGTCGTCCTGATGCAGATTCACAATCAGCTCTGTGCCTGTCTGTCGGCCTTCTGCAGGGGAGATAGCGCTCTCTTCATTACGCGCTTCATTAATTTAAATGCTAATTGATTCTGCGAGGGGCTTTCAGACTGAGGGCCAAGTCCTGTCTTCCCCCATTGATTGTGTGTGTGTGTGTGTGTGTGTGTGTGTGTGTGTGTGTGTGTGTGTGTGTGTGTGTGTGTGTGTGTGTGTGTGTTGATGTGTGTGTTTGTGCTCGTGTCAGTGTGTGTCTTGTGCACCTGCTGGATCCTGGAGTGACACGTCGTGACAGAGCAGCCTCTCCTGCCTGTCTGTCTGACTCAAGTGTGGCACTGATATGGTTTGAGTGCCTCCGAGCCACAGATACAAGTACTGACGACAAAGAAAACCTGGAATAACCAGACAGTGGGTAGATTTCTGGGCCTGAGTGGTGAACATGTGAATAAAGGCAGTTGGCAGACTGTGTGTAACAACTGGAAGAATAAAACAGAGGATGCTGGGGCAGTTAAATGATCCGTGCTCCGTTGCTAGGAGACACCGGGGGCTGGATGGTGGAGATAAACGCTGTGATCCACTCCTGGCGGCGAGCAGAGGGTGGGGAAGAGTGTGGGGGGGGGGGGGGAGGCAGAGGGTAAGAAGAGGGAGATAGGAGGGGAGGGGGTGAGTCATATATGACAGAGGCTTCTCCTTAATGGCAGATAATCTTTTCATTCTCTCCCTCCATCACGTCTGTTTCCTTCATGTCGTCTCATGTGTTCTTCATAAACGTTGCTCAGAGGCTCCGACCTGCACACGTCTGGTTTTTACTGCTTTTGACTAATTCAGCCGCTTAAAGATGAGTTTTGAGACAAAGATGAATTATTTCTTGAATCTCAAACAGTGAAATAAAAAGAATAAAAACAACCTGAATCTGTGGATGTGCAGAATCTTTATTTTCACACATTTAACTGCTGGACACAGGATATTTCCTCATTGACTGAACAAACCATACATATTTTTTTTGTGCTATATTATGTTTCAGAGTTTCTACATCCCACCTGTATAAGTTGTATGTAGATTGCTTTTGAAACCACTTGTGATGTTGAAGAGTTCTGATAAACTTTAATTTGATAAATTCAAGGTGATGAGCTCAGAGAAACTTTCCTCCTCGGCAGGTTAATGTGTGAGAAGAGTTTTGAAGTGTCAGACTCTGCAGATTCACTATTCTGCACAGTGAAGCTCAAACATCCAACAATAAGTGGAGGGGGACATTGAGGGACCCCCGCCCTCCTCTGTGGCTCCTCCTGAGATAGAGGGCGTCCTGCTGCACAGACAGTGACGCCTGCGAGGCTGGAAGTCAATTTTAGATTTTTATAAACAATTAATATTGTGCAGAAGGTTTATCAGGTTAAAGCATTTATATACACCAAGGAATATAATTATAGGGATTATAGTATAATTAATCATATAAGAATATTTTTGGGCATTCTGAGATACGGTTACTATAAAAATAGGGGCTCTTGTTTTCTTGGATAATGCTATGTACAATCTGATTATTATTTAATTTCAGACTCACAGGTCCATATCAGTATAACAATAAAATAGACAAAATACAGAACAGCAGTATAGAATCACAGTTACTCTGACTTTGTCATGTCTTTCCTTTATTTAGTTTCTGTTTGTTTGATTTTGCTTGTTTAAATATAAAATAAGGAATTGATCACAAAACTTTCATATTGTGCTATGTGTAATTTGTGTGGAAAATGTAAACATCTCCTCAGCTCATTAAGGCCAAGAAATAAATATGACCCTGACACACCGATATACTTGGGTACATGGGTAAATCTTTAAACTAGTAATCAAACCTGTGAGTGATACTTCAGTCCTGTGAAATCTACAACACCTTTATTTTCCATTTCCTGCCTCACTTGAACAACAACATCGTCGTCAGCAGCATCAGAAATTAACGTCTAAATCTTCTTTCAGTGGAGCCATGTAGCTTCATCTCACACCGTCATCCCCGAAAAAGACTAAAGGAGGAGAGGAGTGCTTCCTCCATCGAATGTGAGGGAAGTGGCGGAGCTCTTAAGTGCACGTCATGATTAGTTGTGAATGGGATCAGTGGTCTGATTGGTGGAGGGAGCCGGGGGTCAGGCGTTCTGCCAGGAGCTCATACAAGGCTGCTGATTGCTATTCATCCTCTGATTACAGTAATTTAGACCTGCAGCAGGCCGAGGGGCCTGCGTCTGGCAGCCAGGCTGCTGCTGCTGCTGCTGCTGCTGCTGCTGCTGCTGCTGCACTTTGCTTAGAGATGTTCAGAATTGAGAGAATGAGGCTGTGAAAAGAACCAAACAGAAAAAACACATCACAGCCGGACAGAGGAAGTGTGTGTTTCATGCTCTCTGGTCTGAAAGTATGATGAGGACGGAAATGAGAACAAAAACAAATATCTGCTTTCATGGAGAGAATATGGTATTTTAAGGATGTTCTCTCAAAGTTTTTCAATTAAAATTTTGGAAACATGATGAAATGTATCAATAATAAAAATGCAAATGATTACATCTGCCAAACTAGAATAACACTCAGTAGAGCTCATACCTCCTTCAATCAAGCTGAACAAAATTACACACACTCATAGATGTTATTCTCAATTAATTCTGCCTGATTTGTTTTCATCAAAAATTCTTAAATTATTTCCTGGAAAATCTGTGAAAATGTCCTTGGATCTGCCCCCTGATCCAGATCTGAACCTTACCACACCCCTCCACCAAGTTCCATGGTAATCCGTCCAGTAGTTATTGTGTAATGCTGCTAACTCACTGGCAAACAATTGAAGATTTGTTGACAACAAACTATCCATCCTGTCCAAAAAAAAATTTCGATTCTGAATTTCTGGAAAAAACAAATACCTTCTTTAGGATTTAACACAAAATAATTCCCCTCCTGGTGCACGTCCAAAAATTCAAACTACATTTCTCCAAACTCTCACTTTGTGACACAAAAAGGCCGGGAGTGAAATGTGATGCATGAGTTTTCCTCCCTTTGTCTCCGAGCGCCCGTGTGGACACAGTGAAACCTTGAATAATCAGAGCTGATGAGGCAGTTAGTTGCGAAATGGTTTTTTTTCGAGGAGCGACGCTGATGATTAATCAGGGAACTGAGCAGCAGTGGCCTCTCCACCCACACACATTACAAGGTTAATCTCTTTATTGATCAATTCTGCAGAATGAACCAATACTTCACTTCAGATTTTTCCCCAGTTTCCTCTGAGCGTGTGTATGTTTGCTTCTCTCTTTGGATGCATGGATGTGGCAGCAGGAGCTGATGCAACCGCAGATTTGATGAATGATGCTTGTGTAGATACCATCTCTCCACCACGCCCATTATAACCATCATATTGAGAAAATAAATCATGTTTAGCACAACATTAGATTCACATTTATTCACATAGAAAAAGGAACATTTTTCAAAAGTTGTTTTCTTTCTACAGCAAAGTGTTTTCACATGTGTATTAAAAAACAATGACAGGTGTAAAGGGCATAAATATACATTCTGATGTCTGAAGACTAAAATCTTCGACCACAGTAAAAGCACAGACACTTTTTGATGATAAGTGTCCACATCACTGTCCATCAGTTAGTGTTGAGTGATCTTTAACAGTTTCAGAGATCTACAGCTAAACTTCTCCTTCTCTCTCACACACACAAACATTCACATATTTACAAACACAGACAGAGTCAACAGGAAACCGGTGTTGTGTGTGTGAACTTTTGCCCCCTTATTTTGGTTTGTCCGCGTGTGTGTGTGTCATGTGTGTTTGGACAATATGCGTCCATGTGCTCCGCTGCTCGGGGGTGTGTGGACCCACACTCCGCTCGCCCTCTGGGAAGCTGCTTCAGAGGTGACCTAGTTCTCCTGATTGTCAGCAGAAGGCAGTTTCATCAGCTCGCTTTGTGCCGAGGCACTGAACTGTGCCCGGGACCCCGGGATGGGCCAATTGGACTTGTGTAATGAAGCTCGTCACACACATGTATGCACATAAACACACACACAACACATACGCACACGCTCCTGCTGCTGTCGCCAGGTCCAGGCCATCAGAATTTATAACAGCCATTTATTAACCCCCTCCTTTATCAAAGAAATGTGATTCCTCTGCCGCCTTTCTGATGCAGGCGCCGTGCTGCCATTATGGTCCATTATTAGGGAGGTGACAGAGATGGAGCGGAGGGGTGTTGATGGATGTCGGTGCCGGGGCTGGCTGTCATTACTCTGTCTATCGAGTGCAGTGTGCGAGACGCTTCCACAAAATGGCCGCGCGGCACCAACATGGCTCCGGTTGCGAGGAGCGAACGATTGGCGTGTGACGTCGGGTACAAAATGTTAAACACATTCATTTGCTGCTTTGTGTGTGTGTGTGTATGTGGAATAACTTAATGGCTTCGAGAAGCTACGCGATCACATCAAACCGTCCTGCTGCACAGATTCCAGCAGGACTGAGAAATATTTACACAAAGAAATTCATCTCCCTGTTCTGTTCAGGAGAAACAGATATGAAGAGGTCCATAAAAAAAAATATGTACAACAACACTGCAAATTCCCACACTGGGTATGGGCGACTTAACACAACACTGAGTGCAGAGTTATCCTAAAATCTGTCTAGTCTACAGAATACTCATCAGATACGGAAGCAACGACGGTTTTACATTCATATAAATAACAATAACAATAATCCCAGTTCACCCCAGGAGTCACTTCAGCACTTTCGGCTCCATTCATGAGTTTAACTGAAGACCAGCTTCACTGCGAGTCCTTAACAACTCCCTTTTTTTTTTTTTTTAAAAGACGTGCAATTGCTGTCCTTGAGGTTGTGACACCAAATCCCCCTGGTATCAAAAAAATGAAAAAAGAAAGATCGTCTCTTTGAGCTCAGATCTGTGCAGGTCAAGGGTCCTTGGAAGTCCGTGGATTTTATAAGGCCCAGGAGATTTCAGGGGTTTCACAGATAAAAGGGGGGGGGGGGGGTATCAGTTCACCGGGGTCTCTCTCCTGCTTTGAATGGCACAGACGGAAGAAAGGAGTGACGGCAGGAGAGAGGGAGAGAGAGAGAGAGAGAGAGAGAGAGAGAGAGGGAGAGTAATAAAGATCAAGCGGTTTATTAGTCGATTGATTGGCCTGTAACCGTGTGTTTACAAAGAGATGAAGTCCCAGCATCATTTCCAGTTTGGCTTCTGTTCCTCGAGCTTTTCAATCAATCTTATCTGGTGGCCATTTCTATTATTACTATTAGTGTTTCTTAAATAGAGAAAAGGGTTTTCTGTCCATATTCTGAGCTAAATGAGCATCTGTTCATCGTCAGTGTGTTTTCAGTCAGATAAGCTGATTTCTGTCACATATAAACAGGTAAACTGATTTTTGTAATCAACACTAGACAGTGGTTCTCAAACTGAGGGGGTGTGGATGGCCAAGGAAAAATTATAGCGAGACACCACGTTGCATTTATATGATTTATGTCCCCAAAACTTTGGGGAAAGGTGTGTGGATGATGTCATGTTGACCTTGACCTCACTAAAGCTCAATTTGGTATTCTTTTTATTATTTGCTTCCTCTATAATTGATAATGATGGACTTAAAAAAATAGTTTGGTCAACTTTTGTGGAGGGGCATGGTTTGGTTGATTTTAGAGAACGTCATGTGTATGTGTGAGCGAGTTTCTAATCAGCTCTGTGTAATAAGTACATGTGCAGGAGACAATGCTTAAGTAACAGCTGAGACCATTATACACTCGTGTGTTGTCATATATCTAAAGTGAAAATGACACAAAGGCCAGATCTCAGCTCTCTCTCTCTCTCTCCGGGTGTGTGTTCTGATCTTGTGTTGTCAGCTTCTGCTTTAAAGTCAATACAGACGTCACACTTTGAATAATGTGGTTTTCTGTTCTATAAAACAACAAAAAGTGCAGCAATTTGATTTATCGTAGAAAATGGACAGAAAACAAAGGAATCATGTTTCCTTTTTTTTTTTGTTTAAAGGCTCACGAGTGAAAAACACGCAGTGTGACTGGCCTGAGAGAAGGGGAGGGACTCGGCTCTCTGTAGCCAGAGGTGCTCTGCAGCCCCATCTGCTCTCTAATGGTTGAACACGACGGTTCGGGAGGAAAGATGGTGAACCAAACTGCCCGGCCGCTCTCCCCTCGCTTTTCTATGCAGCAGGTTCTCTGTCGGAAGTAATGAGTCACGTCAGCAGCTCTTTTCGCTCTCGGCACCGCGGCCCCGGAGAGAAATGATGGAGAGGATGGAGAAGAAGATGGAGGGAAAGACGAAAATGCGCAGTGTGTGTGTGTCCATCTGATCGTAGACAGCTTTTAGGCTCTGCTCCCGGCAGAGTCTCCCTTTTTCTGTTTCCTCTCCCTCCATCTGTCTCTCTCTCTCTCCTGTGTTGCTCAGAGGTTGAAACAGGAGGCGGCGTGGATTTGATCTTTTCTCACGCTTTGCTATTGTCATCTTCAGAGACCTGTTCCCAGAATCCTCAGTCTGTCCACGGCCTCCGTGTCACAGCCCTCGGCTGGCGTTGGGTCTCAGCTTGATGACCCACTCCCCTCCTGGGTTATGGTTGTACAGATCCTGAAGGTGTGTGTCGGCATCCAGACAGTGCTCACCTGCAGAAACACACACGGAAAATGTCTTAACTTGAAGCTCGAGTTATTGGAATTGTTTACTGCTGAGCTGGATAAAGCTTTTCGTTTTTTTTCAGTTAGAGCTGTAACAAACTGTTATTTGTTTAATGTTTCTTTTAAATGTTTTGAACTGTGCTGTTAACCTGTAAAAATTTAGGAATTTATGTCTTCTGCTGTGTGGTTTTATACAAACAGTCCAAAACACAAGTATTCAGTTTACAGTTACATAAAACTGCTCAAAAAGCTGAAAATGTTCACAATTATGATGCTTTCACCTAGAAATTTGTTTTGACATATTTGCTCAGAAAATGAAATAAATGATTAATCAATGCACAACAAAATTATTTTTGTTCCTATTTTTATGTTGTGATTAGGTGCTATACAAATAAAATTGAATTAAATGAAAGTTTCGGCTGTGGTATCAATTCAAGACTTGTGTTTACTCTATAAGTCAGTGATCAAGGTCCAGGTTTGAAATATTTCCACCACAAAGTGGAGCTGACTGAACGTGTGTTGCTGTTGACCGTGTCATCTCTCCTGTGAGAGCACACACATGTGTAATAAGCTTTCGTCTGCTCCGATAACTGCAGATGCACTCTGCTCGCGTCTCTTTGCCGATTGCACAGTTCATTACATAAGACCTCGCAACCCTCATCAGCTCAATGAGCAGAAAGACATGCAAATGTCAGTGCTTCACGGGAAACCGGCGCAGCCACATTCACTCACCGATGTTCCCGCCCACTTCGTACACGGCGCAGTCCGGATACGCCACCGAGCCGTTTCTGTTGAGAGACATAACGCACACGGATCAGGATCTGTCATCAGGTGACAAACTGTTGATTAAAGTTTCGAGTTGACATCTGACTTCTGCTGGAGAGTTCAAACAGATACACGTATGCCGAAACTTTGGTAGCCACATTCTGCTTCATTTACTTTGTACATGAAAACTCGTAGAAGCATTATGCAATGAATTCAATTCCTGAATAAATGCAAATAGTGCACACAGCATTAAAATGAATAGAAAGCTGAGGTCAGCGTGTGTCGTCCTTTAAACACTGCTTAGTATTGTACCTTCGCATTTTGCCTTTTCCATTTTCGGGGCTGCGGAGGAACTGGCGGTGAAACTGGCGCTGAAACTGGGCGAGCAGGTCTGAGGTTCGTGAGTTGATGTTGAGCTGAAACTCCATGGTGCCGCTCACCAGATCCCCGACCTGGATCTTCACCGTACGGCTCTGCTTCAGAAAGAAAGAGAGGAAGAGAACATTCAGCACCATAATAAATATATGACAGAACAGCAGTAAAACTTTGATGTCTCCCGCCACACACAAAGAGTTCTGCTTAAACTGTGACACCTTCAGCAGAAGTTACTGTTATAACAGATTTGATCATCTGTGGGTTCTCAAGCATTTAGCAAGTTTTAAACACTCGTGTGAGAATATCAGAGCATTTGCTTTTCACAGATCAACATGTGATTGCAAATAAGCAATAGGGCGACTGTCAAGAGGAGTAGATGAGAAATGTAGTAAAAGACAAGTCAGTGTGCGGAGTTTGCTCAGACGTGCTCACTTTGATGAAAAAGCTCAATCTCAATCATCATTACTGCTGGAGCAGCTAAACAGGATGTAGTGGATGGACAAATACTCTTGGATAAAGTTGACAGAGAGGATGTTCAGCAGGATGTTTGTGGTGGGTGAGCAAGTGGCCAAGAAGCTGGAGCCTCGTTCAGTAGGAGAATTTGTGAGGGAGCCTCATTGCTGCTTACTTGCCGTTAACTGATATGGTAGCAGCATCATCACTACCATCTGACATCAGATGCCCCACCAAAGAGAGGCAGTTTCAGCCATCGCACGAGAGAGGTTTGGGTGATATGTTATAAAAGTTGAAAAGGCCCAAGATAGAAGAAAAGATTCAGTACAGTAAGATGAGTGTACTAGCAGGTGCAGTGTTTGTTGAACCAACTCACCTCTGAGGTGTTTTTATCAGGTTTTTCCCGGCTGTCTGTGTGGATCTTCCTCAGCAGGTTCTTGATGCGACGGTCGTAAAACTGGTAACGTCGGTTACTGTTCTCGTTCAGCTTACGCACCTGGCTCATGAGGAAGTTGGGGATCTGAGGAAAAAAGAAAAATGGAGCCGCGTTTTAGTTATGCTTATCTTTTCTTGCCAAGAAATATCTATAGAATCTGAGTACAGACATAAACTCTTGTAACTTTTCATAAGGTCCATTTACTTGAACTAAAATTAACCTTCAAGTTAAATTTAAGCTTTAGCTGCTGTTTCATTCCCAACTTGGAGTATGAAATGTCAAAGCACATGATGAAAGGTACATGTCTGCTTTCTATCCCCCACCGTCCAGAGCAGGTCCTGGTAGCGGATGAGGAGCCTCATGACATCAGCTGCTTTCTCCGCATGTCCCTTCTCTGTCCCCTCCGTCAGTCGGCTGGGGATGGCCTTATGGAGGAAGAGGTTGGGAGCCATGATGGTCGCCACAGCCCACAGGTTCATCCTGTTCCTCTTCTCCCTGGAAACCACCTTACTGAGGAACTCAAGGAGAGCCTGGAGGAGACATTAACGGAGACACGGATACATGAAGCTGGAGACAGAGAAGAGTTTTGATCCAACACCACCTGTTTGCACAGAGTTTAAAGATTCTGCTATGTGATGTGTAAATGTCTTTGAAAAGAGAAACTGAAGCTCAAACTGGAGTAGAGTGAATAGGCAGGATGACTTAAAACACCTCGGCTGAGAAGTGTGTTGATGCACAGAAGGTTTCAGCTGCCTCCACTGGAGTCAGAGTAATTACATCAGGTGGGTTTCATGCCTCTGGATGCTATAAGTGGAGCTGACTGCACTCTTGTGTCGGTGAGAGTGAGTCATCGTGCTTAATGTAAGTCATTATATAACACAGCAGAGTGTTTAAAGTGTGGATTAGAAGCAGAAACAAAGGTGACATCGTGAAACAGTGTCAGGCTTTTTTTATGAACTCTAAAACTAGGTTTAATTTCTGAAAACTTTAAGAACTTGTAGACTTCGGTGAATCTAAAAAATGTGGTTGTCAAATTTAAACCATTTTTAGGATCATTTATAAATTCTGTAAGATCTTGTCATGTTTTCACGTGTCAAGATTACATTTTTTCCCCGCAAAACTAATTTCAATATATTTTCACCTACAGATCAAGTGCGTCCTCGGTAAACATATTCAGACTATTGCAAATGTGCTTTAATATAATTTGTACATCCATCTTAGAGAGAGAGAGAGAGAGAGAGAGAGAGAGAGAGAGAGAGAGAGAGAGAGAGAGAGAGAGAGAGTGTGTGTGTGTGTGTGTGTGTGTGTGTGTACCTTCAGTGTGTTCCTGTTGGGCTCAGGCAGCAGCAGGATGAGCAAGTTCAACATGTGGAGTTTCTGCTTCAGCTCTGTGATGTCTAAAGAAGGAGGAGGGAGGAGCGAAGGTAAGACAGGTTGAACACACACACACACACACACACACACACACACACACACACACACACACACACACACACACACACACACACACACAAACACACAAACACACTCTTCATTTCCTCTGTGTTTGGCTGAGAATAATGGGATGTCTAAAGATGAATGGCTTTGTGACAGCTGGTCATTACATCTGTTAGTTTACGTCTCTGTGGTTTCACGTCATATATCATGAGTCTCCTCACAAACTACACATCAGTGAGTCATCAATCAGTTTATATTAATATCAATCCATTGTTTCATTAAGGTGAAACTAAGATGAGATCCCTCCCTCTCCTCTGTGTGTGAGATGCTTCTTTAAAGGCTCTGAACTTGTTCATCCTGAGGTTGATTTGTCAGCTGAAGCAGAAAAGATAAGCGTCACACGGAGCTTTCATCGTGTAAACACACTCAGGTAATTATCATGTCAACCCTGCTGAGCTGTCTGGAGAACAGGGCAGCACATAGATTTGCAGCAGAGGGGAAGAGGAATTTTGTGAATGCCTGCTTCATACAGTAAATATGCAACTTGCCAGATATGCAAACACATAAATCACAAAGTCAATCATTCCAGCAACACACCCATCTACATACTGACACGCTGTATGATTTATCACAGAGAATTATGTAACTTCCTTGGAGCAGGACGTTTTGTAAGTGTGATTTAACACTGTCCTGAAACTGGAATCTAATCCGAGCAGACATTTGTCCTGTCTCTGTGGACAACAATGTGAAATGACCACAATATAACGTGTGTATAATTGTGTTGTAACACTGCTGAAGCATATTGTTCCGTGCGTGCACAGTATGAATCCAAAAAGGTGGCGTCCTCTGACCTCTGACGCCGCTGAAGGTGTTGAGGTACTCGGCGGTGAGCAGAGGAGCGGGCAGCTCCCGGATGAACTTCTTCAGGAGCGCGGCGGCGTCGTTTGGACTCACTTCGTCCCAGCTCACCTGACCTGAGTAGAAGTTGGCCTCCAAGTTCTGCTGCAGCAGCTGCGGAGAGAATAACAACCAGACATTTGCATCAGAGCAGAGTGACGGCAAATAAACTGTACGTGTAAACTTCTGCCTCTAAGTTATTAGAATTGAGATGTATCTTATCAAGATATGTTTCTGGAGAAGCTATTTAAAAACTCAATTATATATTAAAATAATGTAAGCACAGTAAGGAGCAATCACACATAACTGATGTACGTCAGATTTGTTAAATGTTTTGCTGTTTATCAACTGTTTGTTATTTTCTGATCATAAAGAAGACTTTAAAACCTTCACTCGGGAGCAACAATCACTTTTCTAATGTTAGGAAAAAAATGATGTGACATTTATAATTTAATTATGTATATTAACTAATATGAACATTTATGTCCTTCTAACATTTTGGCAGAATCATTGCTCTTGCTGTAGCTTCCATGATCTATACTTCTGTTTTCAGTGCGCGTTGATGCCCTCTACTGGCAGTTTAGATATCATGTCTACACAATCAGTGCATATGGTGAATTAAACACAGAATCACGAAGGGCATCCTGGCTGCAACTTTATACATATTGATTTTGTTTCATTGGACCTTGTTTCTTTCTAAATGCCAAGGTAGTTAAACTCAGTGTGTGATTTTTCTCTATTTTATCCCTTCTGACATTTTACAGTATCGATATTTGGTCTGATCTTTAGGTCATGGAACATTAATTTCTTTGCTTTAAACATTACACAGAAAGAAAGGGGTGACTTGATAAATCAATCTGCTACAGTGTTGGAGGTTGTGTGACAGGAATCGCTGCGGATCCAGATTTTGTACCTTGATTCTGGACTGAGACCCTGGAACCCGCAGGATCCCCTCCGAGTCGACTCCTTTCTTCTCCAGAAACGACAACATCTGCAGAGAGAGAGAGAGAGAGAGAGAGAGAGAGAGAGAGAGAGAGAGAGAGGGAAAGAGAGAGAGGGAAAGAGACATTAGTGGAGAGCAGGCATTTACAGATAAGAATCTCTTGCTCACCTCTGCTGGTTATTCTCAGTAACTGCTGCTACATACAGGGTGTGGTCAGAGCATTTCACATTGAGAGGACACAGATCATATTATCTGCTCCATCTTAAGATGTGGTTTATGAACTAAACTTTATCGTGTGCCTCATCAGGGGTGAAAAGCCGATGTAATAATTTTGCCCTCAAATACCACATTATAAATTATTTACCTTACCAGTGTTATGCATCTTTTCTTGAGCACAACATCGTCTACATGACCAGATAACTCGTCCTACACTTTGACATTGAGTATCAACATCTATATAAAAATCACCAGATGCATCGTGTAATTCATCACAAACGACGTGACCGCCGGCTCCTGAGAGGTTTGTGGAGGTCATGTAACACAATATGGCAATTTGGGTTCTCACCGCCTGCAGGAAGAGAGGCGTCGAGGTGTTGGGCTTCACTTTCTGATCGCTGTCCAGCAGCGTGGCCAACTGCACCCCGAAGAGAGAGCTCTCTGTAAAACATCAAAGTGTCCTTCAGTCGCTCAGTTCTTGTACAGCGTTCTGCACGTGTGCCTACATCCGTACTGCAGTGTAATCACTGCTGTTATTGTGTGTGGGTGAGCGCGCCTACATGCAGTAACTGCAGTGTGTCCGAATGTGGCTGCTAACTAAAAACTGCAAGGATTATGAATCATTAGTGAATTCATAATATATCAGCATAGTTTAATCATTGTAAAAAATATTAGGAGACTGTAGCTTATTTAGATTTTAAACATGCTGAAATTACAAACTGCACAGAAACAGTTTAGGTAGAACCACTTTTAAATGTCACTGTTTTTCTTTGGCTCAAACAAAAAAAACCACTGCACATTCCAAACAGATGTAATCGACAGGACTATTTCAGTGTGTCTTTTTCTTCCTTGTGTGTGCATGGCCCCCGATGAGCCACCGTACCTGGGATTTTCCTCTTGCCTGACTTGTGCCTTTTGACCTCCAGCTCTAGGAGGTCGCACAGCGCCGTCATGTCGATGAGAGCCAGCTGACGCACCTTCTTCATGTCGGCGTGGGAGAGATCTTGGATCCGAGTCACTCCGAGGCGGCACTTGGGGCAGATCACCCGCTGAGGAAGTGACAGTGAGGAGGGGAGGAGAGAGAAGTGAGGAGAGGGGGATTGGAGTTGAGAGGTGGAAAGAGGAGACAAAAACATGAAGAAACGTTAAACCAATGTTTAAAGCAGAAGAGAGTAAATCCAGAGCAGAGGTGATCAGGGGAGGAACAAAAATAAGAAAATGGAGACATTTATAAATCATGTGCATAGAGTTTATGTTTTTAAGTTGTTTGATACTTCATGAGGTGTCGTCTTGTAAATGCAGCAACAGGATAAATCCACATACAATTAACCTCATTTAAAAAAACACTAATTCCTTCATGTTACTGATTAAATGTATTTAGGCCTGAAATAGGAAAATAAATCCACTGGACACAACAACTCTCCCTTTTGTTTGAGCTAATTCCCTTTATTTCCAATTAATCCTGTTATCTAACCCACAGTAGAGCTGAGTAGCAATAACATTCACATGTGTGTGTGAGTGTGTATTTTTATTATTATTTTCAGGCTAACTCAAATATACAAAATAGACTGAAATGTTAAATAACTTCTGTGAAATATTTTGAGAATGTTTGAGCCCTAAAACCCTGAATACACTTAATACAACCAAATCATAACCACAAATTAAGCAAAAATAAAATCAATGGTTCTAAAATGACTTTGGAGTGGATTAAAAGTTTGTTTTCTGCAATTGTATTAAATACTTTGAGCAAAACAATACAAGAACGTAGGATTTTTGACTGGGTTAAAAAACGAAGAGATGTAAAAAGACATTGAATGACACTTGAGTTGAGTCTAATAACTTAAAACAAAAAGAAAGAAGCTTTGGACACAGTGTGTACAACAGTAGTGTCCACTGAACAGGTTTTAGTTTTGCATTTCAAATGTTTTAAAACTCAGTTCTAACCTTGTTCCTGAACTTTGTTATGACTCTTACTGACACTGGCTGAAAACGCAGATGACTAAAGATAAAATTCCACCCTGATGCACAAACCAAACTGTGAGTAGGTGTTGCTGTTCTTCGTGTATGTCCTCTGCCTTTCCACAAAACTATGTAATTCTTATCAGATCCTCTTTTCTATAAACTTTCACACCCGCTTCAGTTTCGCTTTTATGCCCAATGTGCAAATCTGGAACTGGAACATTCACAAAACTCCTCGTCTGAAATAACATTTTAAAATTACAGTCACTCAGGACCATGAGTAGGAGAAGGTGCAGTGTTTGGGTTCTTACAGGCAGGGTCCCGTCCTCCTTCCTGCGTTGGCTGTTGTTGTGCGGCAGTTTGGCCTGTTTGAGGAAGATGACGGCCTGTTCGCAGTAAGCCACGTCGGTGATGAAGAATTCCTCTTTAGGGATACCTCGCCGGTGCTCTGGTGTCAGAGCTGAGCAGGAAACAAACACACACACGACAATCAATTAGTTATTATTATTTTAGCAAGTCCACTGCTGAGGTGGAACTGAAAATTTGAATGCACGTGACATGTTACATAAACCTGATTTTGTGTAACTTCACTTCACTCTTTCTTGCTATTTCCTAATAACTGTCTAGTTTTATTTCTGATTTACTCTCATCTTATTGTGGAGCTCTTACCTGAAAGTGGTGTCTTGGCAACAGAAGCCATGCTGTCTTGGGCCGGGTCTTCCCCGTGCTGAGAGTCAGGCAGAAGAGTCTGGTGAGAAAGAACATGGACACGTCACAAACACAAATACAACAAACTGAGTGAATAACATTTCCTCCGTCCCTGGGAACAGGAGCAGTGTTTTACTTTGTCCGCTGAAAAGAAGAACACGGAGATGAAGACTGTTTCTTTTGACGGAAGGTTGATAGAGATCAGGAGAACACCGTCTCTCAGGACGTCTCAGACAGACAGGGAGGACAAAGCTTGACCTTTACATGTGATTTGACTTTATTGTCACAGGGCAGCCCCTCTGCACACAGCGAGACACGCACAATGCACCGGAACGATACGATGTCTCGCACTGAGTCCTGACAGTCACATGGGAAACGGGTGCTTTACATTTTTCTGCATTTATATTATGGAGGGGTGGCGCATGACCCAGGGAAGAACCCAGATCCGGATAAACGGTCAGATCCAGGATTATTGTTTCACTTTATTTAAGTGACGAGGAGGTATGCGCTTTCATATTGTCCCTCTAGTACTTCAGGCCAGACAGGCTCTGTATTTCAGTGCAACAGTAATAGTAAATGTATATGTCACAGTAAAGTTGTGATACGTGAACTGTATGCACGGATGTTACCCAGCATTATGAACAACATACATATTTGAAACCCTTCAATTTTTCAATAGTTTCCTTCAGATTTCTTATCTATTTGTAGATCATTAGAAAACTAGTGGTCCTTTGTTTTTCCTCCTCCACCAGAACCTCAGAGGTCGGTTACAGAACAGGCTTCCTTACACGGGCCGAGACTCAGGAATTGGGTAAAGTATTAAGTATTTCACAGTCCTGACCTGAGAGTTGAAGATGTCGCGAACGTCGCGAGGCGTCGATTTGTTCCTCTTGCGGAGGGACAGCGTGTAGGAGTCCAGTCGGCGCTGGACGGCCTCGGCCTGCGTGCGGGTCAGAGTGGACAGCAACACCACATTGTCGACATCTCCGGTGTCCTCGCCGATGAGGTTGGACAAGCCAGCGTCAGCCAACCACTGCTCCTCCTGCTCACCTTCTGAGACACACGCAGACGACACGGGAGATGAAGACATATAGCAACAAGACAGCAACAAGATGTGGAAGTACTTTTCAGTTTGTATAAACTTTGACTAGATGTCTGGATCGTGTTGCAACAGCAATTCCTTTTGTTTGTGTATGTAGTCAGTCTGTAGTCACTCCCACCTCCTGTCAAACCAGTGATTTAGTAAATTAACTCAACACAAGAATTTCTTTAGCCAGTTATGGCTTCAGTCAACTACCAGGGAACAACTGTTCCGTATGTTCGATCAAAAGCAAATGAGAAATTACCAAAAAGTCCCTTTAGCATCACAAACTAATCCATTTATTAAACTTAACTGCCAGTGATTTGTAAATTGTATGTTATTCACAGTTTTTACAAATATTAAAGAACAGGATCATATACCCCAACCATATTTCATATACATATTCCTTATTATGTCTGAAAATGTACCTCCGCATGGAACGTGAAAACTACTCAACTAGTTTCCATGAAATTTTGTGGAGGGGTGGGGTCTGACCAAATTTAAGAACCCACATTACATTTTGGTACTGACCCACATCAGGGGCGGATCCAGGATCATTATAAAAAGGCTATGAAGAGTTATGAAGAGCTGGTGCATCTGGCTCTTGGAGACTAAATACAGCATTTAGTACAGTGTTTAAATTTAATGAGGAGCAAAACAAACATGTTTACCCTCTTAAAATAAAAAACGAGGCACAAAAACACAAACAGACTAACACACTGAAATCCAGACTTTAAAGGTTTTACTCATTAGTGAAAAAAACAACCGAAACAAAGCACCTTTGTTTAACATAAAATCAAACACACCCATCAGAGGTGGAATTAACACAATCAGATGACTTGAATGGACACATTAAAATGTTGTTCCCTTCAGGTCAGCACTCGTGAGTGGCTGTTTGGTTTGTGGGAACAAAACATCCCTGCCCATGAGTGTTTGATAGTGTTGTCATGGTGATGAGGGCTTCTTTGCTGCATGAGAGAAATCCGATATGTTGCCATGGCAAATGCATCACCTCATGGAGGATGTTGGGAGCAGCTGTGTTAAATTAAAGGCGTGTAATTCTTCCGCATAAACCCATGAGGACTTCTTGTATGTAATCTGCATCCATCAGTGGTGCTCAGCGCTGTATTTACCTTCTGACTGTCTGGAGTCTCTCCTGCTGCAGTCCAGGTCCGTGTAGCCACTCCCCTGTCGGATGGTCTCCACCTCGCTCCAGAAGGAGTCCAGGCAGAGTTTGTCGGGGTGCTGCTCCTGGTCCTGGGCGGGTAGCGTGCTGTGTGGATGCTCAGCGGCTGCCTGGTCCTGCGGGCTGGCCCAGGGCTCCACACTCATCTCGGTGGGGCTGGGGTCTCTGGTGCAGACAGACACACACGTAAAGAAATCGCACGCATGCATGCAAACAGAACGAGCAGAGACACAAAGGCACATACAAACACAGGAGGAGCGGTGGAGAGGTTGTGTCGGCCGGGGGGGGAGAGCCCAGAGGGATGGAGAGACAAAAGGAGAGGGATGGAGGAAGGGCCGGCGTGAGGAGAGAGATGGCGAGACGCAGAGGGGGGTCTCTATTGTTCTTGTGAAATGTGGCCGGGAGGAAAGGTACCCTGTACATCCACTAGATGTCAGTGTAGTGTTATGAAATCTGTTTTCATAAGAGGCACACCCCTCTTTCAGCTGAAACGCACACATGGGCTCCACCCACTGACAATAGCAGACAAAACATCTAGTGTACAATTCAAATAAAAAAAAAAAAAACACGATTCATCTACATCTGCTGTGTTTCCTTTCTGAAAACAAGCAGGGAAAACACACTCTGCTTTTCCTGCACTCACTCAACAGCAGAGGATACTGTTCTCTGACAACAATGGACCACACACACACACACACACACACACACACACACACACACACACACACACACACACACACACACACACACACACACACACACACACACACACACACACACACAGCTGGCACACACACCCTGCAGCACTAAAAATGTGACCCGCTGCTCTCAGACACAGGAAGTGGTCAGCTGACTGGATCGGCGTGCGGTTCAGTCACATTCCTGCAGTCAGCACATCTCCGTGCCGACGTCACTGGTGCGTATCTGAGGAATGCCCGAGTGAAGGCACAGTTTGGAACAGAGATGATTGCAATTGTTGCCTTATGTATCAGAGCTAAAAATAGTAATCGTGCTTTCGGCGTTGAAGCAATGTTATCAAAGATGATCCTTGCATCAGGTACTGCAGGCCGGCTGAAGCCAGGTCAGTGCTGTGGTGAGTTAAACCAGTTTCAAGGCGTCTCAGGTTGGGGTGGGGGCTTTGATGTGAGAGTTTCAATAGATACTTGTTTAATTCAGAGAAAACCTCTTTTTCTAGCGAGGGCAAAACAAAATATACCAGTTCGGTGACTATACTCATGTCTCATTGAAAGTGATATTCCTCCAAACACAGTACACTAAAGCAAAATGCCCCTGTCACATAAAATATGATTCATGGACTTCTTCTGCTGTGATGCCTGTCAAATGTAATTGAGCAAAATGGATCATGCTATGTTTTTACTGTTCTCAGAACCAGTGTGGTTACATTCCGACATACAGCACGTAAACAATGTAATGTGAGCGCCGTTCAAACCAATCATATATTTCACTGGAAAAAATTTCAAACATTTCAGCAGATGACTGGGCTTTTTTCCCCCCAAAGAGGCGTTCTTCCCGCGACATATCGCAACCGTGAAATGATGGAACAACACGCTGAATGCAAGGTGAGGAAGAGGAGGAGATATGCACAGATCCAGTGTGTTTTTCTGGAATCAGCAGTGATAGTGAAGTAAGTGAGGGGGTCAGATGTCGGCCAGACGAGACGGACGGATCGATTATTCTTTCTGAGCGAGTATTTAGTCAATAAATTGACAGAGAAACACTCCAGAGTGAAATGTGACCTCTTGCCGTCTGACCAATTTTGTGCAACCAGCGGATAACATCCTTAAAGACATTATATTTACTATGACTTATCTAAATCAGAGAAAATCTGCAAATAATTGAAACATAGAAGCTGAAAGAAGCAAATGGGGCACGTTTGTTTACAAAGTCAAATCTGCACGAACCTAAAAATGGCTATTATATGATAATCTCCATTTAGTGTTCAGAAGTTATGTGGGATCAAACCTTGCGGAGAGAAGATTGATGAGCAGATTTGAATTTTAATCTATAGCATCAAATCAGCAGATAATCTTAGTTTCCCTGTTGGGATAGAAACTGTGCGACTGAAGCATTCCTAATACAGAAGTGTTATTTTCATGCATCATGTGGCTCGCTGCTGTATCCCTCACACACAGCTGTCCAAAGCCACGACATGTGCTCACAATCTGCCCAACATGTGCAGAAATACACATGAAGCCTGAGAAGATCAGAGGTCTGCAGACAGCTGACTCAGCAGCAGCCGCAATAACCAGATATTTATGAATGTCACCATCTTCAAAAAGTTCTTCCACAGACTCTGGGGCATAAACTCCACAAACCATAACGACCCAGTCTTCAATGACATGTCAGGAGGTTGCAGTTAACAGTCAGAGCTTTTATCTTTACTGTAAAACCCTTCACTCCAAGCGCAGACAACCTTCACCAAAACTTTTATCGATTGGTTCCTGCCGCTCCGACTCAAACGCTCCTGTCTCATCACACATACCTGGCTTTTTTCTTGGAGGACGACGGCTTCACGCGCTTGCTCCCCAGTGGGCTCTGGGCAGGACGAAGCCTGAAACGGTTGAGCCTGGTGTGTGGAAACGGCATGCTGGACCTGAGTCTGGTCACCACTACCTCCTCTCTGCCTCCCATATCCACCGTGCTAAAGGAAATCCAGAAATTACGGTCCGGCAAACCTAGAGCTTCATCCAGTCTTTTCTCGAGACCATGTGAGTGTGATGCAAAATGTGTCCCCGGCTCCAGTCTCTGTGTGCGGTGGCAGGGAGGGACGTTGAGAGTCTGCTGGGGCTTGGGGCTGTGTGCTGTGTTTCTGAGCTGGAGCTGGAATGCAGGAGGGAGTGACGACTCCCATCAACACATAATTCACACCTGTCCCCTCCCTCGCACCTCTGTGGTGACACGCCCCGCCCGCCTGCCTGCACGCCTGATGGTCGACAACTTCCTCTCCAGTTCAAACAGAAATCTATTACCTTTACACTGAAACAGTAACATTCCTTCTTCCAAAGTGGTTCAAGACTAACGGACGATGAAGCCTCCGGCCTCAGGAACCAGAGCTGACTTGCTTCTGTGTCCACTCACGCGTACATCTGTCACTTCACTGACCAACTGAAAGCTACTCTACCTGAGCTAATTAATCAAGGATTCTTTGTTGAAAAGATGAGACACGTCATCACCTCTATGAGTCCAGGAGTAACTTAATCAAACGGATCAAACGGAGGAGGATTTTTCCCCCCTTGGGATTCAAACTATGCGACCAAGCTCACATTGCAACAGGTTTACTTCATATCAACTATCACATACTTGTGGCATGACAGCTGATGATGTGGCCTGCTGAACCATATCATGCCTTATATGCAGACGCCGGCTACCTATTGCACCATTCCTAAACTCATAATCAACACCTTAGTTCAAATTGAGCATGACTACAGTAATAGTTGCTGTACACAGACGTCAGGTAGCTGATACCGGTGCATGAACCCGAAGGAGAGAGTGTGAGTGTGTGAAAGTTTGTGTAACAGGTCTGTCGACATAGCTTGTGAGCATCGCTGTGACCCCCCCCCCCCCCCCAGCAAATCACTGGCTCCTCATCTCATTTGAATTTTGTCTTGTCTTCCTCATGACATCAGCTGAGGATGTAAACAGACAGCACCAGAAGCATCAACGTGAGGCGAAGAGAAAAAGCACGAAACACATTCCAGGGGTTTTGGTGACAAAATGACATTCCACTTAAACCCACGTGTTTTTCTTTTTCTCAATTGTCTCCTGATGCACAAGTTATTTTGTACATCTACTAAAGTTTACTGTAATTTGTTTACGTAAAGGTTCATAAAACTATTTTAGGAATGTATTTCCAGGAAAATGTATCTTAAACCTGCCGTGCAGCTTAGGAACATAGTTACCTCTGTCATACGACTCTGCTTTCTATCAGATTATACACTGGGTATACAACCTCTTGAGCTAGACTCATATTACTTAAATCGTAACTTCAAAAATGACTTTGTGCGGATTAAAAAATCTCAGAAACTTTGATATGAAAAATCCCCAGAAGACAGTGATGAAAATCAATATTTCTCTTGGGTTTCCTTGTTTTGGCTCAAGGACCAAGAAGAAAATCAGAATTGTGATTATTTTTAAACCTGCTAATAAAACCCTGAAACCATGCCAGCGATTCATTAAGCTCCGCTATGAAACAAAACACAAGCTCCGTGCTACGTTTGTGAAAAGCACAATTAAAAAAACAAGGATTAGTAAAATGTCATGGTGCTGTGCATTGTTTCTTTTTGAATGGACTTTCCATTAACACTGAGAATCAACAGGAAAACATCCACTGTGAGAGGAGAATGGACAAAAATGTCAAACTGTTCTCTTGAGCATGGTGGGAAATAATTTAACGTAACCCCGGCCACAACAACGTGGGTCAAGGAATACAGTAATCCACTTCAAAAAGCGGCTTGTGTTGAAAGCAACACAGTGTTTAATCCTCATGGCTGAATTCCACTGCAAGCCTCTTAGCTCACAGAGAATGCAACGAATCACAAATACAGCCTTGTGAAAGTGTTTCTACCCAAGATCTGATACGACCTGCTCTCTGAAAATCCTAAATACAGGGAATGACAAAAAAAGTGGTCTCAAAAACACAGAGCCACCACACGGCAAAACAGGAATATAATAAAAATTCAACAATTGCTCCCTAAAATAGTTCCTCTAACTACTAAAGACGTCAAACATTTCAGTCCTACTATGAATCATAGATGAACAGTGTTTAATAATCCTTCCCAGCACCTAAACCCAGTTTAGTCTAATAGTTTTAGCCTAATCCATACATGGGCCTCATGCTCCTGAGTCCATATCAGCAGCAAAGGCCTGATCCTACCTGGCCTTGGTGCGCCCGATGGCTCTGCCCGACAGCAGCAGCAGCGCCGCCGCCGCCGCCGAGCCGCTTCTCCCCCACGGCATCCTGCTGTTTTCCCCCCAAGCTGCGGCGAGCCGTAGGAAACAGCAGCTGCCTGCCCCTGGCAAGCTGTTTTTCCCTGTTACCTCTTCAGTGCACAAACACATTTAAGACAAGGACAATCTCAGTGCGCCGGCGGGGGAACGTCACTACATCGCATCCTGGGGCAGGAAAGGAGGTCTGCATGGAGGGGGTGCAGATTGGGAGAGGAGCTGAGTGGTTGAATATCTGACCAGGGCAGAGGCACAGACACAGACAGAGGGGAGAGACTGACTGAATGGTTGGTAGAGGTGGTCAGGACCAGAGCTGGGAGCCGAATGCATGAGGACACAACAGCTGCAGGCCTGACTGAGGGGCCGGCTGGCTGAGCGGCTTGACTCAGTGTTTGGATAATGTTACACTCATTTCCACCACTGGGACAAAGAAATATGGAAAACATCCTTTGGAAGGTGGCATCATGTTCACCCATTTATAGACTGGTTTACTTAAAGCCAAGCACAAGAAACTGTCAGTCTTTATCTTAACCCCCGTTCTTTAATTTCTATGGCTTACACCAGTAGCTGGGGCCATGGTAGAGTTTATTGTTTACTGTCTGGATTGAATATCAAACAATCAATACTCGCAAAGTGTTTCCAGGGGCACACAGGATGTGAGGTACTCTGTGGTGTAGATCTGATAACGTGACATTTTAGACCTTGTTCACAGGAAAACCTTTTAAAACCCAAGGACATTGAGAAACTTTGGTTCACTTGTACACTGCCCACAGACGAAACACACAGTTTTAATCTAAGTGACTCTGCTTGTGCGAATAGCCCGAGGTTTAGTCATCCTGTAGAGCCGTAGTGCAGATTTATAATCCAAAATGAATTCCTGAAGTGGGTGTGTTTAAGTCGACAAAAACTTGATACTACAGGGTCGTGGATGAGTGCGGCCAACTGCTTTGACTTATTTTAGGCGACTGTGGCTCAGGAGCGGCTTGTCAACTATCGGGGTTTCAATCCCTGTCTCCCCAAGTGTCCTTGAGCAAGTCGCTGAACCCTGAATTGCCCTGACGGCTGTGCTTGTGGTGTATGAATTGTATGTGATCAAAAAAAAAAGTGAAGCATATAGTAGCGCTATGTGAATGGGTGAATGTGGCTGTAATGTAAATCGCTATAAAAATAAAGTCCATTTATATACTCATCACGAATGGCATGTTATTAAAGGAAAAACAGGACCTAAAGGAGCCCATCTCTGTTTTGGGAAATACAGAAAGTAAGTCTATGTATATACAGCCTATAAAGTGGAATGCAAAAGTATGAGACTATGCACTTTCCAAGTCAAGGCAGTATATATTTACTATAAATCTGGATTTCTAATTGGATTTGCACCAAAGTGTACACACTCGTAAATATCAGTCCCCTAATCATGCCTGATTTTTTTCTATCAAGATCCATGAGAAATCAATGAAACGAAAAGGTCTCAGTTCTGTGGCAGTTGGCTGAACCACTTGTTAGACTCACTTTGTCTTTAACCAGATCAACACAGATTAGGGAGCCCACAGGGATGCCTCTTGGGATTTTGCTCTCTCCACCAGCTCTCCTTGTTCACACTTTTTATTTCTTACTACTCTTTTCTTCACTTAGACAAGTGTGACATCCAGACCTCCCTGAGTTTCTCCCAATGTCGTATGTGTCTCTTTTGATTTCCCTCCTCACTAATTCCAGTAAAACCACCTTAACTCCTGCCCTGTGACCTTAAACCAAACCCTGCTCTTTCCTCCTGCAGGAAACTAAAGCCCTTCTTGCCCCATCCTTCCTGAAGATGTTTGAAATGCCTCTTCACTTTCCCCTGAATCACCTCTGATGTTCCTGGCAAGTCGTGCCCTTTCTCTCCTTCACTGACAATCCTCCTTGGCTCACATACGTGCCAGGAGGCAAATCGTAAAATGTGATGGCACGTCTCCGTGTGACCCCGCAGATGTCATGTGACAGACGGCGCAGCCTAATGCCCCACTCATCCACTTCTTGGCAACCAGGGCACGGAGCCAGGGCAGAGAGGAATATGAGGATGGGAGAGTGGAGCACAGGAGAGGAGAGGAGAGAAAAAAGACGCAGAAGAAAAGAGGACAAATAATGACAGTGGCAGGTTTGACAGGAAAGGAGGGAGGGGACGAGAAGAGTGGAGTAAAATGGACAAAAACCACAACGACATATTTCATTATATTTGAACTGACACAAAATGGGGCCCAGGCTGAGACTCATCCACACATCCAGATGGTTTGACCTGCTAGCACATGGTGACAGACCCATGACGACACATCACTCATACCAACAACTCCACAGGTTCAGTTAAAAAACAGCATGCCAACACAGTGTGTATATCCACTGGTGCACAGACACAAAAGCACAAATGAGCTGAACGTATGATGACATCAAATGCTAATATTCATTTGAGGAAACGACCACAACACTACACAAAGGCAGAGCTGAGCTGCAGCGATCGAAATCCTGCATCGTGACGAGTATTGTTTGGCACATTAATGCACCTCGGCGGCGTAGCTCAATTTGTTCTGATGGGAAGTGAGTTGACGAAAGCTGTAATTATCTGGTTGCATAGACATATTGATGCATCACTGAAAGTATGTACGTGACGCTGTAAATGAGAAGCAAAGCACGGTTTCTTAAATCGTTCTTTTAGATGTTCTAATTTAACTGTTCACTGCTCAGCATACAACAAAAACACCAAATGTCAGCTGCCACATACGCACAGATGTGTTATCATTTGTTGAAGAGACTATTGTTGAAGTAAAAGAAAAACAGGCCTGGTGAGTTTAGGAAGATAAATACCACCTTTGCTCGTACTCTCTCATAAATTATGACATGTGGCTTTGGATTCCTTGCTCTGTCTCGATCACCCTGCAGCCATGCTGTACATCAGTGTCATGCAGTTTAGCTGCACACCTGCAATCTTACTGGAAATTATGAGTACCTCATAATTTATGAGTACCTCATAATTTTATTACTCGTGGAGAATAAAACGCTGGAAATAAGTCAGGTGGTTTGCATGAGCTCCACAGAGGAGCTACATCGTCTGACTTGATCTTTAAATCACTGAAACGTGATCTGTAACCACATCTCTCCTAAAGATGAAATTCAACCAACTTCCTATATTTCTCCCACTGAGCAAATTCCCTCTGTTCTGTGTTCTCTGTTCAATCTCTTCTTACAGACGCTCCTGGCAGCAGCTGCATCAGTAAGAAGGAGATCATGGTTACACTTTCACTTCAGTTCATTTATTGTATATTTGATACAATTACATATATCATATAACATACATCTCCTTACCGAGGCACCTGTCTGGTTTGGGCTTGCGTTTGGTTTGTGTTTCTGCACCATGCAAACTTGCACCCATATACTTTCTCTCTCGTGCGTCCACAATTAATCATTTGTTAATCGGCTTGGTTGTGTGCATCTCCTCCCTCTGTCGTGGCCGTACGCCGCGGTTTGTGTCAACCGAAACAAACGATGTGTCCTTGTGTAAAGTGGCAGCAGCTGGCTACCTGAGCTGTGCAGGGCTTAAGCAATGAAAGCTGGAATACCTGCTCTTCCTTTGCCATATGGAGCAAAAGTGGATTACAAGACCAGCACGACTTCACACTACGACCCCTAAACTTGGACGCGCTCACCCTTTAGCCACGCTCTTAGGGGATTATAATAGTAGTAAAACAGGGTAGAGTGTAGTTTCCTTATTTACCTGCCTTACCTTGACAGCACTAAACAGAAATGCAAAAACAGTCAAATATGTACGGAGGCCAACATGTATTCATTATCTTTGTATGTTGGTTAAGTCAATGGGGCAACATCGTTAGCTGATGACAATCAGTGGAAACGAGGCAGTAAAACTCCCATCAACAAGGTGGAAGCTCATGCAGTGTGTTTGTGAGTAAAGTTGGTGAACGTTCTTTTATTCGACGTGTAAAGCTTCATGTGTCCTCTGGTCGCTGCTGGTTAAAGTCAGCAGACCTGATTTTAACCCTTTGAAACACAACATGGGTCAAAAGTGACCCATGTTGTGTTTCAACATTTTATTTTCTATATCTTTGCAGTGAATAAATTTTGACATTGAGAATTTCAGGTATTCCCCAATTAACTTGTTATTGCACATATCCATGTTTAAATTTTTCCTTTGTTACCTTTTGAATAAAAATCATTTTGTATCCCTACCCTACTAATCCACAACATGGGTCAAAAATGACCCATATTCATTTCCTGTGTTAATTCATGAATGGCTGAGTGTTTCTTTGCTATATTTTAGAAATAAATGTATTAATTTAATATCTTGTTTTTGATTACCACAAATCATCATCTTCCTTTCTTGCTTTTTTAAACAAATGTAAATTTTGTACATCACTTTTACACAAATGGGTCAAAAATGACCCGTACAGTATGTATTCACTACATTACAACTACCATACATTTCACAAGGCTGCTTTATCCGACTGATGCATGTAAGTCTTACAATCCATTACTAATGAGAAAGAGAAATATGTACAAATTCTAACTAGCTGTTAGCTAGCTAGCTTCTTTTCTGGGTAGATCCATAGCTAGATCAACAAAATAAAATTCGAAAATAACAGATTATACTTAATAAACTGATTGATAGGCATTTGAAGATATGCTTTTGATTTTCTTTATCCAGAGTGTAAGTATGGCTGGTCGCAGTCATTTCAGACTTACGTTTGGGTTGGTCAGTTGCTTACAGTTGTTTTATGGTCATAAAAATACAGGATGAGGAAAATGAGGAGGCAATTCTTGGTCTTAAATCTGATTGTGAAATCTCTGATGCTGACGACCTAGACTTTGTTCCACAGGATCAAGCTAGAGTTGTGAGTGTGTCTTGGAATCTATGTCTCCTAAACGAAGAATACGCTATAAAAGAATAAAGCAAAGAAACACCCAGCCATGCATGAAATAACACAGAAAATTAATACGGGTCATTTTTGACCCATGTTGTGCATTAGAAGGGGTTTGCATAGCTTGTGTATCAAAGGGTTAAAGTCTGGAAGAGCATTTCCTCTTCTACACTGAACATGGTATTGTCATCATAAGGAGACTTGTCCTGTGAGTAACCCGCTGTATGAATCATCGTTAAGCACACACACCTCGCATGGGGACACATGTAGCAAACTATGCAACATGACCACAATCCGTTTGAACATGTAATACACAATCAGTGAATACACTCAGCCAGAGTTGTCATATTTGCACAGGTCATTTTACTTACTCCTTCGACTGACTAACAAAGCACGTAACAATCTGACAGAAGAGAAGTTTTTCATGACAACTGAAAGTTCTCTATCATGTTTTAAACGGGGAGGGTGAGGTGAGGGGTATTCAGCTGCAACATGCAACTTCACCACCAGATGGCACTGAATTCTACACACTGAACCTTTAACACATCCAATAAAAGCACTTTTACCAACTTTACTCACAAAAACACAGCAGGAGCTTCCACCTCATTGATGTGAGGGATGTTTTCATGTGACACGTGTTTGGTGAGTGTGCATTGTAATGATCACCAGTGTCAAACGAAAGCACTTTGCGTGGAGCTGGCCACGCATGTGTCTTCTTCATAACTCCCTGTGACCTTCAGTGTATCACCGCACTTCACACACAGGCGCTTTGTGAAAATGACGAATCTGCGACCGAGTCTGCCACCGACAGACAACATCTGGAATAAAGACAACGAATCACCAGTTGCCCTGATCCCCAGTTAAACTGGAACACCGGCAAGGAAGACAAAACGCCCATAGCAACATGACCGGGACACCCTAGCAACCAGAAACGCTTCCCCTCGAGTGGAGTAAAAAACACACAAGGCTAATAAATGACAAAAATGTGGGCACGTATTGCTAATGCACAGAACACGTGGTGGAAGAATTCGCCAGTTTAAACTGACTGATGGAGAAAGAAGTTTGTTTTTACCTGAGAAAACAGCGTCGACGCCGCCGACTGAGCGAGAAGTGATGGTTCCTCCATGAAGAAGAACAACAGAGACGAGTCTCAGTGTGAAGGATGACACCAGCACACAGGTGTCAGGAGAGAAGAAGAGGAGGAGGAGGAGGAGGAGGAGGTAGAGGAGGCTGCTCTGCTCCCTCCACGTTACCCTTCTCACCTTGCGGCCGACGTCATCACGCAGGGCTCCACAACAACAGTGGCACGTGATGAGTATAGATGGATGGATGGATGGATGGATGGATGGATGGATGGATGGATGGATTATACAGTCTCATGTTGACACTCATTATAAAATCACCAAATCTCAGGAAAAAATCTTAAAAGTACAGTGAAGTCGATTCATTTCAAAGAGCTGAAGGTTTTTGAAGAGTTGAACTCTTTCCCCATTTCTTTGAATGAGAGGAATTTGCATGAAAAGGTGGAATATTTCAATTAGTATAAATAGACTATTGTTTTCTGGGTTTTCTGCTGCTTCCACAGTTGTGTAAAAATGTAACAGTATTGTTTATTTCTTTAGCCTCACATGCAGCACGGCTCCAGGCCCACTGCTTCAGTCCAGACTAAAATCATCTCAACACCCACTGGATGATGTATATATATATATATATGGATATATACATTTGAATGATTCCCTGACTTTTACTTTGGTGTCACTGGCAGGTCTAAAGTTAGATGTATCCTGTCAAATATCTCAACGTCCTATAGACCACAGCAGAACTATAGACTCTGGTATCTATTATATTTTGTTATATGTGTGGATGAAATTGTTTGGTTTTACATTTAGCTTTGTATGGTTCTTTTGAACATTTCTTCAAATGACTGATTGAAATTGAATCACTATGTGAATATGATGCATACCCATGATCTATGTGTATCCATTACACCCATAAATCCACCTATCATGTTCACAACTGTCTTCTCACAGCTCTCATATCCGTCTGAAAAATAAACCACCCTCACTAGACACAGTTATGCTGCAGGAGTTATTTATTTGTGGATATCGCCTTTCTAACCCACTGTAAACCAGCCTGACTCAACTGTCTCTCCGCCCCTGCGTTCTGTCTTGCTGCAGCTCGTAGGTGGAAGGATCATTCCTCCCGGACAGATAAATTCTCTCTGGCATCCTGTTTTTGTTTTCATTGTCCTCTCAGTTCACACTGCATGTGTGTGTGTGTGTGTTGTGTATGTGTGTGTGTGTGTGTGTGTGTGTGTGTGTGTGTGTGTGTGTGTGTGTGTGTGTGTGTGTGTGTGGGAGAGACGCACAGATAGACAGAAAGAGGTAGAAAAAAACAAAGAGGGACAGAGAGAGCACAGAGGACAAGTAAGGCAGCCCACGCTTTTCCTGCCATTGTTTCATCTCAGGGACCCACATCAGGCTACGCCTCCTGGACACCACCCCTCCTCAACCCCAGCCTTCTCCCACCCTGCGTTTCCATGGAGATGGAGAATATGCCTGCTGATGATTGCATCCCCTGCTGAAGGGCCCTCACAGAGAAAACAGTGCAGCTCAACCTGAAATCTGAACTCCGTGAGAAGTCACAAGAGAAAGCAGAAGAGTTTGGTGTACTTGTCTCACATAAATACTTCAAATAACTCAGTTTCAAGAGGGAAATTGTATCTTTTCTGAATAACTTTGGTGGCAAATAAGTCGAAATGATGGGAGTAAACATTAAATCTCAAGATTAAAGTTGAACTTTTTAGAATATATCAAACTACAACATCTGAGCACTTTACAAAATACCTTTTGTAGATGACTTGGTGAAATTGTGCTTCAGAAAGGGTTTTAGTTGAAAGGAAATCCTCCCTTTTAGTGCATAAACACAGTGTGGTCATCAGTATCCAGGTTTGGAAGAGGTGGCTTCATTTGTGAAAATGGAAATAGCTGGTTATGGACACATGCAAGGATGGTGTTGGTTACACAGAATACTCTGGGATGTAATGCCTGTGATCAGTCCTCCAACAGGATTTGATGACCTAGAGGAGGTGACTTCATTCTCAACATGTTGATGTTATTCACAAACTAGTATTTTAACTTTATTCTCAACTTTTCATCCCTCAGATATTTTCTTTTTAAATAAGCACTTTAAACATTGATTCACCTCTTCATTTATGTTGGACACTGTCTTTTATGTTTTTAATGTTAAAAATTTAGATTTTGTTCATGTGCTCTGTTACACCTTGTTGCACCTTGTACAGATTGTTAAGCTCATTAGGTTAATTGTGATTTGTGAATATGGACTATATAAATCAATATTTGAAGTCATTTGAACATTTCTGCCTCATTCTAGAAAAGCAAAATGTAAAACAAACTTTAATTATGTTTCCCATGCCTGACCATAATACTCAATAAAACTAATAATACTTATAACTTAGAAATCCTATCTGTTAAAAATTAATTGTTGATTTATACTTTTCATCAGTACCGGTTGGTGTCAGTGTGTTGTTCATGTGAACACATGTCATTCAATACATCCAGATATATTTTGTGACGGCCCAGAGCAGCTTTTATTTTCCTATTGAGTTTCTGCGGTTGGTTTCCAAAGAATAGGTTTAACATGAGCGGACCGATTACATAAACTCTCAGACAATGGACACTATTCATACAGGGCTAAAACTGCTTTCTATATTTAACCACATCTCCCTCATTCATAGCAATATCCTGCTTTGGGGATTAACCCTGGTTGGAGCTGGGCAACAAGAGTATCAGTGGTTGGATGTGAGCTCTGCAGCACGAGTTGTGATGACGTTTGACGAGGGAATTAAATTACGTGTGCACGAGAAAATAGTGATTATAATAATAAGACGGAGAAGAGAGTTACTAGTTGATTTATGTTATGTGATATGATAAAGTTAAACTTTATTGATCCCACACTGGGAAAATTCTTGTTACAATTTCTGCAAAAGCTGAGGTCAAAGTGTGTTTTTCTGTTCTGAATTTTGTTTTGAATCCTTATGAAGAAGCAGGTGAAGTAGCATGTGTGTGTGTGTGTGTGTGTGTGTGTGTGTGTGTGTGTGTGTGTGTGTGTGTGTCTGTGTGTGTGTGTGTGTGTGTGTGTGTGTGTGTGTGTGTGTGTGTGTGTCTGTGTGTGTCTGTGTGTATGTGTGTGTGTGTGTGCATGATGCAGTGCTGCAGTGTCACCTTCCTCTCACTCGGCAGCCTATGATTGCTCTTGCTGTGTTGTTGCTGAGGCAAGTAGAGTCTGTGTGAGGGGGCATTAGTGCCCTCAGTGCCACTCTGCTGGTCAGGTGTGAAGGTAACCCCCCACCAGCGCCCCCTTGTGTCATAATCTGTGCACTACAGAAGTGTCAGCACGTGAACACTTTGTAAATAAAAAACCGTCTTTCATCATATTCAAACAGTGACGTTAGAGGATGACATGGACTAACACGAATTTTGGGGAAATGAAAATTTGTGGTTTGGTTCAAGAACCCAGCAGTGTGATTTCTTAATTTTAAATATTGCTTAATTTGTAATAGCACAATTTAACCACTAGAGAGCCCTATTTGCTTTCTATATGGACATCTGCAGAGGGGCAGTTAGAGGTAGAAACAGAGAGAATGATATTGTTTTGTTTTCAGAATTTACTAATAGGAATGAGCATTTCCCAAAAAATCTGTGTTTCTTCATAGAGGTTCACTGTTCAATATAAATAAAAGTAATGGGTTTCCATACATCAAACTGAAATAAAGTGGTTTCTCTTGACTTATTCCTGAGAGATTAAATGTTTATGCTTTTTAAAAAAATATTTTTACTCATTACTTTGCTCGGAATGCAACTGTTTGCACTCCTACGTTTCATAAAGTCATTAAAACCACAGATTTAAATGTTAAAAGGTCAAATAAACACAAATATCACATTTCTAATTCATGCTCTGACTCGCAGGAATATCTGAGGAAATCCGCGTTGACCACATTTCAGCAGTTTGTCAGATTCAACAGAGTTTTCAAAGCTTTTGACTGAAACACCACCGTCAGTATCTGCACTCCTCAAAAGCTCTGAGGATCTCCCACAGTAGCTTTGCTGCAGAGTCAGATCTCCGCAGGCCTCCAGCAGAAAGTGAATTACACCACTGCTGTTATTGTGGGTGGGTGTTGTAAAGACTCTGGGAAGCTGCTGTGTCATTTTTGCGAACACACACACACACACTGAAATAGACACGGTAGCTTCTATACAGTAGCCGCCAGCGACTGTAATTGTTCTGGCAGTCGACCGTGATCTATGTATAGATGTGCATTTGAAGCCTCCACAGTCACTGGCACAATATGACAGGGACAGCCACACAATGCCAAGAGGAGATGGAAAGACCAGCGGACAAAACATTATTTTTATTATTGCCAATGCAGATGAAAGGGAATGTCAGCGTGTTGTTGGCAAACAGGACTCGGAGAATAATCTGGTTTACTGTCAAATCCTCCTACAGAACACTCAGACCTTCGGGTCCTCAGAGCTGCAATATTGTTCCTCTCAGCACGACATGTGTGATAATCATTGGCTGCTGTGGAGCTGTAGAGAGGAGCTGATGTTTGAGAGGCAGAAACTGACAGAAACTGAGAGACCTGAACAACAACTACACACACTGACTCCAACACTGTATATATGAGTATAGTTGTGCAGAGGGCCTACATGTGTGTTACATGCATGTCAGGAGCACAGCTTGTATTTCCTGTCCCTCATGCTTTTCTCTCTGTCACTTTGTTTCCTAACAGGCCGAGTGGCGTCCATCCAGAGGTGGGATGTTCACTTACTCTGCTGCTGTACTGAAGTACATTTTACTTGTATCAGTACTGGACATACAAGATGTATTTTCAAGTACTTTTCACTTTTACTCCACGACATATATCAGCAAATATCTTTTCTGTCCACTCTAATTCCTTATTAGTTGTTTGTTTTGATAAAATATCAACAGTTCAACCTCGGACAACCCCAGAAACCTTCTTAGATGGTTTAATATAAGTAATTTTCTGAGGAAAGCGAAGATTAGAGAGAAGTCAGAGAAATTAAATTGAATGTTGTAGCTTGTTTCTCGCACCATTACTCATCTCAAAACCACTCAGATTTGTGATTGGTCCCATTAATAAGCTTCAAAATATTGGTTTCAAAACACAAGTTTATACAAAGTAGATACAACAGGCTCTTATCAATGTCATTTCACATTCTGACATAACATTTTACTGATAAGGTGAATATCTTTATCTAGACAGGGTTTTTACAATGTAAGTCTCCCACTTGTAAGAGCATGTTTACATTGTAGTACATCTGAAAATGCAGAAAAAGTCATTGTAGAGCAGATTTTGTGTTGTCAGGAAAACCCATAAACATACTCTGATATTGCAGAGCCACCGTGGAGTCCTTGTAAATCTGTGTAGGACAACAAATCAGATTAAAGTATTACGAATATAAAAAATAAATAATCCAACTGTCCAAAAGTAAACTCAGCATCACTCTGTTTTGCGCTGACTGTACATGGCTTTGTTCCAGCTTCTAAATTCACGATTCCTGTCTTCAACTGAGACATCAGCATTATGCAAATCCCCCCGGAGTAAAAATGCTGCCAGGAAACCTTTATTTGTGGATTCTCTTTCCTCGGACCGCAATGTAATGACAACACCATCTTTTCAGTTCTCAGCAGGATCACTTTTCAAGAAAGTAAATGTACCAGTTAGGGATTTTTGAGACTGCAAAAAATGTCATTGGGGTTTCAGGTTTTTAGGTCGAGGGCTGACGTAATCTTTCTTTCCGAGTGCAGTAGTAGAAACTATGTGCAGGGAAACCTCTTTCCACTTCAATACCAGGACAGAAAAAGATTCTGAGCAGCAGTGTATAGAAAGTGAACATGGAGATTTAGTGTCACATCTAAACATGAAGAATCATCTCTACTTTCTACAAACCCACTTTGAAAGGGTAATAATACTCAGTCTCTCACAGAGTGTTGCAGATAAAGTCTGCAAGAGTAACATGGAGCCAGAGATCAGATATAATTTAATCTGCCTCTCTCTGCAAGAGATCCATTCCCCTTTGGACTCTGTTGATGACAATTCAACCGCTAACACAGTATTTATTTTCCATGCCAAGGGTTCTTATTTACTAGCTGAATGAACTGAGAGGCTGCGTGTGTCGTTTGCATCTGTTGCATTTGCATCTCAAAGAGGCGTTATCTCTCCAATCCTGTGGTTTCTGAGGGTCTTTGCACACTTTAAATTCCCCAAAAATGTGTTTTGCTTAGTCACCTCACTTAGATTAGTTTGACCTCCGCTGTGTAACATCATCATCTCGGCATGTGCATAGTTTGATGCTGTTAAGCTGTTTTTTTGCAGAGAGAGGAACATTGGTCTGAGTCTCGAGCCTTGAATTTGAGTTTAAAATAAGATTTTTGTGTTCGGGGCCAATAGTGGCTTAATATACAAGTTACATAAATGTGAGGTGAAAACATGAAAGATCCAGCTCACGTAGACACATACAGGGAAGTGGGATTCATCTTTTGCCCATAATTTTAACTTTTGAAATGAAACAGATGAACATATTCATTGATTTTGGGGTTTAACAATATAATTTAAAAGGCACTAAAACTTCTAATAACTGCGAATCATTTATTTAGTCACAAATAATACATGTTAAAGAGAAATACAATTTGAAAGTTTTAGCCCGTTAGAAGTTTATAATGAGTTTATAAGGCCTGTCCTTGGTAATGACATTTCAGCAAAAAAATTATTATTCCAAGCAGAGTTTGTTTACATCCATACATGCCAGGCACCTTTATTTTCTTCAGTGAGATTGAAAATGACTTCGTCAGAATAATGGAGCCATTCTGAATTAGTCTACGTGTCAAAAACGCATAAATTGTTCTAGTCTAGAAATGAACATTACAATACATCGAGACAGTGAGACAGCAGATAATCTTCAGAATTGAACATGTTCACAGACAAGACAGAAAAAAGTGAGTCTTGAAAATGTTTGGAGACATTTCTGTTTAGGTGACTAAAAGTGATATTGCTAAAAATGTGAAAATACAAATTTACAAGAAGCATTGCTTAAAAAAATCTTACTTACAAAATATCTAAATTAGTTGTCAAAAGTAAAACTACTGGTCATGCATCAGAATGGCCCTTCATTGTGTTATATGATCATGTACCATAAACTGCATCATATTCTATAAACCGATTATGTTTCATATGAAAAACCTGAGTCTGCAAAGTAACTATAGCTCTTAGATATATGTCGTACAATGTTCAAAGTTCCCGAAAATAGAAAGTACAATAACATTGAAATAGTCAAATGTACTTTCTTTGATCAAATAGAGTAATCGAGTACATATGTATACATGTACTGTAGGTAAGAATGAGCAGTCATACATATATATATAGACTCTACTTCAAACAGACGACCCATTGTTTGCTATTAACAAGGATAAAAAGTTAAATCCATTCCAAGACTCAGTGTAAAGTCCATTATGGTAGTGACAGCTCTTTGTGATCACTGTTAACTACAGGATGCAGGTCGATCACTTAAAAACCACAGAGCCCCTCAAAGAAAACGGGACAATGCATGAATACTACGTTACATTGTGATAAATGACACACGGATTAATATAAGTGCCGGCAAAAAAGTTGAAAGCTGTCGATAATCTGAGCGAACCCCATTCTCGTTGATGTGCTAATATCTTAATTGCAGGATTTGACAATGTGGACTCGTAGCTGGCAGCAGCTGCTTGGCCCTGATCCACTCTTCCCCACAGTCAGGAGAGAGGGATGCACGAAAGAGGAGGTGGATCAATGCAGGCTACTGTGAAGCAGATTTATAATATGATGTTAAAAAACATTACTCAAAAAAAAAAAAGGCAGCATTAGTCACCAGCGTTGTGTCTCTTTGTCTGCCTGAAGCTGAAGATGGAAAGTGTCTGACTTCAAAACTCACTTTGAAACACGGTGTTTAATGATCTGATTCATAATTTTCAAACACTTCACGGTCAGTAAACATCAGCTTCTCCAGGACAAAGCTGCTCCAGAATGAACTCAGGCACCAACTTCAGAGGAGTCAGACAGAAACCTGACTTTCATTACCTCCGCAGTGGAGGTTATGTTTTCACCCCTGTCCGTTTGTTTGTTGGTTGGTTTTTATGTTTGTGAGCAGGATTGCAACTGAACTTGGTGGAAGCATGCATTATGGTTCAGGGATGAACCCATTCCATTTTGGTGAGGATCTGGAAGAGCAGGCGGAATTTTTCTTGAACATTGCTAGATCAGGCATATTTCAACATTTTCAGCAATTTTCCAGGGAGCATTTCATGGATCTTGATTCAGGCAGAGGATTGATGCTGATGATGGTGCAGCCCGATTGGATTTAAGGGACTTTTTGGCGTTGGCGGAGGAATAAGCTCTACTGACAGCCATTCTAGTTTTGAACTGTTACTCGTGGCCTTTGTTTTAGCCGTGACGCTCCCATAAACAACACAACCGCCCCTTTCTGCTCTTTGGGAGAACTGGGGCAAGTGCAAATCCATGAAATATGTAAAGAGTAAAGTCTTAAGCCATTTCCAGCTGCCGTGGGACCTGGGAGATTGGGGTTAAGAGGAGAGCGAGCGGAGGTTAGGAACAAATACTTCATTCCATCAACAATTGGGCTTTTGACCCAAATTCTCAGATTCTGTGTTTGAATGTGTAAAAATGTATTTCCCTATTTTAATCCTACAGTCTGAGTTTGGACATAATTTTATTTTATGGAGGTGACTGGGCCTTTGCTGCGGCTGCATTTAATCTTTGGAACAATTTACCTTTTCATATCAGAACCGCTAAGTCCCCTTGAATTTCTTCTCACTGGCTTTTAATTAGAGTTTGAGACTTTAGTTTTATCTGCTATTGTGCAATATTTAAATTCTCAAATATTTATGATGTTAAATTTTTTATTGCTTATTGTATTTTGTATTTATTCTCTATTTTTTAAACATTGTTCTGTATTCATATTTTAAGGCTGTTCAGCACTTTGGTTTACTGTGGTTGTCTTAAACGTGCCATATAAATAATATTTTAATAAAAAGCTATGATCATTTTGTTCCCCATTTCTTAGGAGGGTTGCTGTGGCGGTTCTTCTGACCTCAAACGTCCTCCAGCCCTGAGGAATCCTCAGGTGCACAGACCTGATAGTGTTTGTCTTCTCTGGACAACAATAATAATTGAATCATTGGATGATAAATAATTCAAAAGAGCAATGGATGGTGGGGCAGCTCATTTACTTAGACAAGCTAAATAAATTCAGGGTCCCTCTGGGGATCATGAAAAGGTCTCCTGGCCAGACGCTGTTAAAGGCACCATGACATCATGAACTGGTCTGGGATCTGCTGCACTCAGAACCAGAGTGCACCATCATATCTATAGCCCCCACCCCTGCAGGACTCACTGTGAACACCAGAGCTCAGGGCATCAGGATGGTGAACCACTGTGTATACTTTATTTAGCATTATAATCATTATGTTATATCATATTTCCTTCAAAACATTTCAAATTGTACCAATTTAAAAATGTCATTACAAATAATATGTAAGAGTCATTGTGGAGCACATTACTCTCTCTTTATATTTCTGTCCCTGATTCTTATTTCTACTCAAATGTTCATCAATTATTGCGCACTAGGCTTTTGACTCTCACTGTGCCCCCCTGCTTTTTACCATAGTGACCTGTTTGAGAATAAGAAGAATAAAACATTTAAATCTGAGTCTTTGGTGTTAATTTTATCATCAATGTTTCAGTTGCAGCATGATGTCTTCATTTAGAAAGAAATCTGTCAGGTGGCTGAAATTTAATGTGAAATTCTTCATTTTAGGAATTTTCTAGGAAAACAGCATCACTGCAAATCTCTGCCATATAATTGAGAAAATGTTGCGAGTGATAAGAGAAAAGGGTGAAAAGACAAGAAGGAGAACATTTCGTTAGTAAAAGAGACTCATGTAGGGTGAGACAAAAGACAAAGAAGAGAGAAAAACCCAGACACTATGTCAATTTTTTATCCCTCAAGGTCTGCTGTCTCACCCGAGAGGTGGTGCAGTGCAATTTTACTTTCAACTTTGCTGTGTTTTGACTCTTCATAAGATGAGTATAAATCCAACAAATTGCGAAATGATGTTTCCGGATAAGTGATTGGAAGACAATAAATGTATTTCTGCCAAACAAGAATTAAAGTTATTCAATCATTGACTACAAGCTTATCCAACACTATATTAATGGCCATGATGCAGACACATCCACATAGTTATTTACACCAGGCTCCACGTGTCCTAAATCTTTTATAATGTACAACAGCAAAGTAAAATCAAGTTTGCCAACCAAGTATGCTGACATACACAAGTTGTCAGTGCTTGTCAAACAAAGATGACGATGCTAAGCCTAAATAAGCAAACTCAAAGATGCAGCTCCAATATATAGCCAGGTAACAGGTTAATAAGCTTTACAAGTATAAAGCAAGATGGATGTACTCAGTTTCTAGAGGCAGAGATCTGACCCGGGTCCAAATACATCTTGTCTTAAGTTGTCTCTGGCTTGTTCTGTTGCCAAGTGAACTTCATCACAGAAGCTCATTATTTGGCAGAATCATTCCTCTGCTGGTGTTGCTATCTTTTTGGCTCTTTTCAGGTTGACTGCATTTTGGTTTTGGGTCTGATTATCTTCATGTCCATATTTGGAATCTGTGTCACTGCATGTCACTTTCAGTCTTGGGTTCATCTGAAAGTGTATTCATGCATTTCATGGTTTGGTTAGGTTTTCCCCCTGCAGGTCAGAGTTAGCGAAAGGCTTTTTGGTGTACCAGCTCACAGGCTTATAAGAACCTGACACAAGTTGAAACAGAAAGCGAATTGACTTAGAGTGCCCAGGGGGGGTTATGACCATCGCTGAATAGGCTTTAAGGCTAAAACTTAATTCCCTGGCCTGCATGTTTGTTGAATGTGCAGGTGTTTTTTACAGCCCTGTCCGTCTGGTGGTTGGTTGGTTTGTCTGTTTATTTGTAAGAAAGGCAAAAACTTGTGGAAAGATGTGGCATTGGTCTGAGATGGCTCTAGATCAAGGGGGTGGATCCAGGATCTTTTCTTTACCACTTTCTTTAATATGGACCACCAATTAGGACTGATTTCTATGAGTGTGTTCAATTTGCTGTAATTTGATTACTATAAAGGGACTAGGGCCTTGGCGGAGGTGTGCACTCTACTGAGTGCCATATAGTTCAGACTGTATTCAGGTGGCTGATTTATTTAAAACAATCCAGATACATTTACATATATATATTTGCAGAAGCGCAGTTCCAGCTCAAACAGGAGGCTTTACATGCCTTTATTTCTAAGCCCGGGCAAGCTCAGACACAGCACACTGCCAGGATCCGCTCCTTCAAACACAAGGACTGCAGAGACTTAATACTTTCTGTGGCCACATCTCTGCGAGGGTCTGTGATGTAAACTTTGTCATCTGTTCAGTTCGCAAAGGCCTGCATTGACCGTCTGCTTGCTGCCTGAAATTTATGGCCAGCCATCTGTGCGGATATTCCAATGCAGTCTGTGTAGTCTGGAGTCTGTGCCCATGCAATACCTGTCTACCTTTGAGCTTCATTCATGAAAAACATGTATATGGGGAGATTTATTTTACATTCATTGCGGAAATTAACGCCTAAACCAACCACTGTATGATGTAGGGGTATGTTTACTATCTGCAATATAGGGTTTTACTCAGATTTGCTTGGGCACTGGGTGGACATCATCGCTGGAAGATGCTATGAACTTGTTTCAGTTGTTGTGAATTTATTTAATCTGTGGCAGCAAAATATGCAGCACGCGCCTTCAGAAAATCCTTCAAATTAAACTAGACTAATAAATCCCTATAAGGACTGACACATTCATACAATACTACTGTATCTATCACCCAATGCTGGTGGGGTGATTTAGGATTCAGTATATTGGCTTAAGGACATTTCGACATGGACATTAAGGTATCAAATCATTAAACTTCTGGTTAGTGGACAACCTATCATTCCTCCTGAGGTACAACCACCTTCAAGGTGATATCCTCCATCATATAGGCAGTGTTTGCAGGGAAATCAAGACCAGTGCTCTAACCACTGAGCTATGAAACCAGATACTCACAGCTGGTCAGCAGGTGGCGGTCAACATGCTTTGGCTTCACTTTTGGGGAGCAGGTAAATCATCAAAGTTTTGCTTTTAATTTGCAGACAAATTGCTGAAGATGAAGCAATTCTATTAATGTCGCCATGGCGAAGATCAGCACCTGCAATATGGAGGCGATTTTGGCACATGGGCCACCAGTTGCAAGCCGATGCAGGTAGTTTATCCGAGGACCCCCACTGATTGTTACAGAGCACAGATATTGAATTTGTTGTGTCCAAATCCCACCAAATTGGACAATATTCATGTCAAGTGCGTAACTGATAAGATAAACAGTTCTTGAGATATAAGTTCCACATACAGACAAAAAGAGATTTCTGGAATCACGCCGTGTTCAATTGAACTTCGAAGCTTGGAATTTCCGACCCCCGAGTCAGAATTTGAAACTGGAATGCCCCTTCAAGTCGGAATTTCGACTCGGAAGGTCAGAGGAACCTCACCACCCCCGACTTCGAAATCCAAGATGGCCCCTCCATATATCAACAGTGGTGAAAGCTATTGTTTTTGCTGTTTATTAGCACTTCTGTCATTAAATGCATAGTACACATAGTACTGTCCAATTACTGTCTGTGGATGTTTTACTACGTTGTAAGTATGTGTGAAACAGCATAATGCATTATTATGAACTGTTTTTGCTATCAATGGCTCGCTGGCTAACGTAAACATTGTTCCTGTGCAACTGGAACGCCATCAACTCGGGTTATCCGAGGTGTAATGGAACGCGGCATTCGTAGATAGATTAATTTGATGGAAGCGGAGGGGCTCGGACCCCCCTGTGCCGGGGCCCGGGCCCCTCTCGGTGCGCTCCTGCCTCTTCACTGTGGCTGTACCCGCCCCTGTGTCTCCTCCTCCTGGTCAGCCCCGCCCCCCGAGGAGTGCGAGAGGAGAGAGACGCTGCAGACACGCACACACAGAGTTACACGCACTCTCACACACACACAGTTACACACACACACACACACACACACTAAGCGTTTCTCCGCAGCTCGGCCGTGTCTGTACTAACGGGACAAGTTGGAAGCTCCGGGGTCTCGCAGGCGGCTCCTCGCTTCTCTCTCGGAGGTGAGTGCAGACATCCAGCCGTGGTGACAGTGTGTTTGCCGGGAGGGTCAGTGAGTGAGTGAGGGGTCGCAACTCCACGAATGGGGGAAGAAGGAGGTTTTTTCTTTTTCCTCTCAGCGGAGGGAGAGAAGCGGCGGCAGCGGGCAGGAGGAGAGAGGCATGTCCGGGCTCTTGTTGGAGCTGGAGCGGTTGGAGCGGTTGGAGCTAGCCGACTTTTACCGGCTCAACAAGCCGCGGGTTTAACCGTCGTTTCCGCAGCTGCTTGAAAAAAAAAATTCCGCCGCTTTGGTTCGAGATTAGCTTCAACATCCTCCCCGGGATGTTTGCACGTTACACCGCTGTCCTGCTGCTGGCTCGTGGGCTTGTTCTCCCACTGCTGGGACACTTGGACCCAGTTTGAAACGGTTGGAGGGTTTTCTGTAGTTTAGTAACGACCGAGCCGCCAGCACCGTCCACGATGAGGGCTTCAGGCTCCCGAGGAGGAGCGGTTGTCTGATTTCGAAAGTTTTCAATGGGAAATTTGCAAACACCTTCATTTCCCCTCGTTTTTTCTACGTGCAACATGTTTGATTTCATGGCTCCGATACTGCAAATGTGAGTTTTTCAAGCCTTTAAAAATTTTTTTTCTTCAATATGGCAGTTTGAGCTGCTCATGTTTATTTTATCCTGAAGTAATCTGGTGATTTGTCAAACCGATCTGTGAATCCTTCATTCAGCATCAGAAAATGGTGAAACATGCGTATTTTAGCTGTAATTTCCCTGAGCAGAAGTTCAAATCTGTATTGTTTTGCACAACAAAACTGTCAAAACATTTCATTTCAAATGATAACATGATAGAAAAGATAGAAAAGCGACACATGGGACGATAGAAGCAGAACATATTTGATATTTTTGCCATATAGATAAAGACCAATTATCATAATTTCATGATTAAAACTGGCAAAGTAACATTTGAGTTAGCAGGAGTCAGCAATATCATCAAAGGGCTCTGATTGATAATGATTGATTTCATTATCACTACAATTCCCTGATCAATCATTTGAATTGCTGATCCATCACTGTTGGTAAAAATGCCTGAAAACTGGGAAAAGAACCCACGTTTCTTTCTTCATCCACTGTGACAATATGGTGAAAGTATTTGGCTTGATATTAGTTGATTATCAAAACTCATAAGCTTTTTGATTGAACTACCAGTTGATTATTTAATCAGTTAACCACATGCTTCAGCTCAACAGTGAGTGTTGATTCCACTTTAATCTCTCCCAGGGTCCAATGGGAAGGTTTTGTCCAGTTCAAAACCCAAAGATGATTTAATCCACCATAAAATAGAGATGAGCAGGAAATGCTCCGATTTTAAAGCCTGAAGCAATAAATGACTTAAAGGACCAATTGTATCAGTCCTATAATGAGACTAGGCCACGTCAAGAATCTATGAGATTGTTAGAATAACAATGACGACAGATCTGTACCATGAGGGTTCCAGTCTCTTCTTCTGCTGCCCTCATTCACTGCCTCATGTTCACACACCAACACACACCACCATCAGTGGCTGTGTTGTTCTCACTTTGTGCCAGATGCAGACTTGGTTAAGGTAGGTGCCTGACAGTGTTGGCCTTTAAATGTTTTGTGTGGAGACGTCCTGAGCGCTTTCCTCCTGCGGTTTCTCTCAGAATCGGCACCGCCTGTCAGCTCACGTTAGAAATGGGCTGTTAGAGAGAGGGACAATCCGCCACACACACACACACACACACACACACAACGCTGTATTTACACATTCATAGACCTCACAAAAGGGGGAGTGTATCTGTGCATACACCTAGATTGTATTTGTGTGACAGCTTTAAGACACTTTGTGCTGTGCACCTTATCTCCCACAGACAAAGTTCAGGGCTGAACCAAACAATATATAGTTTTGTTTTAGTTTTGACTCGTGATAAACTAAACCCATAAGTCACTTCAGCCTCTGGCTCTTTACATATGATCAGTGGTGGGAACTGTGCTCATTGTAGGACGGGGTTCAGCGGCAAAGCGCAGCAAAGGTTTGACACCAATGCGTCGTACATTGCCAGTAAGGCCTGGGGAATTTAAAAAGATAACAACCAGCTTAGCAAAGACTGTTTTGGCAAGGGGGCAGAGTAAAAAAATTAATTTCCATGTTCAAGAAGTGTTTGGGTGGATGAAACATTTTCCTCATTTGTTACATGTTGCTTTCAGGTTATGTCGCAGGCAGTTTTTCTTGTCACTGGTTGTGCCAACAAAACAAAGTCAAACTTAAAACTGCTTTGAGGCTCAGCATCTTTGTTCTCTCCCAAGGAAAACAGGGCTTCAGGTGCAAAGTGTTTCTGCCACTGATCCTTTGTAGAGAGCAGTGCTGCCTCAAAATGATAAACTGCAGGTAGAGCTTCAACAATTAGTTGATTAATAGTCAACTGGCAGAAAAGAGATTAATCGGTTGTCGTTTCAAACAAAAATATCAAATATGCGCTTCTAACTAATGGTTTCCTTTCTCATACATAATACATTTAATATCTTGGGATTGTTAAATGCCGTTGAGACAAAACAGGGCATCTGAATGTGTCACTTTGGTCCATGAGATATTATAACATGTTTTTTCTCTCTATTTTCTGGCATTTTAGTGACAAAATTATGAATCGAAAACAAATTGTTTTGACTAAAAATGGACTGACTCCACTGACTTTATCTGAAAGCTTAAGTACTGTTAAGCTCTGCTGAGTCTTTTATTTTCAAAATGTCAATATGATACAGTCAGAGGGTATTGTAAGCCGTCGGCAAATATCAAATATGTCTGTCAAATCAGTTATACAACAAATAAGTCGGTTGACAAATGCAACAATTATGTTAAGTAATGATTAATCTTCTAGGTCATTTTTCAAGCAAGGAAAAAACCCAAAGACTCTTTCAAGCTTCTCAATTGTGGGGATTTGCCGCTTTCATATTTCTTGCGTGACAGTAAACTCAATATATTTAGGATTTGCAATCTTGTGACATGGAGTTGTGCTTCAGGAAATTTGTGCTAGATTGAAAAGTCTTTATTCAAAACTCATCGTTGCATTAGGGATTTGTTTATTGCACATGCAGTTAAGATGGATATTTGGGGAAATTATGCACAGTAACAGATGTTTTTTCCCCCAAATATTTGTAAAATGTTTGTTCAGACCTAATGCACAGACATAAACACACACGTACTGTACATATGACCAATGCACTGCTCCACATTACAACCAACAGTTCCTCTGGTTTCTCCTCTGATCAGACAGTTGGCTGTCTTCAGTGTTATGACAAAATAATATTCCCCTGAGTGTCTGAGCAGCCCCACCGCTTTCCTTCACTTCTCCCTCTTCACTGATAAGCTGCCTCTGTAATATATTCTCAGTAGTTTTGTGCAGAAACTGATGTTTAATTATTCGACACGGTGATTTGGCTGTTGCTCATAAAAATGCTGAAGCCGGAGCAGCCTCGGAGGCACACGAAAAAAACAACGGCTTTACTTTAGCCTAAATACAACCAGGGATGGAGCAGTGCACCGTCTGTAACTGACATCAAAGTCATGTCAACACAGTTACAACCACCAAGTACTGTTTCAAATTTGTACATAAAAACTGTTTCCCTTTACTAGTCCTCACGGGAAGTCTATTTCTTATGATTTGAGTTGGAAGTCTGTTTGTTGACCCCCTGCTGCCTAAGGTGTCCTCTCTGAGCCGTGTCTGATAGCACTGTGCTTGCCTACTATTGAAAAGCGATTATACTAGATCAGCGTTCTGATTACAGCGAGCAACCGGGCACTGCCTGCTAATCTGGGTCTTAATACGGAGACAGGCAAATCTCAGGGCAGCTATCAAGGCTACTTAGAGGCCCTTTGAGTCCACTGTCACATTTGGTCCACTTGTGCATTTGTGATAAACTCTAATCGTTGATTTAGAAGTGATGGTTTTCTACATCTTGAGAGGTTGTATTTTTGTATAGTGGATGAGTTGAAATTGTTAAGAAAGGAATATTTCAAAATTAGTGGCAACAAGAAAACGGGCAAGTTGTCCAAAATGAGAAGGTGGAACCACAAAATATTTGCCTAAAATGAAATGTTTTTGAATAATCACGGTGGTGGCATGACGCAGTTTACAGCAAAAATAAAAAGACACCTAATTAAAACAAGTGGGTGTTTAAATTATAGTATTCTTTATGTCCCTGGAGTGGGGGGGTTTGGCCTGAAGGGATACTTAAGTGATCAGTAGACGTAATGCTGGATCCCCTGCTGATGGATGCTGGGATATCCTCATGTGACCTCTCACTGAGAGGATAAAACCACAAACATCATTGATTGTAGAGAAGAGCTTTGGTGCCATGCCATCTCAGTCGATCCGTCCTGTACGTGTGTTTGTAAGAATTTAAATTTGCAGATGATCTTTGTCCAGATAAATCAATTTATCTTCAAATGGGATTTTTAAGGTTTCAGGTAAATTTGTAAGGCTCAAGTCTTCCCTCTTCTTATGTCTCAGTTGCTGTTACGGAGGGATCACCATAGAGGCAATTCATCTTAATGAAGCCGCTGACCGATTGCACACCATCGTTACAGAACTACCGAATAGGAAATCAATGGTAGTTGAACTTTTCCTCTTTATTAATTTTTTTGGGATATTTCACTTTGACCAAAAACTGTGGCCACATTCAGTTAGTGGTTGGTGATGTGATGAAAGCGTATTCAGAAAGGGCAGTCGCTTAATGTTTTCAGATTTTGTTATGTTGCAGCCTCATGCTAAATAATTCATCTTTTTCCTCATCAGTCTACACTCAATAGTTGGAAAACAGAAACACCTCTGGCAGTGATGACAGTTTTGCAAACCTGGAGTTGAGGATTCTCGGCCATTCGTCTCTGCACATCCTCTCGAGCTCTGTCAGGTTGAAAGGGGATCACCAGTGGTCAGCTTTTATCAGGTCTCTCCAGAGACGTTTGACTGGGCTCAAATCAGGGCTCTGCCTGTGCCACTCGACGAAACACACAGAGGCGTCTCAAAAGTGCTCCTGTGGCTGTATCATTAGAATGATTGTCCAGTTGGAAGATGAACCTTGGTCAGACGTGCTGGCTGCTCTGAACCAGGTTTTCATTAAGGATATCTCTGTGCTTTGGTCTGGTTCAGCATCGATAACCCTGACCACTGAAAAACACCCTCACAGCATGATGCAGCCACCACCATGCTGCACTGTAGGAACAGTATTGGGCAGGTGATGAGCCGATCTTGTTTTCTTCACGACTTATTGCTGATATCTGACCAACCAGAGAACCATGTTTCTCGCATTCTGATAGTCCTTTAAGGTGCTGTTTTACAAACTTCATTCTTACATGCATCTTTCACCGAGAAGAGGTGTCCGTCTTGCCACTTTGCCATTAAGCCCAGATTGGTGTGTTGCAGTTATGGTTGTCCTGTATTCTGAATTTTTTTATATCATAAAATCCTTTAAATACTGATTACAATATCTAAAAAGTATGAAGTCAACAAACATGTGACATGGGTGATTTTCTTGAGCTGCTTTCAGACATGCACTGAACATGATGGTCCCCTGGAATATCCGTAGGGGCTGTATGCGAGAACACAAATGTCTGAGTCAGTTGCTCCCAACATTCTCAGGAGTTGTTCCTTCCAACCCCCTAGTAAAAACTCTGGAGAATGTCTCAGTGAGCCCATGTAAGAATGCAGAATAAGCGTTTAGATGACAACGACTGACAAATGCAAAACTAAAAACAAAAACCTCAAAGAATACAAATATCTCAGGATGGAAAAGAGATGCCATAAACGTAGACAATGCCAATGAAGATGTCAATTTGGAAAGAACATGAGATTGAAGAACTATTAATGTGAACATGTCTGACCTAGACAATCTCTTGCTGTGTGTTCATATGTGAAAAGTCTGGATAATATCCAGATCCGATTGTCCAGACATTTTCCGGAGTTCATGTCTGAAAATGGCTTATGAAGGATTCAAACAGGACACATTGATTTTCACTCTTATATTACTCATGCTGGCGTCCATCCAGCCCTGTGTGTGGGTTCCACGAAAGCAGAAGTTAAATATGTCTTTAAAGGCTTTCATGCACATATGACTCAGTTGTATTTGTAGATCACTGCATGCTACTGTGTTAAAGCCCAGCACATCTTGCAGATTGTTTCTTTTGAAGCAGAGCAACCAATCAGACTCAGGGAAGCATTGGGAACAGGAAGTGAGCTCATGGAGTTTGTGGCTTGCACTGTGTTCAGGAAGGCGTTTGGCTGAGGGGGGGGGGCATTGTAATGTTTTTTTCCTCATATTGTTGAGGAAAGCACAGAAAGCCTCGGCCTCTCTGCTGTAGTTTGACTTTAGCACATGGTCACTGATAAGCACTAGAAACCTGTGGATTTGTATAGGGAATCTTCATAATAGACCTATAAGCTTATAAAAACATTGCTTTTCGACCCCTCTTCACGCAGCCTTCATACATCCTGAATATAAGGCCTCTGAAAATACTCACCGTCCACATCTCATTTTTCAGATTAGATGAACGCAGCTGTGGAACTTCAAAGCAAAGATTCAGTCAACATTGAAAGTGTTGTTGGAACAGTCCCTCTCTCTGTGTGTGTCTCTGACTGTTTCATGAATCCTGCCTGAGCTGTTGGCGATGGGCCCTTTTAATGTCTGGTTTGCTCTGTCTTACGTCTCTGTCAGCGCTCTGCACCCATTGGTCTAAAATTGACCACACACTCTGGTACCTGCTTGTACCGTGCGTGCGTGCGTGCGTGTGTGTGTGTGTGTGTGTGTGTGTCCCAACATTTTGTGGTTCTATGTGCAAATGTAAGATGTCCAGTATCTGCAAGTGTTATCTTTTGTTATATCCTATTATATTACAGGTTATATCTTTTTTCCTTTTCGAGGGTGGCAGAGTGTTTTTAACACACACACACACACACTTTAACCACTCGTGTTTTAAAGTCTTGATAACCGATGCTCTTCAGCTGTGATTTCTTCAGAGCAGGAATTCCTTCAAAAAGTTGATAAAATATTGATTAGTGAGCACAACTTTGTCTGAAAGCCTCCTTTTAGGAATCCTCAAACGAGACCAACTGTGTAAAGTGTCTAGACAAGATGCTGGGGGATCCTCAGCATGCGTCTGAACCGGGTGCAGCCTTAATTTACAGAAGGAGCAGGAAGTTTACATGTGGCACAGTTCTGATCTTTGTACTGCTCCAGCTCTGATGCAGTGACATGTTCAGCTATCTACCGCTGTGTCTCAAAGTCCCTGCAGGGTTTGAGTCCAGATATCTTTTTACCTCCACTGATTCAAGCAGGGTGGCTTAACACGATGTTAACAGCTTTCAAAGATATTTAGTTTAAAGGAACAAGTGTTTTGGTTTTTGTTGCAGCTCCCCTATTTCTTCTAAAAGGGTTTTTTAACACGGGGAAATAAGATTTTGTTTTGCTATTTTACCATAAACTACTGCAATAACTTTCAAGGAAAAAAACAGGCACATTTCTCAAATTGTAATCTGTGACTGTGCAAATCCAAATTGATGTGAGCAATTTCTAACATTAAAAAGATAAATATGGACAAATGTGCTTTGATAATCTAGCAGAATAGCTAACCAGTAAGATCCGGATCTGAATATTTAGTGAGAATCAATTCCTACTACAAAAACTGGACATAATTTGGAAATATTACATTGTAGTTGATGTCTTAACTCTTTGTTTCGTTAAATCGAAAACCGGAGGTGTGATTGACTGCTTCTAACTCTGCCAGTCTCCCTTTACGCTGACGGATTGTTGTTCCACACTTTCATACGTTTGCATTATTGCTCCCTTATTGAAATGCAGATGTTTTTTTTTTACCACCATTTCCAGGAATGATTGCCCCTGCCTGTTTAAGCTCATCCCTGTAAATTGACAGAAGTGCACGGGTTAGTGAAGTAATGTGGGCATGATTGAAGGTGGAATATATTATGGGATGAAGTGTGCGTGGATGTCAATCTTCGCTCAGTGAATCATTTTCTTGAAAACGGTGATATAATTGTCTCTTAGAAATGATGTTCACACACTACTGAGCTGTTTCCCCAATTACACTGCGTGGGAAGAGTAATCACCGCCTGGATTATGTTCAGAGGTAGTGTTTTTTTTATTTTTTAATAAATGAAGCACTTCATTTATTGATGACAGTGGAGTGACCAGGTGGTTATGGTGGTGGACAAGCAGAGTCTGCAACTGGGAGCTGTGTTCACAACCACTGTCTGGTGGGTCGTTGAATTCAAAGGTGTGGTTATACTTTGGTGATGAAGTTGAATATAAACCTAATTTGTTGCGGATAGGCTCTGATTGTACGTAAACCATACCACATCTTAACAGGAACTTATCTCCGACTTCGCCCAGTATCATAGAATCTGGATGAAATCATGTGTTTGACAAACTGTCTCCGATTCAAACTACAATCATAAGTGCAGAAACTTATGGACTTGAAGTTTTAAGTCAACGTTATCAATTGATTTGTGGCCTGACTCCCACTTTTTAACTTGACCTTCAATTCCTGCGAACAATCCCCAAGTGACAACTAAGCTCACTCAGCTTACGCACGCTGAGAATCACCAAACTGTCCAGCAGGAGGAACAGCTTGTGGAGCAGATTGTGGAGATCAACTGTACTCTCATCCTTTTTGTCTGCCTCTACTTTTCTGAATCCAACAAGCACACACAGAGCTTTGCTTTGTTTGTAGTAAAATTAGAGAAATCCGCACGCACAGCTCTTACTATGCCCATGCTGGCAGTTACTGGGACAGCGCATGGCTCAATGTGCGCCCATCTTGGTTTAGTAGTGGATAAGAAGTGACACTTACTGCAGGCTGGCTGAGTCTGAGCCTTGTTTACTCGGGCTGGGACTTAGCCGGGGACTCAAACCATCATTAGGCAGTGAAATGACTCAACAGAGGGACAGCGCTCCAGACAGGGAGAGAGAGAGGGAGGGATGACTGGCAGGGAAAAGCAGTAGGAGGAACAGTTTAGAAAAGAGCGATGAAACAAAAGAAGAGAGGATATTCTCAAAATTGCCTGGTGATAGTGAACTGGACGAGTGCAGCAGGGGGTGTAGTTAGAACCTGGAGGACAGGGCGTGCTGTGGTCAAACCCTTTTTATAAATAAACAGACAGATTGGTCCAAAATAAACACAACTCGCTGATGTCAGTGTGGAGCAGAAGGACGAATAGCCCCACCCAGACCCGGGACAGGACACCAGGCTCTAGACATGGGCTGCTGCTGTTGTGCAGAGCGGCTGCAGGCCAGGTTTTTACCCTCCGCTGGGGTTGAAGCCTTTTGTGAAAACCTCCCACGCAGGAAAATCTGCAGAAAACCACCGGTCAGGACATTTATCCGTCTTGATTTGTGGGAAGGAGAGGAGTGTAGGAAAGGGTTGGAGGCTTTAGGTTTGTTTTTGTAAGCTGTAAACCTGATTGTCACACTGCCACCTCAGGCCTGCACGCTGTTCTGCTGATCTAACAGGGAAACATGGTAAAAGAAAAGCTGCATGTTTGTCAAGGAATAAAAAGAGCCAAAACTAAGATGAGACAACAGATGGCAAACAGAGACAGAGTAAGATGAATAATTAAACTCTTCTCTGGACATGGCAGGGCATGAATCTTTACTGCCTGCTGTTGACAACAGGCGAGTGATGTTGCTCTCTAAGTTTGCCTAACAGACTGTAAAACCGAGGTACAGATGTCTGCATTTAAGCTGCTCACTCAAGGGAACCTGCAACATTCTTGTTAAATTATGTAGGAAAATCAGACGTTTACAGTCCAGGAGGTCATAGGCAGGTGTGAAAGGAAAAAAATCTGTGTCACGTCTTTGAGCACATTTCTGTGTTGAATAAATTATGGAATACTTGTGCAAGATGGCGCGTTAGGGCTTGATGCCCCCCCCCCCCCTCCCCCCCTCCACAACACTGCAGTGGTTATTGTCATTGTTGTGTTATCAAATAACAAACAAATTGCCTTGGTGAATGTTTTTTTTAGAAATAAAATGCAATTAGAGCTGTAATGACTATTACCGCAATAAATTAATAGATAAGTGAATTGGCAGAAAGGTTATTTGCAGCCATTTAGAGATTTGAGATAGAGTAATTGTGAGGATTTTCAGTTCTCTCTTGTTTCACTTCATTGTAGATTGAATATCTATCTACGCTAACTAATTATGTCCTTATTAAGTTAATAGAAAACACAATATGGCCACAGTTAATTGTTTGCCACAGCAATAGTTGAATATAAATGTATTTTGTAACTTTCCCCTTCAACTTCCAATCTGCTTCAGCATCTAACTGGAAAAAAGGCAGCTCATGTTCCCTCTTGAGGCAAACACGGAAGTAAAACCTCTCAACAAGAATCGCATACAAGTCACAACACTTGATAGAATTGCCTCTAAAGATGGTAACAGGGACGCTGATCTGTTTGGCCATCTTGTTTTTTTTTTGACAGGATCGATTCTTGAAGTGCTGTATATCTCCCTTTGGTTGATTTTGTGATAAAATAATAGCACTGCTGACAATATGTGTTGAATTAACTTAAAAAGGCTTCCTTAGCAGATCATTCTTTCCTTATGAGAAACATCAGTCTACATGAGCAAAGATAAACAAAGAATCTTAGGAGATGCACAGTAAGATTGCTCTAAATCAGTTTGCATCCTGTCTGCTGGGCGATCTGAGGCCTCGGGCTCTTTCTGACCTGCTGCTGAGGCAGTGGTGGCCTTGCTCAAGGATGGAAAATGTTTCTACATGTATTTGTTGATATAGATTTGTGTCTCCGTCTCTACTTAGCAAATTATTATTTATATTGTTTCTAAACAAAGAGAAAACAAAGCTATTTTTTATTCCTGGTTTAGTGGTGGTCTAAGGACAAATTATCGGTTTGTGTTTTAAAATAAAAAAAGGTGCTGCATAGGAATTAGACTGCTGCAGTCTTGATCGTCGTATATCAAAACATGTCAAAATATTTGGGAAGTCCTTCCTGACATTATTACCACCCTTGGCAGATGTTTGATTGTGAGACAAGATGGATCAGTTCCAGGTGAGAATTGGAACTATGAAACTAGCTGCCAAGTATTTATCAAGTGTTGTTTTCTTCTTCCACATTATGCAGCTTCATTTTTATTCTCACCACACAAGAACAATGTAGCAGATTGACAGCACATCTCCGCATGTCTCGGTGTTTGAAAAGGGGGCAGGTTGCTTTTGTAGTTTCTCCATTCTTGAAAGTGTTGTTGTGCATTATTTTAAATCGTAACTTTTGTTTGATTACCTTCAAACCCCTTTTTTGAATTTATCCCACTAAAAAGGGTCTTTGTTCCACCACGATTCAGCTGCCGTGAGTCCCCTTTAAGAGTCAGGTAATTTCTTGTGTACTTAAGGGTGCAGTGTTGGAAGCTTATCCAAGCAATGTTTAGTAACATGCACGTGTCCTTAGATGGGTTTGACATATCTTCAGAGACATTGCAAGACTGAATCAAAGTGGAATGCCAAAATCTCTGGGCTTATTCAGGCTTATTTGGCTGTTGTGATGAAGTATATTTTGCATTTTTTGCCTGTGGCGCTGCCTCCCCTCACTCAAAACGAGAGATAAAAAAGGGTAAGGTAGGGTAACAAGAAAAATCTTTCTTTGAATGAGAACATGCTTTAAAGAGTGAGGAAAAACAAATACTGCTGCACAACGATGACAAACAACTTGTGTTTGTTGTAGTGTCATGGAAGATTTATTAGAATTATTATTGCTCAATTAAAGAGAATGTTAAGATGCAGGTTTTTAAAAGACAAACTGCTGCGACTCATTGATTAAGTACTACCCTGAGAAATGGGAGAATTCCTAAAAGCAACAGAATGTTTAGTCTCATAAATTAGTTTAAACATGTTTGTCACTGCAATTAAAACAAATTGGAACTATACCATCTTGGTTGAATGTTTGCTTTGCCCAAGGATTTGCCTTGAATAGGGCATTGACCCCGATGTCTTACACCTTTCCATATGGGGTCATTAGAAGCGTGTTCTGGTTTTGACCAGGTCGGCTGAATACTTCATTGAAGACAGAACAGTGGTGGGTCTGTTGGCCCAGTGTTGACCCGGCCGTGTCAGGCAGGACGAAGCACTAACATGAATTAGGTTAATAGGAATTATAATGTGATCTGAGCATGACTGTGGAGCCAACACAAGTGGTGTGTTGCAGTGATTAATATGTTGGTCACTAACATGTTGGTCAGTAGGCCCTGCAGGATCAGTCCTGGCAGAGAAACACGGATTTACTGCAAGATTGCTGGCTTGTTTTTTTACAAGCATCAAGTAGACGGCTTATGCGGACATAAGCTAATGTAATTTGAGCGCTTATGATCCGAGCTGAGCTTATTGCTTCATGTTCACAGTGGAATATTCAATCACTTTTGGCCACTAAAACTAAAGCCACCAAAATAAGTGTTGCTGCTTCCTGGCTCAGCTCTGATTGCAGCCGGCCAACCGTGGCATCCTGTAGCACCTCAACACCTTGGTTTAGTCGATATGCAGTGAGCTGTCTAGCACTGCCCTGGTTCATTACGACAGGGGAGACAGTGACCCAGAATCAAGTTGACCTGAGTGCTTTAAATCAAGGCTCCACAGGAGGAAATATATTCTCTCTCCACCAGCACGCCTAGTGCCAACTAGGACAAGTAATCCAGACAGAATAAAAAGGTCCTCTTAGAGGACGCAGAGGGAGAGAGGGATGGAGGAGTGAACACTTGATAGGGCTGATAAAGGGAGGAAGGAAGGAAGGAAGGAAGGAAGGAAGGAAAAATAGGCAAGGGAAGGAAGAAAGAGAGGGAAGAGTTAGATTGTTGATTGAATAAAAAGTGGTGTATTATAACACAGTAGGTCATTTTTTGACATAAGATGAGTTAACTCAATGATGCAACATGATTTTGAATAAATCTACAGTGTACAGTTTTTTTATAGAAGTAAAGTGCAATACAAAAACTACAACAATATAAAGTAAAGAAATGCAAAGAGAAATATACCAATAAAAACAATAAACAACTAGATATGAATAATGAATTGAGACCTTCTCATGGCGACTGGTTCCACAAACATGAGGCAGCAACTGCAAAATGAGACCGTGGGACACACAAGGGAGATGTTGTTGTCTGATCTAAGAGACCGAGGAGCTGAGAGCCAGTGAATAATTGTATTCAGATGAATTGAAGCCATGAAGAGAAGTGAGGGTTGGACTCTAACTTTTAGTCCCGCCATGATGTAATAAAACCGTGGCTTGAGTCTGGAAATGACTCTTAATTGAGATTAACTACATATAAAAAGAATGGATTTGTTTGTAGAGACAGCTCAGAATCAATTTTAACACCCAGATATTTTTGCATGAAACCTCACAAATGGCGTGATGTGGCCCAGCTTACTAATCAGATGGCTTCTGGACTTCAAGGGATCAAAGATGATTAATTTTGTTTTGCTACACTTTAGCTGAAGGAAATTATTCGCCATCTTGCTTTTAATGTCCTTGAAACAGTCTCGGCGAGGCTTTAGGGAATCACTCGATTTTAGTGAGAGGTACAGCTGTGAATCATCAGCGTAGACATGACAGGAGATACTGTACTTCCTATGTTTTGGAGGGAGTATGTCCAGGCCCAAATAAACTGGCCCCAGGCCATATAGGTGACAGCGGCAGAGGACGAGAAAAACTAGCCCACAGCAACAGAGGATGTTCTATGTTTGAGCTGGGAGTTAATTTTCCCCAGAGTCCACAAACTATAACAGATCATTTTCATCTCTTTAAACAAAGTTATGAGAGGATTTGAACCATGACTCAAATGAATTAATCTTGGTGTTCAGAAGTGGCAGCACTTTTGATAAGCCACTTTTTTTTCACTAATATTGAATAATAGCTATTTAAACATTTAGAGGGCCTCAGTTGAGTAGGTGTTGAATAGGTCGGACAAATTTGCAGTGGAAAACTTCTCACAAATGTCCATGGGTGTTACGATAGATCAAGATTAGCCATTAAACAAAAGCTCTGGCCTGTGAGGTTGTGCACAGATAATCTCAGAAAAAACATTTTGTTCTCAAATTTTATTACAGACCGATTTGAAATATTTCAAATGAAAGCAATATTTTTTTCCATTTTTCTGACAGATCCACCTAAGAGAAAGGATTGATTCATATAACTGATGAGATTTAAGTTTTGGGGTGTGTGTATTTGAGGGATGCTACAGAGTCCAGGAGGAATGGAAGAATTAATCGGGAATCAGTCAAGAATGAAATGTCACACTTAAAAAGTTATAGTTATCTTCATTTAGGCCTTTGTGTGGCAATTGTGTGGCTTAACAAACAGTCATGTTTATTGTTTATTATACTTAATATGCTGGTAGGTGGATTTTCTTATTTTTATGCAGAATCAGGCAAAGCTGCTTCCCTTTGTTTCTAGGTTGTCTTTGTGTTGAGCCCAGCTAACCAGCTGCTGGCTGTAGCTTCATATTTACCGTGCAGAGATAAGAGCGGCATAATATGAGACAGTTTTGTGGAAATCATGTTTTATCTCACAGAGCAATTTTGGTTTTGGTATTACATCATCACAAGCGCTGTAAATGATACCCAGGCCTGCTAATAATGTATAAAATACTCTATAAGACGTGTAACTGCATTTTGCTTTCTTCTAAATTTAACCATTTGCGGTGTTCCACTGTAATGAAGAGGCCGCCTGTTTCCTAATTGGACATTGAAAATCCATTAGGATGCTTTTCAAAGTTCAAGATCTGAGTCTGAAAGCACGCGTTTGTTTGTTTGTGTGTGTGTGTGTGTGTGTGTGTGAGGAGCTCCGTGACTCAGTGAAGGGTTTTCTGTTGATGTGTTTACATGCTGCAGCAGCTGCTACTCTCTTTTTTTCCCTTTCCACTCATATGCTCTCCTCTGCCGCTGAGTAATGTCTCCTCTTTTTTATGTTAAAAAGGAAACTGCTGCTGTAGCTGGAGAGGATACAAACAAGCATAACGTAAAAAAGACATCTGGACGTAAAGCTCTGTCGGATTAGTTGTTCATATCAGAGAAACTTTATAGAGAATATTAAATAAAAGACACATCAGGAAGAAATCATCAAATGTCCAAAAAGTTATATTTGGACTAAATGCTGATTTAGCAGAGAAAATATAGAAATGGCATTTTTGAAACGCAAGAGTGGAAAAAAACATATTTTTTAATCAGAGAAATGCAAGAAAACTGCCCAGTTTCTATTTAAAGTGAAGCAAAATATTTCATGATCCAAAGATTAATATACAGAATGCACTTAGGGAAAATGGTATTTACTGTTTAATAGCTTCACATTCTATCAGTACATTAAAACAGTAAAGCTCTGTGAAATACTCATGCACCACACACTGCACCTCTCCTGGTCTTTCAAACACAGACCTGCCTTCTGTCAGTTTGACTCCACTGACAGGGGTCTGACATGGACAGGGGTCGTGTCTCGGCTAATGGCCGCAGTTGTCAGAAAGGTCAGAAGTCGAATCTCAGTGTAACAGTCAAAACCAACCACTTCCTGTTGTAGTGGCCCTGTGCTGTGTCAGTAGCCTTTTTGTGCAGTGTTTCTTTAACACTGGTTCTGGTCCCAAAATAGTTTCTGCTGTTTTATAATGAGATGGAAACTACACTGAGCATTTAGATATTTATGTTTGCTACAACCTGTTAAGGGCCTATTAGCACGTGATTAAATGCAACATGTTTTTTTTACCGGAGGGCTAATTGTGGGTGATCCAATTCATTGATTTTTCTTACAGTGCAATTTCCCAGCTGAACCCATCACCTTCCCCGACACCAGTAACCCACACTGTGTTGACAATTACCGCATGAGATTCAAGTTACGGATTTGGTTTCCTCTCTGATGTCCATTCACTTTTCGTAAGCCGCAGTAATGAAAGCAGAGCAGGCCATTGCTTTGCAAAAGCATTAAAGGTTCAGCCAGATCATGAAATGAGAAGTCATTTCAATTCAACAGGCCATACTGCTCATTTTAAAAACATGAAATTGGATCGAGCTCTTTCAGTGCAAATGTCTTTTACGAAATAATCCCCTTTGTTATCTTCCAAAAGTGGTGTAAGAAGTGAATGTAGACTGAGTGAGAAACGTTGCATCGCTTTACAACACTCAATACTCTGTTTCACATCTCGGCTGTGAATAAACCCTGTAATGAATTTACCCCCTCATCTTCTTTTTTAACTGTAATTAACACTGAAATTTACTTCACAACCGTGAACCCAAGTTAGTCCAGTGATTAAAGACCAGGGTGGGATACAGGGTTTCTGCAGTGAGGGAAGTGCTTGTATCTGTGTGGTGAATGATGGTCTAAGTCACGGGTTCGACAGCTGTAACTCCTGCTGCTATCTGGCTGAATGGTTTCAGTGAGCTTTTTAATCAGCTTGGCCCTCCTCTGGTATTAGTAGGTGATTAAATGAATTAGTAGGACCTGGAGACATAAGCACTGGCCTCGCACACAGGGGGTCTCTGGGACTCAGTGGGCCATGGTGGTGGGGTTACGGGCGGTGTTTGGAGGGGGCAGAGTGGAAGGACACTTTTGTCTCCTTTTGCTGAGGCCACTGTTTCACGAGCAGGCATGCGTATGTGCACACACACACACACACACACACACACTTTCTAATGACATTGAGTGGTTTGTTCAAATCACACGAACACACACGCATGAAGATAAAACGCAGACACACAGACACACTCTGTCAGACACACTAGACCATTGTGCGGGACACTGCCGCCAGTGTGTCTCCGTGTGTAGCGTCCTGACATGGCACACGCCTCCTCGCTGCTAAATGTCATGCACTGATACATTATTGGTGATGCAAAGTGCAACAAGTGTGTGCGTTTGTCTGTGTTTCAGCGTACTTCAGTATTTTGTATTTTGCGGCGGTCAAACTGTGACATTGGGTTCTAGACGCTTGACCACATGAAAAGACATTTGAATATGGCGTCTTGGTTTCTGACACTGCAGAGACAGAGAGTACTGATTGTTAATCAATAAAGTAATGGCCCAACTATTCAGTAATCAGTAACCATTAGTTGCAGCTATTGTCTGTAGGTAGTTGAATGATCTTCCCTGAAGGAGCCCAACTGTCCATTATTTTATTTCATATTTCTTTATTTTAATTCAAGATTAATTGTTTCAGTCTGTTGTAATAATTGTAATATATCTTAACACACTGTACCTTTTTGCAAGTGCTGCAATTTAAACTTACTAAACATGATTGATGACGACCTGTGTAGTTTATCACCTTCAGAGAAGGTGATAAATGACCATCGCAGAGCTCAAATGAAATTGCTTTTTTTATTCAAAACCCACAAACATTAACTGTCATATAAAACAAAGAGAAAGTAATAAACCTTTGTGTTGTGTTGTGTTGATTGTGTTACAATTTTAGCCTGAAAATAATCAGGGAAACTGTAGCTGTTCGACTAATTGTCAACTTCTTTCATTTCTACTCTGTTTCACTGTAGACGTCCTCTTTTCTCACGTGTTTGCCGCCTCCTGCTCAGTCGTGTGTCTTTGTCTGTGTACGTGTTTGTCTTTGCATCTGCCCGTGTCAGGCAGCGACTGATAACAGCATTAGGGTGTCTCCTCCTAACAGCAGATGATGTACTGTGATGGGGGGGACAGGCGACTGTGAAAGTCACCAGCCGCACAAACACATTGACTCTTTTGTGGTCGAGTCATGGTGAGCTGCTGATTGAGTCACGAGCTTAGTGAGGAGAGTTTTCATACTTTGGCAGAGACTCGCACCTCTTTGTTGCAGTCTGGACTTTAACAGGTGAATTAAACGCCTGCAAAGAAGACAAATTAACCTTCTCAAGAAAATATAATCACTGTAGTCATGAAAAGCATTATGGGAACATTTATAAAGATGTTAGACATTCATAATAGGATGAAACTGAGTGAATGGGAAGCCTTCAAAAAGACATGGCCTTAATTTGAGCTCTCAGGTGTGCATACTTATTCACATAATAAAAAAAATCTTGTCTCTGTACTTTAAAACCATTTGACCTCTGTCCTGTTATTGTCAGCGTTGGATTTGTCATATTCTCTGCTCCGGGGTGAGGAGAAGGGTAGAGGTGATAAGAGAGAAGATTTAATAACCTTCTTGTTTTTAACCACCGGGCCTCATTTTGAGCTTCAACTTCATTAGGATTAATGTATTCTTTCTCTGCACTAAGACACTGATTCTGTTGGCACTCAGACAAAGACATTCAACACAAGTGACAGACTTCTGCTTGAAAATTCAAATGGAAAAATGCATTTTTAACTTCTTTGAAATTGAATAGATAAGACTGTGTACCTTGCATTGCCTTCATGAATGGGTGATTAACTTTCCACTGACTTCTTCAACTTTTCATGAACTTTCCTCAGAGAACTCTTGATGACTGCACACAGTGTATTTAGATGATTGAGATGAGTGTTTTAAAGCGAGTGAATACGTGGCCTGACAATTAGAGATAAAACTTCAGTCTTCAGTTTCTGATATTGTTTCCACTGTTTGTCTTCCGCCTTGTACTCAATCCAACTCCATTAACTTGCATTGTCTGTTGCTTTAAACTTTATCGCACAGTCTTCATCAGTGGCTGGTGATTTCTCATGGAGACATATGTAGAAGCTTTGTTATTTTTTTATTCCATAGCAATTTTAGGCTTTCTGTGAGGGACAATGTTCAGGACTGTACTCACTCAATCTAGTCATTTTGCTTGGTTGTTACACTAAAACCTTTCCATTTTCAATCAGTATTTGGTGGCGTGGCCAGGAGTGTTTGTGGATGAGAGGCGTAGAAACAGTGATGTGTTTTTAAAACTTAAATATAGTTCTATGGATGCAGTCGTGGTTGACTTGTTACAGTATTTATCACATACTGTGTGTTGTATTATTTTGTTGGTAGCAAGTGGACCTTGAGTTGAAATAGTTTTGTCAGATTGAATGACTGCTGCTGGCAAATATGCAAGTTGAGGTGCATGTGGCAAAGCAATGAAAACTATGTGGAAAACTAGCAGTGGATCAGTGAATGTGGAGAAAATCAGCACAGTTAATATTAATAAGAGGTTTTTGATGAATTCCTGCCCATCGTGTATTATGTGCGGTGTGACGCACTGTCCTGCCGTTATCTATACGTTTAGTGAACTGCCCTCTGTTCCAAATCACCGTCATGATGATGATGAAAGATCTACAATGACCTCAATCCATCTGGTTGTGGAGATATTAGTGAATTAAAGCTGATGTCAGCACCGCGCACACGGACACGGGGCTGGTTAAATGTTCTGGTTTCGTTTCCTGTCCTTGAGACGACATTTTGGCCTCAGAAGTGTGGAAGCTATTGAAAACCCACAGGCGCGTTATAATTGTCAGTGATGAAAAGGAGAAAATGGATCATAAGGACCTGAGTGCTCCGTGACAGAGCCTTTGTACTGAACCATCAGGCGGCCATGACAGGCAAAAAATGTTTAACTCGTCTTTTTTTTTTCAGCTTCATGCAGTGACCTTGGAAAATGTGAGCTGTTTGTTATCATATTGTGTTTTTGATGTTGTCTTTCTGCATTTCTGTAATATGCAGTGCCTGTTCTAAACCCGCCTGTGTGGAATGGACAGTTTGCTTGGCCTGTGAAAAGTGTTCTGCAGGACTCTGCATGCAGAACCCCGAAGCTGCGTCACCCCTGCTGCACAAAGAGCTGTTCAACTCTCTATTCAAAGTTTGGTGAAGCTTGGAATGGAATACCGAACTGGAGAATAAGTTGTTGTTGCCGTTGCTGAGAATGGGCTTTTGTCATGATGAGCAACGTCCATTACATTGAAGAGTCTCAGCCGGCGCTGCTACAGACTGCTAGTTGCCCCTTTATTAAATACAAATTGCTCCAAATCCCCATACAGGCAGACAGACAGAGATTTCTGGAATCAGGAGATAATATACTTTCTCTTATTGTTCCGGTCTGGCAGGTTTGCAAGAGAAACAAGCAAGTCAATGATGGTTTGATGCTGAAAGGTAACGCATACAGGTGTTTTTTAGGCAAAGAGCATTTTCTAAAGTCCAAACCGCTCCTGTCTTATTCAGCCCTGTGAGAGGCGGAGGTGCATTTTTGTGATCTTGTAATCACAACAAAGTAGAGGGAGTTTCATGATAATGACGGCAGCCAGCAATTTATGAAAACAACGACCTGAAACAAAACAGAGACGAAACAAGACTGTGTCTGTGGTTTCCTTTGGGCTTAAATGCAGTTTACTCATAGATGTAACAACTTGATGACCGGTGTCTGACCTGCTTTTTTTCCCTTTTTAAAGAATCAGTATAACATTTTGGCTGTGCCTTTTCCATGGAAATGTGAAATAGCATCCTTATCTGCAGCGAGAGCTGATTGAGGTCAATCTGTGATTTGCTGCCATGGTCCCGGGGAGCTGTCGTGATATCACCAGAGGGCTTACAGTTATTCAAAGTTCCCCCCTATGTTTTACATATCTTCAAACAGTTTGTCTTCTGCCTCCTGTGAGGACATCATATCAACGACACTGAATATTTGCTCTATCTGTGTCTTTTCATGCACTGCTGAAGCTCTTAATGGGCAAAGCAATTTCCCTTTGGGGCTGCATATGTTTTATTCTCTTCTATCTTAACTGTTCAGAAAATGCCGAAGGCTGCGCTAATGTCATTTATTTGTTCAGCTGTTGTTAACGTCACAGAATCAAGACCACACATCAGCACACAGACTTCCCTTTTTGAATTTCATAATATGTCTCGCCTGTTATCTGCTGTCTCTCTGTCAAATGTACACTTCCTGTGTCATTGCCCCTAGAACAATGCGTGATACAAACCTAGCCTGACAAGATGTGAAACCACTGTGCAACCGTTTTGATCAGTGTTGTAACAAAAGCACAAATAAAATAAAGTTGGAGAGCAAAGAAAGCAGCATAGTCCTGGACTCCTGCTGTTGTGTATTCATGACAGTGCTCATTTTAACGACTGTAAGCTTAGTTTCAGAAGTTGCGAGGGGGTGTAAAGTCAACAATAAGGGTAGTCCAACAAAATATTGGATATAAGTGCACTATCCCTGCCTTACAATCCAAGTCCAACACTTTCACATCTAAACGTCTGTTATATTCAAGCTGTTGACTGTTGTTCACAAATGCTGATTAATCTTCCAAGTGATAGGTAAATCTCTCTGTATTTCATAGCACACTGGAGTTTTAAATCTGATGTTGCGTTACATTAATCAGTATGAATTGGTTTAGAATTTGAGGAAGTGAACAGTCGTAGTGACGGAGACAAAGAGGCTACAGCAACTATAAATGGCGAAGCATCTAAGAAAAGATTCTGATGTTCCAGATAAAAAAGGTCATTTAGAGGAAGAATTAAAACGTGAAGTGATTGACGGTGAGGGCATTCAATATGACATGCACCAGTCCAAAGTGTTTATGTAATTACGCTTACCGCCAGAGGGGGCACACAAATGTACTGCGCTGCTTGAGACCAGATACCTAATTATTCATGTGTGTGCATTTTTTACAAACACTTTTCTTATTTATGAAGCAAAACAAATAATTTTTTACATTGTGAAGTCTGTTGAGGCAAAATAGTGATTTGTATAAATAAATAAATAAGATAAATAGTTTTAGAAATTATGATTTGCCTATCATCTGTCTATGCTGTTGCAAACCTTTACAAAAATCCAGATTTTGACAGTACAGCCGTTTTCAGACATGACCTGGGGGTGAGGTCCGGAGAATTGAGTATGGACAGATGTTTGCATCTGTTGTGCGTTAGAATCCCCCCCCCCAGTTGCTCGCGGTGAATCCAGCGGGGGATTCCCTGCTGTGTTCACACATCGACTTCTCCTGGATTTCTACGGACATTATACTAGGGGGCCAGGCCGAGAAAGTCAGCAGAAACTACGGAGGTCTCACTCGGACATTTGCGTTCACACATGCACACAATACAGTGTAACTCAGGAACTGAGTTCAGTGCATGTCTGAAAGCAGCTTACGTGATGTAAAAGCTGACTGATAAAATGATTTTGGTTGTCAGTCTCTGACTAATGCAGATGCTTGTGTTGCTTTTCTTGTCTCTGTTTCTACTGTGTGTGTGTGTGTGTGTGTGTGTGTGTGTGTGTGTGTGTGTGTGTGTGTGTGTGTGTGTGTGTGTGTGTGTGTGTGTGTGTGTGTGTGTGTGTGTGTGTGTGTGTGTGTGTGTGTGTGTGAGTAATATCATTACCTCTGCTCTGATTCCCCTGATTTGATCAGCAGTAGCTCCTGGGTTTCTTATTCTCTGTGCTAATGCCACTCATCATCAAAGACGGCTTGAGAAAACACTGGACGTTCCTTGTTTGTCGCACGTCTTTTCTGAAGTTAATTCACTTTAATATTAGATAAGATAACCCTGTAATGTCTGCTCACGCGGCAATTTGTCCTGCATCACGTGCTTTGACAATCACTTACCATCGACCTGGTTTAAAACATAAAAGAACATCTACAACTGCATTGAGGAGCATATGTAACAATCTGCAGACATTGAGTGATGTGTGTGTTGTTATAGTCCATGTTAGAGTGTAAATGTGTGTGTTGGAGGAGAGGTTTCAGTTTGTTGGATAGGTTGATTGTCTCACGTCTTGAGTGGTGGGGGTGCATGTGAAGGGAGTGATTAATCACTTCCTTTCACTTTGTTGATTAACTTTTGTTGAAGACTGGGTAATTAAAGAGTAAAGCGCCTCCTAGAGGGCAGAAGTTTGTTCTCCTCATGTAGGACATGATAAGTCTCCGGGTGGTTTTATTAGTCAATCTTATGATTTGCTTAGTTTTGCTCAGATTGATGGAGCAGATCTCCAGACGTCACGTGACCCTTACTCTAGTGTTTGGGTGAAAGGTCACTGAACCAGGTTGAGCTTCTGCATTGAATGATACTTTGTCTGTTAGAGCAGAAAAACTGAGTAACTGAGAAAGTTTCAAAAACTGCACTAAAATGACCTAAGTCACCAAAGTTGAACTTTTTTGCAGATGGTTAGTCTCTGACCTTCTTCTTCTTTGTTCGGTTTATTGGCGCGTGGCAACCAACGTCAAAGAACTGCACAGGCTTATTGTACACCCTCAGGCGTTTGAATGATGATGTTTGCTTTGATGATTGCTATTCTGTGCTCACATCTCAGAGGAAAAGAGAGAAGGGCACATATTGTCTTGGGCAATTCGCAGCGCATCAAAGGAACATTGAACCTTTTTGCATTTTACCAAAATCAATCATGTTGTAAAATAAAGCAGTGCACGAAAAATGTTTGATAGATGTCAGTGATTTTGGGTTGTGTTCACTCTTAGATCCAGTTTGTTTGTTGACCTTTTTCCTCCACTGTGTGTTTCAGTTTTGACTGCTATTGTAATATTAGTTAAAACTCTTTGATATCTGTATTATAATCATATCAATGCTGCATATTTAGTTTGTCTTTCTATGTTGAGTTTGCAGGTTCTCCCTGTGTCTGCAGCTGCTCTGGTCCCATTGTCCAAAAACATGTGAATTGATGTTAGGTTAATTGGAGGCTGTACATATGAATGTAAGAGTGAATGCTTGTTTGTCTCTGTATGTTGTCCCTGTGATACGTAGACGACCTGTCCACGGTGTTACCCGCCACTTGCTCAATGTCAGCTGGGATTGGCTCCAGGTCTCCCGTGACCCTCAAGGGATAAGCAGTATATATAATGGATGGATGGAGTCTGATTTTACTTGTAATCATTTAAGCGAAAACACACTCTGATGATTTCTTTGTAAACTGAATCATCCTGAAAAATCCATCGAAATAAAGTATAACGTTCTTTCTCATCTTGTAAAACAAAGTGAAAATTCCTGGATCTGCCACCTGATCCGGATCTGCTCTGAAACATAAAGGGCTCTTCCTTGGCCCATGACCCACCCCTCCACCGTTCAATAAAATTCGAACAAACGAAAAACATACCCTCCTTTTTGGAGGTCATGACTAAATAACTTAATCACATAGAATGCACAAAAACTGCATAAATAAAGATGAAGAACACGCTTGGAAGAGAAATATATGTTGTACCTAGTATTGGCCTAGTGAGTCTAGTCCAATGTAAAGCAAGGTATGTTGAATGATGATTGAACTTAAATGATTAATTTCAACATATCGACCAGAATTTAGAAAGATCTGATAAAGTATTTAAAAGTTTTCATCCTGCCAATAACAGTATTTCAGCTTCTGCTGGCTCATATCCTCCAAAATCTGAAATGTTAACAGACTTTTTTATTCACAACCTACAAATGAAACTGTGGCAGACTGCTCAGCACTCAGTGTTTCTTCATCTGCCGTCCTCCGTCTTCCGTGAAAGATTTTGCAGAGGGGAGAAAAAAAAAAAATTGCTGACAGCTTTAGTTTGAAATTCCTCCAGAATAATTTGAGACCCTGCTGCTAATCCTCTTGTGAGCGACCTTTGGATCTCGACCCGGTCTTTACAATTCATTTGCTGTAAACCAATTTGCTGTGTTAAACACACCTCTCAGCTGTTTCACACAAGCCCCCCCAATCTCCATCTCCACTTGTCATCTGCTAAATAGGTTGTGTAACTGGGGGAAGTTGAGGGTGTGTGTTTGCATCACTGTGATGTAAACTTTTGGAACAGTTTGGAAAGGTTTTGTCTGGATGCCTTTCTGAGTTACTCACTTGGCTGCGACTTGATAATGTTAGATATGACATCTGTTCACTGGCGCACAAGCTTTGCTGGTTAACAGAGTGATGCTGTAGGAAGTGATGTACTGCTTGTTTCCTGTCCATGTTTTTAGCAGTAGATAGGTGGTTTTTAACTGTAAAGGAAATGTCATGCAGGTTTGGTGGCAGACCGAGTGGATGTAGCTCAGCACTGTGGAGCGTTTCATCAGGCGATGCTGCTGCTGGGTGCAGGGTTTCATTAGTGACGGTTGCAGAAATGAGGAAATATTTACCAGTCTGTATGAAATAGTAGGTAAGAGCGTGTTTCATTCACAAACCATGCACATTTTGTAAACTATGGAAATCATAATGTTGTGTGTGTGTGTGTGTGTGCGTGTGTGTGTGCGTGTGCGTGTGCGCGTGCATGCTAAGTTATTAGGAAGGGCTGGACTTTTTAAGAGAATGTTTTCTGGCTGCAGTGATAAAATGTCCGCACATTGTTAAGAGTGCTGTTCAGAGGAAGTGGTGTGACTAAGCTCGATCACTTAGTCTGACCACAGAATACTGTATGTTTTCATTTACTCTGTATATAGTGAGTTTAATTATGTTATCCAAAGGAACTTGACTGACAAGTTTCATACAGTACACACAATCTGACAGTGCAGGTTTAAATCAGTCAAAAAAATGTTTTCCATTGTAACAGTCACAAGGTAACAATGAAGTGGAAAATCCTCGCTGCAGCTCACTGACCTGGTTCTTCTTTTCTCCCCTCTTAATCAGTTTCTCATCGTACTGGTGTCTACTTGTCGTGTTCAGGAAGCGGTTAACCTTCATGCAGGCTGGTAGAATGAGATCTATAACGGCTCTCGAAGCAAATGGAAAATTGAGACTGCAACTGTTCTCTTAGGGGTACATTTATACACTTACCTGCACCTTGAAAGGTATCATCGTGACGGCTGGAAAAATATGCACGTTAATGGAAGAACCTCGCTGTTGGTGAGAACAGAAATATATTTTTATTTGCTCTTTCTAGCATCACGATAGACGACACAGTTTGAAGAAAATGCTGAGACAACATGAAAACAGTTAATCAGCGACTGGGTCCATGGTAGCTTGAACTTTGCTCTTTCTAATGAGGCCACCGAAATGCCTCTCTGTGCACTTTTCAAACCATGCTCACTTTAAATTATCAATGTTTCCCCAGTGGCCAGAGATTTACTCCAAGTATTAAACCGTATTAAACAAAGCTCCAAGTAGTTAAAATTTGTGGCTGATATTTTTATGAACAGCAGGTTTTCTCTTTCTGTCTCCTCTCTCAGAACGTCTACCACAGCTGAAAGGATGAGGATGACGATGGTGGAAGGAGGCCGCAGCCGAAGGTGCAGCCCTCGCTAGAAAAACAACATTCTCCCCCAGTTTCACCCCTCCGTCATCACCCCTTCACCACTGCGGTCCCGTCCCCCTGCCGTCATGGCCAACCACTTGGAGCTGATCCAGGAGCTGCAGCAGCTGGACAAGGTGCCCAGCCTGGAGAGGCTGAGGACAGCCCAAAAGCGGCGTACGCAGCAGCTGAAGAGATGGGCCGTGTATGAGAAGGAGATGCAGAACAAGAAGCGAAAGGCAGACAAGAAGGGACGCAACGCCAACAACTTCCAGCAAGGAGAGTCCAAGAGGCACGTGTCGTTCGCCGCCAGCGTGGCGCTTCTGGAGGCATCGGCCAGGAATGATCCAGATGAAGGTAAGGGCAGTGAAAAAAAGATTTAGGATTTGTGCAAATTATAAAATAGAAGTATAGATTAATGGCTACACAGCTGCAGTTAAACCACATGACTGATTGGCAAACATAATATATGCACTGGAGATTTACTTTGGTTGTAACAAGGCAACTAAGTTAGAAATATGCGCTGGGCTTTCATTCATGAGCTCGGAGTGAAACTCGGCACAGAGCTCAGTGATGACACATTTGAATAATTACTTTAATTTCTGCCCAACCTCACTTCTTCAGCTGGATATCAGAATGCCAAGGTCAGGAAAACGATTAGCTGGGCCTGCCCACTTAAACTGCCAGGGGAAGTCTCTCCATTCTAGCTGAATTTATTCTGTGAGGAAACTGTTTTATCATCGGGACATAATGGAGTTGTCACACTGAGATGAAACTTTGTCAGTCTTTTAATTAAAATGTCTATGGACGGTGTCCCCCTATTTGGAGATAATAATTGTTTTCCTCCCCAACGAAGCTGTGGCTGAGCTAACAATGTGTCAGGGATGCAGGGATGATAAAAGGCTGCTTATCTTTTAGATATAGCATCTCATTTAACTTCACTTTGACTTGAAATTAGATTGAACTTGTTTTATCACAACGGATGCAGCCCACGGCAACTGTGCACGCTATCTCTACAGATATGGAAACAAGCACAGGGGTTATTTATTGTCACCGTCTTTCTTACGGAGCAGAAGCTGTGCTACACTGTGCAAACACATTTACAAGAACTGGCATGTAGACGCTCCAGCTGGAGAGAGACTCAGAGGGAGGCTTGGGATTGGTGTTGCCTGGATGTCCTTTGGGATTTTACCATCATGTGTAACCCAAATACAGATTTGATAAAAATAGCTCACAGTAGAAAGGATATCACCTCACTGGTTTCAAAGGAAACTCTGCTTTTGTAGGTTCTACACACACAGTGTTGCTGTGTTTAAAGGTTTTGGAAATGGTTTGAACAGTGTTGAAAGGTTTTTGCTGTGCATGGCGATGCTGTGTGTAGTTACCAGAAAGTCTTCTGTGTGTGTCCTTATGTTGGTGTAAAAAACAAGAGGTATAGTCAGAGAGGTGAAACGTCACATGCTATTTACTGTCACATGCAGGAAGTGTATATATATAAGTGTGATTTTATTTTAGGTGTTAGGTGTAAGGTGTAAGTTTATCCAAAGTAACTTTCCAGAATTATTAGCAATAAACTCTGATTAAGAAATTAAACGTGGTCAAGAAAACATTAGACATTAGTGAATCATCACATTTTTCTGAACCTTATGCGAAACAACACATTCTTGTATCAAATGAAGCTAAAATAAATGTGTTTGGATCAGATGGGGATCTGGCCAGGAGGAGGGAGTGTACTGATACGGGGCTGTGCGAGTGCATTAGTTTTTGGGAAGATGACATTTATAAATGGTCCAGTAAATACAGGTTTGTGTTCTGAAGAACTGAATAAAAATGTGACTTCCTTTCTTAAGAAGCGTGGCAGGAGAGGAATTTCCCAACATGCCAATGATACCAAACACACTGCAAAGATCACACAAGAGTTTGTAGAGAGGAGAAAAGTGAAGACTGTGACTTCACCATGTATGTCCCCTGACTGTTTAAATGACTTTTTTAAATCCGAAGCTAGAGCAACAAAAGAGCATTTGTAAAGAAGAAAGAATGAAAGATGATTGATGAATAAAAATCTGGAATGGACAGGGTTGGTTATTGCTAAACATTGTAGTGATCCCGACCAGGTTGGTTACAGCATGGTATAAAGATGGACGACATGACTGCTCCCTAAAAGTGAAGCCAAAGCATCTCAATCGTTACCTGGTGGCTGACTGCCTCCTCCATATTAGTGGATGGGACGTGGACCAAATCAAAAAGTCAAAGTACAAGTTTATACTCAAGTTTGAAATGTTTATTTCAGCAGAACATAGTTAGTTTGGCATCTTCGCTCTGACTTCATCACTTCCCCAGATGTGATTACACTGATATGATGTGGAGTGATGAGCAAATATCTTTGACCCACTGTTGGAGCCTACAGGTGGATGCAGGGGTGTCGATACTGACGCTCGGCAGCGGAGGCGTTGACAAGCAAAGGGAGAGATGGGACATTATTGCCGGTTAAATAGACCGCCAAATTGGGAGGGTGTGTATAGAGGATTGTGGTGAGCGAGGCACATGAGTCTCTGTGTAGCTCGAGTTATCTGCCTGATACTGCAGCTCCATCCGGATCACTACAGTGCAGACTCTGGCCCCAAATCAGCAAGATGGCGTTCGTAGCTGGGATATTTAAGCTCTGGCTAGTAGGAGGAAGTGGAGACACGTCGTCCATCTTTAAAAACAGTCTATGGTTTGGACTCATTAAGAACAAATTTCTTTGTTTTGTTTTGATTTATATGCCGAAGCTTTGTTGGTCCTTTTTGCTGCAGGGGCATAGTAACATTTGCTATCGGCTCTGTTTAATGAGGGTGACCATGAGAGAGGCAGGGAGATAAAAAAGGAAGTGAGGCAGGATGTAGCCCACACAGCTCCACTGGCAGCTGGCTCGCTCAGGAGCCTGATAATCTCCCCCCTCATTCCCTCCGGTCCCCAAATGCTCCATCAGGCATCATGACTCCTCACGCTATGCTGCTCCAGCACCCTGCTCACAGGCTTTAGGCATCTTTGACAAAAAATATATATATATTTGACACCATCATTGATTTTCCTTGCATAGCAATTTTTTAAAGAAGGTTTTGTGAAAAGAGGAAAGAAAATCAAATGTGGCGACATCTCTGAAAACCAGCATCGACTCTGAAATTCCCAAAACACAATGACGAATAAAAAAAAGAAAGAAAGAAAGAAATGGAGCCACCTATCACCTTGTTTTTATGAATAGAAGGAAAGAGAGCGCAGGAGGGAGAAGTAAAAAAGAAAACACAGAGAGAGAGCGTGAGATTGACTTTGACCTGAGGCTGACTCTACCGGCATCAATGCCAAAATAAGATGAGGGCTTTGATTGGCTGGACTGACTCCTATTTGAATCCCTGATTGGTCAGAGTGGATGAGTGAATGTTTTGCTGCTCTTTTTTCTCTGCAGTTGCAGTCAGAGCGTCGTTGTGTTGACTGGAGGGCACGTGTGTAAGCGTACGTTGACAAATGTGTGTGTGGTTATTTGTATGCATGTTGTATAGTTTGAATATATGTGCTGGTTTTTGAGCTTTACTGTATCTCGAACAGTAGGGGGTGTTATTGAAACTATGATTGCTTCATTGTCAGGTGTGCATGTGTCTGTGCTTGTGTGTGTGTGTGTGTGTGTATATTCTTGCTTCCTGACTGTGAAAGCTGTGGGAGCAGACTCACCAGGCCGTGAGGAGATTCAGATAGAGTGAAGCCGCAGAGGACGCAATGTGCACTCAAGCTATGTGTTTGTGTGGCCGTGACAAGGACAGATAAAGAAGAATATTTGATCTTGCATGAATGTAAACAAACTTCTAAGTGTTGTTAGAAAGTCTGTCTCTGTAGCCAGAGATACCCTGAAGGTTTGAGTATGAGGGGATGAGTAGGAAGAGGAAGGAGACGATTGGATGCATTCCAGAGTTTGAGTTCTTGGCCCATTTCATCGCCCTCTTGCCCCCTCACGGTGATGAGGGCTGATGACTGTGAAATTACTGTGAAGCACCTCAGTGTCTCTCTGCGCAGCTCCCTGGTTTTCCTCTCTCCAGAGAGCTGCTATGCTGCAGAGGAGCAGCCACTGGGGTCCGAAGGGACTGTGAACATATACACATAGAGAGAGTGTGGACCGACTCAAACCCCGCCCTGTTATCTTTGAAAAGATCCAATCGAATAGGCAAAGAATGAGAATATCCACAGAATGAGGATAATAAACGGAGAGAAAGTTGTCTTCCTTCTCTTACAGTCATTGTGATCATGTGAACATCGGCTGTGTCCTGCCCTGTTGTGTTTTACCACTCCATGAACCTACTGAGTGTTTTACAGCTCAGTCTTCCCACACTGATTACCTCTAATTTCCAACTGAAAATCACAACTTGTAACTAGATGTTAGAGAAGCCACACACAAAATCCACGTTCCATTTTTAGCCCTGCGGCTTTTGCTCTTGGTTCACCACTTTTTTTTTTTACAGCCATATCATCACCATAAAAATATAGGGGGGCAATAACTCCTGATTTAAGAAAAGCAAAATACTGTAGCAGCGACTAAATCCTCCTGTTTTTCATTTGTGTTCAAATTAGGCCTTGGAGGAGCATTGTCTTCTTCTGCTGCCTTATTAGAGTGGTAAGGCCGTCTCCTCGGAGGCCAGTGATAGGCTTAGCTGCTCGCCGGCATATGGCAGCAGCAGAGTGGCATTAAAAAGACACACAAGAGCAGTGAAAAGAAGACAACGATAAACAAAAATAACAAAGAAGTAAATCTCATGGGATACAAGCAATTTTCAAGAAAGCGCTGACCTTTGACAGTGATGTCTGTTCTGCCTCTTTTCAGTTCTTTTACACTCCATCTCTCAGCAACACATTAAGACACTACATGTAAGTTCCCCTTTACTCTTGGTTTGAATTGGCACTGGAGAGATTTAACAGACTCCTCATGAAGTGACTGAAAAGCAAAGACTGTCAGATGGAGGGAGGACTTTGACAAACACACTACTTTGGATTAAAAATAAAACACTATCATATTCTACACCATATACAGGACCATATTATAGAATGTTATTTATGCAAAGGAAATTTTACTAACTCATTTTAGATCACATGTGGAGATAATACGGAAAAATAACAACAAGTTCAACTGTGTTATTGATTTTCCCTTCAGCGGTGTTGTACGTTTAATTGCTACTGACGCTGGTGCTCCCCACTGTTTGTCCAACATTTCGATGTAATGAAATAGCATGGGAAGCATGGAGCCAAGTCATATTTCTAGCTAATTAACAGCAGCGTTGTTTTTATTTTTTACTGCTGGAGTGCCCCTGTGGTTAGTCTTCTACTTTAGGATAAGAATCTTTATTGTTTGACTAACAAGTAGATCACATGGTTTGATAAAATGGGTAAAAAAGATAAAAGGTTCCTGACAAAGTTGGTTCATACTGAGATGTTCTGATACCGTTTTGTAAAGAGGTCATTTCCAGTTTGTCGCTTTAGCCGGAGCCAACTAAAATGTCAGCAAATTGGCAATATCGAGTTAAATGGCTAAGTGTACTGTTTGCAAGACTTCACTTTCAAGTGGTGGCACTAGTGTTGCCTAGCAATAGGCCATACAACAGTAATAGCATCCATCACTTATATTCTAGTTTAGGAGGAGCCTCCGGAAATCAGTCATCAGGCATGAACACGTTTAGTGAAACATCCCCAGCAACAGTGTTCCAGACATTGGTCACTCTGATCCAATACGGTCTGCACAACGACAACCACCACAACACAAGACAGCCCTGAGTCCTGTTTACAAATGAACACTCAGTGGATCGATTGTTTGGGCCCAAAATATCCATTTTCAGGAGGATACGCTTCATCCATACGACAGTGCATTTTTCATGTCTATTGGCTCAACAGCCAGTTAATTGGAATCTCCCCAGACTTCTGTGTGGCCGCTCTTCTAAGCACCGAAGTCCATTTACCAAAATCTTATTTCTGTGTCACTTCCACCTCCTTATTTACTAGTCCCAATATTTCCTCTTTCATTATTAAGAAGCTGATTAATTAGGAGGTACATACTAACAATTTGTCTGAGGTTGAATACTCTTCTTGTCACTCACGTTGGGGAAAATAAATGTCGGCTAATTAGAGGCTGTCAGTAATAATGACAGAGTGATGAGCTGAAAAACCCTGGTTTTATCTTCAGTGATGATGCAGGTCTTTCAGTGTTGCAGTAATAATCTCGGATCCAGACAAAAGAGAATTGGTAAATTTCAAAGGATTTATACTCACAGACATTTGAGCAGTAAAAGTTGCCTGCAGCTTGTTACCCACAACTTCTTTCAAATACTTTCAAACACTGTAAAACATCGGATGTGATAAAAGGAGCAGAGATATGATGAGAGATTCAGACATGTAGCATTTGATATGCACTGGCTCTCTTTGTCCTTTTTTCTTTGTGGAGTATATGACCTTACGTAGCCTTTTGCTGTTTGATTAGTTTTGTGACAAACCCCCCACCAAAAACATCTTGAATTACTCTGCTATAGATTTGAACAAAGAATGTATATTTCTCAGTACTAACCAGTGATCTGTTGAAGCAGGTTGTTTACTCACATTTCCAGGTAAGCTGATGTGACCTCTGACCTTTGACAAGTGTAGTGTAAGATGGTCGGCCTCTGTTTTGCATCCAAAGAAAAACAATGATGAACAGGACACGGACATATGTATGTTCCTAACACCCTGAGAAATGATGGCATTGCAGTCTAGTTGCTTAAGTTCGTGGAGTGAAAAAGTGCAGGATATAATTTAACATCTAAAAATATGTTGTTTACTGTAGCTTGGTTTATTTAGCTTTGTGCCCTGTCGTCTTCTTCAGTAAAGATCAGACTGGAGCTGAGACAATAATGAATGAATCACTAGTGGGTAGAAACTGAGTCAGCAATAACTTATTGATCAATCATTAAAGTTATTTCTTGAGGAATAAACAATTGGCCCCAGCCTTTTGAAATGAATGTTGTTGCCCCTGTTTCCACTGGTCAAATAACAACATGTGGCTTTTGTCTGCAATGAGAAATGATAAAGTCGGCACTCGCTCTCTGGTCAAATGATTCTGCAGTAGACACAGCTCCAACTCCGATTGGCACTGAGAGAAACATGACACCCGGGTGAATGAGCTGGTTTCTCCTTCTTTATTTTAGCAGTTTTAATGTTGACAAATGTTAATTTCTCTTTGCGATGCTATGACGCACATTGAACTTTCTGGCATCTGAATAGCCATGAACGTTCGTCTGTGTTTTTTTTTCTCTTTCTTGTTTTGTTTTTTACATCTTGGGAACATCATGTAACAGCAATGTTTTTCTTTGTATCGTGTAACAGCAACTGGCAAGTGATTTATCGTCTAACATCGTCTAACATGTGTCACCGGGGAGAAAACAACAGAAAGGCAAAATCCTCTACTGGTAATACTACGTTTACCTGCTTGTTTGGTATAAAACAGGAATATGATTACAAACTGCCATTTAAAAAAATATATATTTTCTGATATTTGATTGACTGAATAATAATTTATTATATAACAGGACAATTATTAGTAAAATACTCAATAGTTGCTGCCTGTGACCCCACTGACTCGCTGCTGACATTTGACCGCTGACTAAAGGGATTTAAGTGTCTCTGTGTTGGCTGAGCTTTCTTATATCTCAATTAAACCTATCAAGCAAAGAATTTGCATTTACTGCATCTAATCTGCCAACATTTTAATAAGCCATATGGTATTTTGTGGATGCTTCCTTCATTTAGTCATTCATGGGACAAGTGTGATCAGTTTCACGACCCCTGCTTCTCTCCTGGTGACTAAAGTGAGGCTCATCATATCGAGGCTACTTCAACACCAGCCCTTTGCATGTTTGCTTTTTCCACTCGTGCATTCCCTGATAATTTTATGCAACAATTCTGAGCGGTTGATTATTTAAGTGGGATTTGACATTTCCCACTCTGAGTGGGGCTGCAACAATGACGGGGTTGAGAGCTGCGGTTTTAATGGATCCTCATGCTTGTGGCATCTATCGAAAGCTTCTGTGATTATGAGGACGAGTCTTATTCTCCTGACAATAGTGTGCTTTTTCTCACCATTTCTCCTGTCAGCTTGTGAGGTTTTGGGCCATACTCTTCTCCTCGTTCTTCTTTTTGTCAGCTCTTTGTGATTAAGGCAGCGTTCATGGAGTCTCTGGCAGCCTAGAGGTCAACAGAACTCTATTCATCTCCACTCTGTCACACTCTTTTGCTTCCCCGCTCATGCTCTGTCACTCTAAATTAACATTCTTCTGGGGGCTCGTCAGGGCGGGCTCCTCCAGGCGCTGCTGCTCGGCCTGGCACACACTGCCACTGCTGTCTCTTCCCGGCCATGCAGGTTCACGTGCCTCTGCCAGGGCAGAGGGGACTGACTCATCCTGGTCACGTTACGTCATTTGGGAACAAGAATACTGAGGAAAAACACAACAATTCAAACACAAAAGTTGAACTAACTGTTGTGTGGGGAATAAATGTTGTGTTGTCTTGTCAGTTGAAAGAGCAGGATTCACTGGGCCATGGAATTATCAGAGCTTCGACTTCTTTAGCGTCATAATTGAACATGTTTCTCGGCCGTGTAACTGTCACAACACAACAACGGCTCATTTATAAAACCTGAGCAATGAACTGACTACCCCTGTTTCATTCTCTCCCTACGCTACATCACTCATTTTTCTGTGTGCATTCATAGTGCTCCCAGGAGATCCACATTATTATTGTTGTTATTCTTTGCTGGGTCAGTTGCAGTCTTTAGTGAACCGTACCGCACTAAGCGATTGTCTGCCAATGAGCTGGCTGAGCTATCTTTCTCTCTCTCCTTCCCTCTCCCTCTCTCTCTCTCTCTCTCTCTGCTCCCCCGTTTCCACATCAGTCAAATCTCCTGGGAGAGCACAGACTCTCAAGTTAACTCTTATTTCCATGGTAACTGAGGCAGACATAGAGAGGTCCAGGCAGCCATGGCCCGGAGCTACTCAGCTGCAAAGGCACAAATTGTGCATCATCATTGCTGCTGCCGTTGCTGCTGCTGCTGCTGCTGCTGCACAGGATGTGGTTCTGGCTGCTGGGCTAACTCGCCGTCACGTTAAACTGTCAAAGGTGGACGTCAAATTTAATGACGCCAATGTCTTGCCAATAAAGATTTCAATGGGACGGAACTGTCATGAGTGTAAAATAAGACAATCCTTTATTAGTGCAGGGGATTTAGCTTTGTTGCGGCACCAAAGAGGACTGTCAAAAAATGGACATCAGTAAAAGTAATAGATGAGTAAACATGTAATGTAAACACAGGAAATTTAGTTTTGTTAAATATAACATGTCGAAAATCATTCAAACCTGGGATAATGAGATCAAGGCGATGGATTCTAAAGGACCAAACGCATTTACTTTTGGTTTTCAAAGTAAATTTAATTTCAAGTGATATCAAAAGGGTCTTAAACGTCCTGTAGCTGTCGACACCCTGCATGAAAGTTACTGTCAGTTATTGTTTTCAACAATTTAAATCTTGTTTTACAAGTCAAACTGTCTTTTATCAGTTCCTTTGAAATCCCAGTTGCTATGACGCGTCCACATCCATCTCGTCTCAGGCGGCACGGCAGCCTCACCACATCCTCACCACTGACGGGAATTGAAGCGAATACCTGTCTGAGTGACGGAGCCGTTTAAATGGCAGAGTGAGTCGGACTTGATCCACTGCTGCCAATCCCCCGAACGCCATTTCAGCACGCCGCTGCTCCCCCACTCTTTTTAAAACCATCCTCCAGTGTCTCGCCAACTGCCCATCACCCCCCCTCCACTATAAATCCTGCAATAGGATTCAGGATTATTCAGTGAGGATTAGGCCTAACCAAACCAAACCGGACGGGGACATCATTAACAAGATGATAATAAAGTCTAGAACTATGTATGTGCTGAAGCTACAAAAAAGCACACACAGTACTGAAGGTGAGAAACGTTTGAGATGTTTTAATTTGAAGATAAGTAATTTCATGTTTGAGTTAAAAATACTCTGAAATAAGGGTCAACATTTTGCCTTTCAGATCTTGAACTAAACTGTCAGTTAACTGTATATTTATATATTTGAATTATGAGCTGATCTAGCCCTTTGAAGAAGTGAAAATCTTTACTTATTAGTTACACGTCTTGAAAAATAAACTTAAATGGATTTGATAAGGGATTGAAAATAACCCACAGTCAGAGGTCAGATTAGATTATAGATTTTAATTTGATAAAATACCTAATACTAAGCCAAGTCAACTGAAAAACCCTTTATCACTTATTACGGAAGCTGTGGAGTGGAGCTGAGCTGGGATGAACAAATGCCAACCCCTGCAGCTCTTTGTATCCGTGGAGCTGTCAATCAAAAGAGGCCAAAAATACACCCAGCTTTAACCCTTAGATATTGTGTGATGCAACTATTGTTTCAGAATTGCCACGATGACGCATTAGAATCAGTCAAATTACCTGGCTGAATCTGTTTTTCTAGAAATTTAGAGATTCACTCTTGTCAGTTGTCATAGTGACACACAAGAGATCACAAGAGATCACAGCTTAGGCTCATATTAAGTTAATAAACAGATATTCATGAATTCTGCTGGTGTGAACTTTGGCCTGACAAGTTTGACCGAACAACACGTTTTTTTCAGAGCTGAAAAGAAACCCTGACACTGTGATAGTTACATATATATACTTGAAGTTAATTCAAATGACTTAAATTTAGAATAAACTTCATGTTTTAAGTTTTATTATGCCTCTAAACCAGTGGCAGCTGTGACCAGAGACATTATGCTTTGGTCCTGTCCCATTCTTGTCAACACAATATATCAAGAGATTTTCTTCAAATGTGGCATTAACATTCACAAAGATTCAGATAAGAACTGATTAGAAATTTGGTGATCAAAGGTTAAGGTCCCTGTGACCTCACAAAACAAGTTTTAATTCTGCCGAGCAGGTTTTGTTTTCATCTGCGTTTGTGTGTGAGTTTGGACCGGCCAGCAATGCAGACAGGTGCATTTCAATCCCAGTGTCAGTGGATGTGGGAGGGCTGACGTGTCAAAGGAACTGGCACAAATTTCATAGGAACTGATAAGAGACTGTTTTGTCTGTGGGAGCAAAACAGTTTCTCTTTTTACCTCAACCCAGGAGGTGATGTTTTCATCTGCGCTTCTTTGATTGTCAGCTGGATGCGGAAAAACCACTGAACTGATTCCCATAAAATTTTGCGGAGGGGTACGGTCTGACCCAAGGAAGGACAGAGATAATGTTGAAGCAGATTCCAATGCTTGATTTGGGGCATTATCCTCGGTGGAGGTGTGCTCACTCTGAACGATCCTCTTTTAAAAGAAGTTAAACAATATTTATGACAAAATAATAGCTTCTAATTAATTCCTTAATTCTTTATTTTTTACTACATACAGTGTGTGTATTGAGTCTTGACAGACATGGACATAACCTGCAACTTGACTCGTGGGCTGAGGTGGTGATTCACTGCCAGATAACAGCCTCCTGGGATTAGTCAGCGTGTCCATAATGTCAATGGGCAACCTGAAAGATTTACTTAATGTTAATTAAATTATGAAAAGTGCCTCAAATCTGCCCCAGTTTTAAGAGTAAGTACCAATCAGCTTTTACTAATCAAAACCTGAGATCTTTGGATTATGTTGTTTTTATTCTCCCTCAGTGTTTTTAATTTGTTCCCAGTGACCAAGAAAACACCTGCTGCCTCCCAACCCACATTTTGTCGTGTCTTCCCGTCGCCGTCCCTTCTGTGCCACATGACTACATCTGTTCAACTCGCCTAACATACAATTAAAGTCCCTTAATAGCTCATCGTGTGGAGGAAAATTATAACACACAGTGGAATACTAATTATATCAATGATCCTCCCTCACGATGTCCTACTAAAACCAATGTCATTCAGCTGCTACTTATAAACGTGCCGAGTGGCCTTCTTTTCTGCACCCCCGACAGGAAGACAAAGCTAATGGGCCTGTTTGGGACAAAATTATTTTATATTCTGCAAACTACTGCTCTGTTTGTCAGTTTAAAGCAATTGGATTGTTCTGAGATTACAGATTCTCATTTCTGAGAACTGACTCACAATATCAGCCTTTTCCATTTGCAGTAAATTAGCGAAAGAATTAACAAAATGACGTTGTGACAAAACCTAATCATGACATTAGTGAATAGTAGAAATGTTTTCTATCAATTACCCCAGTGTGGTGAGTTGATGAGAACTTTGTCAGAGAACAGAGCGTTACACACACGTTCAAAATGTATAAAACAATTTAAAGCAAATAGTTTTCAGCAATGTAAAACATCACACTAGAATTTAAAGAAACTCTTATAATTCCAACTGACATAGTAGAACATTTCCATCATTACCATGTGTTTAGATAATTTGAAGTGAACTAAAAATATATAGTCATTATTTATAGACTTATTTCAGATCTTAGTCATGACATTTAAATTTAAGATAATCGATCTTCTTCCTATATTTAAAGGCTGCAGAAATAAGCAGTGAATACAAATAACATCCATTAAAATTGTTTCACTTTATAAGTTGATGGCTTTCCTTTTGAAGTATTTGGTTCTTCACCTGGGAGGGTTTGGAGATTTTTCTCTGGGTTTGTCGTTGTATGAATGAAAGTGAAACTATTAATACCACCTGCTTTGCATCATGTGAACAAATGGACAGACAGTTATCTAATGAGTGCCCAGAGTAAGGTTCATATCCACTTCACTGTGGCATTAGTGTACGTATCCCTGGTATTTGTTTTGACTTGTGAACACATGTTGGGGACGTTTGTCCTTGAAACACCAACTTTGATGCGTCTTTAAACCGATGTTGTGGAAAACACCATCTCAGAGGCTCAGGCTTAGACTCTGCTTCCTCTAATATGTCCAGAATGTTTTCATCTCCTTCTGAAAACATGCTATAGGTTGATGGAAGTGAGGGGATTTGAACTGTATATGTAACAGAGTCACTGTGAGCAGCCTCGTGTTTGACCCCTGTCTCTGTATTTCATTTAAATCATATTAAAATGCTTTACACTGCACCTACGACTATAACACACTCGCTCGAATCTGCCCTCTCACCAGAACATCAGTGTTTCAGGATGATTATAAACCACAGTGACATTTTATGTACAGGTTCATTCTCTCCCGTCCCAGGTTTCAGCTCGTCTCTGTGATTTGAGGGATTCTGGGATTCTCTGATTGCTGCTTCTTTGATAAGGTGAAGAGAGATTCACTTTAAGGAAAATAAATCCTCCTCTTTAACTTACTTCTTACATTTGAACTCACGTAGCCCCTCTCAAATCATCATCTTTACTTTATCCTCCCTTCACTGACTGTATGAGCCTATGGGCAGATCAGCATGAGTCAGCATCCCAAGCTCAACCCTGACCATAAGGACATGCACGCTGCTGTTATCCTCTTCACTCAGCTGCAAAACAAAATATTCATCTTCCATGATAAACGTCACGCAGAGTGTTATGCATTGTGTTTCTTTCTGTACGTCAGCTCGAGATTGTACAATCCTCGGCTGATGTCATAGATCAGAGCGTCTGTGCGTGTGATTGGCCGTGATATGAAGCTTCCTCATCTATTGTATGTCAGCGATGTTTTGAATGGGAGGAAGAAGGCTCATCAACATCAATCCTGACATGAACTCTCTGAAAGATCCCGATCTGTGCAAATGCAAACACAGAAAGTTATCGTACTTGTACAGGAGTGTGATAGGATTTGATTTATCTATAGTAAACGATTGTGTGCAGTGTGACGAATGACAACACAAACCAGGCTTGTAAAAAGACGAGACTAAACGATTTGAATTTCAAATTCTTAGATTTTTTTACATCTAATTTTGCCTGAAGATTTAAAGAAAGCTATTGTTAACGTGTATTTATTGATCTTTTACTGATTATAAACATACAATACAACACAGACACATTAAAAACTGTAGCGAAACAAACAGTTACGTCAAATATCGATCAGTCCCAAATGTTTTGTTTTTCATTTAATCTATTATTATATAATTTGGTCTGTAAAATTTCATAAAACAACTTAATCACTCCCCCATATGATTACACAGGAATGATGGGAGTGATGAGCAAATACTTGTAACCCCCCGTTGGAGCCTACAGGTGGATGCTGGGATGGTGGAGGGGCTGAAGCAACTGGTAGCAATACTGCAGCAGCAGTGAGAGCAAAGGGGATGATGATAAATTTCTCTCTGCTTAAATAGACCACCTGATAAGGTGGGTGTGTATTATAGATGGTTGTGGAGAGTGAGGTATGTCACATGATGTATCTCACATGATTGGCGCAGTGCAGCTCGAGTTGGCTGCCTGAACTAGCTCGCCGGTGTCGCTCCATTCATCCTGACGGGAACACAAAAGTCTGTGCAAAATATCATTGCACTCCATTCAACAGTTGTGGTGACACTGCACACAACAACCTGAAGGAGGTGGCTGAGAAAAGGTCAGGGGGTCACCACAGTCATTAGAATATATCCCCTGGGGACATCCACGCATGCATTTAATGTAATTTCATCTATTATACTTTAAATCATTTTAATCTGTATATTGTGGACCACAGAGTAATATCTCCATCCCTAGAGCCACTCATGTAGAAACTATATTTTGCACAGATATGTCAAAGTAAGTGAAGACAACATTAAGCAAAAGGCGAAAACCACAAATAAATAAACGTAAAAGAAACACTGATATGTTTGATCGCTGAATACATTAAATGCTTGAAATATTTGCTGGTTCTGAAAACTGCATTGGTCCTTAACTCTAAAGTACTTGTCATCAGTCAGTGTTCAGGAAAGTTGTGGCCTGAATGACTTTGGGATTTGTCTCCACTTGCACGTGGAGTGTTGTCGAGGCAATCTAAGATAACAGGAAGGAAGGGTGTGCTCCTCTTCCTGTGCTGCTGTTTGTAACTTTTATCTTTTGGGAAGCATCTCGTCCAGCGCCATCTCCTCCCTCGGTGGGAATTCATGGGACCTGCCCAGGAAGACATGCACGAGATTTCTGCAGAACTGTGTTACTGGCTTGTGGGGTGTTAGATAATCACCATGGCGACTCTGCGATGTAATGGATGGCTTTTAAAGATTTGTGTGTGTGTGTTTGCTTGGTCCCACAGGGGGGGGGACAGATAGGAATCACCTTCATGGTGTGTCTCACCAGATGAAATTCAGTTTTCCATCCTCCCTCTTTTTCCTCTTAGTGTCTCTCTGTTTCACCCCCACATTTACTGTTAGGGTTGCATCATATATCCTTTAAGATCCCATTTTCCCTTTCATCATAAAACTCACACACCATGGGTGAGATCAAATAAAGCTGCACATATTAGGCACAATTTCTCATTAAGTCTGAGGCTCCATGCTGCTAATCAGACGTTAAAGAGGCAAACGATAATTACCATTGCAACAATCAGTTGGTGGAACCTTGGAGGAAGAAGCGGCAGATTTTGTTGATCGAATAATTGTTTGTCTTTCTGTGGAGTTTGCATGTTTGTCTCTGTGTGTGCGTGGGTTCTCTGGCTCGACTGATTCTGTGTTGTTAAATGTTGAATGTCGAATGTGTTAAATCGGACTAAAGTTGATAATTAATTTCCCTCAGTGCTCGTAATGCGTAATCACAAGTTGCCATGATCATACATGTTTGCACATTAATTTCTCTCTCTCCTGTGTTTAACTAATGTGTCCAGTTATCTGTTAATTGCATTATGGTAATTAGTTGATGCCTCTAAAAGGATTTTGTTTTTGTTATTGATGCTCTCTCTCCTTTTTCATTTTGAAAATTGTTTCCACCATCGATCTTTCAGCAAGGTGGGAGTGTGTTTGTTTTGCTGACGTGTGGGTGACTAATCACCTCACAGAGCTATTTTTTAGATGTTTTGATATGATTGATAAGTTCTGGCACCAAATCAACACAAAACTCACATCCTACACTCCATACGTACGTGATGCATAACTGCACATATCTGTAATACAGGACAAATCAAAACTATAAGAGACAAAACAGCATCAGAGTATCACTGTTCAGATGAATTGACTCAGATCACACAAAGATCAGTCTGTGTTTTGAAATATGAAATTCAGCATCAAGCTTGAAAGGCACCTTACAGAGCATATAACACCACCAAGGCCAACTTGTCCCCTAAACATGACAGATTTTTTTTATTCCATGAAGAAGCTCCATGAACTCTTCCCTGGGAAAGATCAGCTATTAATATCAAAAAACACCACAAACTCAGTGTCAACAAAAGCGATGATAGATTCCTGGATTTGCCCCCTGATCCAGAGCCAGTCCCATTACACATCCTTCCACTAAGGGTCATGGTAATCTGTCCTGTAGTTCTTGTATAATCTTGCTTAGAAACAAACTTAAAAAAATTAAGATATAAAGGCACCAATAGTAAATGTATTTTGATGTTGTCTCCACACACTTTTCCATTTTTAAAAGGAGAAAACAATATTTAACAGTAAAAAAAAGTACATTGTTAAGTTGCCTCAGTATTGATGTGTTTGTATGTGACTGTGTGAACCTCTGACAGTTTTATTTCTTATGTCACAACCTGTCAGCACCCTCACCCTGTGTTATATACACACTTATTACCCATACTCGCATACACATACCAGCTCCATATTTAACTACAGTAAATCCACGACAGTTGGATCATTTGAATTTCATAAGCACTTTACTGAGCTCTGTTTACACAGATTGGTTCAGACACAATAAAGATCGAAAAACAAAGACTGAATATTCCTCTTAGAAATGAGAAAAAAATATATCGACAATACACCATAAAAATATGTGTTAAAAGAGCGAATAAACAAATCAGAGTAATAAAAAAACATTCATAAATATTAAGAACACGACAATATTAAAGTGTGTTTTTCAAATCGAGCCATCACTCCTGTTTTTCCTCGAGCTGTTTACACGTCTCTCTGTCTTTCCCTCACGTCGTCCGGTGCATCACCAGCATAACTCAAATCCATTTCATCTTAAGTAATGCATCAGTGGCCACCCCCCTGCTCACGGAGGAAGCAATTCAGCGCCACTGCATATATTGTGGTGCATGCCTGCCCAAAGAAACCAATCAAACACCAGGCCGTTTGGTGGTGGTGAGCAAGTCTGTGCTGCTACATGTGCATTTCTTAATCTCACACTGGTTTCACAGGCAGATATTTAATAATATGTGGAATTTCCAGCCGGGAGAGCAGGCAGCACTTTCTGATTTCTGCCCCCCCCGAAGGACACCATTAGAAAACTGTCACCATCTGGTAGAACCAAACTGTGTGTGTGTGTGTGTGTGTGTGTGTGTGTGTGTGTGTGTGTGTGTGTGTGTGTGTGTGTGTGTGTGTGTGTGTGTGTGTGTGTGTGTGTGTGTGTGTGTGTGTGTGTGTGTGTGTGTGTTGAATACTCACAGAGAGGAGAAGCTACACCACGTGGGAAATGAAGGTGAAATGGCGTGAGCACAATCATTTCTAATCTCAGACCCGTTTCCAGGTGTAAATGTGTCTTGACGTACACACACCTGCTCACACTGCAGCGCTGCTTTGTGTGTGTAATACCAGTCTGTGTTAAATAGAGAATAATAGCAGGGTGTTGCAGCAGGGGATATGAGCAGTGCCGCTGTTCATGCAGCCTCAACAAGCCTCTTAATTCACTATTTTTTACCCCACTGTATTATCCTGAAACTGCTGAACCCTGGGTTGTTTTATAGTCATGCAAAAATATAGATGCATTAAAGCCGACTGCGACAGAAATTGAATTTTTCTTATCTGAACAGTAGAATGTCGGCGCTGTGGGAAAATGAAATCGTCCAGACCAGACTAGAGATAAACGTTGCAGTTTTTCATTAGTTAGATGTCAGATGGATTAGAAGTTAGAAGTTTGAGTTCATCCGGCAACTTGTCGAGTTGACTTTGTCTTTAAGTTGTTTCAACGTGTGTTTTGTCCGTTTCTTCACTATTTTGTGATTTACTGCAAGTTGCTAACATTAGAGCAGGTAATCACCCTGTTGAATATATGTTTTCTCTGTTTTTTTGTGTTTATGGTTTAGAAAAAGGTTAAACACTCATGTGTTGCATCTCTTAATACATCCCCAGTCACACTGCTCCAAAAAGACCTGCAGCTGTTGGGACTGTTTCACATTCTCGAAGCCAGGTTGTTCTGTGGCCTCTGATCAGACAAAAGATTTGTTTGCATTTGTTTGTCACAGACTCATCCAGTCTTCTAAAGTCTGTCTGCTTGACAATGAAAGAAGTGTTTTTATTATAAGCTCAACAGGTGCAGAGCTGATGTAGAAGTCATCTGTTAATACGATCAGTGGACAGTTTTAGTTAATGCTCCCTCATACCCTGAGCAAACAATGGAAGTGAAGCAGGATACATCTAAATTAATGATTCATCTGTTTGTGTGAACACATGTTCTGTGCACACGAGGATGTCATTAGTATTTAGAATCAGACCTTGAGAGTGTGTGTGTGTGCATGTGCAGCTGTAGTGCTGGTCGTCAGGCAGGCGGCTGATGACATATAACCATCATCATGTGTCCTTGGTCCTCCACTTGATGTTTCATTCATTTTCATAGAAAAACTGTTAAAAGCTGCAAACCTTCATTATGAAAGAGGCGTCCATACTCAACAGGTTCACTCCTGTGATACCAAGTGAAAAATGATGAATGTTTGCTTGAAAAAGTCATTCAATCACAGAAATTCAATTTGGACTTTACATGTAGAGTGAGACTCATCGTTATAGTTCTTCATTTGTTCCCTAAATATAATTTAAATCTGTTCACAAGGATTCTAATGCTGTGACACACACACACGTAGGAAATATAATGCTGGGATAACTTGGACTAAAGTGTTTTCACTGGAGGTGATGGTGAAAACGTGACTGGAAAACACATCTTAGTTCCATACAGTAACTTGCATGTTGATTCAGGCTCTAATGCATAAGTAAATAATATGTTGCCAGTGATACTCATCAGCAGCCTAATAGACAGGTAATAGACCCATTAAGATTCAGGAAGCATATAATAGTGTTCGGCTGCCGATGGCTGCACGTCTTCATCATTCTACTTCCCTGTAGATAAAGCTCTCGCCCCCAGACACATTTTGTCCAAAGTGCAATATCCAGTTTTATCAAGGTATTCACATCAAACTTAGATTGTTGATTTTACACATACTATACACATCTGTGTCTATACTGTCGTCATCATCATCGTAACCTGATTCACTCATTTGCTCTGGGTTTTTTTCTGTGGGAAATAAAGGCAGGTGCCAAAAACAGGGGATAATAATGATGTGGGGAGGAGGCGTACGTGCCGCCGCCGCCGCTGCCGCCGCCGCTGCTTCCTGCTCAGGCCGGTAGATTTAGCGGTTTTAGCAGTCGGGCAGCTGTCCAGTGTGCAGACTGTGATAGCTGATATTTGCTGAATTATGGTCCGGGTGGACGGTTTATCTGTTTGGACCATGAGACAGACAAACAATGTAATCCTAAGCGTGATTAAGTCATCCTCCATCGCTACCCCTCCCTGCCTCCTCTTACCCATCATCCATATTTCCAAGGTCAGTTGGGTAACATCCTGGCAGGGACGCATCAGGATGATGTCGTCTGATTAATGGATCGCACAAATTGATGGGTGATTGGTCACCGGTTAACAAAAGGTTAAGTTGCGGTGCACCTGCAGGCTGTGTGAGCAATTACCAGGAATTGGGTTTTATGGAATCTCATCATGCTTTTATCCTGCATCTGTTTTGTTTGCAGCAGCCAGAACATCTCATTCTCTCTGAAATACTGATTATAACTGAGCAGCTGTAACATCAGGAAACATGTGCGCCTCCTAACTCGCATGTGTGGACAACAGACGAAAAAAATTCATTTCTCAACCACCACTGTTGTTTTCAATAGAACAAGTGAAGCATGCAGACCTCCGCATCTGGTTTGATTTCTAAAATGAAAATGCAGTTATTTAAGGCAACAGAAAGAAATCCAGTATTTAAATAGAAACGTTGCTCATAGTAATGTGAGTCTTCATGTTTCTGTGTCTCTCTCCATCAGTTCGTTACCTGCTGAGAAACAACGTGAGTCCAGACCTCTGCAATGAAGACGGCCTCACCGCCCTGCACCAGGTGAGACTGTCCCACTCGCTCTCTACACCACTTTGACAGGATTCTATTACACAACATTACAGAGTGTTGTAGCCAATCAAGACCTGAAGTGTGTTTGATGCTAAACCTGTTTAGAGATTAGTCACCTCACAGCAACAGGGTTCTTGGTTCAAATCCCGGTTCGACAGCTGCCTTTCTGCCTGGAGTTCGGCTCATGTTTGCATGGGGACTCTAAATTGACTGTAGGTGAGTTTGGATGATGGTTAGTTTCTGTGATGAACTGAGGACGTGTCCATGTCCGTGTGAGCTGGGATCGGCTCCAGCCCCCCACCCTTTAAGAATAATTAATACTGCATCTTCCTGCTGTGAAAAACCAGACATGTAGATATGGGCGAAAGCAAATAAAAGTTAAATTGTCAGTTATTGTCAGACAATCTTCCTAAACCGAGCTTTGCTTAAAGTCAGTTATTGAAGTCGATTTAAATTAAGTTATAATCTACTAGGGAAGTTAAACATGACATTTAGACGTTTATGTATAAAACTATGAACAAACTGTGCATCATTCAGTCTTATTTCCTCATTTCAAAGACTTTAAAAAAACCTCCATGTTTTCTGTGTGAGTAGCAAACTCAGTCTTTCTGCATTGGCCATAAAAAACACATTATTCTGATAAATGTAATGTTGTTTTCCTCATTTTCTGTGTCATTCTGGTTCACATAGCCTGAATGTACTTCTTCTTCAACACTGTCACCCGGTTCCATTTCAACAGTATATTGGATATGAAATAGTCACGACTGTATAAAATATTATTTTTCAAAAGGTGCCTAACCTGCCCTTTCAAACTGTGTAATGTATTATTGAGTTAGTTCTGTTGTTGACAAATATTTCACAGCTCCTGGTTTTTACTCTGGTTCTTTACCAAGCAGCAAAACAGTCCAAGTATTTTCTTTTTATAACGTTTATTATTAAGTCTTACTTCAACATCTGTAGTCAGTTTGCAGGGGTAGAAATTAAAGGCCTTGTGCAGAATAGTGTTGAGCTTTTCTCACTCTGAAACCTTGTTTTGTAAAAGTGAGGAAATGAGTTCAGTATTGGGGAAATGTGGGAAATAATAGAGGAGATCAGGACAATTCTCTCTTGTTAATTAGATCCATTACTGCTGAGCTAATCAGAGCGTCCACCTCGCCCAATCAATGCCCCACATCACAGTTGTCTGCGTAGAAAATGGATCGTGTCTCGTTTTGCCTTTTTTCTTTCCCTAATTTCAAGAGAACAGAGACCAGCTGGCAAAGATATTTCAAATTGGAGAATGGTTTTGAAGCAGGACGTCTGTAAAGATGGTGCAGAAACTGACTGAGCAGGTTCAACTACTGCAGACGAGAGACGCTGTAGAAAAACATCTGTAAACACAAACAAACAAGATTGATTGTTTGTCTTTGGAACAAAGATTTAACTCAGAATTTGATTGTGTTTGTTGGTTTTCTGTCCCGTTCGTGTCAACATGAAATCTCAAGAATGACTTGAGGGAATTTCTTCATACTTGGTACAAACGTGCATGTGGACATACAGATGAACTGATTGGAATTTGGTGCTCAAAGTCACTGTGGGTGTGAAGGTATTATCTTTTTAATGCTGCCGGAGCATCTTTTCAAACTTGGCACAAATTATAAGATTTGGGTGGTCAAAGGTAAAGGTCAAAACTCTTGTGATGCTCATTTACTACCTCAGCTTCTTCTCTTTATTAACTTTTCATCCTCCCTGCTCCCGCTCTTCTCATTTTTCCTCCACAGTTGTAGTATTTCCTCAGACAGTATATGTCCTCTCTGCCTCAGCTAACACAGCCCATCTCTCTCTTTCGCTCTCGGCTGCTCAGAACCTAATATCCAGGCTCATGCTGGGAGGCAGAGAAAAGAGCAGGCGAAGGAAAAATTGTCCATCAGTCTCCACCGGTGTGGCTGGTGCTTTAAAAGATGTGGGCCATTGGCTGCCAGGAGATCAGATTGACCTTTTCGGCTTTGTGTGTGTGTGTGTGTGTGTGTGTGTGTGTGTGTGTGTGTGTGTGTGTGTGTGTGTGTGTGTGTGTGTGTGTGTGTGTGTGTGTGTGTGTGTGTGTGTGTGTGTGTGTGTGTGTGTGTGTGTGCCTGATAATCAGCTGTTTGGATGGGTCGGCTCGTAGAGTGTCTTCAAGATGAGACCTTTTCACTTCTGCTGCCATTACACAAAATACCAGCGTATGCACACAGGGAGACAATAAACACACACAGGGAATAGCACATGTACACACAAACACTGTTGCTAGAAGGTAGGAGGAAAGATGGATACTGAGAAAAGAGTGTTTCTCTCTCTCTCTCACACACACAGACACACACACTCACACCTGCACCGTGAGCGACAGGTTCAGATAAATGAAGGAAAGCTGTGGTGATGTTTCTCTAAATGAGATGTCATTCCTATCTAGGGTTGGTTTCACCTCACTGAAATGAGACATTAATCAATAAATGGCTTGCAGAAGCACTGTATGTACACACACACACACACACACACACACACACACACACACACACACACACACACACACACACACACGGGACTGTCACTGATGTAATGCTTTCCCTAGCCCTTGTCCTTAACCTAAGCCTGACATTAAAACAGGCCCTCATCTCAAAGTTGAATGATTTACAGTATAATAATTCTCTTTTTGTCCCCATAAGGACGACAAATTCTCGTAATGTGACTGTGTAAACAGACCGAGGTCCCCATAGCATAGGTAAAACAGCAGCACATGGACTCACACACCTGTACACACTTCACAATTTACTACGTCAGCCCGTGAGAATCACTCAGTGCTTCATGAAAGCTCCTCGATAGCTTCTGGAAGGGTTGTATATCATTTCCTGTATTTTTTGGTTAGGCCACATTGGGATAGTGTGTAAGAATAAATTTTGTCTCAGAATGAAGAAATATGCTCGTTTGCTTTCATGCCAAGAGTTAGATGGTATCACTCTCATGTCTCTAGAGACGTTGTTAGACATTTACTCTTAAATTAGGTCTGGACATTTTCTGGAGTTCGCCTTTCACATATGAAGAACGCAGCAGGAGATTGTCCGAGTCAGATGCGTTCACGACAAAAGGAGAATGTCTGGAACATTCAGGTTAGGGGGGGGGCACCTGGATGAAGCATGCAGGAACCAGGATGTAAAGGCCACTCCCTCGCTGTGAATCTTCCGGACAGCTTCCTTGCCGTATTCTCAATCAATGTCTGATATTTTCCCGACATTTTCTTATGGGGGCTGGTAGGAAACGTTCAAGAAAATATCCAGAGGAACGGACTCGGACGTCTCTCAAATAGCCCCTCCAGAAAATGTCAGGACTTCAGCAGCTTCATATTTACAAAGCTGCTGTCAGCAGATAGCTTACCTAGCCGGGAGGAATTAAACGTGCTGCTGGGATATTTTTGGTCCTCTGACTCACAACAAACACACAAACACACCTACGTCACGTTGTCCCATATTTGGTCGGGTCACAGCTGTTCTCTGGCGTTTCGTGACCCAGAACATCAACAGACTGCTGCTGGAGTCACATTTAAAAACATTTATTTCAATGATTCAACCAATCAAACACTTACGCAGAGATGACTGAGCTTGTGCTGTGATGATCGTCTGCAGGATTTGGTCACGTAGAGCTGTTTAGTTGTGTGTCATTAAGCTCTTGACTTCAGTGTCATTAAGCTCTTGACTTCAGTCTTTGAGGTCTCAGCTCTGCCAACATGTTACCATCTTACATCTTGTGCCCCAACTTCAGTAACAAGCAGTGGAACTGTCAGTTTACTTTGTGCCATGGTTCTTGTTTCAGAGGTTTACTCAAATGTTGGTGCTCTATTTAAACAACCTGTTAAAAGCAGGAATGTGGCACCTTCATTCCAACTCGCTGTTCTGTAAAAGATACAAACACGGAAGGGGTGGTGTTGTTGTTTCACCTTTTTGTCGACTGCAGAGGTCGTCACCGAGATGAATCGATGCTCTGTTAAGATAGATGACATGACAGCTCCCAAAAATAAAGCCAAATCTTCTTGATCTCCCCCTGGTGGCTGAATGCCTTAGAGGTCATAAACCCTGCCTCCTCGGCCAAAAGTCAAAGTTTCCCATGGTTTCTGTCATAAAATGTTGTTCTTATCAAAGTGATTCTGTTGATCTGGCAACTTTGGTTTTTATTTGTTATTTGATGCATGGTGAATTTGTGGTGAAACCAACTTGCTATGACTGGCAATTGGTCAAGCATGTGTGTCAGTGGGACCTCGATGAAGCAGCCCCATGTTATGAACTCTACTGCACAGACTGCTTCAATTGATGTCAGGGATGGCAACATCCATATTTGGGATAACGGTAGTAAGTGGAGATATGTTGTTCATCTTTATATCCAGGGTCAAGCAGCTGAATACGGACAACATCACACACAGGTACAGCAATTTGTCGTCGTTAGGTTCAGTGTGAACAAGCAAAGATGGCAGAAAAGGGGTCTTACTGGCAGTAGAGCAGGATCACTGTGTTAATGGAACTAATATAAGAAGGAGAGTGACAGGGGGGTAAGAAAAAGTGAGGAAATCATGTGTAACAGCCGTTTGAATTGTGCTGGAGCCCAGAAATCCTCAGTAGAGGCCCCGTACCTGTTCTCCTCTGATGTCCCAGCTGCTTGTCACAGCCCAGATTTAATTCATTCAGCTATTTGGGTTTAATTCTGAACAGCTGAACTTGGCACCTCGGGCGTCTCCACTCAGACCCCCTTCACTCTTCGTGATTTGCATCTGTCGCCTGAGCTCTTGTAAAATTTAAAGCCTCTGTTAACCTTTAACCTCCTGCAGACTCAGCTGTACTCTCAGCCACCTGGTGCTGCTCTTACTAGATTTAAACTCACAGTATTTCAGGTTCAGTGTCGGTGCTGTCAGCGACGGCCTGATTGAATTTCAACCATTCAGTCAAAAGTCTCAGCCTGACTTCCTTCAGTTTGCTCCTCAGCCTGAGCCACAATCTTCTCAGCCCACTGATCCCAGCAAGACTGTCGCTGTTGTTTTCCAGCCACACAGACATAATTTGGGCCTTTGTCCGGTACCACACACACACACACACACACACACACACACACACACACACACACACACACACACACACCCCCCCCCCCCCCTGTCGTTGTGTGAATGAAAGGCACATTATTTCATTGCTTGCTTCATTGTCTTGTTGCCAGGACAAGAAGGATGGAGGTGGTATACAACAGATCTACAGGGGAAGGCTAGACGTTTAGCTTGGTTGCTAGGTTGTGGGTGCAAATATGTTGTGATTTTAAAGAGAAACGGCTGAGACATTAGCGTAGCAGGTCGACTGGACTGTGAGTTGTTAGCTGTCGTTCAGGTTACAGTCTTTTGGTTTTTTTCTGCAGACGTCTTGTCGTGCCACTGCTGCAGCTTCAGATGTGAGATAATCCATCAGCGTATCTGGCGCCTCTGTCAAGCTTGTATGTCTTTTTTCCTGTTGGTTTCATGACGCTGCTCATTTTTCTCTGAACTGTATCTTAAAGTTTTCAGTTTACCACTTTTTCTCTGAATGACTATCTCCATGAAACAATTCTGTATCTTCATACATGCGTCCACACCAGCACAGATGGGGAAAATTATAATAGTGACTCATTCTTCTGTCTCTCACTCTTAACAGCTATTTGAACACTATTGACACCGGAAATAACATTGACTCAGTAGACTGGTTTCCACAGAGAACTACGTCTGCTTTTGGCAGCTCTACAAGATCACATATCGGCGACTGGTTGTTCTGTGGTCTTTCTGTTTCACATCCCACAGCAGCTGAATACATTCTATAATAAATAAATAAATAATATAATGTGTGATGAGCAGCACATGTCTCTCCCACACTGTGCTGGATGCAGATTTCTTCAGATAAAATGAAAAGTGAGCCTCCTCCTGTGCCCTATAACTGGGAACCAGATCCACGTATTGGAGCTTTCATTTATTCCCTTTAGTCTTCATGCCGCCTGACTGATTTCACTATCCTCGAACTCTCTTTATATTCACATACAGAGACTCCTTCACATGTTGAACTTACTCCACTGCAAAAAAAAAGATCAGGCTTTGTGGATTATAATTAAAAAGAGTGTGACCACACATTTTGGTTAATACTTTGTACTAACTAGTAATTCTGATTCTGAAGCTGTATCAGCATTTGCAGGGAAACTGTGTTTTCTGTTTAATCGAGAAAATAAAATGCAGATTGAAAGATGACAATCCTCATATGTAGCAGATGATTCATACATTTAACTTTACTGCTCATTAATCTCAGATTTGACACCCCCCTTAGCTTTTGTTGCATATTAATTCAGTTCAGTTTTACTTGTAAGAGAAATAAAGTTTAATTTCTGTAGTGAAGTCTTATTTAACTTAACATTTTTCTAACCTTTTCAAACTTTTAGATTTATTTCTTTTCTGCTGTACCTGTTGATCCACAGGTCAGACTCTGTTTCTGTGGGACACATCATGTAAACAGCAGCTCAAAGCCAAACATGAATTGGATTCTAGTGGTCAATTAGATTTTTAATGCACACAAGCATCATAGAGATAAAATCAGACAAATGAGGCCTTAATAAATCAAAACCACTGTTGCATTATAGCCATTGCACACCCAAGATTTCTATGTTAATTTCAATCTTTCCTTTTTTGTGTTAGATTCATACTTTTATGTGAAATCTTTAGACTTGGGTGTAAGAAGGTTTTGAATATTTCAACTAAAATGTTATTCACAGGATGTGTTTGTTAGTCGTGTTTCCAGTCAGTCAGCGTTTGTATTTGCTTTGCAATTCATTTCACCTCTGATCTGTTTCTCTGTAATCAACCATCTGCATCTGTGCAGTAATTTCATTTCCTTCCTTGTGTTGTATATTAATATACATACACACCTACACGCACGTACACAATGTCAGAGCTGCCTTATCTGAGACGTCCCGACAGACAAAGCTACAAAACTCCAGAGAATGCGCGCAACTAATTTTCTCTATACGTCTGAGTAGTCTGTGGTTTTTTCATCATTGTATTGAGATCAGTTTTTTTAAGATAGGAAGGTTGAAGCTCAGATAAAGAGCAGGTCTGAGAAGAGAGGCTGCTGAGGTTTTGTTTTCTTGGTCGACAGAGATGACATGTGACTTCTCAACCACCAAATCCTCTCACAATCACTGAACCTGTTTCCTGGATGACACTTGACACTGATACTCGTTTCTAAGAAGAATATTTATACTCGGAAAAGTAACATTTAACTTTATTTCCCTTGATTGTGTTGTATCGTGTTTAAAATATAGTTAAGAGTTAGTTTCTACTTTTTACTTTTTCCTACTTTGATCTGTTAGTGTTAGCACATTAGCATAGCCGAGTACTATAAATATATAACTTGGAGATTTAAGATAAGTCTGCTGTTATTGTTTTCACTTCTCAAAATGACTTTCGTCTGTCCTCTAATGATTCGGTGGATAGCAATGGAAATTGGAAGCGAGTACAGACTTGTATGTTCACCAAGTTATAAACTAGTGAGTTACCTGTCCAGGGTCCTTGCCTCCATCAAAATGCATGCTGGGATACACTGTTACTTCCCAGAAGCATTTACATGATAAATGGTATAAAACAGTAAAGAAATTGAGTGTATATTGGCTGCTTTCCTCACTATTTATCTTTTTTGGATTTGATTTTCTACTTTTGACATTTCATCATGACAGACATCAGAGAGGGAGAGTCAAGAGAAATAACGGCTCGGTGACTCCTCTCAAATTTAAATATTTTCTTTGGGAAAACTTCTGTTTCTAAAAAACACATTTCCTATATGACGTTGACTCTTTGTCTCCATACTATGAACTGCTGTGATGAGAGGTTTGATAACATGAGACCGATTCAAATCAACAGCTTTTACCGGCACAAATACTAACGTGTGGTCGTGCTGAGCTTCCCCTCTCACACTTTCAGTTTTCTGATTATGTCTGACCCTCCTACTGTGACTGCATAATCTCATTCTCTAGCCCCATATCCGCGTCTTTCAGTCTCTCTTCCTCCCTCTATGTTGTTTCTCTCTCTCTCTCGTCTATTCTGTCGTTTGTCTTTGTTTAGCCGTGTGGTGCTGACACACTCGCACCAATTAGCTCTCATGGAGAAAACTGCTGCTGCCGCTGACAGCAGTTTGATTGGAGGATGGTTTTTATGGAAAATTCCACTTCCTACCCACCCTGTAATCACACCCAGTTTAACGAGGAAAATACTTTCTGTCCCTCTGTGTCTTTGTTTCTCTGTCTCTGTGGATGGGTGTGATTTTGTTTTGGATCCAGGGAACAACCCACACAATGTCTGAGATGTCACACTGACTGTGTCCAAATTGGCCTAATGTGTTCTCAGTTTTGTTCGCTGCAATATGCTGTGAAAGGACTTTGGGGCGATACGCTTTATGGACTTCTCGTTCGTCGGTGCTGTTGGTGACAAATGAGTCTCTTCTCATTCTTTTCTTGCAATGATTAAGGTGCTGAGGCGTGTGGCATCAGTGCAGAGCAGCTGATTACTCACTGTATGAATTTTATATGCTACATCAGACTAAAAGCTCTTTTTCACACAGCATTTCGTTTTCCTTCAAACAAGAGAAAATCTGTTTGCACCAGAGATCAAGTTTAAAAACAGCACACACACACACACACACACACACACACACACACACACACACACACACACACACACACACACACACACACACACACACACACACACACACACACACACACACACACACACACACACACACACACACACGTCCTGCAGTGTTATATCAGGCTTTTCTTTTTTGTTCCTATCCTGGCCCCTTTGTGTCCATCTGTCTTTTTCTGTCTATATTTCAGCCATTTCCTCACTATTTTTGTTTATGTCTGTCTAAGGTTCTGAAAATCATATTTTACATATTACATATTTTAGGTGAAATAAGCATTCAGCGCCACGGCTGCGTACTTCCACATTAAAAGTACAGTCACATATTAGCAAATGAAGGAGAATGTCGCTGGTTAAAGTTCATCAAAGTTGAATTCCAAGTGAATCCACGCGAATGTTTCAATGGAAGAAGAATTGGAAGTGAGTGAGAGTTGAAGGTTCCCCACTGATGCATTCCTCTGATCCTGCCCTAACACTGCAGTAAACAAATGTCTGTCTGGAAAATGTGATGTCACAAACCTAAAAAAACAAGTGGGCTCCTCAACTGCAGGCGGCAGGAACAAAGAAGAGTTTTAGATAAGCTGCTTTGGTTGGAACTATCACATTATCAAAAAATAAAAAAATGTCTCCTCTCCCCCTCCTCCCTCCCCCCTCCTCCCATGTCCTCTGTCTCTTCACAGTGTTGTATAGACAACTACGAGGAGATGGTGAAGATCCTGTTGGACCGAGGAGCCGGCGTCAACGCTCAGGACAACGAGCTGTGGACGCCTCTGCACGCTGCTGCCACCTGTGGCCACGCAGGACTGGTCAGGATTCTCATTTCACAGTGAGTCATGCAGATGCACTACTACACCAGACTGCCTGAGATACTGAACCACTCCGCCCTCCATCATGAGAGCTTCTTTCATTTTTATGAAATGTAATATCTGGCTAATTAGGCCTCAGGGAGAAAGAGCAGCGGTGCTACGTCTTTCAGCAAAGCCCACGTTTTTAATGAATAACTAAATTAATAACACAATGACATGCACCAGGATCTGTCTGATTCAGTTCAGCAGGCCATTGATTGATTATTCCAGCCATCGATCATCTGGGAAAGGTTTGCAAGTAAAGATCAGTGAGACTTGTGTCAATCAATCCAAGGTTAAGAGTGAGAAAACAGAAAATGCTGTACACGCACTCTCACACACACAGAGCTAAAACTAGAGTAGAGCACATATCTCTGCCAATGCCAACGGTCCCCTTAAATTCAATCAAGCTGCACTACATTCCACACACTCATAGATATCAGTTCCATTTTCATCGAGATCCATGAAATATTTTCTGAGAAATCGATGAAAATGTCGAAAAAACTTCTACTTTCAATTTGCAATGAAAAAGAAATTGAAAAGAAATCCCCAAAATGTGTTGGGTTCTTTCCTGACTCATACTTCCACTAAGTTTTGTGGAAATCCATTCAGTTGTTGTTTGTGTCATCATGCTCACAAACCATCAGACCAAAATACCAAAAAACGTACAGGGGTGAAAACATAACCTCCTCGGTGGAGGTAAAAATCTTTCATTATTGAGCTGCGGGAGCTAGAAGGTTATTCTGGCACAAAAACAACAGGTGATGCAGTAAAGGAAATGCACACATTAAAAGCAGTAGTCATTTAAAGGGAAATGGCATCATTCTCCATTTTTTCCCACCTGTGTGAAATGTTAAATGAAGGCTGGAAGATGTGGTTATAACAATATGAAGGCATATTCATCCAGTTTTTAAATACCGTTCGTACGACAGCATTTTTATGTGCTTCAGTCACTCATTTGGTCAAATTGTAATTACAGTTTGCTCAGGATCATCAATTTAAACTGAGTTCAGTACAACAATAACAAGAGATGATCATGTCATCGTGATGCGATTCCAGGAAAAGTTAATGAACAATAATATTGAATTATCTCTCAGCCACAGGGGACGTAATGATTTACAAATGGTTGTTATTAGTCGTCCCTGCTATGCAAATGTAATTCGAGATTCAATAACACTGACTGAGGTTTTCCAGAGCCGGGGTCCTCTTTATATACGACCCACCTGCACATGTGCAATCAGTACAAATGTGATCTCACACAATGTTCACGTTTTATCTGTTGTAATGGTGAGACACTCAAAGAGGCACGAACAGATCATACAAATTAAGATGCTGTATGTGAACACACCTCTTATTGTGTCTGCTGCCTGTGGACATGCAGAAATCAGAGTCTATGTGCAGGAACAGGAAACAATACACACACACACACATACAGACACACTGCTGCCATCTGTTGAAACGCAGAAGTTGTCATACCACTCATCATATCACTTGGACTCATTATCCACAGTGAAGTGATGAAAGATTTCAAAAACAGCTGAATGATGCAGATTAACTTGTTCTGGACTAAGGGAATTTAATAAGCATCATCAGTAAGTGCACGCTCAGATATATTTTGTCGTTCCTCTCCAGGACTCCTGCGTTATAGATCAGCGGTTTTCAGCAGTTTTTGGCTGTCAGGACCGATGAGAATATAAAACACAGCCTGTCTATTTTACTATGATGGATGAACACACTGCTGACATAAACAGGCCTTTCTATCTGAAAACCTCACGAAATTAGATTTAGTCTGTCAATTACTTTCCCCCTTTTTGGGTGTCCCTGCATCTCAGATGATTATGTGTTCAGTATCATATATGAAACAACTTTCCCTCCTATACTCATGGATACTGTACATTTATTAAATTATTATTATTAATCATTTACTTGCTTGTTTTCCGCAGCGGTGCAGATCTGCTGGCGGTCAACTCTGACGGGAACATGCCGTACGATCTGTGTGAAGACGACCCAACCCTGGACATCATCGAGACGTCCATGGCCAACAGAGGTAGAGTTTGAGTGTTTGAAGAGAAGCAGAACTACACACACAGTTGACAGAATCTTTTGGGAACTGATTAGTCTGCAGATCAGACAGAGTAAAAGACAGAACACTGCTTCCCCATGAAGGTAATTATGCCGTTAGAACAGACTGCTGTATCTAATGTCTTCAATATAGTGCCAGTACTGTATTGCACTGTAGAGCTTATTAGTCCCAGTAAGTATGATATGGACAAAGGTACAATCAGAGTCCATACAGGCAGGTGTCATCATTCTGCAGCCATATTGGCAACGCTCCTGGACAGTTATTTCAGGATTAATTAAACCAGGACTTCTATCTAAATGAATGGGGAGTGAGCCATCACTTCACTTTCAATAGTCAGTGGGACATAACAAGTGCTTGTACACCATCACCAGTCAAATATGATGAAAACATTTTGAATCATTTGGTGACTTTGCACCCAAAAAGTTTAAAAATGTTCTTTTCTCTACTTAAACAACTCCAACACAGCACTGTGGAAAATGCTAACCATGCTAATTCATGTTACAGTAAACCAATAAAAACCATAGGTACACTTACCTCAGATATTTTAAGGCCGGGTCGGAATTGAACCTGCAACCACTGCAGGTCGACTCAAGCCTCCGTATCCAATTGATCAAACATAAACAGTTTTGTAAACACAGAGTTATGTCTGATCTGTTTAAACTATTTTCGAATCTCAACTGTGCACAAAGGCAGCAACATGATTGGCCTGTTATGTTCCTGTTGAGCTGCTATAAAGCAGACGATTGGCTCATTGGAGGGAGGTAAAAGATACTTGTTGTACAAATGCAATCTTTGTGTTAACAGACTTAAGCTGTTAGGATTATTTAAGTGTTATTTTTTCTGGTGTGATCAGATAAACACACTTTAATCCAGTTCCTTTTATTTTGGTGTTATCGGTTTTATAGTGTTAGAACATCACTTTAGTCTGAGCTGCTGTGCCCTGGTAGAATTAGACATGATGGGATGATTGCTGTTTAGTAGAAGGATTTAGCTGAAGGTGAATATCAAACAATTATCTTTGAGTCACAAACACTTTTCTCATTTGTCATATACAATGTACAGCTTCTTCTTTGAAGCTTCTCCAGGAACAGACTGCTGAGGGAGATGTCAGCAGGGTGGTGACCTCAGTGTCTCGCACAGTTACAGGATTGACACCTGAGATATTCAAAGTGCTCTCTCTCTCCTGACGGGATGCAAATTGCTCGACTGTATATTCCTGCTGTGTCACTGTAAACAGCCGCAGTCGGCACAGTTTGTCTGAGTGACACGACTGAGAGACAGTTCGAGGAGATCGGCGCTGACATGCACATAAATACACGTCCGTTCAGTGAGGAAGGAGCGGAAACTCGCGCTGGTTCTGATGTGTTTGTGATAGAATCCAACACTGAGATAAAGAGTCATGGTGACGGACGGATTTATTATATTCAGACTTTTTAACATAGGCTCTTAGGTTTTTTTGTGTGTGTGTGAACACTCAGTTGGCAACAAGGCATTAAAATCTGTAGTAGCAGAGGTTTTGTGTTTAGAGAAGCATTACAGAACCAATGCCAAGGTTGGCTGCTAAATTATGGAGGGTTTAAAAGGAAGAGTTGAGCAGTTTGGACCACGACACTTTTTTTATTTATAGTAATTAATAATTAAGTTTGTGATTAAACTGTAAAATATCAAGCCTCAGTTACAACATCTAGGAAACAATTTGTTTTATATATATACATAATGACCAATATGACCAGTATCAGTAATATTTTACTTATATTAGTTTGGCAACTGGGCTCTAACATCTAAGGAAACAAGCCTCCTACACTTTAATAATTTCATTGGAATTGGACCCAAATGACCTAGTGAGTGTGTGTGAGGCTGTGGTTTACTGTCTCTTTAGTGTGCACACACAAGTTATATAAGAGAAAGTTGAAAACTACTGGAACTTTCCTTCGTCAAATCCCACAGTGGGAGCTGCCTCATGACAAACAGCAGGGAGACGTGTGAGTGAAGCAAGGTGGCGCTGGAGAGTGATGAGTGCTCAGTTGAGGACAACTAAAGGTCAGGAAATCTCTGTTGGGAAACGCAGTGTGTTGTAAACAAGTACAGGGTTAATGATTTTAATTTTCATTGTAAATGGGACACATGAAAAACAATCATCCTGGATGAGAGGCAATATTGGAAACCTACACACAGAGAGTGAGAGAGAGACGTAGGGAGCAGACGCTGGAAAATGAGGCTCCGGGTTTACAATAGGATCTGTGGAGCCGCAGAATGCAGATAGCGCTACAGTAGGTGAGAAGAATGATTATTAAGCTGATCAAAGAGAGAGCGGCGCTGCTAATTGCTCCCGTAATGTTCCCAGCACTGTACTGCTGGATAAGAGTTCTCTCCACAGACACACACCAGGGATGAGCACATGTTCTCTCTCTTTCTCTCTTTCCTTCACACACACACACACACACACACACACACACACACACACACACACACACACTACTTGATATGCGGCATCGACTGATCTGCCTCTTCCTTGATCCTCCCCTGTAGAGCCCCGTTCATCCTTGATTAGCTGCAGTGATGAGGGGAAAATATCCACCTGGAATAGAACTGGTGAAAGAAAGTTGAGAAAGTACAAGAGTCAGATCAACTGGCTGCATATTCTCTGTGCTATATTCAGGGCGGCATGGTGGAGGAGTGGTTTGCACTGTTGCCTCACCGCGAAAAAGGTTTGAATCCCATTTTGGACAGGACCTTTCTACGAGTTTGTATCGTCTCCCTGTGTTTGCAGAAGTTTTCCCCGGCTGCTCTGGCCTCCTCCCACAGCCTGATGGGAGTGAGGTGGTTGTTTGTCACTGTGTGTTGGGCCTGTAATGGTCCAGGGTTTAATGGTTGGGTGGATGTTGTATTCAAACAATAATGGTGGGGAGCGTTAGTGTGATAAGACAAATTAAAAGTTTTGATTCAGAGCTGAAATTACTTATTGATTAGTAGAAAATTATTCGACAACAATTTTAATAATCACAATTTTAGGTTATTTGCAAAACTGTGAAGTACTTTCTGATTTTCAGCTTTTCAAAGGGAAATCTGCTTTGCTCTTTTTCTGGTCACTCAGATTAATATCTGTATTGAAATGAGGTTCATTATCTAGTTTTGAATAACACATTAACACACGTCACCGTGGGCAACATGATCTCATTTATCCGTCTACAGATCTTGTGTGACCGATTGGTTTAAAACTAATTTAAACAAGCACAATGACAAGATTCTGTCCAGTCTTTTATCTGCTTATGTTAAATTGAATAGCTGTAAGTGTTTGGGCAGTTAATGAGGCCGAACAAGACATTTGCAGAGATGCAGGAAACTACGAGGGACACTTTCCCCTGTTCTACTCCAGCCGCTCTAATTTGAAGGGCCGTTAACCTTTTCCAGCTGAGAAATAAAGCAAAATGGTTTGTTTCGATTTTTTAACAAAGGATTTATATTTACACCCACAACATTAAAACTAATTTAGCGTAGTTATAAAACTCATAGATCTAATTCCTCCTTCTAACAGTTCTGACTGACAGACTCTTTTCATTATTGTTAATCCTGCGTTTCTTTACATTTGCTGAACTGTTCGGTACATTTCTGCTGAGCCATGGAAGGTGGAGGTTTTCACCGTAGTGTGTTAATCACAGCACTGAGTCCGACCTGGCAGCAGAGCGATGGATTACAGGAGACATTTTTATAGCAGTTGAGACAGAATCACCTGAGATTTAACACCATAAAAGTTTGCCAAAAGATGGAAGAGGCCCACGTTAGTAAAATACTGTTGCAACTAAGACAAAATAGCCCATCCAGTATCCATCCATTATCTATACTGCTGTTCCTCTGGAACCTATCCCAGCAGACATTGGGTGAGAGGCGGGGTACACCTTGGACAGGTTGCCAGTTTATCACAGACAACCTTCTTACCACTAACATTATTTTATTTCTACTTTATTCCGAATGCTTTGAAAACCTTTGGCCCACGTTGTTTCTTTTCTAGATTGATGCCACACAAGAAAAAGCAGTGTCAGCTTCCAGTGTATCTTAAAATCCAGAAAATGAAACTTTCTCTGTCCAACATTCACTAAGTTAGTATTATGTACATCATGTCTTGTGTTTTGTCCCTGCTCTGTCATGTCTGAGGTCCTGCTCAACCCTCCACGTACCTCAGATCAGTAACTGTCCCCTCCAGCAGTGACTAACACTCTTATTCCTGTGTGTTCGACTGACAGGCATCACCCAGGAGATGATCAACGAGACACGGGCGTCAACCGAGAGGAGGATGCTGGGAGACATTCAGGAGCTGGTGCGAGTGGGAGAGGAGGTCAACCAGCAGGACTCTCAGGGAGCCACACTGGTGAGACACTCTCTGTCAAAGCCACTCAGAGTTTTGGGCAGCTCTGTTGAGTGGTTAAAAAGGTCCAGGTTTTTGGACAACACTGCGGCTGCTTGTGCACTTGAGAAGAAATGAAAGTGGTTTTGACTGTGCAGTTTAAAGCCAGACATCGAACAGTGTTCTCCATCAGAGCTGCTTGTCAGACGCTCAAATAGCTCAGAGAAACGGCCTTGACTCTGTCCGAGTTTCCTCCAAACCAGAAGATTACACCTCTGAAAGAAAGTGAGCTGCTACAGGTGGTGTGGTGGTTTCTGGGAAAGTGCCGCAGAGACACATCACTCTTCTCTGATGGTCACAGTTCTGCACTGAGAGGAGAAAAAGAAATGCTCTGTAAATTTTAAGAGGAGCATCTTTATTATGGATTCACCTTTTAAATATGATGTGCTCTGCAACACTGACTCATCAGGCTTTAAAGTTAATCAGGCGTTTAGAAACTCATTATAATCTTCTGGAAGGCAAATCAGCTGTTTGACTTCAAAATGCTCCGCTGGTATAAAACTGATCTGCTCATAAACTCTGAACACCAGCAGCCATCATTTACAAATGCATTCAGAGTAAACCTGTGATAATAAATATTTACAATAAAACTATAAGGAGTGAGCAAGAATCATAAAAACTCAATTTCACCATGGAACTTGAATAAACTGATGCAAGAGCAGATTAGAAAATGACTTTGTGTTCATATCAGTGGAGTGAGTGAGGCGATCGCGGCTGTTTGAAGTGAAACACAATCCTCTCAGGGGCCGAACAAACGAGCACAAATTCAAATTCTACTGATAAGAAATGATTCAATTGGAAATGAAAGATAAAAGGCTTCAAACACGGTCATTTTAGGAATTAACAAATAAATATAAAAATATAGTGAAGCTGGTCTATTTGCATTCCCAGCAGAAAAGCGGTGAGATGAATCTAGATCGAATAAACAGTTACTGTGGGTTTACAGGTGAATAAAACAAACAGTTCTAAATCATTTAGTTTGACATGGACTGTGTAAATAATTAATACTAATTAAAGCAGAGGATCCCAATCTTTTCCTCTCAGCCAAGGATCCTCGACAAGATAGAAAATATTCATGTATGTCCCTTGGAATCATTTCTATACACCTCTACTGGGTTATATGGAAGAACAACACAAGAGAAATATATCAGACATGTATTAAAAGTATTTACTTTACGAAAGAATACATTTCGAGGTCCGACCTGATGAATATCGAGGAAACTTAAGACTTGAAATATGCGTCACTTCATCCTTGGGGCCTTTCCATCCAACTCGCCATCCAGTACGTGATTAACTGTGAAGTAAGGTCATTAAACATGAGCTAATCTAACACATTCCTTTCATTTTTAAAGGCTGTGTCAAATGCCTGAGAGAGGAGAAGGTATAAAGTGACTCACTGGCACATTCCTCTGTGTGGAAACAAGTCAGGTGTCTATTAGTGGGGAGGTGCGTCTAACACAGTGATCACTAAATGGGTTTTGTTTAGACATGCAGGAGCGGAGTGGAGCGTGTGATACCAGATGCCTTAATGAAGTCTATAATGTGTATCAGGGATTTAGCGTCGCTAACGGTAACACAGTGACAGATCGCTGGGTGAAAATAGCCAGGGGACATTACATAGTAGTAGCCCAAAATAACCCTGTTAATCTTTAAAGTCTTACCACAGATTGTCTGATTGAGCTGCTTGTCCCCCTGCGTTCTGTGTCCTGTTAATCTTCATTCGAGCATGATGAAGCAAACTGGAGCATGCTTTATTAAAATCGCCGGCACAGACCCAGAGGAAGAGACCAGCGACTGGTAGGAAGTTACGCAAGGTTAATCTTTTGTTTTCCAGCGGCAGACACGTTGTGTCCTTATTTTAATGTGCGGGAACAATCGCTCTAATCTGGGCGGGTCGTTCAAAATCTGAGAGGAGAAGCAGAATATTCATGTAGAAGGAAAGTTTAGTTTGTCGAGCTGATAAATTATTAAACTATTGAAGAGACGGCAAATACAAAACTAGAATGGCACTCAGTAGAGCACACACTCCGCCAAGCCCCAACAAAGCTGCACCAAATGTCACACACTCATAGATATCACTTCCCGAAATGTTCTTCTAATCAAGATCCATGAATTATTCCTCGAGAGAACGTTGAAAATGTACAAAAGTGCAATATTAAAGGAAGTAAAAAATAGAAACAAAATCCCGGATCCACCCCCTGATCAAGATCCACATCCAGATTTAACGAGTTCTTCCCTGACCCATAACAAATCCTCCCATGGAAATTTGTCCAGTAGTTTTTACGTCATCCTGCAAAAAACACACAGACGGACACGAGTGACAACGTAACTCGTGAGGAAGACAAACACACGTTATTGAAAATCTGACAAAAATAAACACTGCACTCACCAAACCCTCGCTCTAAAGTTAAATGAAAAACAAATGCATTTATTTCATGTAGACAAACACATTTTGGAAAGATGCTTCTTGGTTGGCAGAATTGATTTGACAATTTGCTTCAGGAAAATCCAAAAGCTTCACATGGTGCAAAATTAAACTGGAAACATAAAACCACATTTCTTTTTTTTTTCCATAGTGATTTTTTAAATATATTATTTGTAGGTGTGGTTTGTGCAGTTGTTTCTATTTTCTTTTCATTACATTACATTTCATTTGGCAGATGCTTTTATCCAAAGTGACTAACAGTTACTGTATTCAACATCTATGAGGGGCCATTTAGGGGTTCAGTATCTTGCCCAAGGACACTTCGGCATGCAGATGGGGAAGACTGAGGATTAAACCGCCAACCTTCTGGTTGGAGGACGAACACTCCAGTCACAAATGCTGTATTTTTAAACACAAAAGAATGTCTATATTTGCAGGACAGAACATTTTCTAAATACTGTTCACAACCTTGGAAGAACTTTGTATTGAACAAGATGCAGGGCACATCCTCAGCAGCTGTACAGAGCCTTAAGGGCTAACACACGCACACGCACACGCACACACACGCACACACACACACCTCTGAATGTTTCCGGTTCACCTGCATGTCTTAGCATTGTGGGCAAAAAGTAGAGAAGAATGAGACAGAGCCCATCCCAGCATGTTGAGGGCAGGAGTCAGGTTGCATGCTGGGTTGTCAGTGATATTGTGTGAGGAAACTGAAATGCTCCGAGGAAACAACTGTCAACACAGAGAAAAGCTGCAGACATTACGAGAGTTGTGATTTTTGCTATTTGAGAGAATGGTGGAGCGGTTCAGACAGAAATATCTCAACAATGACTTTGGTGATCGTTGACATCTCCTCTGATGACACTCTGATGTTGACGTTGTTGGTTTTCAGGAAATGTCTCAATATTCATGTTCCCATTAGAAAGAATTAAAGTCAGTCTATGTCCCTGTCCTGCAGCCGTCTTCCTCAGCACTAGACAACAAGGGGTAGAACCACACACAGCTGATAAAACTCAACGTCAAGATTTTTTATTATTGTAGCAGCTCAGATAAATATATAGTAAAACTAATCCCCTTGAACATGGCAGGTGCTCAGGGATCAGGAAGCCAGTAAAATAACTGATGTGCTGTGGATTCAGCCTTTCACATTCTGCTTTGTTAGTCTGCTGCATGCTTCGCTGTAAATATGTGTAATGTGGATTTTAAACATTGGAAACATTTGTAAAATACACAGCTTTTACTGAAAATACTTACATCTGAATTTGTAAAATCTTGCGTCTTTAGCGTTTTTTTTGCCATGAACGAATTTGTTCTCTGTTGATTTCTCTCTGCCTCTTTCTCTCTACTTGCTTCTGTAGAAGCTTTTATTTAAGTGAGTCGTTCAAAACGAAGCAGTTTCATATCGAGCGCATGTGTCTGAACCCCTGCAGAGCACAAGACTGTGATTTTACTCAATCGGATCCTAATTTCTGCAAGATCAATAAAGTCATTTTCGGAGAGCTCTTCTCTCTCTCTCTCCTCAGTAACAGTTTCATGTGTAACACAAATGATAATAATACAGAAGAATGCATCATGTTCACATTCAGAGACTCAGTCCTCTTCAGGGACAGAAATCGTTCAACTGTTATTTCAGACCACTCGTGTCCATAACATGATATCTGTCCTCACCAGCCTGAGGTTGAGTGAGGTCTCAGGTTACTGACACAGTTACTGACTGTGTGAGAAATCCTCTGGATTCATCAGTGGCTCAGATGAAATGATCACCTGCTCTGTGTGGAGGTGTCACAGATTCACAGGATAGGAAAAAGCACAAAGAAAAGACCCAGAAGAAAATACAGACAAAGACAAATAGGTTTTAAAACAGATAAAACATCAATATGTCTTATGATTAAAACATTAAACCAAGTTTTTGTTGTTAGTTCTTCAGGCCGATGTCCCTCTTTTTAAAGAGACTAAAAGTGGAATTTCTTTCATGCATCTTCACAATTATGTTAATCAGGTTGTGAAGTGGAGCCTTTTTAATATTTTGGGGGTGTCATGAAATTACAATTTTTCTCCTGATTTCCTTGTCAAATATTATGACATTTCCAAATTGAGAGTAGGTTTTATTTCCAGAGTAAAACTCGAAAACCGTATTAATTTTTTTCAAGAAACTTTGCACGAATATTAATCAGGCAGTGAAGTGACATCTTTCGATATTTTAGGTTTCATCCAATTATTTTTTTCCTGTATTTCCATGGCAACAAGTTTGACTTTGCCTAATTGAGGGCAGGCTGTCAACTCGGAACTTCTCACCAATAAAACGACAGAAAGACGCCACACAGTGTCTGTTTACAGTGGCAATGACTTAATATATGACATCTACACACTAAATAAACAATATAGACTCTGCTTCTTTCAGACAGACATTTGTTAACTGGACTGTTGAGGTGGAAATACTCAGCCCTGGTGTCGACTTCTTATTTCCCCCAAAATATGGATTTTATCATATAAACGGCACAAGGGGGACATGTTAACAATTAACATTCTTGATTTCACTGGAGGGGAACATGAAGTTTGAAACCTCACATTGTATTTTACGCACAGAGCAAATTGACTAATGTGATCATTGCTCCTCCTCTGCTCTCGTAGCTCCACATCACAGCAGCTAATGGCTACGTTCAGGCTGCAGAGCTGCTGCTGGAGGGGGGCGCTCGCATGGACCTGAGGGACTCCGACGGATGGCAGCCGCTCCATGCTGCAGCGTGCTGGGGTCAGGTAAGGTAAACACAACAGGAAACAGGAAACTGATGAGCACAAGCACTCCATTGATGTGATTCTCTACTGTTGCTGTGCTTTCAGATGCATGTGGCAGAGCTGTTGGTGTCTCACGGAGCCAGCCTCAATGCCAAGACCTTTCTAGAGGAGACCCCCATCGGTATATTTACACCTCATCACTCCCTCTCAACATGCCTGGTGGGGGGTTATGAAAACAAATGTCTCATCTTAGCGGGATCTTGCTACAATCTTGTTTAATCAATATCAGGGGTTATTTTCCCAATTGATGCTGATTTAGATCTTGTTAAAGGGAAAACGAGAAAAAAACAAAGAATTATCGAATTTATCAATGTCAGTTTTTACATTTTTTGCAGAATTAATCTATTATATTTGAAAGTATATAATATTAGACACTAGTAGCATAATTAAGTACAGCAGTTATCCTGTCAAACACAAAGGCGCTGATAACACTGTTCTGTCCGTGTCACTTAAAGACCTGTGTGAGGACGAGGAGTTCCGAGCCATCCTGCTGGATCTCAAACACAAACACGACATCATCATGAAGTCGCAGCTCAAACACAAGACCTCACTGTGCAGGCGAACATCCAGCGCAGGCAGCCGTGGGTAAGTGCTGACATCTGCTGGTGCGGTTTTGAAAGAGACATGATGGATAAACGGATCAGCCTCCTCTTAACCTTGTGATTAAAGATCCACATTAAAGGATTTAGTGAGACACTAAAAAGAGTTTAATTACATTTGAATTGAGTTTAGAGAATATTATTCATTCTGTATTTGCTGGTATGTTTCTTCTCTTCTCACTGTGATTTCCACCCGTGTCTACAGGAAAGTGGTTCGGCGAGCCAGCCTGTCCGACAGACACAACTTATGTCGTAAAGAGTACGAGACGGAGGCCATCGTGTGGAGGGGAGGGAGGGAGGAGGACCACGAGAAGGAGAAGGAGTCTAGTCAGGAGAATATCCAAGTTGTTCATGTACGTTTTTTTAAATATTCTTTTTGATAGTTTTTAGAATCAGGTGACCTAGTTAAACATTTGTTACACTTTTAAACATCTGGAGCCCACAGACCCCCTGGATAGTGGAAGACCCAAACAAAAGATCAATTTAAAATACTGCAGCTTAAAAGAAATGTCAAAATCTCTGTTCCTCAATTTCCACGACATTCTCATCCCAACAAACCTGACTCAGCGCTGCTCTCCCTCAGTTTCTCAGCAACACATTTGTCAAGTTTGAAGTTGACAGGTTGAGCTGTTGTCAAGAAAAACTGAATGACAGACAGATTTCTATATTTATAGCTTTATGTCTCTAATCTGCAGATTATAGGCGTGTAGAGTCAGAGACTTCCTGAGGCAGGTCTGCAGTGAAATCCTCTAAAAAAGTAAATGTCATGTCACAGTGGGACTCCTGGGATTCCCTGAATAACCATTTGAAGAAAGGAATGCAGCAAATTAATTGGCTTTCCATCTCTTTTTTAGCCTGACAGGTTGGCAGCTGGGAAGAGATATGTGATCTCCTCTCCCTTCATGTATTTAATTCTCTAAAAGAGGAGAAGCTTTACAGTGGAATTAAAGTAATCCTTATTGATGCCCTGCAGGTCAAACCGGTCGTCGCTGTGGAGCTGCCAGACAAACCCAAGCTGCCCACCATCCTCAAAGACGGCAGCAACAAACAGAACGGCCTCATCTCCACGACAACGTCTGTGCCGCCGCAGCCGCCCTCCAATGGCAACACACCATCGTCTGATAACGGCGGGATCGTCACTTCCCAGTCCAACCAGGAGGACGCTTTGCCAAAAGAGCGCGCTCAGACTCTGTCGGAGCTGAAGAAACAGAGGTCAGCGGCCAAACTGTTGAATCACCCCTTGTTTAACGGTCACCTAGGTAACGGCTCCACAGACTCCTTCTCCGATGCCAAAAACAACTCCGAGGACCCCCGCATGCCACTGGTCTCCTCCAATGGCAGCGCTGTTTACTACACGCCGGCCAGCGGCGACCCGCCCCTCCTCAAACTGAAACAGCCAATGGAGGAAGAGCCGCCGAAGGCACAGACGTGCTGCTGTGTGTCGTAGCGTCTGCGCCAAGTGACGTGTTTGCAAAAAGAGGATGAAAGTTAGGAATGTGCTGAAGGAAGGAGGGAAGAAAGTGAAAGTGTTCCTGTCATTTAACGTCCTGTTCCTCCACTTCTTTGAAACTTCTTCCAGAGAACATGAGCCGCCTGAAGAAGGTCAGAGAAAGGGTTTCTCCCGGTCACGTGACTTCTGCTACAACTGGAGAAACCTTTCATGTGTAGCATAGAAGAGGAAAAGACTTTTCCTCCAGACGTCACTTGGATTAAAATTCCTTTTCATACAGGACATGCCAACCAACCATTGGGTAGAAAGAGCGCAGGATGCTGTTTCTCAAAGTGAATCAAAGTGTGGACAGGTTTTTTTTAAGCTTTTCACCGGGCAATGAATTTTAAAATCAGAAGAGTAGAGACGATCTCAAGGTACTGCATGTTCTATCCTCACAGATGAAGACGGAGGAGAGCTTTTTCTTGTAGCCTACAAATGGATGATTATCTTGTATTTAAACAAATTTCCTTCATCAAACCACAATGTTCTGCTTTTACGCCTCATTCTTGTCACTTTCACGATGTGCAGGAACCCCGGCGATTTCCAAGTGTCCCATTGGTCGTATTATAAGGGTGGACAGAGCTAAACGTAGCAAAAGGAGATGAGACGCCTCCTCTGAAGTGTCCCCCATGTTGAAATGCATTAAGTAAAGGGAAGGAATGCCATAAAACAGTGTTAAATATTCAGGAAGTGTTCTTCTATAGCGAGAGAAAACCGGAAAGAATCTCGTTCTGCACTCGTTTGAAACTGTTCATTATTTTGTGTCAACTACACGTCACCTCACCGTCCTCTAAACTGACAGCTCATCCTCACACGTACAGATTATTTAAGCAAACCTGGTTGAAAATGACTGTAATTTTCTTTATTTATGAAATTAATGTAAAGTGTAAAAAAAAAAAAAAAAGAGAGGTTCCTAAAAGTGAGTGTATTTATTATGTGGCTGGTGTGTGGAGAGTGTGAATGCGATGTACAGTGAGAGGAGCTGGAGAGTCGTCCAGCGAAGCACCTTCTGACGTGGAAACTCAAACAGATGAAGTGAAGACAACTGTCTGCTACATGTATGTTATTAAAAACACGATAACTCCATCCTGCCGGGATAGATTCATAATTGTGTCACTACAAATAACAGTGTTATTTGTTTTTGTTTTGTTGTTCATTTTCTCCTGGTGGCCATTGTGTGGCTTTATCTTCTTCCAGTCACTGTATTTGTCTCATTAACAGAATCTGTAAATGCTATGTAAAGAATTACTGTAAGTATAGTATGATTTGTTCTGAGGATACACGTGGACTCAGTTGTTTCAACATGAATCCACTCTTGGATTTGGTTTGTAGCGATGTCTTATGTCAGGTCTTCTTTAACACAACATATACAATTTACAGCTCAAAAACAAGGACGAGAATAGTTTCAGCCTTGGGGAAAACAACTTATTTGACTTTGGATTTCACGCCCATGTGGTTTTTACGGCAGAGATGTAGCAGCAGCGCAGCAGGTTAACTTTGCATGGGGAAACATGTAGCCTGGCTTTGTTAAACCAAACAAATCCACCCACCAACACTTTAAAACTCATTAATCAGCAAGTCGTATCTTGTTACTTAATCTGTCCATGAAACAATATGTTTATATGCCAGACGATTTCTTGGCAAAAAGCAGACTCCAGGAAGACAGGCCAGGAAACCGTTCTGCTATACACATCAGAGGAATCTGAGTTTCTGCAGGTTCCACCAAGTTAAACTTAAGACTTTTAGGACCATCATGAATGAAATGTAGGGCCTATAACTTCCCTATAGAGATAAACTTTATTACAGGCTCTAGACCCAATAGCAAGACATACACCATAAAGAAAAAAGAAAACAGATACATAAACACATACAAACATACTCTTATTCATGAGAGTCTTAAAAGGCACCCATACCAATGTTTCCACAGATATGATTGATATCTGACCGAGCTGCACCTGGGGCTTGTGAGCATCATTATAATACAGTTTTGATCTATAATTGAAGATGAGGTGAAGTTGCCAAATCTAGAAAAACTCTCGAAACGCGATGTTCAGTGATCATTTCTACGTTGGTCTTTTTGTAGTTTTATTACAGCGTGTTAATATCGTAATTGTTGAGATAGAACTACAACACGTGGAGACATTACAAACTATGCAGGCCACCAGAAAAAACATTTCAAACTGTGACAGAAGTCGCTTTAAATGAAGTTTAACACAATTAACACCTACCTAAACATCCGGCTAGACCTTGTACATAATGTTCCAACATATTTAAGACTATTTAGGCCTAAAGTTCCTGATTATTGACTTTTTAAGACCCTAAAACAAACATTATTATCCTGTTTTAACTGTTTGCATACACAATATTAATTGTGTATAATTTATTCCACAGAGCCAGGATGACTAATCCCACTCTTTATACTAAGCTAACAGGCTGCTGGCTCCTTCTTCATATTAAACACTGAAATATGAGAAATGTTTCCGATCTCCTGATCAGCGTAAAAAGCAAGTAAGCAGTTTTTCCTAAGTGTTGAACTCATTCTTTCATCTAATAAAATCTCGTCTCATCTTCCTGTCAGTGCCAAAGAGTCTTCCATGGTATTTTGAAAACTTTAGGGGGGGAAGGCTGTTGTCGTAGTTTCAGATGAGCGACCCCTTCAAATGTGATTACCCAGAATTCCTACAACAACTTCATCCCCATAACATGAGCAGTACAGTGTCAAATATTTGTACGGAATAGAGATACGTCTGTAAATATGTTTGTATTTGTTTCCCTCTTATCTGTTTACATGAACAGAACTTACCCTCATGGATGAACAGTGTTAACAGACATTTGGTTGTCTAGAGGAAAACTATGAAACTGTGTAGACCCCTCCTCAGTATCCAGCAGTCTAATATCCAGCGTGTCCCCACAATACAATACAAGTGTCTCCTCCTTGTCATTCAGTGTCTGGTAGGTGGAAGTCTTTTGTGCAAATATTCTGTAAAGGTCAGTTTTTAATGTCACAGGAAGTGGCTTTGTTTTACAACTCAAATTGAGGAAGAACAAATTGTCAGAATTTAGTTATTCTCCCCTCGGCTGTGACATCGTTTTGTTGTCAGCTAATGCTCACATCTGCTCCAGCTGCTGATCTCAGATCTGCTTCCTGGGGAGTGAAGTTCCATCCAACTGAAATGTACCTTTTGAACTACACCCTGATCAGTTTTAGCCAGAAAGGGACTTTCACCTGTTAAAACGTAACCTGTGTTCTCATGGTAAATAGATCAAAGCTTGTGTTTGACTGCGAGCATCACTGTCTGTAAAGGATAAGATTATAAAGAAGAGACAAACTACTGATTTTGTAATTACTGGAATATATTGATGGTTGCATTAACATATTTTGAATAAATTGTATATTTTGAGAATTTTACACGGTCTCCTCTGAATTATAAAGCTTCTTTGTGCTGCGCAATCAAATGGATCTTACATTTACCACCAATGTGGTCACGAGGTTATGTTTTCACCCTGTCTGTCTGTCTGTCAGCAGGATTACACAAAAACTACTGAGGGGAATTCCATGAAACTTGGTAAAGGATGGGGCAAAGGCCAAGAAAGAACTTTTTGAATATTGGTGCAGATCCAGGGAAAGGTCTGGATCATGTACTGTCTTTTACCATTAAGAGAAAGGGCATTTTTTTTTACATTTTCAACATTTTCCTAGAGAATGATTTATGAAACTTATGAAAAATATTAGAGGACTGATATATATAAGTGTGTAATTTGCTGCAGCTTGATTGAATTTAAGGGGACTGTCGAGCAGAGGTATGTGCTTTAAGTGTCTACAGCAACAAGGTTCATATACTTAAACTATTTGAACTGCATGATTGCATAATTTATCTTGACCAAACACATGAATAACAACCTAAAATGTGGATGCATCAAATGCATGTTGAGAGAAACTGCTGAGAAAATTTGTGCTAAAATGCACAAACACAGGCCCTAAATGGTCAAGAACTGCAATCTAGAGCAACTGCTGAACCAAGTCTTCAATTTTCTTCTTGCCTGTGTTTGTGGGAATATTTAACATAATAAGACGTTGTCACTTTTATGCATTGAACGACTTCACTCTTTTTTTCTCTGTATCATTACTAAACTAAACTTTTTACATTTTTTTGTTGCCGTCTTTCAGAAGCACCACTATTTTTTCCCCAAATGTTTTCAGACACTTTACTGCTGACATCATGGTGAATCTTCTGAATGCACTTCATGTCGTATGAAGGTTACGAACAGTTTCTCTCAAGCTGAGACGTCTGCTTTCTCTGACCTCTCCTTCTACATCTTCTCTCTGTTCTGAGACAGGCGGAGGCTGGAATGTCCTTCGCCACACAGCTGTCAGGGCCTTGGCCCAGCGTCAACTGCTTCCTTTCTTTCTTTCTTTTTTTCTAAACTTCCTCCCTCTGCTGGTTCTTGGGTCAGCAGGGGTCAATATGTCTTCAGGCGGCCAGCAGCAGCTGGGATAGACAGAGAACTAAAAAGTAATGGTGTCTTTTATGTTTCTCTATGTTTATTTTAAGGTTATTTTGGGTGTGTCTAATGTGCTGTGCATGCCAGATTTTCCCTGCAATTTGTACTTTGTCCACCCTCAGATTCTGCTGAGTGACTGTTTAAACAGAAAACCATTGGCTTACATGGTTGCATATTCATCCCTTTATAAATGTAATTCCTAGTTATAGGGGAGTAACTTATAGATATAGCTGCTTGTCTTTTATGGAGAAACCTTTTCACAGTGCATTAAACTCTCATATAACAGCTTTGGCTCGCTGATATGTTTGCTCAGCGATTTGAAAAGCAAATAAGCAGAACAAACAGGAAGTAATTTGTCAAACATCTGTGTCAGGTCACAGCCCTCCATGCGTCTTGAGCAAACGTTGGGAGAAACCAGCCTTTCATCTGAAGCTGCCTGGACACAGTCGGTATATGTCTAAGACATATAGACAGAGAAGAGGACAAAGGTGCTGAAAACACATGATCCAGACTGCATCAACCCTGTCTTGGTGGCCTGGCTTTACCATTGTGCCGGAGCTATGCTGAATCTGGGCCAGATGGCTCGAGTCCCAGTCCTTCAGTCCTCTTCACTGGAGGGTGAAGTGGATCGGTGCCAGAAAGAGCAGGCAGTCACACACTGACCACTGCGCTGAATGCATAAACAGAGGGATGGTAAAGGAAGGCACTGAGGGAGGACAAAGTCGGAAAATGAATCAATGCCAGGACTTGATGAGACACTGACCAGTCGATGGAAGAAGGGAGGTTTTCAGCCATGGAAGAAAGAAGGCTTGCAAATGAAGGGAGGATGGCGGGCCCTGAAAGCGGCCCTGTGCTGGGAGGAGGCTATTGACCATCCTGCCAGTTTGTCAGAAGACGGATAGAAGAGCTGCACAAAAAGAACAAACGGATGGACGTCTGCCCGGTTCCCAGGACCTGCTGGACTTAACCGGGACTTCAGTGTCCTGTTTGACCTGAATTAAAATAGTCTAAGTAGGATGAGTCGATGTGTGACTGTACGGCCGCTGGATAAAAGTGAAACGAACGAGGAATCAAAGTTTGTCAGTCTCAGACAGGAGGCCACACTTCAGACCAACTACTACTGACATTCTGTTCTAAGGCTGCAATCATTGTCATATTGATAAAACACCCAGACGTGGTGATATCAGCCAGTCGACTACAGTTGAAATGTCTCAACTCAAATTTTGTACAGATATTCCTCAAGATATCATTATAAATTGTAAGAATTCTGGTGATCCCCTAACTTTTCATCTAGCATCACTGTAGAAATTTGATTTTTGGTGGCTGAATTTTTAAAAGCGCTTCTGCAAAGGTTCACCAGCTAAAGCATCAGGACTGAGGAGAGATGTTTAACAGTTTGTTTACTCCTCCAAAGGTTTTCCACTTGAAGTTTACTCTGATGGATGATTTCAAAGGCTTAAAGACAAATGGAAGCAACAATCAATAAACAATAGATAGTCTTTTAACAAATATCAGGAACTAACACAAATAACCCATCTAATGGACAATCACGTTTAAGTAAACAACATTTCAAGCAGCATCACAAGAAGGTTCTCATGCTGAAGCAAACAAAGGAAGAGACTGACAAAGGCCCCGATCCAGGCCTCTTAGTTCAGGTGTGAGCTAATAGGTTGAGAAGAACTCCTGCTTCCTGGGACTGAGCAGGAAGTGAGTTTTTTTTTAACAATAACCACCGACTAAATGGTAAATATCTGTATTCATATAGAAATGTTCTAGTCTTGAGGACCACTCAAAGTGCTTTATAGTTCTGTTTGGCCATTCACCCATTGTTCTGAGACATGGCCATTCCAAACAGGTCAAATACCTGTATCAACATCCTCATCAGCAAAGGCAGCAAAGTCTCCATGAATCTCCAAACAATGATACCTTGAAAGTAAGACGTGGTAACATTTCCCCAACAGCAAGTTAATTATAAACACTTACATGTAGCACAAGGAGACAAGAGTCAGTGAATTGAGTCAGAAAAAAGGGTCTAGTTTGCTAAAATTAGTAGCAAAGAGCTACGGCTTCATTTAATTTGTTATAATGTCAAGGAGAACAATGTGTTTTTCAAGTTCTTCAATTAAATGAGAACACAAACCGACAGCTTCGTTTAAATAAACCAGATTGACTGGTTCCCTCAGTGTGTCAACAGAGCTGCAGCACTTCCTCCCTTCAACGGGTAATGTCCACCTATAGCGTGTCCTAGATGCTGTAAATAACCATCTGTCAGTGTGGGCTTCTGACTGTGTCCTCCTTCCTCTGCTGCACTTCCAAAACACAATCACAAGCAACACTCTGCAATCTGCTGTTTAAACACTGACGCAAAATCATTTATTGGAAAGATGATAAAACCCAGACTGTAAATCAATGTAAAGTAGAGGAAGCACGGAGGCTGAGGGATGAGCAGTAACTCTGCTCACTTCACACAGGGCCTCACTTGGCATTATTGTGGCTGACGCATCAGTGACTGAGTGATTATGAAATCCCTCAAGCAGCAGAACTAAATGACCACATCACACTTGTCACTGAACATTGAGGTGGAAGTTACGGAGTTATGGAAACAGCTGATTTGTCACTTTATGAAGCACGAAACACAAAGGCTGACTGACACACAGTCTACCAGAGGGTGGACGAAATAACAAGAACATGATCATTTGGTACATTTTCAGGATAAGGTATTTCGTCTTTCATTAAAAAAATTGCCAAGTTTTGCAAAATGTGTAAATTAGTTGCAAAAAAAAGAGGAATATCTTTATCAAGTCCCCAAATATGCAACATTAACTTTCTGTTAACTGTGTCAGAATCCTTGCATCCACATCACCTTCAATGTGGTGTTATGAATTCTGAACTAAAATATAAAATGTCTCGAGGGATTTTCACCAGTCATCTTTTCCGTGTCATGGTCTATGTGGGACTGTACCAACTTCAACTTTTAAAGAACTACAGTGAACTTCTTCTTTTTTGTCTGTCTCTGAGCAGCAGCAGTAATTCAGTTCTACTGAGATGTTTACACCCAGAGCTCTGCCCCTACAGGCAAATAAATGTTTCACTCTCATCTAATAAAATAATCTATCATCAAACCACAAACGTTAGAGTCGAAAGCCACTTTAAATCTGCCGACATGTTGATTTTGTGGCGCGTCTGAGAAAAGGTCACCGTCTCTGTTGCTGTGCTGACTGTCTTTTTTTCTTTCCTTCTTTCCTCTCAGTAAAAAAGATTTGTACACCTAAAGCAGATCATGTTTTTCACATGGTGCAACACGGACCACAGACGTCTTTCAGCATCCTGTGACATATACACTTCTTTCATTTCAAAGCCAATGATATTCAGAATTAGATTTTATTATCTTGTTCTTTCCCACCAGTTTCCTTTCAGTTTGGGCTTTAGTTTACACCTCTAACTCAAACACATGCAAATTTCACACGAGAAAAGAACGCTAGACCAGAGAGGAGGAGAACGGAAAAGAAGAGTGGCTGTGGTTAACTTTTACATTAGAGGTGTGGTCTGCTACAGTTAACTCTCTGTTACTCTTCATGTCTTTCCGTTTCTTTCTGTTGGTTGAACAGTCTTATCTCTACAGAGCATTGCATCTCCAAACACAGATAGCCAACAGCAATGTGTTCAGGCTTTAATACACAAGTCACACTGCTCACAGGTAACAGCAGTCAGTTAAATTGATATTATGAGTTACATGATAGAGGAGTTTATACCATATATCCCTATATGTTTATTCTAAGAATTGAATGTTATTTTTATGTAAATTGTTCTTGCTGATGTTCTTGATCCGTGCTCTCACTTATGTTAGGTTATGCTTTGCTAGGTTATGTTTAGGCTGTGTTAGGCTCGGTTATGTCATGAAATCTTTTTGTTCTGTTAATTTTAACCGAGTCTTTGTTGTGCCTTACAGTTTTGCCTTGTGAATAAATCTTTATTGTAGAAGTTATAATATTACCCTCCCCAGATAAATGTAATGTATGACATATCTGAAAGAATTGCTTGTTAGTAATTTGCCAATATGATTCAACTTGCTCCTTCTCCACTAACTCTGCTGGAGAAAACACTCACAAAGACTTAATAATGAATAATTGTATTTATTCATTATTATAGCTTATTGCTGCCCAGCTGTTATAACACGTGTAATGGTCCCAGTGACATCATGTAGCCCTGAGTGGTTTCATGACACAACTCACCGAGGAGACCCAACACGGTTACACCTTTAAATTGCTCCTCCCTCCCTCCAGTCTTCTGCGGTTGCGCGTCAGTGCTCATTGGCTGTGGCTGATAATCGGTCAACAGAGGAGCGGAGGGAGGGAGGCAGGCAGGAGGACAGCAGCATGTTTACAGCTGCTCGCGGGCTCAGTACGTGTCGTGAACGACCCCCTCGCTTCGTCCGATTGTATTAAAAAACGCGACAAATCCTCCAGCGGGACGTGGACGACGATGTTTTGGTGGCGCGCGGGCAGGCTGTCTGCAGCGGCTGCGGATCAGGCGCTCAGGTCCCCGGGCTGCTGTTTGGTGCGAGTCAATGCAAACAGACTGAGGCACGTCACCGGGACGTTACGCAAAGGTCACACGGTTCGGTGCAGGTCTGTCTGTGGATCCGTGGACTCCACCACACATGCGCACCTGGGGGCGCAACAGTCGGAGCCGCGTCCGCTCCTGAGCTGGACGCTTGGGGTCGCGGACTCGGACCGGAGACACTGGGAGCGAGTGGCCGAGAATCTCTTCAGAAGCGTGCGAAGCGAGGGCGGGAGTTCAGATGTTATCAAACCGCCGCCTGTGCACGCAAAGAGGCGCCACGGCAGCGGAGAGCAGCCGCTGGGTCGTGTGTTGTTTACAGGCACCTGGAGAGTCTCCAGCAGGACCGTGCACACCAGGGCTTCATCCATCGCTGCAGCCGCCAAGAGGAGCGACCCCGGGGAGGAGACAGGCGCCGACAAACGGGTGAATTTAACTGCTCAGCTCGATTGTTTGTGTAACCGCAGTGATCCGTTCATAAGAGAATAGGGGTCGCGTCGAGCCGGTCTGTCTGTGTCCCGGTGGCGCCAGTGTTGACAACAAAAGCATGAAATATGCAGAGAGCAGCTCGTCAGTGAGCAGGAGTGTGTTCACTGACAGCCATGATGAGAACAGGCTGAACATGAGGCCCCAAGCTGTGGGGTCTGTTACACATACACACAAGTCTACTGCATTATTTATCTATGTAACACACACACAAACACAACCTTGTAGTTCTATCTTAAAGAGGACACTCATTGGCATAATGCATTGCGAGCCCCTCACCCTTACTCTAATCCTAATTCTTAGCCTAACCCCAACCAAGCTCTAATCCTAACCCTAAAATCAAGTCTTAACCCTCAAGCCCTTTAAAAGTGGGTCAGAAAGTGAGGACTGGCCAAAACGTCCTGACTCTGTAGGTTCTAGGCTCAAAATGGTCACAGACACACACTTGTCTCTCTATAGTTGTGATGACACTCATTGGCATAATGCGTTTCGTAGCCCCAAACCGTAACCTAACTCTAACCCTAAAACCAAGTCTTAACTCTCAACCAGACCTTTGAATTTGTGAGAACCAGCTAAAATGTCCTCACAATGATAGTATTGAACCAAAAATGGCCCTCATAACAAAAGACAGACAATCACGCACACACACACCTATCCTTATTTTGGCGAAACCTTATCCTAAAGCTCAGCCATGACCAGTTAATGCCTAACCTTAACTTAAACACTATTCACTTCTCACCCCTAAACAGGCTTTAGTCCCCATGAGGGCACAACAAACTCATTATAGCTCCTCCTAAGTCATTAAGTCCAAACCCATTAGCTGTGAATGAGAAACTGGCCTATGCTGCTCTGCTGGTGAGTCAGCAGCAGTGGGAAGTGGATAACGATGTAGGTGAACCTGATCTGTGGTGAGCAGTTCTTAGAAAGCACAACACACACCACTACACTAAAGTATTCTGTGTTTTCTTCCTGTTATTCTATATTACGTAATCATTATCTCACACAAGAAGCTCATGCCAGCAGCTCTGTGAGGCTGTTGGCTTCCTGAGGGGCTTCAGCAAAATGCTAACATTAGCTTGCTAACATGCCGACATTTGCAACATGCTGCTATTTTGTATTCATAATGTTTATCATGTTCACCATCCTCATTAAATTTATGACCTGATGTCAGTAGAGTAAAAGTTGGACAATCATCTTTTATCACCTTGGCACCATGTGTTGCCTGAAGTTTTATGGCAAGTCAGCCAGTAGCTGTTGAGATACTTCAGTCTGTACCCAAGTGATGGACTAACCTAACCAACACTGCTCTATCGCTAATTGGGCTAACTAAATATTTTAAATTGCTTTAAACTTATATTTGGTTAACAAACCTAACATAAAAAAAAAGGTTCTTTGCTTGTAAAAAGTGAATATTTCATTTAGGTCAAGACTAGTCTGGCCCACTGGATGAAGGCTGTGGGTGTTTGGTTGCCACTGGCTGCACATTTCATGCAGCATTCTCCAGTTTGTGCCCATTCCCGCCTTAAACAGGTTGTATAAATAGAGGGCTGCTGTTAAGCTTCAGACTCCCACAGGAGGCATTCACTACTTGAACATTTCCCTCGTGCTCTGTCTGTGCACGTGAGTGTGTCTTTGTCCGTGTTTGCATGCCACCGTGACTCTGCATGTGTTTTCCTGCCTCTGAAAAGCTGTTATCAGACACAGCAGTGCCACTGTTCCCCTCCCATACACCCTCCCTTGCACAAGTCTCTTTGGCCGCACACTCACATGACCCTCCCACGCTGCAGCCCGCCTTTACTTTTAGCTCGGCCTGACTCGCCTCTGAAAAGCAAAGGCCTGCTCCCTCGCCCACTTCAGACTTTCTATTGTCCATTGTTTGCACGACAGTGAATACATCAACAGGACTGAGGCTTCATGCAGGCGGCTCAGATTTATATTTAGCAAAACAAATTACAACAAAGAGAAAAGATCATTTTGTTCTCCTTCTGTTCCCTTCTTCATCTTCTTCTTCATTGTCTCTACTCACTTGATTAATTATCTGACTGACACCCACAAGAGAAGACAGTCAGAGGAAAGCAGAATGTCACTATAGCAACTCAGGCACAGATGGATATGAACGAAAGTCAAGTGAATGTATGTATTTCAAAAAAACATCTTAGATTATTACACCATGTGATGCTGAAAAGGGAGCATGGAGTCACTGGTGTAAAAGCAGTTTGAGGTATAGACTGTAAGTAAAGATGTCTCCACTTCTTCAAGTTGTGCAAAAACTAAAACTTGAACTAAAATATCCTGGATACCGGTGCTGTCATCGTGCTCTTTTGATGTAATCGTGGAGTGGAGCCACAGTATTGAGGTCTCAGCTGTGATTCATGATGTTTCACCCTTCATATCACTTAATTATAAGAACCACCTAAAGTGACAGAAGAAAAATGTATTCAGTATTTAAATTACATTTTATTTTGGTGCATGTCTCATCCGTGGAGGAGGCAGGGTTTATGACCAAGGCTGTAGCCACCAGGGGATGATCTAGAAAATGTGGCTTCACTTTTGGTAGCTGTCAGCATCCATCTTTATATGCAGTCTCTGGTTTGAGGCCCTGAGGTCATCATGTAACCAGAATTCATTTATTTTTTATTATTAAAATAGTTTCACAACAAAAATGTAGTTATACATTTTATAAATGCTCAAACTTTGTACATTTCTCCACAGTTCTTTAACTCATTTGGATTTGTCCCAAATCTGTATTTAAAACATTGTTTATACAGAACCCCTGTTTGTTTTATGGATAAGAAACATGTGACATTTAATAGTCACTTTTAATTCACATGATATCCAATGTTCTCTCTCTGTCATTATTTAATTGTCTCATTTCTACTATATTATAATCAGCCTACATTTTGTCCTCATCATTGTGTTAGTTGACTTTGACTTGATTAGCTTCTATACTCAGAAAATGCCTGTTAAAGGTCTCTGTGTAGGCAGCATTCCAAGTACTTAATAAGTTGACTCAGCTTTGTAGGCATCATATCAGTAGTTTGTCTAAAAATACTTAACGACATACAGGCCTGAGCTATTTCCTGTTTCTTTAAGAAGGATTGTGTTTCCTCTTGCCAGAGGAATATTTTTTTTAATGGGAAGGCTACAAAAGAGCCAGTGAACACGATGCCCTCCTGCCGCTTGATACTAAGCTTCTAATGAAAAAGAAAAGAAAGTGGAAAACTGGCAATAAAACTGAAACTGTGATTATTCTTCACCAAGTATGTTTAATCATAATGGAAAACCCTGAGTTAACCTGAGGGGATCCATAAAAGACATTTAGTTGTAATTGTATCACCACAGCAGGGTGATCAGATAAATGAGTGTCAGACAGGCCCATGAGCAAGGTCTCACATGTTCATCTAGAAACAGAGTCCTTCAAAGTTATATGAAAAGCTCTGAGATTCATAAACTGAGGTATTGCATGTTACCTCTAAATGCTTGAAATGTTTGGTACATTATGTCATTCAGATATGTCCTGATTAAAATAATAACTTTATTCCACACTGAATCATACAGAGTTATTGCTTCACAGCTCTCTGTGGGTCTCTCTGCTGTAAATTCATGGTCCTAAGTTTCTAAGTCCTGACACCTAAGAAACCCACTTGAAATGCTGTCGACACAGATGGATCGAATAGTCTGAGAAAATGCAGATGTTTCTTCAGTAAATCTGCAGTTTTGCTGCTCAGTGTCAGGACAATGAAAATCAACATCATAACACATCTAAATAATTTTATCCAATGATGGTTTGTAGCCAAATTTCTTATACACTTGTTGCACATGTTCTACTGCAGTTAACATAACCACATGTGGAAAGGCAGCCCGCCAGGCATTATTCAGATTAAGGATTAAGTGGATTTACATTCTCTAAACATATTGTAGCTTCTTTTTGTTTTAAATTAATTATTTCTTAGCTGCAATGGGTCATATGTCTTTATCGATGCTGTGAGGTCCTGCTGTTTGTTGTAGTTCACAAACCAATTTTATAATCAGCACACACTGTGACCTGAACGCTCCCTGCTACACGTCAGGACAGCGTGTTTGGCGTGTGTTCATCTCAGAGAGTGGTGGAGGTCACAAACACAGAGCTGTGTGCGCGCGCGCGTGTGCGTGTGCGAGATAATATGAATTATCAAACCACACAGCAGCAGCCTCATGTTTAAAACCAGCTCATTCAGCTGTACATTGAATAGAGGAAGCTCATACAAGTTCAGGCTCCGATTGACCTACTTGGATGACCTCAACTTTTAAGCAGATGATGCACAAGACACACTTTTTTGATGATGCATGTATTTCTATATGTGGCCTAAAACTGAAAAAAATAACGTTTAGTCCTTGTTCCTGCCGAGCATCACAAACAGGACATTCTGGCTTTGCTTCTTAAAAACAACTGATTCGGTTTCAGTAAACTTATAAGTTGAGCTGTAACAAGATTAATCAATTAATTAATTTGGCTCGAACTCCAGTTGCTCTTTGGCTCAAGCTTTTAAATATGAGAATGTGCCATATATTAATATCCTCTGTTTCTTTCATAATGTGCTGTCTGTCTTCATCCTCCCGTTCAAATATATTCCGCTCACTCTCAGATATTTTATTTCTGTCTTCATCCAGGACGAGCAGAATTTAAAGGAGGCCTCTTCTACCTCCTCGTCTGCTGAAAAGGTCCCGGGGGAGCCTGAGCCAGAAGGAGGGAAACCTACCAAGATCCAGCAGCTAAAGAAAGTCTTCAAGGAGTACGGAGCAGTGGGAGTCTGCTTTCACGTCGGGATCTCCCTCATGTCTCTGGGAATGTTCTACCTCCTGATATCCAGGTAACTGAAGAGCTCACTGCTTGTTCTATAAGTGGAGGGTCGGGGGGGGCACTTACATTAAGACTGGCTGGGAAACGCAGCTGCATTGATCCTACTTTTGTTTAGTTTTTTTTCTTTTCTAAATTGATATTAGGGTTTGACTAGAGCCCGACTGATATGGATTTTTGGAACCTGATACTGATACCAACATTAGGGAGTAGAGAGTATTGACCGACATTATATATATATATATGAGCAATTTAATCAAAACACCTAGAGCATTACAATAGTGTGATATGTATTACAGTTTAGTTGCAAATAACTATTACTTTAATTATTGAAGTAATGATCATTTCAACAAATCACTTTGTCTCTAAATGGTCAGAAAACAGTGAAAAATGCTCATCACATCTTCTTTGTTGACGTCATCAAATGTCTTGTTTTGTCCAACACACAGTCCAAAAAATAAGATATTCAATTTACAGTGATATTTAAGAACGAAAGCTACCAAATCCTCACACTGAAGAAGCTGATACAAGAGATTTTCATTGACCAACAAATTACTCTACACATTTTTGGTCATCTAAATTTGATATTTAATTTATCAAGGAAGCCATAAGTATCTTGATGGATAATGAAAATAATTGTTAATTGCAGCCCTATAAGAGTCACAGTGAATCAAAGAGCATATTTATAAAGAAGAGAGTCCGGTGAAAAAGGACCGTAAACCATAACAGAACCCATTGATAGTCTGAATCAGTAAGTGATATAAAAGGCTCTGTGACTGAGGGAAAGAGGGAACAGTGAGCAGGACTACAACGCGGCCAACATGTTAAACAATTGAATGCATTCAACATCACTTACTGATATTATCTCGCAGTGCGAGAGCGTCGGGGGTGTAACATTTCCTTTAAACCTAAAGACGAGTGCAGGAAATGACCGACCCGTGGGCAGCTTTTACACCGAGGAACACTGAAACGTCTGCTGTAAATTGGCAGGAAATGGGACCTGTTATGTGAGAGACAGCAGAGTGCGGGCTCTCGAAAATGTTTCCACTCACTCAGCCACATTGTAGCGGCTCTGCTGTTGTTGAAATATCACGACTGGCTCCATCAGACGCAGACACTAAAATCCCGGCGAGTGCTTGAATAAAACATGAGGGCGTTTTCTCATCTCGCTACCGCGTTTTCAGACTTTTAACTTTTCAACAAGATGTGCAGAATTTCAAATCCCTGACATTGATGGTGATGGACAGAGAAATGCCAAAGCAGCACAACACCCACCAACAGTTCTGACAAGAGCATAAGTTTCCTACCCTCGTCTCTCTGTCTGTCTCTCTGTCTGTCTGTCTGGCCACATGCCAGGGCCTTGAATATTAGAGCGACTTGGCAGAGGTTATCTGACAGCTCAGTGATTTCCTTCTGCAGCTCGTAATGACCCTTGAACTGAAACCTGACTCTGTAGCCAGCAGCCATGGAGCATTATCGCTGTGTGTCCAGAGAGCCCAGGCATGTGGCCTGCTAATACAGAGCTGAGAGCTAAGTAAACAGTCGGCAGTGTGCAGATGGATCCTTGTATTTAGCTGAGTACATTTTACAGAGCTGTTAATGTGACAGAGACAGAGAGGCTGAAAAGCCTTGCGCTGCTCTAAACCTCTTGTTTTCACATTCTTCACATATTTATTTCCATAAATAGCTCAGAAAAATGCCACAACTTTACAACAGTGTCCCACATGGACAGTGTAACGTGTAGCTTGTTAGACCCACTTTGGTTAGTTTGATTTCATGTACAGTGTACTTCCTCTTGCAGTGCTGCTTGTGCTAATGTCACCAGTTTAAATGGGTCAAAAGGAAAAACTTATGAAACATTATTTATTGTCCATAGCTCCCTCTGGTGGAAGTAAGAGTGAGTTGCACCATTTACGCAGAACCAAATACACACTACATGTTGGGATCTATTTTCATCTATTTTGGGGCATTAGAGAACCTTCATGTGTAGATGTCAGTATTATTCCAGTATATAACCACACCGTAGTCTGGCCGGGATCTTTTTGTGTGGAGTTTTCATGTTCTCCTTGTTTCCGTGTGGGTTTTTTAAGTAATCTTTCTGTTGCCAGGTAGGACTCAGTGCTCTGATTAACACATCACAGTAAAAACCTCATCCTCCCATCGCTCAGCAGTAAAGTTCCGTACAGAAAATAGATGTATGATACGTTTAATGTAAATATTTGTTCTTGGGTTTGCAGTTTGTTGTAATTCAGACAATAGCTTATAGAAAGTGACCCTATTGTTGAAAAGTAATGCATTGGGATTTGGATGGTTTGGATTTCTGAATGTCAATGTTTGACATTATTAATTGTTATATTTTTTTATGTTGTTAGTGTTATTACTTTGAATTTCTATCCATCCATCTAACCACCTAATGATAGAATTCATGGTTATGTCACACGTATGGTGCTGCAGTGTTAGTTTACTATGTGTCTGAAGCTAGACACTCCAATGTAAAGTGTGCATGTTTTCACTCTTGATAAAAACTGGAGGAAGAGGTAATGTGAGTGAACCTAATTTGTGAATTCTCTGCACCTCTAACCTGTGTGCTGTGTCATTTGTCTCCGCAGTGGGTTCGATATGGCGGCTGTGCTGTGCAAACTGGGCTTCAGTGAGGCCGTCGTTCGCTCTAAAATGGCAGCAGGAACCAGCACGTTCGTCCTGGCCTACGCCATCCACAAGCTCTTCGCTCCGGTCCGCATCAGCATCACTCTGGTGTCCGTCCCTCTCATTGTGCGCTACTTAAGAAAGACTGGTCTCTTTAAACCCCCCACACCGGCCCCCTGATGCCCCCTGATGGACATAGTTCAAACAACTGTATATTTAATTACTCATGTGCTTTTGGCTACAAATGCCTCTTCTCATCTCTCATTGCATTTTTTGAATTCAGGTTAAATATTTCTCGTTGTAACAGAATCCTGTCTCTGTGTGATTAAAAAGACATAAGTGTGACAGTTCTCCAAACACCCGTCTATTTGGAGTCGAGTCTTAACGTGTGTGCATTTTCACAAACCAGAGAGAAAAGTGCAAAGAAAGCTAAAATATTTATAAACAATCAGATGTGAGATCAGGGATTTTGAGTTTCACTGCTAAGCTCTGAGTGGGCAGAGTTTTCTATTAATGCTGTGAAGGTTGCCACCGGGGACACCAGGAAGGAAAAAGCTGATTTCTCCTCCACTGTTCCCTGAGAGCTGACTAGGCCATGTTCTGGTGTTATGTGAATCAGCAGAATAATTCAGGTTGTCTCCGTCTCCTACCTCTCTCCTCTCTCCTCTCTCGCCTTTGCTCAGACTCTTTTTCTCCTCTCACCTATCATCCTATTTTCTGCTGTTGTTGTTTTGCCTCCCTTCTATTTTTCTTCTCAACATCTCTCCCGGCATCCACTTCCTTCCCTCCTCTCATCCATTTTCCTCTTCATTTTCTCCCTCTTGTTCTCTAACTTTGCTAATGCCACTGCCCAAACAGTTTGCAAACACATTAATCTCTGAGTGAGGCTGATTATTGTTCATTGCAAGCTTTGAATGAAGAATGTTGGACGTTGAACTTTAACTATTAAACATGAAGTTGTATTTTATATTTGCTGTGTTTGTCATGAAATACCTTATTATTATTATTATTATTATTATTATTAGTTATATAAGATACCACATGAATTTGTTTTGCCCCTTTTTAGTATAGAATTGCTGTGGATGGATAAAATTACTTTGTCAGGGCAGACAAATACGAACGGAGATAAATGACAAACGCTGCTGAGGAGAATTACGTATCATCGCTGGCTGAATGTGAGCAGTGCCAGATGCCACCAATGACAGCCAAGTGGGTGAACCACACAAATATTGTTGCTATTTTGAGTTTGAGGCTGTTACATCATCAGTCAAAGTTGAACTCCATGCAAAGTCATGCTGTGGATTTGCTTCGCCACAGGAAGGGAATGTTTTAATCACCCCCTCGCTCGCACTGCATGAAAGTGGATGGGGGGGGTGCGACAGTTCACCACTTCTGCATTTGCATACGTGTGACTGTGCCCTGTCTGAAATGGGAAATGGGGTCAGTTGTATTAACAAACCCACTGAGCATAAAACCTGGTTTCCTTCAAGTCTAAGCCTTCAGTGTTCAGTGCAGGCTGATGTTTTCAATGAATTAAATCTACTGTAAACTACCGGGTCAGTGCCAAATGATGGATTGGCAAAGTTTAGCTTCTTGCTTGTGATCACTAATCACTAAGGGCCAATGAATTTGATAGTGAATGGTAGTTTCTCTCTGTATGTTGGCGACCTGTCCAGGGTGTTCCCCTACCTCTCGGCCAATGTCTGCTGATATCGTCTCCAACTTTCCCATGATGTCAAAAGAAAAGTGGTATAGACGATGTATGGATGTGTACAGAAACCAAAATACTGCACTTCCACATTTTCACCACACTGAGGAGCTCCTGAACTACAAAAGCAGTGCAGCCGATCCTCTGGTACAACCACATCCTATCACTCATCTCAGACTGAACATCACAAGAAGGAGAATCACACCTCATGCGTCACACAGACGAGATGCAATGACATGTTTAAGTGATGGTCAATGTCTATAAAATAAGTAAGTGTACCAATGCTATACAATCTCTAAACATTTCTGTCATGATGGTGCAGTCTATGCTTCATTAGGGGGTCAGGTCACCACACACTGACCAGTTTGACTCTTCATAAGAAATCATTATTTTAAGCTCTACTTGATCACAACAGGTCCGGTGCCTGTCTCTCTTCTTGCTCTGTCTTTTCTCCCGACCTCCCTTGCTCCTTCCTTGAAAGTTTGCCGGCACAGCGAGCAGGCCTCAGCTTGTGTTGAGTCCCTGAAGATCTGCAGTGTATTGAATGGTAGCTGCCTTGAACAAGACCCGATCTCTTATCTTCTCTATCTGTGTGTGTGTGTGTGTGTGTGTGTGTGTGAGTGTTTCTTGGCCCGGTAAATAATTCAACCAGGAGAGGTGTTAGCTAAGAGAAAAATACAAGTGCAGGGTGGTCTATGCCAGATATCAACCGCAGGTTTTTCAGGAACAGGAGCTTTGGCAGCATTGTGACACAAACTGATACAAACCAATGTCTCTCCATCTCTCGCTGCTTTCAGACATGCACTGGACTCCACAGATCCTCTGTATGTTTTCTGGAGAAGGTGCATGTGTGAACGCAAATGTTCGAGTGAGACGCGCAGCAGTTTCTAAAGACTTCATCCACCTGACCACCTAATATAAAGTCCGTAGAAATCCTGGAGAATTCGATGTGTAAACATAGCAGGGGATCACCTGCTGGATTCACGACGAGCGAGTGGGGGGGTTGATGACGCTTCTAACACACGACAGATGCAAAAATGAAAAAAACAGAGAAAAGAAAACTAATATCTCCTGATGAAAACACACATTGAAGACACAGACGAACATGTCAAGAGAGTTTGTGGTGATAAGAGCTGAGAAACGATGTCGGCGTTCTGTAAACAAGATCCTGTGATCTCCGCTGTGGAGTTAATACGTCACTTCCTGTCTCTGCCTGCTGCACCCGGCTGCTCCAGCTCTCGCCTGAATAATGCGGAGTATTTGTTGCTGTTGTGAATGCGTCTGTGCAGAAAACCTCCAGCTGTGTTGTGCATGTGTGAAAAGCAAACTCAGGGTAAACTCCTAAACGTAAGCAATTCTCCGGATTTTACCTGGAGGACATGTCTGAAAACGTCTTCTCTCTGTCTCTCTCTCACACACAAACAGACACACTGATACAATGCATTTCCTCGCCCCTTACCCTAATTCCAACTATAACCATAACATGGTCTTAAACCCTTAAACTGACCTTTGAAGGTTAGTTATAAAGTAAAAACCACCCAAAATGTCCACCTCCAATGGACTGAAACTCAAATTGGTCCTCACAATGTATAGCCATACCAGTACATACACACACACATGCATGCGCATGCACACATAGATCCACAGAGGAAGAAGGAGGGAGAAGCCTGGGCCTCATTAGCCATGATGAGGACAGGGAGCTGCCATCGCCTCTCCATCCCCTGCATGTCCCCCATGGCTAGGAACAAATTGGTGACAGCGCTCCCAGCCACTCTGTCGGGCTACCTGCGATTTGGTTCCTCTCCTTCCACACAACTGTGCATTTGTATATGGAGTGTGTGTGTGTGTGTGTGTGAGCGTGTGTGTGTGTGTGTGTGTGTGTGTGTGTGTGTGTGTGAGCGTGTGTAAGTGGGAATTGTAGATGCACACAGCAGAAAGAAGAGAGGGCGGATCAGGATCAGCTCCTTGGCTACATCCCCCCTCACCTTTCCTTCCTGTGAACACTTCATCTGCTCGGCCTTGAGTTTGATGAAGGGGCCCTACCCCTTCCTCCCCCCAATGCATCAGGTTCAAGGGGGTTCAACTTCCTGCCTCAGCTCCTGACTAGTTCTCGCTGCACCTTTTGTTAATGTCAGATACGTCGTCGGCGTCACCCACTGTCACTGCGACGCACACATCGCATCCATTATGGGCGTACAATATATTCAGACAGGCTGCGTTTCTGACGCAAGAGTTGGAAAAGTGTGTGTGTGTGTGTGGGGTAGTTGCAGAAGTGCTGATGCATGCAATGATATATAAACATACGGCAAGAGCACATACTCTCTCTCTTACACACACACACTAATACACACACCTCCTGACAAGCTGCATTTTTCCCCCATGCACCTTCTTTCATTTAATTTCTTCATTCTAATTATTTCTTTCCGTTTCCTCTCCATTATTTTCTGCACCGGCTCATTATCCCTCCTTATTACCTTTCTCCCACTATCTCCCCATCTCCTGACCCGCTCAGTAAACTTGTTAGCCCTCCTGAGTGACAGTGTCTCGACGGAGAGGCACCTATTCCGTCAACCCCGCAGCTTCAAAGACACCCCTGGAGTTTCTTTACAGGAGGAGGCTGGCGTAAAGTTTCAAGGTGCATGCAATCGAACACACTGCGTACACAAACAAACACACCCTCTCTCCCCCTCTCTCTCGTCTGCCTTCAACCCATCGTCTTCCTCCACCTTTTCTCCCTTTTAACCCCCTTTTCTTTATATTTTTTGGCCACTCCTCCCTTCCTCACTTTTTCCACTGGAGCATCTTTCTCTCCAGCTCTCTTTTCTCCCTCTCCACCTCTCTCTCTCTCCTCCTCCTCCTCTCCCTGTCTGAGTTAAGTTTAGCAGAAGCACCTGATGGCGGCATCATCCTGGAGCACCTGTCAGCTGTCTGCCTTCATCATGGCTCCTGTGCTGCCACAGGGGCCACGGGGAAGTAAACCTGGAGACAGTCGCTACTATCAACAGCTGCATCTTATTATTTTAAACACCAGTGCCACTCAATTTCCACCAGAGATGCGTGCTTTTATTTATTTATTTTGTGTTTGTGTGTCGCCGCGTGTGCCTCCTCCTCCTCATTGCTCCTCAGGATTCAGAAGCTCAGCTGTTAAATGCGAGCAATTATAATTGAGCAGAGAGGGAGACGGAGAGACAGAGTTTATCCAGCCTGTGACAGAGAAGAGGAGGCAGCAGGGATAAGTTGTCAAAGTGCTTTTGGCAGCGCTGGAATGTTTTTGACTGACTGTAACTGTAACTCTAGCTCAGTGTCTGTCACTTGTCTAACAGGGAGCTTGGTCACTCCGTTTCCTCTTTGTTAATGTGGATATACTTTAGGATACTTCATGTGGTAGACACAAGATGTGTAATGATACTGAGATTCTTCATCCTGTCTCAGGTCCTCTTAATGCCTCGGCTCCCGTCTTCAGTCAAAATGTCCTCAGTGGAGTCGCAAACTGTTTTTTAAATAGTTCAGACACCATGGGCATGAAACATTGATTTGGCTGAAGGGTGAAAAAAGGATTTGTTTCTACAAAAGCAAAGATTTACATACACTTAACATAAACTATATCCAGTATTAAGATGCCAGCCTGGATATAAAATGAAACACAAGCGCATCTCCTACACCATGGTGACTTCACATGGTTGTGTTTCCATACAGATTGGCACAAACCTGATGTCCTACAGTAGCATTGGATCATTGGTAGTCTGGGTGCTAGTTATTATATATCTATGATGATATGTGCATTATGAAAAGATTCTCATCCACATACAGCTGCTGCGGATGTTTTGCAGTACGGTGCCTGGTTTATCTCACTACGTGTTGAATAATGTACACACAGCAGGTGACAGGAGATATAACAACAGGGAGGCAAAGCCAGGAGAAGATTTCTTCCAGCTTGTTCCACCTCTAAAATCTCCTGAGCACAATAAGGATGTATTTAACAAGGACGGATTGTGTTGTATTGGTGGGAGGCACAAGTCCGTACTACACCCCCCCCCCCTCCTCTTTTCCTCTACACTCTTGAGAATAAATGCAAAAATAGTGATTCATGACAGATTTTTCATTGTCTAAAATGTAATTAGTCATTTCTTTACATTACTTTGAGATGTTGCCATATTACAAACTTTAAAGGAACTGTATTTTTTCAGTCAAAGGCCACAGATGGCATTTTACTATCTAAATATCAGATTTCCCAACTAACTATGCCAAGGCCCAACAGTCCACTTATAAAAACACATTTTAATTTGTTATATCCGTTTTTTTATTTGGATCTACGCCAGCCTATTAAATGTACCTGATTTTTTTCATCCAGATCCATGAATTATTCCCTGGGAAATTGGTGATTATATCAGATAAAAAGATAGATCTTGCAATGTTAGAGAAACTTAAAAAAAAAGTTTATATCCGGCCCTTTGTCTGGATCTGCTCCAAAACCTTATTGGTCGAAGAAATTATTAGATTTTCTTATCTGAACAATTTATTTATGTGTCAAAAGTTGTTGTTTTTTGTTTATACATGTGCATACAACTATGGCAAGAATGTTAGGTCAAGTTTAAATTAAAAAGTAGGTCTGTAAGATCTAATAGAGGTGCAGTGCGCAGGGGTCACCACATCTTTAGATCTCATCAATAACGCTAAATAAAACTTTTAGGGGACAAAAGATATCCGCCTATTCAGATAAGGGTTTCTGAACTGGCAGCAACATCAGTGGAAACAGCCTGTGACCCTCAGATTTCAAGACAAAAAAGTTTACAATTGCCTCTAATTACTTGGACACCATATAATAATGATGATCAATATACCAACCACAATGCAACTTGCAATAACTTGCAGCTATAATTCCATGTTGTATTTTATGGGAGATCCTGGTGCGGCACCAGAAACAATACTTCAAAATCAAAGTTGCGAGATGATCAGTCATAATCAGCGCGTTGCACTCCAGGAGAGGAGCGAACCAAAATAACAACAAGTACAGACACAGCGTTGTAAGCCATTACTGAGCTGCCATTACCGATCGAAGTCTGTTTGCCTCTACACACTTCATAATGAATGCATCTCATAAATCCTCCCTAAACGATTCCTCCTTAAATGATTCCCACAGCTCCGGGTGTCTGCTCAGTGGAGGGCGCTCATGGATCAAACCATTAAACGGGGAACCAGGGCGAGGTGAGGAATGGGGGGCAGCAAGCTCAGGCCCCAGATCATCACCCCGCCCCGAACCACCACCCTTTACAGACCTAATAGAAAGCAAACAGACAGACAATTTCTTTCAATTAGCCCGAACTGGCCGGCCCAATAAATTTTAGTTTGTTCCTCAAGACGTAAGGGCCCTGTTGCATGTCTTGCTGAAAATGAAGACTAATGGGGTATTGTGGAGCTGCTGAGTGCTTGATTTTGTGCCACTATACCACTGCCACTCGGCGGCTCTTCTTTTCACCCACCCCCCCACCAACACCAACCCCCATCTCTCGCCTTCCCTCCTCCTTCCTTCAGCAAACTGGAATCCGTGCTGACCAGGCACAACACAAATGTTTAATACATTTATTCACGACTTGGATTCATTTTCTGTTTTAAGCATTATTCCTGAGTAGTTAGGCGGAGCTATTCATCACAGTGTGACAACAGCAATGAATGTGACCATTGTTCACCCCCAGTGTCATGCTGACGTGAGGGCCTGAAGAATAAGAGTCAGCCACTCAGCTGTTTGCTGAAATACCTCAAATTCAAATAAGTTTCAAAAGTAACAGAGCTCACTATGCAGATAATTCCCCACAACAGTGTCATATTAATAAATATTATAATCTTTAGTCCTTTCTTTATTCAGGTGCATTTAGCATTTTGCGTTTCATTGTCTAATCAACAATAAAATAAATGAATATCAGGGGTTAATCTTTTGTAGATCTAGACACGGCGGTGCTCCACACAGTCAAGACTAATGCTCTGTTGACATTTACATGAACATAGATAAATATAACTTAAAATGTCTTGACAAAAACAAGTGGAAAAGTTTAACCAAAGCATTAATGATCTGACACTGAGACTTACCCTGTTATCTATTTAGTTTTTCATAAATATTCTATAATTATCATTTGTGCCCTGTCTTTCCTTGATTTCCTTTTTTTGTGTTGGTTTTGTCTTGGTTTGTGTGTTTGTTTGTTGGAGTTTGTATTTTGTTTTCGTGTCCGCTGATGTTTGTCCTGTTTTATTTGATAAAATTGTTAAATATATATATAAAAAATAACAAATTATTTTGAGATGATCAAATATTTTGTACATAAAGTGAAGTAAAAGTATAAGTTGCTGAGTAATGTGTAGTTACTATGGTCTTAACTGTGCAGTTTCAGTTAAAGTGAGATTAGATTAATAAAACGACCAGTGGACGGCACTTTTCCTTTGTAATAAAACTGACATAACAGCGATGCTGATAACAACAATAAAGAGGAATAGTTTGAGTTATATTTGCCATCAAACGCTGATGTATCGGAGATCCTCGGGCCACCTCTGCTTGATGAAGGAAGAATCAAAGTTGCTTTGCCATATGGAGAAATATTAACTACAAGTGAAAAGGAGGCAAGGAGACATTGATTTTACAATTCAGGACTCAATCAAAGAGAATTATGGATGGCGATACGAATGTGATTTGCCTGTGTTGCTCATTAAAGTGTGCGTCTCCCTCACTCCCCCGGCAATAAGATTTACCGGGATAGGTTAAATACAGTTCAATACCGCAGAGAGGTGAAGTCACGTGATGGTTGATAAAGGTGGGTGAGCTCGAGGAGGTGGTCGGATGTACAGCGCGGGAGAAGGAAGGAAGGGGGAGAAGAGAGGAACTGAGAGGAAGAGGAAGTGAGACAGAGAGGGAGGAGAAGGAAAAAGGAAGGATGCACACAAATACAGAGAGGGAGGGGAGGGGGGGGGGGGGGGGGGGGGGGGGGGGGGGGAGAGTCCATTATTGTAGCCTGAACAGAAACTATGCATCAAAGTGGAGCGTTTATTGAAAAAACATTTTTATGTGTGCTTCGAGGGCATGAAAATGAGAGGCCCCGTGTTCAAACACATCAATACAACACTGCAGCAACCTATGTATTCTTTTTCTTTTTTCTCCACCCTTCTTCTTTTCCCCAAGATTCCCAATCAGATCTTGTGGCTCCCTGCAGGCTTTTATGCCAGCCACAAATGGTGCGACTGCCAGACTGACAAACACGCAATCACTCAGAGTGTGGAGAGGAGGGGGAAAAAAGAGAAAATACAGCGTCTCTCACTCAGCCTTCTATCACAAAGGACCTTTTAATAAGGCCGTGAAAAAAAGAGCACGTAATCCTGCGATTTCATTAAATGCCCTCATCACACCTGCAGATAATTCCATTATGATTGTGGCAATAAAATGAGGTTTTCATCAAGACGCGCAGACAGAAGGAGGAAAAGCTATTATTCCTCTCATATTCAGAGATGACGCTGCCTCTTATGTTGTGATATTAGGCCATTTGGCAGAATTTATGCCACTCAAGACGATCCATAATGTTGGTAGAGAGAGTTTCTGCACCGACAAAACCAGACACTTGACAGGCTTCATGCTGAATCCGCCGAGGGGTAATCGTTTGTGGTTTTTGTAATACCCCAAAATCTACAGCAAAACTTTATTTTGTTTCTTCACCTTCACCCTTTAATTTTCACATGTGTATTTTTTGCCTCGTCTTAATACGTCTAAAGCGTTTTAAAAGTGTTTACAGGTGCTGAATTTGCAAACAAATCCAGCACCTGTAAACTAAAGGTGTAAAAAGTCTTACCTATGAAGTGTGAAGGGCCTTTTTTCACACTACAGGATAATAATACATTATTAAATTAAAGCTGAAAAACACACACACAGACATAAATTCCCTTTGTCAGGTTGTCTGTCAGTATTATTTATTCAAAACATATTTCGGGCCTCCTGCAGGAATACCAGTTAATTAATAAGATATTATTCACTCTCCTTTCAGCTGATATGCATTCACCTGCTGGTCATTGACCTTTTGGTGCAAGCCTGGAAAACTGATTAAACTATTTGACCCTTTTGAAATTAAGAGGACAGTTTATTGTACAATGGGTTTATTTCTGCTTTTCCCTCCCAAAATACCAGTGAGAATCACAGGTTGTGGGTAAAAAATGTTTTTACATAATGAGTTAAAAATGTTAAAAAGCATAAAGTCAGGTAATGATTACCTCTGTTATGCTTTGAGTGTTGTCCCTCAGCAGGATTACTCAAAAAACCGCTGACCTGATTTTCTTGAAACTCTGTGGAAGGGCAGGGTATGAGCCAAGGAAGAATCCACCAAATCTTATTCGGATTTAAATAAAGGGGAAGATCCAGGAAGTGTTTGATTCCTCTAACATTGTGAGATAGGGCTTTATTTATTTATTTCAATTTTTTTTTTTATTTATCAAGAAATAATGTGGAAATCTTCATGAAAAAAGGAGGCGCAGTGTGTGAATATCTATGAACAGATTACATGTGATGCATATCCAGAAAATGATCACAATGTATCTGATCTCAATACATTTATATGCAATATGGTGATAAAGTGGCCAATCAGATGTGGCGAAGGTATGCACTCTCAAAGTGCTCTTCTGGGTTTGTCATTTCACATCACACATAGTCTTTTGATCCATTGTCAATATTAAGTTATTGATTTGTGCAGCTTTAAGTTAATCTCCAAAGCAGTGATGGGAAATGTATTTAAAATGACAATAAATCGAAAATCAATAGGGTTAAATTGGTTATTGAGGTGAGACAATATTTAGATATTCCAGGTTTATGTATCCTTGAGGGTTGAATGAACACAAACCTACAGAAAATAAGGTCTAACCTACAAAACATTAGGGTAGACAGAGATGAATAGAAGAAGAGGAGAGAGTAGATAAAGAGTTTTATTACAAAGTGTACCCAGGCAGAACTTCAGCACTGCCACGATTCTGTCAGCTGGCACTGTGGATGTACAGTATAGGGGCTTCTCCACAGAACTTATATTACTGCAACAAAAATTCCAGCACGGCATGGAATATGTGACAAAGGAGAAATGGCGAGGATTCTGTGTGCTGTCTGGAAGAATTGGAAGCTATGTGTTTTTGGCATTCATGTCACATCCCTTTTGAAAAATGCATCAAAGCAATTGCAGAACTCGCGGGACTGGGTTTGGGCACACAAAGTCGTGACCATCATCCAAACCTCACTGGTGGTGAGGGTGGAGGCGAGCTGCTGCTCATGGTGGAGGGTTTGAAACGCGCTATACTGTGCCACTTAATAATAAAAACAAGTGCCCAGCTAGAGCATGCTAACACAGATTCCTGTAATTTCTGCGGATGAGCCTGTTTAGATTTTGAGAGAGAGTTTGTGTGTGTGTGTGTGTGCGCCTGCATGCATGTGTGATGCCTCTTGAAAAAGTTGGAAACAGATTGTGTTGTTTTTCATGTTTACATTCACACATGGCGATTAGCTGGAATGCCTTCTGCTTTAAGAACAGCTCTCTCTCCCACCTTCTGCTCAGAGAAATCAGAAATAACGATGGCCACAGTCTAACCATGACTTTCTTACATGTGCACTAACTGTTAGGGACTGAAATTAGAACAGTCGCAGATGGATAATTACCCACAGATGTCGTACTCTCTACTCATCTTCTACTTTTTTTTTTAACTCTTAGCCTAGACTACTCTAAAAAAAGAAAAATAAGTTACTCTCTTTGGGTTGTTAAAGAAAAAAGCCTGTTTCTATTACAGGTGGGAATTGTGTTCCTTGTTTAAATAACACTACAGTACGCAACTATCAAATAAAAAACTATAGGGCTGCAGCTAAATTATTTTCATTATGATTTAAGCTACCAAATATTTTCTCAATTCATCGATTGCTTCTTAAAAATTAGGTCAGAGAATTGTTTTTAAAAATAGGTCAAATATACAGATATAGAAAATGAACTGGCTCTCAAACGTGTAGTGCTGACATTTTAACCTACCTCCAAAATATCTCTGAGATCTCTGCACAGCAATATCTTATTACTTAGCAACTGACCTATACGCCAATACCAATATATCATAGATTAAAAAACCACCTGATAATATCAGACGTGCTGCTTTATCAGTCAGGCTGTAATTTATAATGAAGTTGGTTGTGGCAGGACAGTATTTCACATTACGCGTCTCAGTCCATCACACCACACTGCACTTGGTGGTCTATTAAAAGGCCTTCACGCTCACAATCACTCTGTCTGCAGTAACTGCTGCTGCTAACACAGCCACAAGGTTCTGCTCTGTTTATATCAAAACCTGCACACTCTGTTTTCAAAGTAAATTCACTGGAGGATTTCACAATGCACCCTGCATGTTATTTATCATGTTGTCCTTCCACATATGGTATTTCTAACAACAATCCGTCATAGGGTGTATAGTACATTTCCACATCCATTGTATTGCTGCATCCTATATAACCACAGAAAGATGCGAAAATTGATATGTACTGTATGCATCATGCTCTGTGGAAGATTATTGACTTCCTTCTAAACATAAATAAAACATGAGAAGCAAAATAAAATGAAAACAAAATTTTGCATCTGAGGAAATATGATCAGTTATCCCCCAGATGAAAAGCTACAAAACATTTAGATCACAGATTTCCGAATACATTTTAAAGAAGTAAGATCTTCGCAACTGGATCTCCTTTGTTATTAGTAATTATAACTTTTGCACATGAGGAACCTGATATTTCAAGTGATGCAGTGCATTCTTTTTCAGTGTGTTCCTGTCAGAGATGAAAGATAAATATTCCTCTGGGGTCTATGCAAGAAGGTGACACTGTATGATGACACCCAATATCCCAAATCTTGAGAACATTCACTCTTTTCATGAGGTAAGAGCCAATAAAAGGTCATTGTCTCTTACTCAGCACCACTAAAAAAAACCTTTAAATTCTGCTTTAAGAAAAGATGTTGCAAGGCAGCCCTGATGGTTTTATATATACAGTATATACAGTGTAGATTTTATGCATTAAGGTAGAGGGTCTATCTCACCCTCTTATAAGGACTAGAATTGAATAGTGGCACCCCTGCTCCTGTGTCCAGGCACTGGAAATAGAGGTCAAGATTCTAAATAAACACAGTAACAGTCAATCTCTGTACGATCATGAGCCACAATCTTAGGGAGAGAAATGAGGAACGGAGCCATCTATTATTTGAAAGCCATCCTGGTGGGATCAAATGTCGCAGTCACCACTTATTTGTACATGGGTGAAGATGTTTGATAAGGCTCCTGTATTCCCTGGATGTATCAGACTTGTGTCACTGAGGGGACACATGAGTACTCACTACTCTCTGAGGAATGAAAGAAAAACATGTTGAGAATTTATGGAAGTTGTGTGTGTGTGTGTGTGTGTGTGTGTGTGTGTGTGTGTGTGTGTGTGTGTCTGTGTGTCTGTGTGTGTCTGTGCGTGGTGGATTTCTGAAACACAACAGGTTTCATAACCTCATTGTAAAGACTTTAAGAAGAAAACAGATGGACACTCAACACATCACTGAATGGTTTGATGCGAATGGGAAATATGACAATTATATGCTATGACCTTCATAGTCACCACATCTCAACGTGAGTAGCTATGTGTGATTTTGACACCACCATCATCAACACACAAATGTGCGAATGAGGAAATATAAGCTACACATTTTAGTGTTACTGCCCTTCCCTTTAAAATCATAAACTTGCCTACAGTTTTTCAAGGTACTTGGCAGCTTGTTCCCAGCATCTTGGAGAACTTGCCACAGTTCTTCTGTGGATTTAAATCGTCTCTGGCTATGTCCGTAATCCCACAGTCACTCAGTAATCCCTACTTCAATAAAAGGTGACTTCTATTCAGACGACATTATAGTGAGCTGATCGGGAGAAGAGAAAAACGCTTTTAAACGCTACATTTTCTCTGCGTCGGTCATTGTCGCAGGATTCTGAAAAACAACAAAAACAATGTGGTCTTCCAGTAAAAAATCCCACAATCAAATTTAAATGTTAATTTTATTCTCAGTATTAAAAATTTCAGGTAAAAAACAAGTTGAATGACTGTGTTTAAATGTATAAATAAACTTGTTTGCTGCAGTTTGTGATGCACTGATCTGCTCGTATTTAGATTTGTACAAAAGATCGGGCGGTTCCTGAGGCCCTCTCTCTGCCGCAAGCGCAATGCATGATGCTATAAAGTGCTAGGTTAGGGACTATCCGTTGTATGCTACTTTTCACGATGCATTGTTGGAAACAATGTGTCCACTATATAGGGGCTAAACAAATTGACAATCGGACAGCACTATAAAATGGCGAACGAGTACTACTACTACTACATAATGGACTATACAGTGATTAGTGAGTGATTTCGGACCCAGCCTCTGTGTTTTCTGTCTCTTCATGTAATCTGAGTCGACTGAGGTCGAGATAGTGGCTCTGTAGAGGCCACTTGTTCTTCTCGTAGTTCTTTGGGACAGTGGCTTTATATTTTAAGTAGCTGTCATGTTGCAGAAATGATTAAGTCCGATGCCTCAGTGATGATTTGCATCATGGATAAATATCATATGGACATCTTGAGTACCTAAAACTTTTGATCAATACTACAAACTGTATGTACAATATTGATATAGCTGCTTTAAGAATGAAACAGATGTGTAGACAGAATGCAAGTGTAGGAATGTAGTGGTGCTTTGTCTGGAGGTTGGGTCAAGTCTAGACTACTGTATTCATACATACCAAAGAAATCTGATTAAAGCCACTCAGCCTCTGCTACATCACCAGTGGGAAACACATTTGGATATTGCACTCTTTCACTGTATTTTCTTTTAAACACTTGGCCGGCAATCTGTTATGGGGAACAATGGAGGAGACTGATGAGGGAGGGGGGGTGGACATATTGACTTTTTCTCTCCCCTCTTTCGTCTTAATGCATCTCATTTCCCCCCCATCCTCTTTTGTTGAAAACCCTTCCTTCCCCATCAACCTTCATCAATCTCTCTATCCTTGCTGGGTGAAAAATTGCACCCATTACCCTTGTCATGTGGTATACAGAAATAGCAATCTTTCCACTGACAAATGTCAGGTAAAACAACTTAGGGTGACTCACAAGACTGCAGGACGAGGGCACCGCAGCATAAATCACTCCCAAATAATAGACAACTTTGGTACAGTAAACACGTTAAAGTTGATGAAATTGATGCACATCCCAAAATATTGTAGGTTGTGCAGAATGAATCTCTGCACATGGATGAATGGTTTTATATCCTCCTCATACTCGGAAATATTGATCTCACAAACTGCTAAAGGAGATAAAAAATGTGTTTTGTATTTGGCCAGTTACATGAGGGGAAACCTACAGTTACAGCAGGGCTCTGTCTTGTAGACTTGAACCTAGGGTTGGTAAGATGTTTGTCAAACACTTTAATCATATTTGTTAAAATCCTCTCTACATTCTGATAGCCATCAATAAAAATAATAAATAATAAAAAACTCATCCTGCAAGGATCAATAATATTAAATCAAAATTCATGCGAATTACACAAAACACAGTTTCAAAGTCATCAAGATACATCATCAAGAAAACGCAGATGTCTAAACAAACATTTTTTACAGTACACGTTGAAATAGTGAGCTAGAGTGAAAACATTGACCCTTCTGGTGGTGTCTGACTGTATATCGAGATGGACAACATGACGGCTCCCCGAAAGTGAAGCCAAATCATCTGGATAATCGCCCTGATAATTCCATCACCAAAGTCAATGGTATTTATCCTCTCACGAGGACATTCCAGATATTTCAGTCTGGATCAGAGTAAAAGTTGTGGCCCATCAGACTAGGGTTGCCATCCCTAGAGCCATTACATCAGCATGACTAAAAAATGAAACCACTCTGCCTCGTCCACATAAGCATGATAAATGATGCAACCAGTACTTTAAATAAGGAATAATAATTACCTGTGCCATTTTGCCCAGCGTAGCAGTTTGGTGTTAATTACATTAGGTTGCAAACTGTTGTTAAGGAACCTGAAAGGTCTGCAGGTGCTGCATCACAGACCAATCAATTGTCATTACCGGAGACAAAGGTCTCAACCCAAGGGACATGTTGGACACCGCTATTACTTCTCTGCTCTTTACACTGAACGAGATCGGCAGCAACATTTATTGGCTGCTGGGGGATGATTTAAAGTATCAGAGTGATGGCTATCCATAAAAACAGTCATTTTAGAAATAACAATATAACATGGAACTATCCAACACAATAGCTGCAGTGTGGGTGTGAGGTTTAAATATGAACCCATTATTGGAGCTGGCTGCTCTATTGCTGCACCACCAGGAGAAAATGTTCGGAAAATATCTGTGTGTATCTGTTGTGTCAGTAAAAATGGGACTTTCAGTACCTGCAGTTTTGTTGCTGTCTAACAAAACACTTTAGAGAACCCAGTGAGCCTCAGTGGAAACTTAGTGTCCTCAGCTGACATGATTACGAGGATTAGGACTGTCGCTCCCTCTCTCTCCCCCTTTCTCCCTCTCGCCTCTGACCCCCTGGTTTATCCAATGGGAGGGAGGGAGCGGTGGCAGAGCAGAGGGGAGAGATTGTCAACAGGCTTCTGTGCACTGGCAAGGGCACTGTTCGACAGCTAACAATCAGCTCTTTCTGTCAATCTGCACAGAGACACTCACTCAAGTGGAGACATTTGTCAGACTTTAGTTGAGTTTTTGTTTTCATTTGGTGGATTATATTTTCGTTGAAGAACAGTAAAAGATGATTAAGACCATGATCCAACAAGCGAAGAAACACCCAGGGGTAGGTTGCATCACATCATGTATCTGGTATAATTCTTTGACTATTTATGATAGTTATGTAGGCCTAATAAACTGATGGTATAGTAATATATGCTACGCTACATTTTAGTTTGTGAATACATTTTCTGAGACTTTTGGCATTAGTTTTTCACCATTTCTTTTTTTCAGTAGTTTTAAATTAATGGAGGAAGAACACCTCAGCCCATTCTAATTACTCAAAGTCAATCTTTGAGCTTCTTTTAGATTATAAACAATTATAATTTCATAAGCAGTGTGAACGCACATCATTATTTTGGCATGTTAATTTGCTATAATACTTTGTTTATGATGAAAGACGACAGAAAGAAAGACACAGAAGCTGTCTGTGCTTGTTTTTTTCCCCCCTCCCTGTTGCCTCTGTGGTTTTCTGAGGGTGACCCAAATTTGAGGATTGACGGGGTTGGCTTGGCAGTGCACCAGAAAAGTAATAAGGGCAGCAACAGCATCAAACTAAGTATAAAACACTTTCTAAAGCAGTCAGGCTGAATGGTGAAAAGGTGAAAGCCTCACTTTTGTGCAGGATATGAAGATATCAGCACTGGGGAATGGACAGCTCCCCTCACGCAGGCCTGTGTGTGTGTTTGTGTGTTTGTGTGTGAGAGTGAGTGATCAAAGCTGACCTGCTTCTTCTGTGCGGTAGTGTGTGTGTGTGTGGTGGGTTGTGTTTGCCTCGATGATCGAATTTGATCATCTGCAGTCAGTCCACAGTATATCTGCACTTGTGCATGTTTTGACGTTCATGTGGATGTGAAAGAGAAAGAAAACTTGTATTTTTTTCCAGGTTTACTTGGAGAAGTTGAGAAGTTTATAGTAAACCTGCACAGAGAAGAATTCAGCAAACATAAACCCCATGCTGGGTGAGCTCAGGGTACGAGACATGACTGAGCAACTCTGTGTCCTAGAAAGCAACTGGAAATATGGTTTGTATTAACTTGATCTGGTTAGTTAAGTTTTCTGTTAATGTAACAAGAATGACATTCATTTATTTGACACTATAGTTATCAGTAAAATAGTCACTGTTATTATTATATGTAGGTTTTCCACAAATATAATAAGTACAACAAGTATAATATCCATTTGTACTGATTGCAGCTTTAATGAAATGTTTTTATGGTTAAACATGGTCTGGTTTAATGCAAAAAAGTTCACAGAGACTAAACACACAACCTACTTCAACAAAAATCATAATCTGTCCTGATGACTTTAACCAAAATGTTTTTTTTGCCTGAACCTAACCAATCATGAGTGTGGATGTGAACAGTTATATGTGGTGTTAGATGGCTAGATGTATATCTAAAAGATAGAAAAATTGTTTATCAATTAATTTGTCAATTAGTTATTCAAGAAAAATAAATCGGCAACTACATCGATACTTGGTTAATAATTTCAGTGATTGTTTTGCCCGAATCCAAGGCAACTCCAATGTCTCAAATTACATATTATTCTGCTTTAAACTGAAAATACTTTTCATGTATTGAGTTAAAGTTATTACACAGCTGTGTCCCAAGTGGTTTTAAGTGTGTGGCAGAGGGAGGGGATATTTTCTTTAAGGGAGTGAGTTTTGTCAGCAGACATTCTGCTAATCAAGAAGACGGCAAGTGACAAGGAAATCAGACAGAAGACAGATGTCTAGATACAGCTGAGTAGAGACATCCTTCAGTTCAACCTGATCAAACTGTCATCTCTCTACAGCTCGACTAGATCTGTGTGGGCTGAGAACATCTGTTCACCAGCGGTGTGACTCTGTCTGCCTCTCTGCCTCCGTCTCAGACATGAGAGTATCACATGGCGGAGCAGAGAGGAAATGTATGGCAATGTGTTGTTGATGAATAGATGCTGCACGGCGAGAGGATTTTCACACTTAAGCCTTGGGTGTTTAAGACGACATATCACATTATCCCCCTGTCCCCCTAATGTGCTTTTCTATTTTAATTCCTGTCATCATCACAACTCAGAACATCAAATTAAACTGTGTCTGCATGTGTGCACACATTGAGTGTGCAGCCTAGGTGTGTAGGCTCATTTCTGTGTGTGTGTGTGTGTGTGTGTGTGTGTGTGTCTGTCTGTCTGTCTGTCTGTGTGTGTGTGTGTGTGTGTGTGTGTGTGTGTGTGTGTGTGTGTAATGCGGTCGCTCAGTCTGACAGGTATACTGTAGTGTTGAGGAGGTAAGGCTGGCACACACTGACATGCGGCAGCTCTCTCTTCCACCGCGTCCTTGCCCATTCAACCCAGGCTGACAGTGAGCTGCCTTACACATGGCCTGGGCCTCATGCATATGGAGGAGGGCAGCGAGAGGGAAAACAAGAATAACAACTATCCATGTTTGTGTGTGTGTATGTGTGTGTGAATTTCACACAAGTTTGTGTTACCATATCACAGTCAACCACTTAAAAGAAAATGGTTGTTTACCTTCATATGTCTCTTTATCTGAGATTAATTTGTTCCTACTCTCCTCTCTCCTCTCTCCTCTCTCCTCCTTTCATCTTCTCTCCTCTCCTCAGCTAATCCCTCAATTTTTCTTCACGACTCTGGGCATGACCGGGGCCATCCTCTACCTGATCCGTCTGTCAAGAGGGCCTCATGTCACGTAAGTCTTTCTGATGTGTACTTTAGTAATCTTCCACCTTTCCTATGGAAATATGTGCATTTACAGAATGTGAGCTGAATCTAAACTCGGGATTATTGTCATTTGATATTAACATTTTCAATATGGCCCATAGGGTTGGGTCCTGTTAGTCCCATGTTGGATCTGGGTATATTTTTGGTAATGGATTAGAGGTAAATTAATCTCTTACAGAATCTGTCTTTTTTTTTAAATTATTTTATTAGCAAAGAGCAGCACAAAAAACATTAGGGTAAAGGAGTTTTACTTTTAGTGAGTGCTGTCTATGTTTTTCACCAGAAGAAAGTAAATATCAACAGTAAAAGATTATCAGATGTACATTTTTAACAAGGCCAAAAGGATAGTGGGATATTGTCTCTGCAAAATAGTTTCTCATTAAACGTGTCAGGTACTCATATAATTAACTTTTCATATGTTATGATGCTGATGACTTTCGATGATGGTGGGTGTGAACTTTAGCTTCACTGCAGCAGTTTTAGGTATTCATCATTTATTTGTGCAACTTAGAAATTTGAGTCAAATCAAATCTAATAACTGACAAACAAACAAACGCTGGTGGCAACAAGGTCCTTTGTGGAGGTAAAAATAAACTTGTTATTGTTTTGTGATGAACAAACTATACACAGTTAAAACATTATTGGCAGTTATGCAATTTGTTGGGCAACACATCCAATCAATCATCAGTGCCAAGTTCAAATCTGCACATAATGTCAGCCTGTTGATTTAATTGTTGAACACTGTAGCAAACATTGATAGTGAAACTCAGGTGTGATAAAATACTGTCCATTCATACAAGTGCACTGAATTTGATACGACTATCACAACAAAGCTTTTATACAAGCTGCATGTTAAATTAGAGTTTACAACAAACGCAGGTGGCTGGATTAACCTGTCATGTTTCAGAATGACAATTTGCACCAACCACGGTGAACTCAGTGACTGCTTACATGAAGCAAATGTGCACGCTCATGTCCTATTTTGAGCCACACAGAACCACTTGTTCTGAGGGTCAGCCATAAAGCCTGACCTCATCATCAGCTGGTGATGAGTGCTGTGGTCAGCCTCTGCCTCCCTCTCTCTCTGTGCCCGTCTAATGTTTGTGATAATGGAGAGAGGGGGGGTGCTCGCTCTGCCATCAGTCTCTCAGTGTCTTTGTTTGTGCTTTGGCGGCATGACATGCTACCGCAGGGGGAAGAGGAGGAGGGAAGGACAGTCGCTGTGAAATCCAGACTTTGGTTAATGAACAGAGGAGCGATGCCAAGTCACTGGGCTGAGTTCACCTCATCTCATAATCACCTCTCTTTTTTCATCATTTGTCTCCATCCGCCATCTACATCTTTCTCCCTTTTGTCTCTGACCTCCTGCTCTTTTTTTCCCGTCCTATTTGTTTACATTTCGGAAAGTTTCTCCCCGTCTCTTCTTTATTCTCTGCATCCCCTCTTTGCCATGATCAAGTATGCCTCTCTCATAATCCTCCTGTCTCTTCTCTTCCCTCTTTCACGCCCCTTTTTTCTCCATACTCCATACATAATCTTTCCACTTTTGCAGCCTCTGGAACAAGAACAAGAACCCAGAGCCCTGGAACCAGCTTGACCCGACCTACCAGTACAAGGTGACTCTTCCCATCACACTCTCATGGCCTCCTGGCTCAAACCAATCAAGTTTGTTAGAAACGTATCCATGCAAAAATCATTTCATCAACTCAAAAACCTCCCCAAAATAGATTTAAACAAACCAGGGTTGGCAAAATGATGTCAGATCAATATAGTTGCTTCCTGGCTTTCAGCACATCTGTTCAAATAAAAGGAAACAACGAAGGAAAACATGTCTTTCAAAACTAAATGAAAGCAAATGGAACAAGGAGCTCTTAGTGGTTGGCAGTAATTTCCCTTACCTCCTGAACTAGGCCAGCACGCCTGACCAGCTAATGAAAATATTAACCACCCAGACAAACTCCACAATAGAGCAGAAAAACAACCAGCTGACAGAAGACGCGATCTGGATGATGTGTTTTTCAGAGAAAAGAACGTTTTCTGAGGGTTTCAAGGCTGCGTTGCTTGCCAGTGGAATGAAAGACTCTGCAGACAAAAGGTCAGGACATGGCATGTTTAATTCTCCACAGCAAGGCAAAGGTCTCACATCGAAATTCCACTGAAGTCCAAACAACGATCATAATGAGGACGGGGAAGCGAGAGAGAGGGGAAAGAGAAGGGGATAGGCGAGAGTTTTAATGGCAGTCAGAATAAAGAAAAATACACAGGGAGGAAATAATCACTGCCAGTGGAGAAATGTGTCTTTTTCATGGTTGGAGAGCTGCTATGTATGCTGACATCCAAGCAGTCACACAATGCATATTATCCATGACCTATGTATTCATGTTTTCCTAAAAGACTCAGCAAGATAAACATCTGTAAAAAAGCTCGAAAGAATCTTTGGTGAGCAAATGCAGGCATCAAAATCCATATCTGCTCTATAGATGAGAAGGCAACACCTTAAACTCAGTTTTTTTGGCCAGTGAAGTCTCCAAAAGACAACACTGATTAATTTAATTTAAGCAAAGCAGATTTAAATGTATTCCTCCTGCCTTCCGCAGTTTGTGGCCATCGACACAGACTACAAGAACCTGAAGAAAGAGGGCCCTGACTTCTAAAGGTCCTCCAGCAGGCTCCGGCTGCACTAGGTTTGGCAGGACCCCCCGCTGTCCCCTCACTGATGTGAAACGTCTTCCTCTACATTTCCTCAGTCTCACATCGTGCTCTGAATTAACACTGTAACCTTGTGAATACAAATGATTAAAAACGACACAAGACAGAGAGCTGGTTCTTCTGTGTATGAGCATTTACATTGTTTATATGCAACTTATTTTCATGTTGGGTATTAATCATCACAAAATAATCTACTTGGGGCTTCAGTGAAACGGTAAAAATGATGATAATCTGTTGGAGAACTTTCTTGTGTGAACCATTAACTGTTAATAAAGATGGACAAGACATCTTCACTTCCTCCTATTGTACAAAAATGAAGCCGATTCCAGATATGGGTGCCGCCCTTTTGTATTTTTAACATCATTTGGAGCCAGAGTCCGTGCAGTAGTGATTGTGGAGCCGTGGTCTCAAGGTCCCACCGATACACACACTCAAAAAACATGAATTAGTCTCAGCTGTCAATCGTGACGTTACACTTGTTTGTTTTGCATCAAATAACAAATTTAAACCAAAGTTAACGGATAAACTAACACTTGCATCAATGTGATAAGAAAAACCTGAGATAAATAAATACCATCTTTGAGAAAAACAATTTTGATGGGTACTTTCACTATTTTGTTCCATCTCCCATCCAATAACATGGAGGAGGTGGGGTTTATGACCTACACTGCAGCAAGCCACCACGGAGCAATCGAGATTATTTGACTTCACTTTTGGGAAACCCATAGCTTCTCTATTAAAAGCTGCAATAATCAATATATTTTATAGTCGCACTGGATCAAGCCAGAGTATTATTACCAGACTCAGCTGTTCCTCTGTGCTATAGATCTTTCTACCATCTTCAAGCTCATTGTATTGTTTTTCTAAACTGAAACTAGGCTGTTTTCGGTTCATGGTCATTCATTTGCAGCAGACAGCTGTTTTCAGACAAAAAAAAAACTCCATGTACACTACCTGATGACCAGCAAGTGGCACACAAACATTAGCTGGTAAACCATAGTGGATCCTTTAACAGCTTGGTTGAACACAGTGCTTAATCACATCACTTCAAAATGTAGATTACAACAAAAAAGAGGACACATAAGAATAACTACCACATCTGCAACAACAAGAGACGGCATCATAATATTTTGAAGAACTGGTGATGCACCACATGGTAAAGTAAAACATAGATATTGAACAAAATAATAGAATAAGGACAATGACACACAGAGGAAACAAAAGAAAAGAGTTTCCACACACTTCATATTGTGACAGAAGAGACGTAGCACCATAAATTCAAGGGTTAGGTTCATGTATTCGATAAAACAGCAGAGGACACCTTTTCCAGGGACGCCAGGTGAAGGACAACCTCTCTACTTATTATGCCATCCGTGCTGCTAAATTAATAAGCGTGTGACTATTATTATTATGCACACCATGAAAAGCCAATATTTGTGGTTGACTGTGTTAATGAACCCACGAAGCTCCACAAAACCAGACTTTTGCTTTTAATTTCCAAGGGAGAGACATTATTTACTGAGCTCATCACTTCACAAATCCAGCACCGCGGTGACAAGTAAGTCACACATGCACTCACGCTGAGATATGAAGTTGCAGATGAAGAGGACCAAAATAGAAATTAACCATGAGAGATGAATATTCGTGTGGGTCATAGCTCTCTTTTTCAACCAGTTTTCAGTCCTAGAAAGATGCAGTCCAAGGAGACGAATCGCTCGACTGTTTGATCACTGCCCGTCTGGAAAGACCAAAACATTTTCACTTTGCTGAGGAGCAGGAAAACGACAGACACAGAAAGTGTGCCTCCTACTGGCATAATCTCCCCATGTCGGAGTGCTCATTGAATGATGAATTTTGGTGTCTGTGTACACCTGTGTGTCTATGTATCCGCTTTCAGTATCACTGTACACCCGACAACATAATATCCAGCACTAATGGCACACAAACTGTCTGGATGTCGGACCCCTGAGTTCTCCTAATATACTACTTAATAGACAATCTATGTTCCAGGCCCCGCATGGGTCCATTTATGTGTGTGCGTGCACGTCTGCTCCCTTTAAACAGCAATATGCTTCCTGCAGCAGCATGGTGACCTGCCCAGTGGGTATTGTCTGTTGCTGGGAGGTGATTTGTGTGTGTGTGTTTCAAATGCACGAAACCCGCTGACAGGTAATCAGCCGGGCCAAAGCATCACACTGGGGCATAATCACAAGGTCACACACACACACACACACACACACACAAACACATGCACACAAAGAGGGATAGTTATTATAGAACCTAAACGGCTTTGTTGAGATTGGACTGGCTCGGTGCGTTATATTATCGGTACAAAACTTTAAAGCCGAGAGTGACTCACAGCAGCAAATCGCTGCCAAACAATTTACCAATTAGGATAAATGCTTGTAGAATATGTCAAGATTCTGTTTGTATTGTCGCCGTCTCTTTTTTTTCCCATGCCATTCGCATTCTCCCCTTTCATTTTCCAACACTTCGAACACAATGTCCCTTTTCAGATGTCTATTCTGAGCTTTCTTTATTCAATAATATGTTGTCCTTGCCTGCTTTTAGTCATTTCAACTCAGGCTACCAATAAAATAGGCCCATAGAGCTAAATTACAACATTCGTATGGCTTCAGCTGTTAGAGACTGTGTCAACAAACCCACGCAGTCCTCCTCTAAAACAGCAAACACTAAGGCAGACATGCAATCCCAATCAGGCCTCAGTAGGCAGCCAAGCACGGCGGTGTGTGATTAAGATCTCCGTTTTACAAACACAGGTTGTGTTTGTCAGTTTTCTACTTCAGAAGTTGAAGTGAGAGCACTTTCTCGACACGCAGACACTTCAGCACTTGTCAGTTAAGAGGCAGAGTGAGGGAGATTGAGAGAGAGAGAGAGACCATCTCCTCCTAGATTACATCCTCTCTGACGAGCAAGAGCAGATATTTTTAGATGAGGATTAATTTTAATGGGTGAGATAAGAAGTGAGTCGTGGGTGGAGGAAGGGACGAATAAATAAGTAAATAGGACATGCCGCAAAACAGGAGGCAGCGGTGGCAGCGCTCGGGTAGAGTGGCTGTTGTTGCGAGGCCCTGGGCAGATCCACTGATCCAGTGGAGATAGTGAGGCCTTTCATCCTTGAATGTTTTCTCCCACAGCTTGAAAAACAAAATCAAAAGAGCAAACCAGTGCTTGCCCATATCTACAAATGGAGAGACCTTTCACATCGGAGAGGCTGCAAGGTTAGATGGTGCAGAAAAATAAGCCAAGAAAAGCTGCTATGATAGTTTTGAGGTTTAACAGAAAAATACATCTTGGTTAAGCATGTTTCAGAACTGAAGACAAAAGCTTTAAGAGTTCATTTGATAAAAATGCCGGGGGGTTGTACTGATGCAACAGCCCACTGGCATTTGTCTCTGTATGGCTGATGTCTATAAAAATAATTATGTATCTATGTGTATGTATATACTGTATTTTTAATCACACATTTCAGCAGCTGTAGCCATAATGAAACATGGTTTTGTATTCACATTTTTCTGTATTTTAAGTTTACTTAGAAAAGTACACTGCTGTGACCAATACAGATTGTGTTTACAAGTGAACCACTGGTAAGCACAGCTGAAGAAAACAAACAGCAGATCCCACTAAAAATACGACAATGTACAAGGCAACATTCTTCCTCCATATGTACACACACACTGTATATCTATATATGAGTCCCTAAAACTGCCAGCAGCGAGTTTATGATATACAGCATGAGAATAGCTCATACCGTGTTAAAAGCAGGACAAAGAATTATGCTGCATTGGCAGTATTGTTGCTTGAATCCCTCCTCGCTCCTGAAGCGAGGAGGGATTCCATTGAGTTAGACCAGGTGAAAAAAAACCCAGGTTTCATTCATTATTGGCTGCCTGCTGCAGGTTTGCTGCAGGAGTGGAGGAAGTGTTTGTTTGCTGAAGGTATTCTGGTAAAAATAATAAAATCTGTGTGTGGAAGAGGTATAACCGACTCTTTCAGACACAATCTCACTGACTTCATTAACACAGATACAGACACCTGCTGGGACACAGTTTCCTGGATTGGAGATCAGGGGCACTTTCTAGACGATTATTTGAGGATGGAAAGATTTCCTTGTCCTCCTGAGTATCATCTGAGTGTCATTAATGCAGCCGATAGCCTGGATACAAAGAGACAAACAATAAAAAGTCTGTTTTGCTTTAGGAGCTCAAAGATAGTGTTTCTTTTTCTTGAAGAAAGTGAAATTTATAATTGAAGTAATACATTGCAGTGACCCAACCCCAATACATTAAAAGTAAAAGCCAAAGTTTCCAAGAGGCCTTTTTCACTGCAGACATTTTTTACTTTTTTCATTGATGACTATTCTATTCAAGGGTCAAGGCCATGACAATGTGACAGTGAGTCAGCATGAACAAAAACCAGGAATCTCAAACATGGAATTCAGCCATCATCAATTATTTTTATTTACACCTTACACCTACTGAAAAAATTAGTTTAATTGTATGGCCACAGTCTCCTGTTTGATTGGGTGATATGCTCTTGTCCAATCAAACTCTCAACAGGAAGTCACCAGAGTTACATTCATAAAGGGAAAAGCGATTATTACATTGTTTTTGGCAGCAGGAGGAACAGACTACCTGAATCTTTTTATGGAAGAAGATTAAAAAGTTTTACTGCAACAGGCGTACTTGGTCTGGTATCCCTAGTACTTGCAGGCAGCATTACATTTTCAGCAATAACAATTATCTCTTAATTGTCACAGTCAGCGATGTTGAAATTAAGTTACATATTCTATATTTAAATCCCTCTGATCACCTGTGCTAGTCCAACACATCAGATTTAAATATTGGTAGACAGGTCTTGATTGACATTTCCCCAAATATTAAGTTAACTTTGTTGCACCTGTTAGGAATTTATTGTTATTCGCTACATTAGTAGCAGCAGCAAGGTGTGGTATAAAAGATTAGGAGTATGATTAGGATTATTGTACAGAGGCAATACTTGTGTTTCATTACAAGGTAAATGCAGTCAGTGCATTATCATGGCTTGGATGTCTAAATAAGACTTGGTACATCATTACAGACAGACAGACAGACCCTCCTGTCCTGTGTTTTAGTATCACATAACTTCTGTCAGGACAGGTATATGACAAAAGGACATGCATGAACACTCTATACACACACACAAACCAGTTAGGCAGACTGAAGATACATTTTCTAATTAATTGCTGGCATTGTCATTTATCCCTCTCTTCATTAAACAGACGTGATTTATTGTCAGATCAGCTACGATGGGGACTGAATTTTATCATCTTTTCAATTTGTGTGTGCGTGTGTGTGTGTGTGTGTGGGTTCCTGCAACAACAAGGGGAGGATCAGAGGGGAGTTTGTAAGGCTTTGATATATGACCAGCATTACGAGGAAATGTACCAGATGGGCAAAACAGTGTACAATTATTACAATTATAATTTCATTACATTTTTTCTTGCTTACGGACCTATTTATTTTACAGAGCGATTTCACAATCCGCTCTGCTGCTAAAAGATATCGTTCATATGGACAGACGTGTGAAAGACTGTTTGGTCTTGGCAGAGCTATGCGTTCTACTGCGTGCCATTTTTGTTAAGGTACGCTAATAGCATAGTCAGAAGCTGAATCATTCCAAAGAAGGCAACACCTCAACACAGATACCATTAGTCAGTTTCTCTTTAGCTATGGCCTTTTGATATAGTTTTGAATTCTCCATATTCTTTTATTCAACCCTGCTAGCATACACCAACCTCAACACACCAGGCATTGTTACAGAGCTGGAATGAAAACATGCAAGAATGCCAATAATAAAGAGGCATTAGCAATGAGGCCAAAGGTCTGCTTACATGTACTACTACTACTACTACTACCAATACTTCTACAATGCAGCACCAGATGCCATGTGGGGAGTCTTCAGTATGCTTAGTATTTAGTGGATTGAGCTGGATCTATATATAAACACAGTTTTACACCTGATTTGTCAGTCACAGGTCAAATCATTGCGACAGATACTCAATTATTATTAATATGAGTAACATTGATTGTAGATGCAAACCTCTTATGAAATGTTATGGACTGATGAGCAGAGAAAAACAGCAGTGAACTGATCTATAGTTTAAGTTGAGTATGAATGCAGGCGACGCAGCAGCATTAAACTGCAGAGAAATAAGCATCCGATTCAAATATGACGTTAAGAAAAAAAAAGCAAACAGTAAATCAGACAATCACATCAACACAGAATGGCTTCCAGTTTAAATATTTCTCTAAAGTGTCCCATTAAGGCAATATTACAGAGGAATAGTGTGTGGATGGGCCACTGGAAAGGCAGCATGGGAATTACAGGATAATGTCAGCACCATCCAACCAAAGCAAACAACATGACAGCAGATCACCGTCAACAAAAAGGATGACAGCAAATAAGACCCAGCAGACAAACACAAACAAAACAAGCCAAGTTAGCATGAGTAGCAATCACTTACCTTGATGAAGAAGAGTTCCCTGGTATCTGAGTTGACAGTAAATCCTTTGGAAAAAGTATCACAAGTTGTCGAGGGCAGCTATTCCAAGTGTTTGTTGAATCCAATAATCCACGTAAAGAGTAACTGAACTGAGCAGGTGCATGCTAACAGCTAGGAGAAGTTAGCAGAAGTTAGCAGCAGGTAGCAGAAGATAAGAGAAGCTAGCAGCAGTTAGCAGCTGGTGGCATAAATTAGCAGAAGTTAGCCACAGGTGGCAGACGTTAGCAACAGGAAGAAGAAGCTAGCAGAAAGTAGTAGAAGTTAGCAGCAGGTGGCATAAATTAGCAGGAGTTAGCCCCAGGTGGCAGAAGTTACGATAAGCTAGCAGCAGTTAGCAACAGGTAGTAGAAGTTAGCAGTAGGTGGCAGAAATTAGCAGCAAGTAGTAGAAGTTACCAATAGGGGGCAGAAATTAGGAGAAGTTAGCAGTAGGTGGCAGAAATTAGCAGCAAGTAGTAGAAGTTACCAATAGGGGGCAGAAATTAGGAGAAGTGAGCAGTAGGTGGCAGAAATTAGCAGCAAGTAGTAGAAGTTACCAATAGGGGGCAGAAATTAGGAGAAGTTAGCAGTAGGTGGCAGAAATTAGCAGCAAGTAGTAGAAGTTACCAATAGGGGGCAGAAATTAGCAGCAAGTAGTAGAAGTTACCAATAGGGGGCAGATATTAGGATAAGTTAGCAGTAGGTGGCAGAAATTAGCAGCAAGTAGTAGAAGTTAGCAGTAGGGGGCAGAAGTTAGTAGACGTCAGCAGTAGGGGGCAGAGGTTAAGATAAGCTAGCAGCAAGCAGTAGAAGCTAGCAGCAGAAGCTAGCAGCAGGTGGCAGCAGTGTTACATATCTTTCACAAAGTCTTTTTTTCTATGGTAGACTTTGTTATCAGAGTGTTGACGGGTTAGCTTGTTTCTAAAATAGTTCATGTACAGCTAATAAGCATCTGTAGAGCTTCACTGCAGGAGGACAGATGCAGACAACACGTGGGACCCTGTGTGGGACACAGGTTTATGTAGCCCGCCCTGTCAGTGAGGGGTTGTTAGATTTGTGTTACAGCTGCTAGAGGAGGTCACATGTGAGTGAAGGTGTTTCTACAAGGACCACAGCAGCTCTGAGCCATAGACTGTACATAAAGAACCTGCTCAGGACACAGATCACTGTTTGGTTCATATATTCACGCTTTTGGACCCTGCTAAGGAAATATAACCTTTAATAGTGGTGTAATAAACCTCTAACCACTGTCCCTCAACCCATTACTAAATGAAAACATCTTCAAAACAGCAGTGGAGGAAATAAAACGTATCTTATAATTTTGTCAAAGCCTTTCGTTAGTAAAATACGTGTGTAATTAGTACAATGTTTTTAAGATAAAAGTAATTAGTGTATTATACACTGATTATGTGGTTTGTATGTAAAATTGTATTTGTAAAGTAACTAGTAAGTTAATGTAAAATAAATGTAGTGGAGTAAAAGTTACGATGTGTTTTATATTAGTATCATATAAATGTTAAGTACTTCAAAGTTAATCATACAGTACTTGAGTGCAGTAAAAGTACTTTGCAACACTTCAGAGCTGAAAACCAGGTCTCAGGCGTTAGATCACACAATTTATAGAAAACTTTCCATGGTTATTATTTCTCTGTATGATTTTCATTTCCAAACCTTAACCAGATGAATCATCAATGAGAAGACCGACCTGATTAAGTGATTTAATTAATCACTTTGTACACATCTTATTAAAAATGTGTTACTGCAGTCACAATTTCAAACAATATAACACACAAATACATCAGTGCTCCCAGACAAATGTGCATCATCACAGTCTAGATAAACACACACATAGAATGATGGCCTTGTAGTGTATGTGTATGACAAGAAATGTATAATAATATCACTCAGACAACATCAGTTACGTTTGAGTTATTGCGATTTTTATTAGATTTCAGCTATTAACATAAAAATGTTCTGTAAAAGGCAGTTCAAACTTGATGTACAATCGCTGGCAACACATCAGAGATGAAAACAAACAAATAGTGCATTTACGAACACTTTAGTAAAATACTTGTTGGTGCATTTGGCAACATCTACCCTATTGGCTGTCAAGAAATTATCCAGTGATGTGGATAATTCATATAATTCCGTTGACTTTAGAATCTGGGTTCTGTGCAATGTAAGAGAGAAACACCCCGTTTCTAATGGCCTCTTTTCAGTTGTGCTGTAAGACCATTTCACAGACAGAAATCTCGCTTCCTCACTGATGCAGTGATAATGACAACAGTGCCAATCTGAGAACCAGAGAGACAACAAAGTACCGTGAAAATGTTTTATCAAATCCAGCTGCATCACAGTTTTCATGTGGTAAAGTAAATGACACTCAGAACAGACACACTGCACAACAAATCACTTTTCCCTCTAAATCCACAAATCATATTGATACTCGAGGTGAAACGATAGTTACACAGTTAATTCTATTTAAACAATATATACAAAAGTATATACTCTTTGTAAATGCACTTGAAGGAAATAATCCAGGATGACATCTGTATTTCATTTGGTTGTTTATGACATAACTAATATATAGCGCAATTATAATCTGACATCTATTATACGAGTGCCGAGAAAAAAAGATGCAATTATAAGCGTAAAAAAGAACCTCGTTATTTTCACACCAAGGAGATGTTTCCAAGGCGGGCTTATTATATTGTAAAGCAATCTGATACAAACTGAGTACTTCTACTTCTTGGAGCAAATTTGATTATTTGCTTTAACTGTTGGCATTAAATGTATTTTTTTTTAAATGTGACTAAGTTTGTAGCGATGCTTTATATTAATATTTCAGTCTCCTGTGCACTCAGACCTAGACCCTTGAGAGACAAGGGTCGAGACAAATCTTTACTGAGTTAAAGGGATACATTTCAAAAATTATATTTTGAGAGAATTTCAGATTTTCAAGAAAATTCTCCTTTGGGAAATTGTTATATGGTCAACACAACATTTTTGATAAAACAATCCTTCACATTATGAAGCTTTCTTATGAACCTGGTTATGTAAACAGTAAATTAGTAAAAAAAACAAACATGCATGCATCTCCATGTGAATATAGCAATTTACATTACTGATTTTAGTTAGGACTCCTTACAGCATTAAGACTCTTTAGCATAATTTATTATATTTACCAATTATACATTACTCAGGCCACAGAGGCTGTGTGACCAATAACTGTTGGTTTTATTTGATTCAACATGTTGATTTAATCCTCGCTCTAACCAATGTTACAGAAATGTGTGTAAAAACAAGTGATAAAGATCTTCTACACATACAATAGAAAATATTTTCTTCGCCCCTAAAAAAACCCCTCTGTAATATTGTATTTTTTTCTTTGCCTCAATATGAAGGCCAGGTTTCTCCCCCCCTAAAGAATATTAAAATGATGACTGCAAAGAAGTATAAAAAGGCAGTTTCCCAAATCTGACTGATTACAAGGAAACTTACGTTTCATCCCACTTTACTGGCACCAAGCACATTTGACTACCACATGACATTTTTCCCGTCTCCTTAGACATTTCTGCTCAGCCAGCTTTCTATCACCTGGCTTTCAGCACGCTGAGTCCGCACAGACTGGCCTAATGGTCGTCGAAGCCTGGCATGGGGAAGGGCCTGGCAAAAGCTTCAACGCGGTGGCGTAGGTCAGCGATGCGAGCCACAGTCTCTGGGTCCTGGAGAAGAAAGTTCTTGAAGTCTTGGAGCTTTCCTGGAAAAGACAACGGAAAAGAGTGTGTTCATAATATTTTTAGTAACCACAGAGCCTTCTTTTACTCTCACGTTTCTGGATTCAACAATTTATTATAGCATAATACGATTTATTTGTTGCATTTCAACTACCAGGCTAAACTGTAATCTGTCTCCCTCCTCACATTAGGCTTACCTGTCTTTTTCTTAACATCCAACGCAATCTTAAAGCCCTCGTCCATGAACTCCACCACTTGTACAAAGTCTCCTTCTTTGAACTGCCTGGATGTCAAGGCTGGAGCACCTGGAACGGAGAAGATTACATATTTTATTTATTTATCTTTTAATTTAGCCTTTATTTAACAGGAAGGTCTCATTGAGAAACAATATATATTTTGCCAAGGAGTCCTGTTCATGATGGGCAGCAAATGAAATAAAAAAAAGTTTCAGACATAAATACAAGCAGAAACAGATGAAACAAAAAAATCATACTAACAAATCCTGCAGCTTGAAATAAAAAGTAAAGACTGGTAATTTCTTCCTTTTACTTTTACAGTTTAACTGTCTGCTTTTCCTTTTCGTGCTTTTTTTAAACTGAGGAACCATATGGTCTTTGGAAATAAAAAATAAAAAAACAGAACCTTCTGGAAATTTTGAAATAGTAGATTCTAGATTTGTCAAATCCAAACAGATGCTGACAGACTCCAGATGTGTCAAATCCAAACAGATGCTGACAATCAATAGGTTACAAAGGTGCAGTCCAAGTTTAAATAATAAGAGCAGAGCATTGTGCTGCTGGTGAAGTATTTGCCTTAAGATGATGCTAAATATGTCACAGTGTAGAAGTGGAGCTCTTGAACTTCCTGGAAGATGATTAAAAAGCCAAACATGCTTAATTAATTATGTTTTGCTCAGTGCTTGTGGCTTAATTGGTGGCTGACTAATTTCCATATGCAAAACTACATTTTAGAAAACTAAGCAAAACAGACCAAGTGGAGTCGACTGCAAAGTAACTATGACAAAAATAAACTCACTCCGTCTCAGTGTGTTGGTCAGAACAACTGACCAGCACAACTGGACTCATTATGTTGAGAGTAGGAATATCATTTACAGTCTTTTGAGCTATAAAACTTTCTGATTACACAAATCAGCACAGTTATTTTTGTTTGCTAATAAGTATGACATGAACTTGTCTGAGTGGAGCTAAATGTGGTGATGTCTGAAGCTGTTCCTTACCTAGCCTGAGGCCACCAGGAGTCAGGGCGCTCTTGTCCCCGGGGCAGGTGTTCTTATTGGCAGTGATGGACGCGAGCTCCAGCACCCTCTCGGCTCGAGCTCCGTCGATGCCCTTAGGCCGCAGGTCCACGAGGACCAGGTGGTTCTCGGTCCCGCCTGAAATATTCAGCATTAACAGTTAAAACTTTTGAAGAGGTGGAAAGTCCAAAGCTTCATGGACACATACTTCACTTTTTAGCTTTTGATCAAACCCTCTCAACTTTGAAGTAATGTTGATGAGGTAATGTAACAGTTTTATTAAAAAATGAACATGACAACCTTCATGAAGTTAGCATTTAGTGCAGTACTGCTGCATTAGACTACTTTAGTTTTAAATGGGTGTACCTAATAAATTAGCATCTGACTGTATTTTATTCTAAAAGGACATAGCTGAAAATGTCTAAATCATAAATAAGCAGCTTACTTGAGAAAGTGCACGATTATTTCTTTTACAAGTTTCTAATTTAATTTAATCAGTATAAAACACCTCTTTCCTCTTTCTCTTTTCGAAGCGACATCTACAAAGGGATTAAAAATAAAAAGAGTATGCAAATAATGCAGTGTAAGCACAGGACGAGTCTGTATTTGTTAGGGTTTCAAATGAAGGCTTCACATTCAAAAAGAAGCTGAGGCCAGCGTATCGAATGCAGTACAAGATTCTATTTTTCAGTCACAACCACAAAGTGACCACTTTCTGGTTCCATTTTCTTGACTGACGAGGTAGTTACTCTGACATAAGCCCATTTGCACATCATGAATTTAAATGCATTTCCTTTTTTTTTTTTACAATGTAATTTCGATGCGGTGACAGGACATTTCTCTTTATTGACCTGTGTTTTAGATTTTTCTTTATCGTGTTTGCTGAGCCAGTGTTTAAAAGTAAGAGAATGCTTAAATATAAATTAGATTACCTGATACCAGGGTGTAGCCTTTACTGAGAAGAGCTGTGGCCATTGTCTTAGAATTCTTCAACACCTGGGCAATATACTCCTTGAACATGGGAGAATTAGCCTGGTCACATAGAAAAGATAAGGCATTAATATATACACGACATAGTATTTTTCTTTATTTTTTAAAACTCAAAAGTCTTTCTTATTTGTGTCTTGGGAGATAAATACAGGATACTTTCCTAATATGACCTAAACTAAGTGAAACAAAGCCAAACATGTTGAGAACTTCCCTCCAGTGGTTAAAGTAAAATATGCGGCTTGTCTGTCCTCTTTAACATATTCAATTTCAATAACCGTTTATCACAACATTAATGACCACACAGTTCACACTTGGGAAAGAGAACAGACAGATGTCTGCCTGTAGCTCAGGGAACAAGCTCCTGATCCAGGTGGTGTCAAAGCATCTCAGGGGTAAGATTTTGTTTCACTGTAAAATTTGATTCACCAGTTATCAGTGTCTTATTACGAGATAACAGAGCAGCGTAATAAAGCGCTACATCAATACAAAATTAGTTATGAAACAGGGCATGTGTGTGCAGTACTGACCTGTTTGAGTGCCACAGCCACACCAGCGATAGCGTGGTTGTGAGGTCCACCCTGCAGCGAGGGGAAGACAGAGAAGTTGACCTTGTCCTCGAGGTCATACATGATCTCCTTCCCCTTCTTGTCCACTGAGCGGACGCCCTTACGGTAGAAGATGAGGCCAGCCCTGGACAAAACAGAGCAATTTACTAACCAGACATTTTTAGCATTTAATCTTTCTCTAAAACCCAAGTCAAGGTGCCTCCTCTTGCACATTGGCTGTGCTTCTTACCTGGCTCCACGGAGGGATTTGTGTGTGGTAGTCGAGACCAAGTCAGCGTATTCAAAGGGAGAGGGGATGGCTTTGGCTGCTACCAGACCGCTGATGTGGGCCATGTCAGCAAGCATGTAGGCCTTGATGTCAGTACACAGCTGAAAGAGAACGGGTGTAAAAGAGGGAACAAAGACCAAATTATACCCCACTGCAGGAAATATTCAGTTTTTATCTTTGTTTGTTTGTTAGATAGCAGGATTATGCAAAAACTACCGGACAATTCACAGTATGGGTCAGGGGAGAAACTATAAAATATTGGTACGGATCAGGGGTCATTTTTCAACTTCCTTTAATGTTGTGGGATAGGCTTTTTCTTCATTACATTTTTACAAATTTCCTAAGGAATAATTAGTAATAATTCATGGATATTAGCAAAAAAGATCAGGTTAGTTTAGGGGAGTGGTATCTTTGCATGTGTGCTATTTGGTACAGCTTGATTGAATTTAAGGAGACTGTTGGGTCTTGATGGAGGTGTACTGAGAACTTTGCAGTCAGAAACTGCCTGAAGTTTACAACCTTCCTCTACACTTCAGGGAGTTTCAGTCTGATCTTCAGGATCTCAGGACAAAAACTCTGACCGTCAGGTGCCTGACTTGGTTTGCTGACAATATTCCACTGTTTAGCAAAATAAACATCTTTAATCTTCTTTTCAGTTTACTTTGCCAAATTGGGAGACTAAGTACCAAAACGGGTTAGTCGTCTTACCCAAGAGTACAGACTGTGCTCTGTACTGTATGTTGAAATGTGAGATAAAGAGATACGATCTCCGGGCTCTAATACGTTTACATTTTTCCCCCACGGTTAAGATTTGATAACTAACACTACATCTGTTAGCAGTTCCTACCAACTCAAATGGCAGATATTTCAAATGGGAGCTGGTATAATTACACTCTTCAGTTGTCTTCAGAGGCCAGAAATATTACAGTATAATTCAATAAATCCTGGCTGTCCCTTGCCAGTATTTATTGAAAAAGAGACAAACAATAAATAGCTCGCTAACATGCAAATGACTTGCTGGCGAATGATCAGAGTAGTAAACAATCTTTTTAGTGCTCCAATTAATATGCATTATCATGACAACCTCCCTTCCCTCATATCTAAACTGGATCAGCGCATGTTTATTAGATTAAAAGGCATGGGAGATGGCAGGGTTACTGGAGGGGGTAAAGAACACAAGAGGGTGATGTGCAGTAGCTGATGAACACAGATAGTGAATCAAATTTCAGATGTGGGGTGTGTGTTGGGGGGGTGGGGGCTGCTTCAATCTAGGTAACAATGCTGAAAGTCTGGAGAGGAGCCCGGCCCAGCAGATTCTGCCATAAAACAGAGAGAACAGTTCCACAGAGACATGCCAGGAGGAAAATATGGCCCCACTTCAGGCCTAGTGGCAAAGTAGTTATGGTGCTTAATAAAAACACAGCTCTGTAATGGTGGGACACTCCATCTGATGGTGCAGGCTAAAGTGGAGCTCTGCAACAAAGGGAAGCAGTCACGGACTGAATGAAGTGATTCAGCGAGTGGGTATAACAAAACAGATAAAGGGGCCTCTTGTGCACTGCCAAAGAGCAGTGAAGTGTGCGGCTAGAAGTTGGTGCTGCGTATGCGTGAGTCGGGGCCATGTTTAGTTTGGTCGAGTAGGCAAGAGAGGAAGACAGCATCTGTGTTGGTGTGCAAAAGGTGAAAAGAGCCTCAAAATCGGTTTGTGTTTGGAAGTCAAAAGTTAAAAAGTGAATATTTAGACCAGTCGCCGTCTCTTTCTGCTCTAGTTTTTAGAACAGACAGAAATATGTTTAGAAATAATCCTAGCTGGGTTTCACCAAGGGAATCAGGTGAAGTGACAGGTGAGTTTAAAATAAGATGTCCTTCTTACGGCAGGATGAGAAGTGGAATAAACAGGCTGCTGGTAGAGTGAAACACATAAATAGAGAGATGGATGGGGTAAAAGCTGGGGGACTTTTGAATATACAGAGTTCTCCGTGCACCTTCTTGATGCGGGCGTAGTCAATGAGGCGGGCATAGGCGCTGGTGCCAGCGATGATGAGCTTGGGTCGGAACAGCTTGGCCGTCAACTCCAACTGCTCGTAGTCTATGAGTCCTGTTGCAATCTGCAGAGACACAGAGAGAGAGACAGTGTGAGAGGAAAGAATAAAGAGGACGTGGAGGAGGAATATGACAATATTAGAGGGAGAGTAAGGGTCAGGAGAAAAAAACAAAAGCAGAGAGATATCTTGAGGATCCAGAGAAAAGATAACACACTGGAGGGTTTTTTTTCCATTTGAAGATTATTTGAAGCAGCTGCAATTGAGGTACTTTGGCTACCTTAAAAGGGGAAGAAATGTATCTAAGGGAGACATTTCAACCCATCATATCATGGAGGAAGATGGTGCAATTGCAGTAATCCCCCCCTACTTATCCTAATTTAACCTTTCAGGGATCTACTCAACTGGTGTAATGAGGCTGAACAGATTGGAGGTTGGTTTGGAGACTTTTCCTGCTTTTTTCACTGAACTGAGCAATAAAGAGGCATGCTCGACAGTCTATTGTTCAGTGGGTGTACTTCAGAGTCACATGAAATGGAGTCAGGAGCACTCAACTGACCAGTTTGTCTTGTGTCAGAATCTGAGGTTTTAGCCCCAAGCCTTCACTCCAAGAACCAGAAAAGAGAGACAAAAGAGAGAAAGGACAAGATGGAGGAGAGAAACAAAGTGAGAGACAAAAAGGATTGAGAAGAAGGCAGACAAGAAAAAAAAGAGAGAAAAGAAGAAGGGAAAGCTTTATTTAGACAACCTGATAATCTCCCATCTCCAGAGCACATCTATGGATGCCCCCTCACTCCATCAAGCTGCTCATTGTGAAGACAGAGCCAGTGGTGCTGGCCAGCCTGTCGATTTCCCATTATCTCTCTCGCAGAGGGGTCCTGCCAGCCCATACATCAGCAGGTCTGGACATGCAGACTTTCATGGCCATCCATCAGCCGCTAGCAACACTACCACACAACTATGTCCCAAGGAAATAAAATGCTGCACACTAACACATGATGATGATCTTATCTACATTTTTAACTTGAAAAATTACTGGTCACATCCGAGTGGGCCTGTTAGTACAGATCATCATGTAGGTGGAAAGCAGCACTTCAGTTGTTTTATGCTAATAGGACTGAATGGCTAGATTGGGGAAAGATTGGCCACACATCAAACAACACTTGAGTTTAAGTTGCTCTGTCTGGCGAGCACCAGTTAGCGAGCGAATGTCTGATGGGATAATGATTCCCTGAGTTAGATACTGAGGCTTCATCCACACTAATACGTTTTTGTTTTAAAAATAAAACGATCTCCGTTCAGGCAAAATTTTCAGTTCATATAACAAACCCTAATTCCATTCAAATCCCAAACTTGTACAAAGTATAATAGAATAATAGGAAGGTAAGTCAGGGGTAGCTGTTTACAATAACTTCAAACTGAGAAAATCTGCCTTCTGAGGTGGCTCAGTCAGAGCCCAGACCATAACCCAGTGAGGACAGATGCTGTGGTATGACCCCAAGAGAGCGGTTCACACCAGACGTCCTAAAAATATCACTGAACTAGTTCTGCAGATACATTTTTTCCACCAGCAATGTAAGTTTTATGTCTGTGTTGTTACATTTTTTGTTGTTCGTTATGCTTGGTGTCTACACTTGTGAGTAAGATAAAGCTGAGGTCACATTTTATGACATTTCATTCCAGATGTTTCACATACATTTTCTTGCCTCACGGTCCAATAAATTATTTTGCTAAATATCCACATTAAGTGCAGTTTATCAATAAATACCTGCACAATTTAATAAGTAGCAGAGATGACCTTGTACAGAGTGCTGCTGCAGAACAAGTAAAGCTTTGCACTGGCAAGTCCAGATATCTGAGAAGTCTGTGGCAGCTCTGACCAAATGTACACGTTCAAGTGCTGGTTTATAAGTGAGTCATAGAAAACAACTGACCCTGAAATCCTGCACACGACTGTCTGAACTTTAAAGGACCAAATTATAGGAATTTAGAGAAGTCTTCTCATCCGACAAGCCAACTTGATCATACATAACATTGATTAATTAATTTCAAATATGGTTCTGTATAAACTGTATCAGCTGCACAGCTCTCATGATACTATGACAGGCTTTTATCACTGTTTTATCAATTTGTTTAACCAAAAATCATCACCATTTTTAGGAATCTTGTTTATCACTGGTAGAAGACTCCACTTGTTTGTTAGTTGATACCAGTAGTAGGGGTCTCTACTTACGTTTAGCTTGTATGGCATGGACTCAAAATAGATCGAGGTTGCTGAGATCCTCTTTACGTCAGACATGTAGCCATGGGTCAGACTTGAGTGACAAAAACATACATGCAGACAGACAAACAGGCAGACACATCAGTTACAATACTTTGCAAACAACTTGATTTAGGTAAAACAAAAGTAAAACAATTTGCAGCTAAAGAAAAAAAAAAAAAAAATTCATTCCTCTGGTCCTAAATATGACGCAGTAGCATTGACATAGAAAACGGGGCAACTTCGAAAAGTGTGAGTAGAGGAGAAAATAAGTGACAGGGCAGTGATTAAGTGTTAAAAAGAAACCACAGTAACTACTCACTGTCCTCCGTCGGGCAGGTCCAGGCCCATGATGCGGTCGTGGGGGTTGAGGACGGCCGTGTAGACGGCAAAGTTAGCGGGTGAGCCTGAGTATGGCTGAACGTTGACACCCCACAGAGATGGGTCCAGGTCAAAGGCCTCCAGGGCTCGCTTCTGACACAGAAGCTCAATTTGGTCGACCACTTCTGCTCCGCCATAGTATCTTTGAATGTATGGTCACAGGTGTTTGAGAGAAGGAAAGAAAAGGAAACGTGATTTTCTTTGAATGAAAAATACACCACGTACAAACAGATCCTGGAAATCACTTGCGTAATGACGTTAAGATATGAAATCAGTTTAAGCCAATCTCAACGATGGTCAGCAGATGTTGACCTGACATCAGATCTGGGACATATCAGGTGAAATTACAGAGACCTTTTGGCTTCATTCATTTAAATTAGTTCATGACATTTAGGTGTAAGATTACAGACAAGTATAAGGTGGGGGGAAAAAAAGATTAAACATATTCATTAGGAGGGAGATTTACTTTAGGCAAAAGAAAAATCAAAGGAGGAACATTTCAACAGTTCTGTTTGCTGCTGTTAAATGTGAATTATCCGAGGGAAATAATGGAAAACAGAAAATAGAAAACATCCAACTATCCGCCTGGCACCAAATTCTTCCCATGTATCCCCTTAGGAATCTTTTTTGGCAAAGCAGAGGCTGTGGATTATTCGCTGTGTGGTTGGCACAGTAATAAGGCTAGAATGCACAGTATAAATCAGTGCGGGCCTATACGTGTGTTTGTGTGCGTGACAAATATCCCGAAGCGGATATCAACAGCGTTAATAATCTGGGGTGTGGCTGGATAAATGCTCACCTTTTCCCTGGGTAGCCTTCAGAGTATTTGTTGTTCAGACAGGAGCCCTGAGCTTCCAGAGCTGCTCGGCTGCAGAAATTCTGTGGTGGTGACACAAGCACACACACACACACACACAGTCAGATCAATGACGCCATTGGACAAAAGGGACAAGGATGGCAAATTAAAGTCTGTTAAGTGATAGTGAGAAATCCCCCCCCAGCTAAAGGCAATCATTACAGTATTGAACCTCTGGGCTTCCATAGACTAACACTCTGCACTTCACAATGCTGCTTGAGGATACAAGATAATATAATAAACTTTTCTGCCGTTTTCATCATTTTGCAATGTGTGTGTGAAAAATACTTTTATTTCAGTGAGTGTGGTTTTCTGCAAAGGACAATTATTCCACACATTTATAAAACATCTGGTCCATGTTATTGAACATAAGACATGTTAAATAAGATTTGTTTAATATACCATTACCAATAACTGATACAGAACTGAGATATTTATGAACCCAAATTCAGTAAACTCATTGCATTGATTTATTTTACTAAATTACTATGATACATTAGATTGGACCAATAATGATCTTCAAGAAGAATCATGATCACAATAAGATACAACTTTAGTTTATTAATAAGATCATACTTAAGAGGTATTTTGACAAATATTTTAGAAAGCTTTGGTTTAAGCCTTGTTTTTAGAAAACCATTCCCTCATTTTAGCTTCTCAAAAGGGGAGGATTATCTATCACGATGAAGGCCTTATGATTCCATATGTTGGGATATACAACAATACTGAAAGGTGATATTTCAATCTAATCTTGTTTTTTGTTTTAAAAACATAGTATAAAGAACAAACAACCATATGAATTAAATAATTGTTGTTTTTTCCTTTATAGAACAGTTGGATCTGCATTTGCATTCATCACAGTCCCGGTCACATCCAACATCCTTGCACTAGTTTTTATGCAATCAGCGAAGCAAGAATCTTTTGGTAAACATATTATGTAAATAAACAAAATGTGAACTGACAGTTTTACATAGAGTAGTTGAGAGGGATCCACTCATTCCATTTGCTGTGCTCTCAATTTTGTTGTGTCCCCAAAGTGTTTGATGTTGGCACAGTACATTTTGCAGCTTGCAAGGCTCTTGTCAAATGGCTCCTTGATTGTGGAAGCCTAATCCTCAGCTCTGTACTCCACGGGAGCAAGTAACACTATTTGGTTTCAGCCATTAGTGGTAACATCATCGTCACCAGCCAACATTAACGCATACCACTTCCTGTCTCGGTTCATGTTGGATATGATGAGTAGAATAGGTGAGTAATACAAATTTAGCAATTGAGGATTTAAATACAACACAAAACTTTTGTCCTGCCACAATTTCGGCCCTGCTCTGTATGCGCGTAACCCCCCACAGCTTTTATGGCAACCTCGGATTAAATTTTTTTTTCCTGTTTGACTTTCCTCCACTGAAGTTTCTTTTTTTCTCATTTTTAGAGAGTAAAAGGTTTCTGTATTTCAGAGGATGCATTTGTGAATATGTATTCTGGAGATCAGGAGAGTTTCTCCAAATCATGTCAAAACCTTCCTGCAACACAGACACTCTTCCCTCTTATTTATTTTATAAAATTAAAGGACAATGTACATTTTTTTTTAAATAAAGCATCACAGGACTTTATATTAAATTGCTTTAACGTTTTTATTGTAAGCTTAGCACTGGCAAAGTGTTGAGCTGCATGTTTATGGGCACATGCATTATGTAGGAAAATATGTCAATTTCATAAAAACAACACATTGCCGTTTTAATCATGCTGGCCAGTTATAGGCTCTGACACAAAGAACACACAAACACCTACAGACTCCACCTGCTCCGGTGGTGTGCGTGTTGTGTGTGGTTATGCTAATGTTTCACCTGGGAGCCAAGAGAAGATCAAGGGAGATAAGAGCTCCAGTACCAGCTTTCTGCCGCGTCCGTCTGTCATGCTGACGACTGTGCATATATTAGAAAAATAAATTAATTAGCTTTTCGGGGACTTGAATGTGTGCGAGTGCGGCTGTTTTTACATCCCGATGGCGACTTCAACCTGAATACACAAATCCGTAGAGTCCATGTAGTCCAGCCAACTTTATACAACTGTATTTTTTAACAAAGGCCACATTTTAGCACAGAGGCTCCAGTTAATGACAAGTACTTTAACTGCATTAAAGTAAAAGGTCAATAGGTACTTTATCAAATCAGCTGTGCGTAGAAAGATACTATTTTTAGGGTCAGGGTGGGTTCAGGTAGTGTTAGGGTAACAGTTAGCACTGCAGCATTTAGTTAGTTAATGTCAGGGTAAAGGGTTAAGGAACTCATTTTGTGTACGAGTGTGTGTGTGTGTGTGTGCGCGTGTGTTAGTGAGATGCGCCTTCAGAGAAAGAGGTGGGAAAGAGGCAGAATGAAGATATCAGCTTTATCTCACACTCGAGTGGTCAGGCTTTGTGCTGAGAGGGAGCTGATATACTCCACTGAACAACTACTGTGGCAAAGAGACAGGAGCAGAGAGAAAAAGAGCCACACAGGATAAAACCTTGCCTGCTCTTTTGAAGAGTAAAACATTTTACATTTCACACCATGCAGCTTTGGAGTGAAAACAAAGTGTTACACAAATGTGCTGCAAATTATTCAAGCCACGTTTGAATGAAGAACAGCAAACTGTGCACAGCTGGTCAGTGGGTGAATAATGAATGAAGAGTGAGGTCAATTTGAACTGCACATGTCAGAGTTCATGATATCGGTTTTGTGTATGCCTGAGTCAGAAGGTCACAATTATGCTGGAGAAGCAGTTCACTAAAACTAAATTAACTGTTATGTAATATTAAGTAATTTTTCCAGTTGTTACTGAAACGTACATATACATGTTCATAATGTTTGTGTCCTTAAAGCACTGGACAAATGAAATCATATTTAAAAGAAAATTAAAGAATCTTGAACACTAAATTGAATCTTAATTTCTGACTCATTGGGCAGCCAAACAAACTCATGCATTTCTTGGAAATATTGGGAAATATTTATTGGGAAATATAATCTGTGGAAATGTATTCCCAACACTGGTGCAGAAGCTCCCACAAATGTGCTGCACTTTGCATTTTCACTTTCTGTCCAGTTCATACCAAACCAGCTTGATCGGGTTTAAGTCCAGAGACTGTGCTGCTCTTCCATTATTGGATTCCACAGTGTGACAACCAGTGTGTCTTTGTTTCCTGCCTTTTCCCCACCATTCTGATAACAATAGGCACCAACACTTCCTGTCCTGATACTAGAGGTGTAGTAACAGTTTGTTCCTACACTGACTTTTTCACACCAAGTTTCTAACCTTGGTTTTCTTGCTTATATTAGCAAGGTTATTTAAGGTTATTCACTTAACTTGAACCTCTTAAATCTCAATGAAACCAGAGCAATGGGGCTCTTTTAATTTTTTAAACTGTAGTGTGTATATTTGAAAGTTGTTTTACCTCAGACGCAATGAGCTCCAAGCCTCGGCACTGCCTGTCCTTCTCTTTCTGCAGAAGATACCACATCTCAGGGTCGTCCTGGGCCAGGCTATCCTGGCCTGTCCATGGACGATCTTCATTCGCGGTATGAGTGGCAGCGTGGGACTGCTGCCCACGTACACTGGCAAGAAGAGGGGCTCTGTGGCACAGAGGCTGTGGACAGAAACAAACGGTTAGGGGTTTTAATAAAAAGAGCGGGGATACAAAGAAAGGAAAACAATCGAGTGACATATTAACTTAGTGCATATCTTATCGGCAGATTGTACTACTTCAAAGAATCCACAATACATCCACAGTATATCCACTACACACCCATGCCTTTCCAGACACGTATACAAATGTACGGAAAACTGATCAAATTTTATGAAAGGTATTGAGTGTATTTTGTCATATTTAGTACAAGAATAATTAGGTGATGACTCATGACCAAAATTGTGTTTTGTGAGGTCACAGCAACATTGACCTTTTACCACTGAATTCTAATCAGGCCATCCTCCAGTCCAAGTAGACGTTTGTTCCAGATGTAATGAAGTTTGCTAGAATTCTTCAAAACCATTATGTCCCCAGTGAGGGTGTTGTTGGCACTTAGGTTTAATTTGGACAACTGTAGGTTTTTTGGTGATTAGGAAACATTAAGCAAGATGAATTATCTTTGTAAAAAATGTGGCCCTGTTAAAGGAGGGAAGAATCGATAACAATGTGTCCGATGAGAATGTGCTGATAAAGGTAGTTGGGGCTCTTCTCTTAAACAGGCACCAACAAATAATAAGAGACAGGTTACACAGAAAACAATTTCTCTGCAGAATGTATCAGATCCTTTTACACACTTGAAGTGACACTCTGATTTGTCCTACATAAATACAGAGACATTTGAAGTCTCTTGCCCTCCTCTGTTCCTCACAGTCTAATATGTAGCCTGGTATAATTAGAAGCTGGCGTGTTTGCATGATATCAATTATCAGCATGGTTGTTCAATTATGCCTCTATCAGCACTTCCACAAACTGAAGGACTGACTTTTACAGCCCCAGTGTACCAAAGGAGGCATATAGAGAACAGATTCAGCACTTCCTGCTTATCTAATCTGGACTGGAACTGGCGAGTTTTTCCTCTGCTGCTGCTGCAGTGCCTGATCATGTGAGTGTGCACAGTCCATGCAATTTTCACTGGCTCTATATCTTTTTTTTAAAGTTTAACATGAATACTGCTACTCGCTGGGCTAAGTCCCTGGTGCTATCCCTGGCTTGATATCACATACAGTAGATGCTTTGACTAGATAATAATAAAATGTTAAAGCTACATGCGTGTGCCCTTTAGTGCACAAGTCTCCTTTATAAACCATTAAACAACAGGGAAAGCACCGAGTGGAAGAACTCTGAGGTTAAAAAAATCCCCGACAGGTTGATTGCACTCAGAAAAAATTGGCTGTCTCCTGTCATTTAATCAACAACATGATGATGACTCTGTGATGAGATCAATCCCACCACAACCAACCTATAGTTATCATCTGTACAGGTGTGCTGGGGTGTGAGGGACAACCTCTCTTTAATAGCACCATTAAAAAGCAATTAACACAATGCTCAGGACCGACTGAGGACACCCATAAGACAAAAAAAAATGGTTGAGAGCTTAATCTTTTGTAGTGGTTTTATTGCACCGTAAATCTAACAAAGACACTAACTATGAGATTTTATACTTAAAAATAATGAATATTTGTCTAAGGCAGAATGATAAATGCTTCGTACACCAAATGAGGTAAACTTCTCCGCAGGCAAAACGACCAACCATTAGTTTACAATGGTTTCTACTGTAGTTTATATTGGATTTTAATAAGTGTAATTAAAATAAGACTATGCACACATGTCATGTGTACCAACTATGTGCTACAACTATATAAACATGTATGCGTTTGTAGATTCATTTGTACACGGGAAACTGGCTCTGCACCGTTGTCAATCGCTTGCTCTCGGTTTGTGGACGACATGATATTTGGAACTTCCGTCTCAATCTTTGGCAGATTTTTGACCAATTCGCACAGAGAAGAGCTGCAAGACTAAAACAAGAGTCTACCTAGAATCTGGATCCGTACAACAGGAGACAGGCTTCAATCAGCAGATGACAGACAAAGTCAAGCATGTTTAATAACCCACTGGTCGTATTTCAGGACAGAGTTCATCATTGTCTTCTCCTGGTCAGTGTGTGCTTTGCTCATGTATCCTGCATTATCTTGAGTTTTCTAACTAAGTGTTATTTTTGTGTTGATAGGGAACTTGGGCTCAAAGCAAAAATAAATATTTTTTTAGATTTAGCCCAAATGCAAAAACATTAAGGGGGCAATCTACACACTTTGCCTGATGGAGGTGGCAGTTTCTGGAGGAAACATTTGTAATCTACTGACACACCTCTAAGTGCACTGCAAGAGTTCAGTCACAACATGGCATTCCTTTCATAACTCTCACACAAACTGACAGGAAGCCACCCACAAATATTCAAAACCCATTTCATAAATAGAAATGGATCCAAAAACATGAAGATGTGCACAGAATAAGTTCTGTGAATTTGCCAAGATTTCAGTATTGAATGAGCTTACACAACAAAAATAAAAAATGACATGTTTGTGGACAAATAAATTCTGTGAGTTATAACTATTCAAATCCAATAAACCATAGTCTGAGAAGCTTGAAGATCGGCTCTTATCTAGTCCCTCGCTGTTTGTCCAATCCTCTCTACTCCGCTGCTTCCTCTGCTCCCCGGGGTGGCAGAGGGGACACTGGTGACACACCAGGGGAGGCGACAGCCACATTAATGGACGATTTCTAACAATCTCTACCTTGGCCTTCTGTCACCAGTGGCAGTGGTGATGGTGGGGAAGGGGAGAGGGGCCCCCCCGGGGGTTCTGGCTGAGATGAGGGCCTGGGGAGACAGGTCAGGCTGCCTCTGAGGACACGTTTCTCGCAGAGAAATCACACGGGTCATTAAATCTTGACGGGAACTGTCCTTCGCTGTCTGGGTTTCTGCTGGGACACACCAGGGCCAGGGTAAGCAGCCAAAGAAAAACCCAACACAAGGCAAAGCTGCCATGGTTATAGCGCAACTGACGACTGCAAAACAGACAAGGGTACCTCTCCCTCCTCCTCTGCACCTCCACACTTCTCTCTGCTTTACTTTCCCCCTCCTTCTGTCCCCATCATGTCACCCTACACTGCTAAGCACACTCAGCCAAGTTGCACCCGTGTGGCATTTTTATTAGTTCCTCATGTCAACCGTATCACTGCCATGGTGTCCAAAGAGGACAGCTCTGGGCCTAAACAAACACAGAGGTCAGTCCCAGTGGTCTTCCTCGCTGCCTTCCCGCCTCATTTCACAGCACTGATCATTACAGGAGATTAATTAATAAACACAAGATAAACTGATCCAAGAAGTGTGAGATCCAAGAACAAGCACCAATATGTCACAGAAGAACTATTTTTGGCGACAGATTATGCTGTCGTTTGAAGGTGAACTGGATGAAAACTCTGCTGTGAGAAGAGGGGCAGGATAGGCCACATCAACCTGGGCGTTGAGCACAAAATAATGGCAGAGTCACAGATGTGCTGTATCTGCATGACAATGATAAGGTAATTGTCAGCAGTTTGCCTTTCCTGTCAAACATCTGTGGCCAGATGACAATGGCAGAGGAAAAGTAACAGAAAGACTGAAAATCATTTCTTTCATTAATCCTACTTCTGTGTTATTTTTGCCCATTTCCTGATGCAGCTTCCAAAGCAAGGCAATTTTACAGATGACTGCTGTCCATCAGTGGCTGTACCAAACAGCATGGTAACACAAGAAAAACAGAGGGAACTAAAGAGAAGGAGAAAAAAAAGGTATGTACGGTCAGAGAGTAGAAGTGTCAACAGGGCAACAGCATCCGTCAGTCTGACATGCAGTTGCTTCTTTCCCTGTCACTGACTAATAGTAGGGCTGTCCGTTACAAATTGCCCTGTGATTCAGTCTAGATGACACCAGACGGAGAGATCTGGATGGGGTGAAGTAGCGTGAAGGGACAAAGGCAGAGTCTGAAGCGTTTCCACTCTATTTGGGTCAAAGGGTTGTACGGGTGACAATCACAGATTTAAGCGATGCCAGAACGACTCAGTTTTGGTGTAATTCTTCCATAACGCTTTGTGCAGTGAAGAAGATGATGGTGAAAGGGCTCTTCACGGGGCTTCCTGATGCTTTAGTGAGTCAAGATACATGTGCATGGCCTTTCTTGAACCTGTGCCCTGTTGGGGAATACCAATACAGACATGTCCTTCTTTGACGAGGAATAAACATGCTTTGCTGTTGACATTTGTCTAGGGGTTCAGATGTGCTTTCATAGGGTGGGTTAATCGGGCAATACACTACATATATAGTTCTGCAAGTGATTCTGGTCTTAATGAGGAACTTTTTTACCAGTTTGAGGGATGTACAAATGGGCACAGCAAGGCCTAAAAATAAGGACCTCCAGTTCATATAAAGTATAGTAGTTTAAAAGACAGTTTCTGATGGGTGTACAGATGTAGCTGGACAGCAGTCAGTCTCATACACTAACTCTAACCCTGTTTCTTTTTCCTTTATTCCCCAGATGTTCAACAGAACTGTCAAATTAAAAATCTGCCAAAAAAAAGAGAAAGTTTAAATACTTACTTACATACTAGCTACACTTAGTTTGCTGCACTAATGCATTACATGATAAATGTGTCCTTTTGAATTCAGATGTTCTAAGGTTTAAGCTTTTGTCATCCATGTGCTGTAGATTGAATCTAAGATTAAGAACCTTCAAAAGTCCCTTTATTTGGTACCTATGCAATTCAAACATCATCTGTAACAGAAAAGAGAGTATGTTAAAGTCGTACGTTAAAGTCTGAGGCTGTACTTGAGCTCAGCATCGCAATACGAAGGAAAGTTAGTCTTATTCAGGCGTAGCTCTGACACTGATGTAATGTGAAGCACCAAGATGTCTCACCCAGTATGATTTGTTGGAAGTGCAGAAACTCAGTTCGCTCATGGTTGTGCAGTAGTGTTACAGAGTGATGGCTCTTCTCCCACAAAATATCCCTGACAAGCACTGACTGTGGTGTGCAGAGACAGACAAGTTTAATTTAGACTTGTCATCTAGTTAATTAGTTTGAGCAGATTCGAGGACTCATCAGCACCAGGTAAAAATGAAAAGCTGCAGCTGAATGTTTCCTACACTGCATTCATTACTTATGTTAATGATGTTCACTTATTTGCATTGGAGCTTTCTAAACCTGTACAGTCTGAACTGGAATCCAATACCTGCAGCAACTAGCCCAATTCAGAACAACCATGCCAGTGATGAATAAGTAAATGTGTGTTTGTCAAAGAAAGAAATATCAACAAAGTTTCCCTGGTAACAAGTAATCTTCATGGCACCAATCCTTAATCTGTCCCCTAAAGATATCGAGGTCAACTGAAACAAGAAAAAACTGCACTATGACACATGATTTCACCTAAAGGAAGACGGTCTTGTGAGTCCTTTGATAATTCAATGAAGAGTCACATTTAACCACTTAGCATCAATAGGAAATGTGTGCAAGCATGTGAACCACTTAGTTTAATAGGAACCGTCCAACATACTGATGGTGACTTATAAAATCTAGGTCTGAGTGAGAGCCATCTCCTGTAGGACATTTTTGTGAGTGATGGCAATGTGTGCCATACAAAAACAACACTGGTAAAACAAGACTTGTAGCGAATGGATTTGAACTGCAATTTTCTCATCCCCCCCCCATAACCACCTGAAACTGTAACAGCGTTTGGCTGCTTTCAAAAATCTTTGTTCGACTGGACGTCTGTAGACAGCTCACTTTTCCAGTGACCAGCTCTACAACTGTACAATGAAGCAACAGCACAAAACACTCATCTTTTGTGCTATTGTGGGAAGTGTAAGAAAATGTCAGATCATTAAGAAACAAGACGACCACCACAGTCTGGGTAATTAAGGGGACTCTCTCCAGAGTGGTAGAGTACCCTACAATTACTGTCACAGTGAAAAAACATTAAAAAATGAGGGATTTTTATGCTAAGAATCGCACTGCATATTGTCCGAGGATAATATCCTGTCATTAAATTACAACTTCATGAAGCGTATAACCAACAGTGACAGATGTCAATAGAGAGAGCAAATTCCAAAAGGGAGAGAGGGGCTGCTTCACTAGTCCAGATATCAACAAACAGGCGAACTCTGGATCCAAAAACAAATCATGACACTAAGAATTGAGAAATCTTGTACCTTGCCTCGTGATAAACAAGGCACAGCAAAAAGCAAGGTATGCTGCTTTACAAAAATCTAAAGCTCTAAGTGTTTCAACTCAAATTCTTCATCACAATGTAAAAGTAAGTGGCAGCTAATTGTTTACAGCTAAGTTCAGGTAATACACCGACAGCTGTGTGTATTGGGTCAGTGGACCTTGGACCTTAGACTCTCTATATGAGGATAATATCTATATTGTATCATAATCAAAAATAAGATTACAATACCATGGCAGATACAATGCGGTTATAAATATTCCAGCAGTCAAGAAACTGCTGACACTGCTGAAACGTTAGATATTACTTCCCTTATATGACAAAAAAAAAAAATACAGTGTTATCTGTTTCATAATTTTCTCAAAGTTGGAAGTTAATATTTGCTTGAAGCTTGCAGAGTACATTTCAGACCTTTATTGCACTTTGGACGTTGTTGAGGCCAGGACAACTGATTTCTAGTTAATATATCAGTGTGTGACGCTTCTCTTATATCTGCATTGAGTAACAAAGACTGAGGCTCCTAACCTGAGGTGCACTTCAGTTCAAAAACAGCATATATAAAGCTGTAAAATGGCAAAGTGCAGTTCTCGTGTTTTCATAACCGAGACCAAGTCATAAATGCCGAGAACAAAGTAAAAGATCAAAGTGACATGTCAGGAACGATTTATGTGGCAATGACTATGTGCAGCGTCAGTGCTGGTACCTGTATGAACCAAGTCAACATGTGAACACATGTTAAAATAGCACTTTTTAAAGCAGAATGTGCTGCACTTCACACAGCAGCACACTCAGCACAAAAGTTTCAGGTGGCATATGATGCAATCAGGTTTTTGCTTACATTTTCCAGGATGGTGTGTGTGGGTAGCAGCAATGTCACCAACTGAGGGATTTTATGTATAAATTTATGTTTTGATAAAATGGTGATCAATAGGAACTTAAACTCCTTGTTTCAGAAACACTGGAATAAAAGTCTGTATGTCTTCTTTTAATCCCTGTGGACTTGTAACGTGTGATCATTGTGTTTCTATATTTTTGCTCTGTATTTTGTCATTTATCTTCTTTCTCTTTCTTAGGATCCCCATGCGCACCAGCATAAGCTCTTCCTTCTGGGGTCCACCTCACACACAGTCATACACATTACTTAAACATAAGACACAAACACAAACAATAAAAACATTTACAGCTCATCTCGTTAAGCCTTTTAAGTTCATACAGAAGAGAATCAAAATGTGTCATTATTTTATCAAATATTGGGCAAAACACCAGATTTCAGATCATTTATAATTCTTTTAAAACTTCATAACACATTTTCCCTTTTCCTTCACACAGTTAAGTAATAATTCTTAACAAAGAATGATATCTTTATAATAACTTCTAAGTTTTGTTTTACCCATCCTGCACAATTCCAAGGAAACAAGGTTATAATACTTCTACTTTCACCATAATCCAAATATTATCTTACTGATGAGGACCCGTGAGTCTGAAACAAAGTTAAACTCAGTCAGATAAACTGAACAAGTTCTTTTGATGCATAGAAAAGTGTCCGTCGTGTTGCTGCTGACTTTTCCCCACATGATGAAACTGAGCACTCGCTGTTGCATCATTACGTGGACTCTACACCAGCTCTACACCACGCAGGCACGTCTAGCCTGCTAGCTTAGCAGCTAGCTAACAACTGACAGCGTTCCCATTGAGAAACAAGAACAACAACAACAACAACAACACGAGCAGAGCAGGAACACAAATAGCAGCAAATGGTCGTTAATCATTTTTTTTAGAAGGTGACTGAGCTTACTCAGGCAGAAGTGGACAACTGGACCCCCCCCTCATGGCTGTAGTATTAAGTAACCCTGACGTTCATCTTGCTAACAGCTCACAGAGAGCCGCCATCTCTCCCTACCTGGGAAACAGTGAGATACAAACTGTGTTGATCGATGGACGTACCCGTGTGAGCCGCCTCAGCGTGAAGGACAGCATGTTTCCAGTTCTCCGTCCAGAGGAAGAAGCAGCGCTGACTGGCTCAGGAAGGACTGCGAGGATGTCACCGATGAGCCTGCCGCAAGGGCTGCTGGGAGTCGTAGTTCCGCTGCGAGGAAGCCGCCTACACGATCAGCTGTCTGTCGTTCATGTACTCACACGTTGCATATCCGTGCAAAGGCTCATGGGGATTCTGAGCACATGGTAGCTAATATCGATATTTATCACAATTCATGTCACATCATTTTATTTCTAAGTTCAAAGGCTGGTGCTTGCTCTAAAGTCAAGGTTTTCTTTGATGTCAGTGATTGACATCAAAGACACTTGATAAACAGCAAAAAAGTGAACAAAGGACAATTGATTTTGTCTTATAGCTTCTCACTATCCTTACTCAATGCATATATATATATATATATTTATTTATTGAAGCCTTGTTATATTGCTATTGATTAAAATTAAAATTAAATTGCCATATATGATTTATATAGTTGTGTTGCCAAGATGTGCATGGTTGTGCATTTTTAATGAAAAGGGAAGTGGTCTGAGAACATATATTTATTTGTCATAAAACATGGTTAAAGAAAAATAAATACTGGATCCATCCCTTGATCTGCGTCCGCAACAAAATTCAATGAGTTCATCCCAGGACCAGGCCCCGTCCCTTCCACAGGTTTGGTGTGTGGACTGTGTGACTTTCTTTGATAATTTTTGTATAATCCTGCTAACAAATAAACCCACAAACAAACAGCAGTGAAAGAACAACATTCTTGGCAGAGGTAATGAGTGTAGGCAGCTTTCAGTGGTTTTATCATCTTATGGAGATGCCAAATAGAAACTGGTTCAATCAAGATAAATCTGTAATCCCACTGAATCTCCATGTGCGTAGTCATGATCATAGAAGTTCACTAATTTGCGGTTTGAAATGTGGAGTTTCAACAATTTTGCACCAATTTTCAGATATTAGGCCTCGGATCTTCCAACTTTTATTAGACTCCAGGGTAAACAAACTGTAGGATTTGTACCACATGATCAAAGTGTCAAGAGATCCTAAGTAAGCATCTGAACATTGCGTTGCTATTGTGTACTTCTTTTTCTCAGTTTATTTATAGGTATACAAAAAGATTGTGAGACTCACACATGCATACACAGACATGTGATCACATCTGGTGTCACACACAGAGGCGCACACAAGGATCCACAACAACCTGCCTGGTGATTCGCCACCTAACGATCGTAGCGCGTCTGTGGGGAGGGGAAGAGAATCTGGGTTGCAGTGACTCCCATCAATCTCTGTGCCCGGACTGTCCTCGCCAACTTGTGTAAGATACATGGACCTCCCCGGACCTCCAGCTCCATGCCATCGATCATGAGCATAATAGGGTATTGAGCCTCAGTGAGATGAAGATTCAATTAGCATTGACTGTGTGTTACCTAATGAAATTCCGAGCACCATTAATGTCGAATCAGAAGTGTTGCAAGCACTCTGTGCCGGGGGAGAAATAAAGGAAGTGTGAGATGGGCTGAAGGAAGGTGGGTGTTTCAAGTTGAGTTTCTTTATTTCAATCAGCGAGAAGGTGGTGAGTTAATTGAATTGATAAAATATTTTTTTAGAAATAGCATCACTATCCCACAGAGCCCATGTCGGGTCACAGCGAGAATGAGGATTGCTTTAAAATACTTTTCTTCTATTCTTTGTGAGCCACGTGTAGTAGAGTGCCGCTCTGCACTTTTCTGTCTGAACCTGTCCAAGGCCAAGAGAAATCCAACCAAACCCGACAGGCATTCTGTTTTGTTGTGTCCGGACCCGACCCTAATCCTGATGCAGTTAATGTAAAGCTGCACTGACACATGGTTATTGCTTGTTTTCCCCGAAATTACAGATGTGCTGTGTAAAAAATCAACCTGGCTAAAGTGACAGACAAAACCAGAACCTGAATTTCCTTTCAAAATGTTTGTCCGTACCCCGCCCGGCCTATCTGGTCCCAATGGGTCCCCATACACTCTTACACTCTAACATGTGACTCTTTTCTGCTGATCTCCTCCCAACGCAATCCTGCAGTATGGATCAGCTTATTGAATTTTACTTTGAACAGGACATAAGGTAGGCTGATATAGTACTACAGGCATTGTTGTATGATCAGTGAAATTAACAAATTCTTAGATCAAGAGGCCTTTACGAAAGAACCCAGTACAGTGATCTGCAGGATGCTGTCAGATTCATTTGGATCCAGTTACTGTTCTTAGGACATGGATACAGACAGACTTGTGTACTTTTAATGAAATGACAACGTAATAACATTTTGCATGTAACGCAAAAGTAATCCTCCAAAATAGTCTTGCTGTGACCCTTTACTGTCCGGCTTTGTCTTTCCACCAGCTCATATTTTCAGCATAAAGAAAACTAAGATAAATCATTAGGTAGCTGTGATTTGAACTGTATCTGTGGCAGCAGAAATACAGACGCCAATAAAATGTGAGGAAACCAACTGGAGGCTTACGTGCACCTGAAAAAATGTTTGATCAGGTGTGCACTACTTGCTTTGCTTGCATAGTCACACAAACAGAAATCTGTCAGTAATATTACTTCCAATATAATAGTTCTTTTTTTTCAGTTAGAGAGTGTGCATAATTAAAAACCATATCAGATACCTCCCTTGGATTCTATTAGTGTACATACCAACTCAACCCCAGAAAGAGACACACATTATTGTCGTCTTAAGAATGTCTCACAGTTGGTTTTTCATGTTAGAATTAATTCAATATATTTGAGAAAATTAAAATTGCATATCTTCACAGAAGGCTCGGGCGTGCATTTCTAATCGGAGTGAAATGTAACTTAATTTAAAATAGTGTCCTCACTGAGTGTAGATAATGTGAATACGCTGCTTGGCTTGTGTCCTGCAATTTTGCTTCAGGCTCAGACAGAACACATTCACCCAGGGAGAGACAGACAGTTTAAGAGATTTTAATGTGCTTTTTCATACAGTATATTGTATGCATATCCAGCATAGCATTTCTCATACATATAACTCTCTTATATCCAGGTTTTGAAACATAGAGCTGAGAGGATGATTAACAGTCAGTCTACCATAACGTTACGCCTGCCATACGGTGACGGCACAACACAGCCGCCTCGGAGGCTCACTCTGTACTCGGAGGGCATAATACTGATTCCAGCTGTTTTCAACCCGAAATTCTCCAACTGCAAAAAGTAATAACACCTAGAAACAAATATCTAAAAACAATAAGTGTGCTGAGTTTGAGTACATTATTTACAGGGAGGAAAAAAAAAAACTAATAAAAACAGAAGTTAACAAATACAAAGTTGGAAAATAATTCAGAGAAATCAGCCATATCCTAACCATCCATAGCTCTGATTATACGTGTTTTAAATCCACAAGTCACGGCAGTTCAGAGGCAAAAAAACTGTCCCCTGCATCTTCACTGTAATCAATATGACTATCATATCCATCATTATCATTATTATCATCATCTTTGACATTAACATTGTCTCTTGATGCTCCTCTCAGTTCAATCTCACTTACTTATCCTAAGTAAGGGTGCTCACTTTGGAAGTTGTAGTCCGGACACACTTTTTGAACCAGCTTGTAGTCGATGCTGAAGAAAGAGATGAAAATGCAGATGACCTTGAAGGGTTTGGCACAGAGCCAGGCAGCGTGGGATTGGGTGTGCTCTGTGAAACAGGTCTGAGACGGGTCGTACAGGCAGGGTTTGGGCTTCTTGGATCTGTTGGTTTTCTCGTACTCCACCCGACAGTTAAAGGTCTTTATCTCTTTGGGGTCGACGGAGGACTGCCGGGTCTCCTGGAGCTGGACGTTCTGCTGGGTGTGAGGATGCAGCTGCTGAGGCTGGAGGACCTCAAACTCCACCACTTTGGATGGCGGCACGATACTGACCGAAACATTCCCCAGGCTGGAAGAGTTGTGGCGGAAGTAAACGGTGAACGTCCCGTTGATGTGGTCCACGATCTTCCCCGTCACCAACAAGCTGAACTTCATGGTCTTTACGTTGAAGTAGAAGTCGCCCCAACCGAAGATCTTCTTGGTCTTGGATATCTTTAGCGAGGGCTTGCGTTTAGAGCGGTAGCCTGTCTGGTCCAGGAGCAGGGACTGGTTCCGGTTCGGGTCGTACGGGTTGAAGAAACTGTAAGTGGGTGGCTTGGATTTCATGGGTGTCTGGTCGATGGAAGTGGAGAAGATACGGGTTTGGTACGGAGGCTTAACCATCCCTCCTGTCGTTCCTCCAACTGCACCTCCACCCATGCCATATGGAAGAGTCTTCATCACAGACCCCACTGGGCCCAGGTCTGAGAAGTCCACTTGCTTCTCCAACCCTTGGACCTGAAGAAAAAAAAAAAAAAGTAAAAGAAGAAGAAAACGTTATTGACAATGTCACAAAGGCTATAAAAAATGTTTCTACATAATCTTCAAGTAGACTCTCATCCGAAGAAAACTTCCGCATCAGTAATTGCACTCCATAGTCTGAGTATAAAGATGGATGACATGACAGCTCCCAAAAAAGAAGCAAAAACATCTCAAACACCCCCTGGTAGCTGACTGCAGTGTAGGTCATAAAACCAGCCTCCTCAATGTTAGTGGATGGGACTTACACCAAACAAAACAAAAAATCAACAGGCCAAATTAACTTTTTCTAAAGATGGTTTCTATCATTTTAGGTTTAGTCCTCATCTCACTGATGCATGTTCAAAGTGTTGCTGATTCTGACAAGTTTGGATGTAATTAGTTATTTGATGCTCTAAAACGGGGTGAAAGGTGATGATTGACAGCTGACGTCAAAACTGAGCCTGACCCATGATTAGTGACCTCAATTCTGTGGTTTCACTCCACGATTGCCCAAACCTCTGGCTCCAAATGATGTTGCCAGTGCAAGATGGCAGCTCCCATATCAGGGATATTTTGGCTTCGTTTTTGTGCAGTGAGAGGAAGTTGAGATGTGATGTCCATCTTCACATACAGTCTATGTTTCAGTCATTGAGAAATTATGTAAGAATTAAGACTTTAGTCCATCTGGAGCAGCGTATGAAGGACAACACAACAATATGATATTGTTATAGAGCCACAAAGTCAATATAGCATGGAGGTCAGGATGGATGGATGAGTCAAAAAAAAGAATGACTTCGCCACAGGACACAGTTTCCTACTGATGCAGATCTTTTATCGATCCCTAACCTTAACCAAATGTTTAACCCTGTAACCATGTCAACAAAGGTGTTCTGTTAATATGACACATCAGATCAGAAAACAATTCTATGTGTCATTTGGAGGACTTGTCTTTCCAGAGTTATATAATTCCAACTCAACTATTTTTAGGGCTGAGAACAGTGTAAATGGATATTCAAACTGTTAGAAATAGAACCAACATTTCTGGCAGAAATCCACCATTTTGGAGTCTCCAAAATCCATATTATTGATCACATAATTTGGATCCTGCTCAGACTCAAAAACAGCCAATCTGGTGGAAATTCAGCCTAATTCAAAAATTAGTTGAGTGTAACCAGTCAAAAGCTGTCTCAATTTAAACAGTGTCTGTGCATCAGCCACAGAGCAGCATCAATGGACCAATTGTAAGGTTTCAGCACTTTGCTTAAGGGCACTTAACAAAATAGCTGGCACCCAACAACAGTAGATTTAATACAAAAATATCCAATGCGGATACTGTGGAAGTAGTGCAACCAGTTTGTGGCTGGTTTCTCTAGCTCTAATTTACCTGTACTCCAAATACAACAGTCTGGACAAACAGAAACATTCAAATACATCTCCATTATGTCCCTGCATCAGATCTTTTTGCCTGACTTACTTTTTTTAATTTCAGCGAGCATCCAACTTTTTCGATTTTGCAATGATTCATCTCCTGAATCGGAGAAAACAGACCCATCTATTTTTATTAGCACACTTTAATTTTGTTGTCAATGTTGCTCCAGAGAGAACAAAACAACCACTCTGCATGTAAGGTAGTGGATGTGAGCCTTTGTCTGTTCGTCTGACATCTCTCTGTCTCTAATCCGCAGCCTTGGTGGTTATTCACACGGCTGATTGACTGGAGATCTTCCTCTGCTTTCCTTCATGTGTCATCAATCACATTACTGCCATGCTCCCATACATACGCATTCAAACAAACACACACGTTCACACACATGCAAAGACTACAAGCTCGAAGCTGTCATGAGGTGACAGGAAGAAGTATTACAAATGTTGGGAGAGGTTACATGTGCTTCCCCTGAGGATGCTTTCGGGTGTGGTTTAAAACTATTCTTCTGGTGAATAAACAAACCAAACAAAATATTAAAAATAAATGAAAAAACAAATAGGATCAGACTTTTGATCATGCAAGGACAGTTTCTGTCTCTATTCACTCTTATCCAGGGCAGTGGAACAGACAGGTTTGTGCCAAAGCTCTCCTCATCGTTCATCAATCACCGCACCTAATAACGACTCCACATCGCTATTTGCAGAGGCAACAGTGCAGCGCTCAATACAGCTCCTAATGTATTCAGTCATTCAATTAACATATCTATTTCTGTTGGCCATTCATTAACATGGCAGCAGTGTTGACTTCTAAGTAGATTGATTGAGGAGAAAATAACTGAAAATGTATTGACCACTGAAGGAATGAATTACCAAAAAAAAAGAAAAAAAGAAAGGTGTTGATAAATGACCAGTGACTGGGATAATGAACCACTGAAGGTGTTTTTTTAACCCAGACACTGACTCCCTTTGTGGCCGTGGCAGGAGGGTTGTGCAGTGGTCTTGCAATTTTGAGTGTGTGAATTGGCGATGTGAGCTGATTCTGACAGGTAGGAATAATATACAGTGGATGGCGGGGAGAAAAAAAACATCAGAATACATACGGCAACAAACAAAGTGTAGAGAGCATGCAAGATGGGGACTTCCTGTGAATGCGCTGTCAGCACTGCTGTCAGCTAGCTCCGTGTGTTGCCATCTGTCAGGCTAACACTCGGCTGGTGCAGTCCTAATCACTTCTCGAGCTGATGGCACAGAGCTCGAACTAGCACCATCATCATAATCCTCAACCATCTTCAGCAGCAGCATCACACCACGAGCCTCAACCCAACCTTCAGGGTCAACTGCATGAAGCTCAAAGATGATTTCATGTTGGGGCCTGAGGTCGGTCTCTCTAAGGGGGGGGGGGGAAGCAAGTGTACACAGTCAGCACCTTTGCCAAACATCGACTGATTGGAAAGAGATGAGTGTGTGGAGAGGGCTTCTTCTTCTGTGGCATGAAAGTAATAAAATGCCAACAGAAACCAATAAATAGATGGCCTTTCTATTAGCATAAATATGAATTTTTTTTGTGCTTGACAGTAAATCCATTTAAAGGGTGAGGATTTGTTAGAAGAAATATCAGATATTTTCTCTTGACATGAAATCCATAAGCTATAGACTTTTTTGCAAAACAGCGGATGTTTGCTATAAGGTCATATCAGGCGGCCGCAACCGGCGTCAGGTTGACGGATTGGAAAACACAGCTTCACCCGTTTTTCTCTCCTCCTCAGCCTCCATTCAGTTCGGTTACAATGAGTGAAAAGTAAGTTTCGCAGCAGCAGCCGGAGGGATGTTACTGGGGTGATGAGGAGGTTAGGGAAAAAAGGTGGCTGCACACAGACAAACACGGAGTTGAATAACACATTCAAACACTGAGTCAATTACAGACGCTCTGGCTTGTGTTTGTTCAGAACTAAAACATGTAAAACGCGATGTCATTCAACAGTGAGCCACGAATAAATATTTGTTACTACCATGAACATAAGGCAGGGATTAACAAAAATAGATATAACGATACAAGGCTTTTGGTGTATAATGTTTCCTGAAGTATATTTAAATCCGATACAGGTACTTTAGTTTATATCAGTTACTTTAATGTAGGTTAAAAGGACTTTGGTCTTTATTTTACTTGTGTTTCACAGTCTTTATATAATAATACACACGTTCACAATGAGGAATAGAACAGGACTCAGGAGTTTGTAACCTTTGCAGGGACAGTCCTCTGACAGATGAGTAATACCTTGGACTTTAAGAATGCAAGCCTAATGAAAAAAAGTGAGGCCTACTTGCCAAATAGTGTATGAAGTACCCATTTGTCCAGTCTGGAGTCTACAGCCATGCTACAAACGTTATGGGGCTGCACACAGGAACAGCTGTGTTTTGGGCTGAATGATAATAATATGCTCACACTGACATGCTGATGCTTCACTGTTAGAATTTCTACTATGACCACGTTTGGAGTGATGCAAATATCAATAGTTTTGTTAGAATTTCTCATAAACCAAAAATAAAGTTTATCACGTTGCTATTTCAAAAGTCAGGAAAGAGTGTTTGTGCCAAATTTCACCGTAATAACCAAAATCTACAAAATACATCAACATCTGTACAGAATATTGTACCAGTAATCTAGTTGACAGAGTAGATAGTTGAGATAATTTAAAATGCTGACGGCTCGAAAGAAAAGTCATTATGGTTCATCCCAGAGGGACCATGAACGTCTTTATAAAATTGAGTGCAATCCATCATGGACCAACCAACCGACCTTTCCCGGCCTACAACCAGTATGCAGTATGGCTAAAAATCTGACTGTGAATATCACAAGGTGAAATTAGCTGTGTGTGAAATCACTGGTAAAAAGACGTATTTCCAGTAAACATGTCATTTATCATGTTCCACTGAGGTTAGACACCATTATCTTTCCACACTTTACTTTTACATTAAATCTGCACCAGCTTTTTAAAATGATTTTCCTCTAACACAGAAAACAAACTTGAATACGTAATTTCCAAACCCATTCAGCCCACTAGAAATTATCTAACAGTAAATGTCAGTAGAAACCTGACTTGAGGGGCCAGTTTGAGTTTTCACTTGCGGGCCAGTTCGGGCTCCCAGCCTGACCATGCTCCCCACAGCGGAGCTTTACACGTGTCAACACGGCATTAATGTTTCCTCCCTTTAGGTATGAGATTCCTGTTTATAGAGGAGGAAATTATAGAGGGAGATGGAATAAGTATTGTGGTGGACTTATACATATGTATGATACAGACAATTCAATAACAGCACAATCACAGAAAGAACAATCAGATTACAGAGCTTGGGAGATAGAGGGAGATAGTGAAGAAAATGTTATTAGTGGAGAAGTGAGACGAGGAGAGGAGAGAGTAAGGAGATCTTGTACATTTTCCAGGAACGGGGAACATTAATCATCTTTAACTTCATTTTGAGGTTCATATGAGCAAAAAGCATCCTTAGATGGAAGGCCCTATAACTATATACCTGGAAGTACATGCAAGTATGAAATGCAGGGATTGTTCAGTGAGGAGAGAGAAGTGACAGAAATAAAAACGACGAGACGCACATGCAGGCGGACGGAAAAGACTTGAGAGAGGGAGTGAGCCTGTGCAGTGAGGGGGCTTCACACTAACTTATTAAGTAAGAGAAGGTCAGATGAGCTGCAGCATTGACTGCCGAAACCTGATATATCACATGCCACCACAATTAAGATCTCTTTTCATCATTAAGGAAGCTTTGGATCAATGGCAGCACCTCGGCATCTGCTCTCTGTCTTCCACACTCTGTCTATCGGGTGTCCAGCCCTCCGTCTGCAGTTCACTCTCTCTCATATTCATCCATAACTTCCACACCTCCTTGATAGCGCGAGTATTCAGAGGAAATGGACCTTGTGCTCCGGCCCACTCCTGCCACCCCTCCCTCCCCCTCCTTTTCCCTCCCCTGGAGGACTGATGAGAAGATGAGAGCCGCTTGCGGAGCTCTCTCCCAGGCTTGTTCCTTTGTTTAATTGGAGTTTTATCGGTGACAATCAATTCATTTCTATCTGAGCTCCAGGCTGCATTGATCTGCTGTCACAGAGAAGAGTCAAATGTACAGTTCCACTCCCACCGCACTACAAAAACCACAGGCTTCGACGCCAGCTACAGAGGTTTTTTCTTCTTTGACTTTCTCTTTCTGCTGCTTTAGACCTTGTTGTGATTAGAAGTAGTGAGGCTAACCTGTTTCCTAAGGAAGGATGAGAGTGAAGGATTTGTGAGGAGTCACAGGGTGAGATGTTGTGCAGTTGAATTCACATTTACTTTTTTTAGCCCCTTATTAAGCCCCTTTTCCACTGGTCAAAAAACCCCACTAACATCTGGCTTATGTTCAAAATGAGAATGGAAGCAATCACCATTCACTCCCTAGTCAAATGACGTGACACCCGGGTGAATGTGCTGATGTCTTCTACCTCTTTATTTTGCCAGTTTAGATGCCGACGCTGCACCTTTTCCAGCACAAGGTTATGACGTGCAATGTATTTGTGGGTGTTGGTGTTTAAATGGCCATGAACGATTATGCACTTATTATTTTCTAAATCTTTTGAAAAACATGCAACATCAATTTTTTCTTGCAGATACGATGCAAGCGATCTAAAATTGTTCAGTGGTCACTGACTTCTCCTGGATTTCTACAGACATGATACCAGGAGGCCAGGCAGGGAAAGACAGCAGAAACTGTTCACACATGCACCTCATCCGGAGAAAACAAGAGTTCAGTGTTTGTCTGAAAGCAGCTTTGGTGTGACATGGATGTGATGAGGGTCACAGCAGTTTGCAGCTTGAAAACAATGGAGTTCTATCAGGTTTGGAGAACGACAGGATCTCGCAGAGCAAGAGGTTGACTGAGGTGGTTGTAGTGGAGCAGGGCCTGAGGGTGAAACTCTCAGTTTGTCAGGTGAACTACACGTCTGCCCTCACCTGGTTATTCAGCTCCATAGGCTCTGAATAAAAGGAGAATTTAATTGTGGAAACAGTCGGTTGTAAAAGTTGTGATAGACAAAGTGCAGACACAACACACACAGCAGGTAGTTTAAGAAAGTTCTTCACGCGGAGATCAGCAAGGAGCAATCAAACTGAGCAGGCAGCAGGACTCTAACAACAGGTCATCATATCATGGAGGCCGGTTTCAGGCAGGTAACAGGTAAACGCAGCAGGTTGAGAGAGAAATACTAAAATGAAAAGATACAGAAAATCTGAATAAGACGAACGGCAGGCAGCCCTCATTAGATATAGTATTGAGACTGATTACAAGAGATACACAATTTTTCTGATTCAGATACTTCAACTCAAGGTGTCTTCTGATACAGGGAACAGATACATTCCAGAAGTCAGTCTGTCTGTGGCTTATTGGCTTCACACTTGGCATGTGTATTGTTAAGGGGCCAAGGAAGTGTAGTGTTGAATTTGGTGCTATTTGGACATGTGATAAACTTTAACTACACAGGTGACCAGCCCTCTCTAGCAGCAGCGACTGGGACTCATCAGTGTATATGATGATTATGAGTTATAAGTGTGTTCATGAAATCGGGAACAACAACAGCTTCTCCAGTTCAGGGTCGTTCACACTGAGTCGAGCTTCGCAGGACTTTGAATTAACAGGTGAACAGCTCTGTGTGCAGCGTTGTGGCTTCAGGGTCCAGCAGTCGGTCTTTACTTAGCTCGGCTCAATTACTGCAGGTCACTGCTGCAACCAGCATCACCACCGACCAGACAAACAGCCCAATCCGAACACACAGGTTTAGAAAGGCCAATGCACTAGTTTCAAAATCAGCCGAGTTCACTGAGTGGAATTCATTCGATTATTTTTTTTACTAGGAGGTAACATGAGGCAAAAGCTGTTATACAAACTGTATTAAATGTGGATTGGTCGTACCCACAGCAGATGCCCAATAAAGTGATTGTCACCAACAAACATCGTCACTGATACCAACGTGATGTGAGACTGTTGTATTCCTGCTGATGTTGATGATGGACATTTAAGGCCAAATACAAATCACAAATGGGAAAACACAACAGTAAATCACACAATCAAGTTTTCTTATTTGCTGTTTTGTTTCGTGACTTCCCATTATATATTTTTATTGCAGTGTTTTCCCATTTTTTTGTTGAGTTTCGCACTTGAGGGTAAGAATGAGCTTTGAGTACAGACACTAGTGCCTTCACTGAAAAGATCTAGTTGATGTGCTTTGGGCGTTTGCAGTTGTTGTAAGATCACAGACGCCTCCCTGTGGCACCTCAGGGCAGACCTATAGGTCTGATCCCAGGGATTACAAATCCCACCTGATTTATGAACACAGCTGGAAAGGACGTGGGCTTCTCTTTTTAGCATCCTACCACTGTGACCCTGGAGCTGAATGACCAATGGAAACCGATGGATTTGATGTGTTTGGACAGAGCTGTCAACAGACACATTGGATGTGAGAGAACCTTTTTCTGTTTGGTTAAAGGGTATTTTTTTGTAATTGTACAAAGTGCGTATTGCTACTGTAATAACGGTACTAATCTGTGAGGCGAATGAGAAAGAGAGAGCTGTAGTGAACAGATTTAGCTGCTATAGTGCGGCTCAGACATTTTTTTACCAGCCGTGACTCCTCTATGTCTCAAGAAAAAAAAACTTTTCTGCCTTCTTCCAAAAAAAAGAGAAAAAAATGGAGAACTGAAAATGACATTTAATTACAAAGAGCGAAATAAAGCCAGGAGGAAAAAAGATAAACCAGTAGGGGGGGAGAAACAGAGAGAGAGAGAGAGAGACAGAGAGAGAGAAAGAAAGAAAGAAAGAAAGGGGGAGAGAGAGAGGGGGGGGACAGTAAAAGCGATTTCGCAGTCCAGTGGTGTCGCTGGATTATCATGAAAATGAAAGCTACTGAGTCAGGGAGTATCAGGGAGCAAGGAAATGGAGCCGGGACAGATAACACAGTGAGGGAGAAGAAGAAAACGAATAAGAGGACGAGTGTAGAGAAGGCAGACACGTCTGTAAGACAATATGAGGCAAAAGTGCAAGAAAAGAAAAGAAAAGGTAAGAAGACAATATATATACGACACACAGTGAGATTATGAGTGCAATAAGACAAAAAAATGAGAATCACTTCACCCCATAGAGAATAATCAGAGGTTTCTTGAGAAGTAATATCTGTAATATTGTTTCAAGAAAGACCAGCTCAGCTCTGAAATCATAAAAGTCCCTTTTCCTATGTATCAGGCAGAATTTAAGTAGTCTGGCCGATGATGAGCAAAAGTTGCACTTAAAAGAATCTTTACTCGAACATCTTGTAGCATATACAGCAAATAAAATGATATTAAAGTGTTTGGATCGGGCATTTACTGAGGAGAGAGAAAGACGGAGAGAGAGAATGTGAGATAGTGCTCTTTTGCCATTTGATGTCTACATAAGAGGATTTATGAAGGTATTGTGCGCTGGCTTAAGTGTTGTATGCTGACAATATTGCAAAATGTTGCAGATGCCACTAAGATTGGACTTGACAGGGAAATGTGGAGCTCCTCGGTCGTGGCGTGCAACGTGCCGCGAGTGCAGCAAGAAAAAATAAAAGGGATTTCTTCAAGGTTCTTTAGGGTTTTATTATTTTCTGCAAATTGTTTTCTCCGTACATTAAGTTAACCCAGGAGTTTGGGGGGAAAATAGTGCATTTATTGTTAAGATAGATTCACTTATTTAAAAATTCTTATCATCAACACTGGTTAATTCACAGGAGACAGTTAGGTGACTGTCTCTGTGATATTGCCACAGGGTGTTGGGTGGAGAGGAAGTCAGACAGAATAATACTGTCTTTTATTAAACAGGGTTTCTTTTACCTTTATCCTTAATATCACGAAGCAAATATACCCCCTTGGTAAATGTTGAATATAACACTTCTTTAGAAATTGTCTTGCTATGAAAATTAGAGCAACAATTTAAATCATATCCAGGGAATTTCCCACTTTCACGAGTGCATGCATATGGACTTTTTAAAGTATTCCTCCCTCTGTGATTGTGTAGGTATTCAGGTAGCAATGGCTTAGCAATAACGAGTGAGATGAGATTTTCTCACATCTGTCTGGTAAAGGTAAAGTTGTAACCAGCCGCTGGTTGTGTTAGGTTAACTACTCCTTCAAATACTCCCTGCTTCATGACATTTAGACTGCACACACAACTCTATTTGATATGTTTGCCTTCACATTCATAAATTACACATTTATTCAAAACCCGGTAGTTAAATTTGACACTTTCTAACATAATCTGAACTGGTCTCAGCTGCTTCATTCAGCTGTTGTGCACATTAGGAGCTGAACTGGAGTGATGGTAGAATTAAATGATTTCTGCCTTTTTTGGTAAAAGAAAAGTACAAACATACTAACACTGTAGCATAAAGGAATGAAGGCCCTACACTTGTAAATGCAGCTGCTATAAATACAAAATACTGCATTTGTAAACACCATCATTATAAATCAATGTAAGATGTGAACCCAGAGGAGGCTGCAGAATCACCCAGTGAGTTCAAAATCATAATGAAAATAGGTGGGCTGCCAAGAGCCCACACAAATATAATCTTTCAGACATTAAAATGTATCAACAGTCATTTTAAATCAGTTATGGTGTTTACAGGTATCCTGCATCCTGAAAATATTCTAAAGTGATGAAAGTAAAAACAGCAGCTGACAGAAAAAAAGAGCTGAAGAGCCGTTAATCTCACAAATATCTCAGTGGTGCCGGCCATGTTGGGATTATTGGAGGATAGGTATCTGACTTTTAACCCTGGTAGTGGTGTGGATTACTCTTAATATAATGAGATCTGCAGTGGAGCGACCAAACAGGTACAAAACAACAGCAGTTGCATAAACCAGTAAAAAAAACAAGAACAATCAGTGTTATTAATCCATATGAAGCCATCATTACACTTTACATGTCAGCAAAAGCGCAGAGGAAGTGTATTAGAACGTAAGAGCTTTACAGAACTGCCAGAGGAAAAATTAGTAATGGTAAACTCTGAGGGTTAATAATAATGAGGTTTTATAAATATAATTCTCATGCAGATTACATAGAACCTCCGTCATCTACATGCTTTTCCTGTGATGCTCTATGATGCATCAATGCATCATAGAGCCGACATAGAGATGAAAAACCACATCACACCTATGGTCAATTAAGAGTTAATGAATAAATGTAGTTATTAATTGTGTAATTAAGTTAACCTCATCTGTCTTTGGACTGTGGGTGGAAGCCAGAGTACCACGACCAAACAGGGAATTAAACCAACACCCTTCCTGCAGTGAAGAAACTGTGCTGCCCTGGATACATGTAATAATGAATTGAAATCTATAGAAATAATCTATAATCTACTACAATTATAATTAAAACAAAAACAACTTCTATAAAACAGAAACTTTCCAAAGAACATTGTGGACTGAACTTGATTCTCATTAACAGCCTTTTTACAACTAATGTCCCATGACCTGACAAACAACTTTTTATAAGATCTTGTTGTGCCGCTCAGAGGGAGAAAGTTAATACAAACAGCGCTATGCTTTATCTATAAAGCCATTAGAAGCTTTTGCTCCCAGGTGCCTGACTTCAGTGACCATAGATCAACTGTGTGCACTCGTCCTCCCTTTTTTTTGTTCTTCATATCTTACCGCTCACGTCGGATCAGCATGCCGCTGTCTTTTTTTGGCTCGACTGGCAGGGTGGGCAGACTTTTCCCTGCATGGCTCCGGTGATGCCATGGCAGCAACTGATCAATCACCAGAGACAAGTCTTTGGGGACCCATCGGAGAGAGGACGGAGGTGCAAGGGGGGGGGGGGGAGGCGTCGGTGGTCTGATGATGTCTGGTTTGCATGCAGGGTGGCAGGCAATGCATCAAAAGATGACAACTCTCCCATTCCTCCTTAAATAAGGGTGGTGCGACTCTTGCTGGCTGCGGCTTAACTTTAATCATTCATCTAAATAACTGTTGCAGAAGTCTGGCAGCAGCAGACGCGCCGGCATGGATGTGGGGGAATATGAGAAGTGACGTGGCGCTCTTGGCTTTCTCATTTGTAAAACGTGTAAACATATATTTGACTCAGATTGCGAGAAGCACAGAAAGCGCTCGTCCTCATCACCGCCACACCCTCCTCTCCCCTCACGGTTCTCCCTCTCACAGATTTATGTATTGAAAGAGTTTGGGATTCATCGAGGTTCAGACCAAGCGAGGAAGGTTCGGAGGAGGTTCTGGGTATCCGGGCTCGGGCGGCACGAGCGTCGTGTTAAGCAGCTAAGTGACAGTGATTGATGCCCTCTGCGTTTTTGCAACTTATCAAGCGTATATACCCGCACTCGCTCCGCAAACAGCAGAAACATTTGATATAAATGAGGAATCAAATAAACACAAGGGACCGGCGAAGAAGAAGCAGAAGAGGGGAAAAGAATCTGCATAATGAATAGATGTGATGGAGGAAGAGGAGGGAGAATAGAGGAAGAGAATCCCAGTGGGTGAAGCTGAGCTTGAGAGACGTCAGTCAGGGACGGATACTGGGACACATGGGCCTGTGACGACTCCGACAAGTCACCCAGGCGGGAAAATAAAGCCCGGCTTCCTCAGATTTGTTTCCAGTGCTCATCAGTAGGAGAGCTGCATGACAGATGGACTGGCACTGAGCGCAACGCGAGCGTGTCAGTTACTCACCATAATAAAGACCTGCTCTTTTCCCTCCATCGCTCCCTTTTTTTCCCTCCAGCCACCTGCAGTCCCTCAGCCCACAGCCCATTTCATCTCATTTCAATCTGCCTTCGTCTGCATCCTGAGCTTCCTCCTAACAAACTCGTTTTACACACAAGAGGTTGGGAACTGAGGTTTGTACATTTGAATCATTACTTTTATGTATTACAGTATAAATACTGGAAACTTTTTTATTTTGTCATATTTTCTTGCTTAATCCATTCCCTTGTCGTTCTTATGTTCTTTCATTCGTTCCTTCCTTGTTTATTTCCTACTTCTTTTTTGTCATTCAGTACCTCAATACCTTCCTTCCTTCTTTCCTTCCTTCCCTTCCTCCCTCCCTTCATTTCCTACTTCTTTTTGTCATTCAGTACCTCAGTACCTTCCTTCCCTCCTCCATCCCTCCCCTTCCTACTTTTTTGTCATTAGTTCCTCATCCATTCCACTTATCAGTCCATCGATGAGAGGACTTCCTTCCTTCCTTCTTTCTTTTATTTCTAATTTCTTTTTGTCATTCAGTTCCTCAGCCATTCCACACATGAGGAACAGGATTCCTTCCTTCCTTCCTTCCTTCCTTCCTTCTTTCCTTCCTTCCTCATTTCCTTGCCTAATTTCCATCTTTACTCATCTATTTTCCTCCTTGCTGATATCCTTTCATTTCTCCACCTTATCCCTTTACATTACATATATATATAATGTGTACATATAACAACCTCCAGATGCCTTCCTCCATCTCTGCCATTCCATCCCTTTATATTTCCTCATTCTTCTTTCTTTTCCAGCCTCCATATCAATGCACACATTAACCTCCACAAAGCTTAAACCAGCTCCTGATACTTCCTGTGTTTATTTCTCCCACCCCTCATTCAGTCAACTCCATTCACCCACTCTTATCTCCACTTTCCTCTCCTCCTCCTGTCAGAGCCCTGACCTCCCACCTTCTCTCCCTGGTTCGGGAGTCAGCAGACTTTTGGGATGTGTTGGGATGATTAGACAAAAGATGAAAAGACTAAGCGTTTCCGTGTCTGCTCCTCCCCTGCTATGAAGGATGCTCTCCATGTGTCCGCCGCAGCCTGCGAGCCCCGGCGAGGCTGTGTGGGTTATTCATATCGTCTTCACCGGGGCTGATGGCACAGTTAATTGGAGAGAAAACGGTGGGAGGTGCCAATGAATAAAACCCCTCGGAGATGCTGGCAGCAGGGCACGACGACATTCCCCTGTTCACGTCAAGGTCATGCACACACACAAAAACACACACCTGCTACTGAGGCTGAAGTGACAAGGTCGCTGCAGCTTTATTTGCATAGAAAGCACAAGATTATCTCCAGTGCGACTTGATACTTTAAGAGTGATTTGATAAAAATGCACAAGGGAATCATACATTATATTGTAGATTTGAAGATGAGCTGTAACATACTCATGTGAGAACATAATGTACAGTAACTTTTCTCCTCTCTTGCCTTTTGGATGCCTTTGCCAGTGTATAAATCACCCAGCTTCAAGGGCGCAGCGTTGGGACCCCTAACTGGGATCTTTCACATCCACCATCTGGACACAGAAAACCAGAGTGCTGACCAGCGGACCTGCTCTCATTCTGTTCCTCAGGATGCAAGATGTGGGTGTGTATGGATATTATAAATCCATTGACTGCTTTAGTGTGTACGGGACTTCATTTAAAATCCTGGCTGCAGAGGAACAGAATTGGAATATAGCAGGGGTGATACTCTGAGAGGGAATGAGAGATAGAGATAGAGGGAGAGAGGGAGAGACATGTACAGACAAACAGAGAGCCAGCGAAGCTGTCAAATGTCTCTGCTCATCCAGAACTGTCCGAAGCATTCGTTCACACTCTCCCTCCCTCGCTCGCTCTTTTCCCCTTTGCTCGGCCTCCCCCCTGAGACAGCAGTCCTCCATCATTCAACTTGGTTTCACACTCCGAGACCCAATATCAGAGCAGATATGAACAGAGATGAGAAACCGAGGATTGTCTTTCCACGGAGAGCTGGTGTCCACTCACTGCAGTTCTATTTGTGTCATGCTATCCACTGGTGTTAGTAGAGCTATATCTCTGTGTCTGTCTGACCGCCCGTCGTCTCTCCACCAGGACGAGAAGACACAGCAGTGTCCCTCTTTTTCTCCAGTCTCAGCTCACTGTCCACAGCCAGATGCGCACGTACGCAGGTTAACACACCCGAACCTCATCCTTGACTGTAAAAACCCACACACTCACTGTATATTCAAATAAACACGTCTGTGTGGAACGATGGAATAAACCAGAATATCCAAATCCTCCCACAGTTCAGAGCTTCTGGGGAGGAAGACACTTTTATTTACTGGATCAACACAGAAGTTATCGAATATTTTCCTCCCTGGATCAATGAAGACTTTATTCATAATTTTCAAAACAATCAATAAAGTCTGTCTGTCTTTCTATCTGCCCACAGATAGTAATCTGATTATTAAAATGACTAAAACTGTTAACTCTAAATGTTGTATTTATGAAATTTTGGTGCAGATCCAAATAAAAATCCATATCTAGTCTTTTAAATATGTTTTCCTAAGGGGACGGTTGGGTGCAATTCTAGTCAAAAAAAGAGTTATGCCTAAAACAGTGACTTAGTGTAATTCAATTAGATACTAAATTCCCATGTAACTTTATTTGAACTTTAAGTTCAATGCAAAGAGTCAATGCTGAGAACTTGTTAGTAATTAAATTAAAGTTAAACTCATAAATAATTATATACATTAAACACAAAATGTATATAATTAAATCACTCTCAAGATATTTCATGTATTCACACTAGCTTATTTTCTTATTTTACTATTGTGTATTCATTTTGTAAAACTCTTTTTAAAATTCTACTCAGTATATTTCTCTTATAATTATTACCCTGTGTTTTATTACTTACTTAACTACTTTATTTTACGACTTTTCACACGACTAACCGCTGCGATGATAAACATCACGGAGTAAACTTGGTGGAAGGTGGAGCAAGAGGTTGGTCCATCATGTTGACATTATTATAATGAACCATTACTATCTTTTAAAGGAACTGCGTGGTTCAAACAATGAGGCTAAATCTCTGTTACACTTTCATCACTATATTTGCTGATCCGAGATCTGTGCGACTTCTGCAGAGGAGTTTACTCAGGTACCAAGAAACTCTGAGGATTTGTATAAAAGAAAATGAAAATGTGGCACTGCTATGATAGCTGCATTTGTATTTCCTGGCTGCTCTTCCTCACACGGCTCGTGTTGATTTAACAGCGATATAAAAGGTTGTGGACAGACCAGGACTTGTGACTAATAGTCCGGCAGGATCTGTGGTTCAATTACCGCGTGGGGCAGCTCTCCTCTGTCCCTGGGCAAGACACTTTGCTGGAATAGCTTCAGTAAAACACACACACACACACACACACACACACACACACACACACACACACACACACACACACACACACACACACACACACACACGCGCTCAAGCACACAAACACCGCACAGCCTTTATAAATGTGATGTCACTGACCAAAGGATATCAACACTGATACATTTCTCCTCCTGGTTTTTTTTCCCTTAAAGATACGTCCAGAAGAAACATATTGGAGGATTGGATATTGGCACTATCTAAATGAATGTTTTAGGGCCGCCGGGAGGCGCGGCTCTACGCACCGTCTGGGTCTTTAAAAACCGGGGGACAGCTGATGAAAAGCCCGGCCGAAGCAGCCTATCCACAATGAGTGAGAAAACACAGGAAATGAACAGTGACCTGTGAATTCAATTCCAGCTCTTTCTCTGAACTCTTTTGAAAGTTAGTTGGTGGGAATTTTAACCGTCTTCATCTGAATTCACAGTTTCACTCAGCTGGCAAAACTGCTCCTTTGTGATTTTGAATCCAAGGACTCATGATGTGCATCTGGAGCAAACTAACTTGATTTACCGAGAGCTGTCGATGACATTTTGTTCTGTTTAGCGCAGCCTCAGTTTGGACAATGTGTGCTTTAAAAGGCAAAACAGCTCATATCATCAGAGCCATCTCAGCCTTGGCATTCACAGGGAGAAAAATGATGGATGCAACAAAAGCATGACAAGAATTTACCGACGGGGTCTTTCAATGACGAAAGTGAACTGACTTGACACGTTTGCACACACACACACACACACACACACACACACACACACACACACACACACACACACACACACACACACACACACACACACACACACACACACACACACACACGCCACACGGTGAAAATACAACATGGTTCTAAAGATCTGGCATGTTTCCAGAGCAGATGGGTGAGTGGGGTGGGAGGGTAAGGTTGAGGCTGGTGGGTAGGGGGTGCAGGAGAGCGTCAATCTGTCATTTCTAACAAGCCGGGAGACTTGGAGCCAGGGCAGGTCACAGACACGGGAGACTCACACACACGCGCACACACACACACACACATGCCCGTTCCACGTCCTTACGTATGCGTCACATTCCAACTGTGGCATTCCTGCTAATTAGAATACAAATTAATGATCCAAGCAAAGCAGACAGGCTGCCTCTCCCTCCCTCCAGTCAACATTTAGCCTTCCTCACGGCTGCGTCTTCCTCCAGGCTGCATCGCTTTGAATTATTTTGCTCTTTCTCCTTTTCTCTTTTGCCTTTAATAAAAAATCCTTTCCCCCCTCTGTGTTTTCATTCCCACATTCTCCTCCTCCAAGACAGGTGAAAGACACACTCCAGACTTTATCAATATGTCACTTAAGAAAACAATTAGCTATTTATTGGTTTTTTTCTTACGACCACACTACAGCTGAAGCTGGGATGTAGGTGCCATGTCACCTTAACTGCATCAAATGCCGTGTTCATGGTACATGATTTTTTAACCTTATTTTCCAGTGTCCAATGATTTTGGACGTCTCCCAAAATTGGAGCCAAAGCGGCGTTCGATCAACAGTCGCTAATCGCCTCTGTGTGAAATCTTTACAGACACGATTCCAGCCGAATCACGACAACTACAGTAAATCAGGCTGCAGGATGCTTTTATGTGAAGAAGAATAGAAATGTAGTTAGTAATAGGCTAAGTTACAGTATGAGCCACACAAAGTAAAACATGTAAATGTGTAATTATCCAACATTAAATTATGACCAATCATGAGCCAGTCCCAGCTGTCAATCATGAACTTTCACACCATTTTTAAAGCATCAAATAACTAATTTAATCCAAAATGAACATTTGAACAAACAGAGTGATAAGAACTAAAATGACAGAAATCATCTTTGAGAGAAATTGATTTACTTTTTAGTTTGGTCCATGTCCCATCAGCTAACATGGAGGTGGTGTAATTAATGACTTATAGTGCAGTCAGCGGTCATAATGTCAACATTTCTGCTTGAACTTTGTTGCCCCAGTAACAGGCTGAAATGTAGTAAGCTGCCAGATGAACCTATACCTTCGGAAAAAAATCTTCATGATGGAATATTTAGGAATATTTGTGAAAAAGCTGTGGTGTTGAACTACATCTTCCCCTGTATCTTTGAAAACGTTGCATCCTTTGTTTCTCTTACATCATTCCCCCATTAGCATTAGCATGAAATCCGACCGTGCGTACAGTAACATGAAGAAACGGTGGATAATTGGGTGTGTAACTCGAACAGAAGGAGCACTGGTAGTTCCCTCGGAGCTGTGCCGCTGAATAAATTGCTTGTTTCTGTGATTGTATCTGTTATTCTTTCAGGAGGAGCAGTGATAGATTCTGGGGCAAAGTCAAAGAAAACAACAACAGCAGCAGCAGCAAACTCAATCTGGCAGTGCTCCTCAGCAGTCCAGGACACCTTGCCCATGATGCATCAGCGGAGGGCTGACCTTGAGTGCTCGGCATTAAGGTCAGGAAGCATCATTAGTCCTGCTTCCCCGCTGCAAGGCTAAGAATAGGAGCACGAACACAATCACTCACTCATCATCTCCATATATCTTTCTGTTCTTGCTTTGTTCTCACTCTGGTTCATTATTTTTTACATGTCGGGGATTTGCTGGAAAGACTGAAACAATTAAATCTCCCACTGTAATACATGTGGGCCTAAGTGGGATTAAATGAGCAGCAGCAGCGCAGCTCTGCATCGAGTATCATTATCTCCGCTGCCAAATCGATACGCAACATGAATTGCATTGCATCTCCCTTATTTAACACTCTGATCAAATAACACAAAAGAATTTATACATTATTTTTGTAGTTGTTCACTCCGGCTGCTTCTTACAGATGACATTACATCTGGTCATATGTTGGCACGTGCACCATATACCTGCAGTTTGCCAGTAGAATAGCAACACTTTCCATTATTCAAATAAATAAAAGCGACCTGCTCTTTTGTGTAAAACGCGCTGCAAAATAACTTCTTACTTGACAGGAGCAAAAACCGTGTGTTTTTTTTTAAGCACATACAAATCACCTGCCAGTAAAAGCCCACACCCTGCATCTCTGTTTCCCTCTCCTCAGTCCCTGCTGGGGCTCTGGCTCACAATCAATACCTTTCACCGCTAAGCCAATCTGCAATAATAAAGGCATTACAGACAGGGGGAAAAGAACACCAAATCTTATTAAATATAGGGAATTGGTCTCTTCCGTTCTACGTCTTCCTGTCTCTTGTTGCCTAGGTGAACAGGAAGCCGCTCCATTGGACGGGCTGGCAGCGGCTGGATTGCTTCCCTAAATGTTCCGGGACGATCAACAGGCTCAGGATGGGCGCCGGTGTTTGTGCGTTACAGGTACAGTTTGGAGCTCAGCATTCTGCTCACCTCTCCTACCCGCCATGTATATTTCACAGGATTGTCTTTTATATTCCGTCTGTGGCTCAGCGGTGCACTCATCTTTATTTCATTTCGTGGCATTTTTTAATTTCAGCTGAGATATTCTTTTTTTTTTCTCTTTTGCACCCCCCCCCCCCCTCCTCCTCCACCACCACTGCCTCCATCCGTCCTGACAACCCCCTCTGCCGACTGAATCAGTAATGGCATTATGCATCTCGGAAGCTTTTAGCAAAAACAAACTCTAAGTCCGAGTCTGAAAAGAGGGGGATTCACATCGTGAGCATCAGTGTGACACGTGCCAATTATTTTGTCTCACAATGAGTAGAGATCTGCAAATGAGCCACTGCGGCAACTCTGTCACATACACACAGAGAAATTATATTTCATGGGAAAATTATAGGAAAGGAAGGTCAATTATTAAAGGCTCAGGCCTCCAAAACAAAACAATCCAACCAATTTCATCTTCATATTCCTACTGGTGTTAAAGTCCCAATTTTACGAGAGTAGAGTTCTAATTTTAGTCTACGTGACATGTTAGAGGGGGAATATTGGAGGATCAGTGTTGCATGCGTTACAACTGGGAATGTGGAGCATCTACATTGTGTGTGGAGCATGTACTAAAGTTACACTTTAGTACAGATAACATAACATAACAGTAACATCAGGAATCTGGAAAGATTGTGCAGGAAATCCGGAGAATGAGATATAGGCTTGGCAAGGTTTTGAAGTAGTAGGTAGTATAAAGATAAATAAAGTTATCTTTGATGGTTATTCCCTAACTTTCTTTGTCAAAACATTATAACTGATGATTTATTACTTTATTCTTGTGATATTTCATTCTTATTCTTGAATTTGTCTTTAATATGACAAGTAATATGGTCAATATGGTAATAAGATACCAACTGTGATAGGTAGGAAGGTATTATTTTAGGAAAAATATAGTTCTTTTATTGTATCAAAATATATTGGATAATTTGTATTGATGCATTAACATAAAAGCTGAATTTACATGTTGTAGCTGGCTGAAGTTTAAAAAAAGCAAGTTATTTTATATACTGTGGGGAAGTTTAATGTGTAACATACAGTGGCCTAAAGAAGTATTCAGACTCTTTAATTTGTCCTCACTTGATTGTCTAGTATATTCAATTTTAAATGGATTAAATTACTATTTTAACACATCAACCTGTAATCACAAAGCAAAAAAGGAAATTTGCTTTTCATCAATCAGGTCTTTATGGTGGAGCAGCGAGACAGAGGCCACTTATATGACACTTGATGTTGGCTTTTGGCAAATAGTATTTAAAGGAAATAAGAAAATACATTTTCTGGTCTAATGACACAAACATTTAACTCTTTTGGGAGTTCCATGTCTGTAGAACACTGATGATCACCTGCTCATACATGTCATACATCAGCAGCAGGGACAGGGAGACTGATCGGAAGGAAGAACGCAGTAAAATACAAAGAGGTCCTTGAAGAAAATCTTCTTCAGGGTGTATGTGACCTGAGACTGAGGCGACGATCCACCTTTCAGCACGGCAGTGACCCGAAGCAAACGGCCAAAACAAAGCCGGAGTGGCTCCGGGAAAAGTTTCTGCCCCGACTTTAACCCCACAGAACATCTGTGGACGACCAGAGGAGACTTGCTCAAGTAGAAACAAAGCTGTATTATCTGCCAACGGTGCTTCTACAAAGTTCTGAAATAAGTACTCTGAATACTGTTGTAAATGAGGGATTTCAGTTTCTGAGTTTTGATAAATTTGCAGACATTTCTAGAAGCATGTTGTTACATTGCATTTGTGGGTTTTGCACTGGGCAATGATGTCAATTTTATTTATATAAATTGACACAAAGAAAAAGTGCAGGGGCTGAATACTTAATGAAGCCGGTAAATACAGTAAATATAGTAACTATAGCTGTCAGATATAATAATAAAGTCAAGCGAAAGTATAATATTTCTAAATGTAGTGGAATACGCGTTTGAAGTATTCAAATTAAGTCTTGGCAGAAAACTTGAGAGATGAAATGAGAAATCAAAACCATACTGTTACCTCAGCCCCTTTTACCAAACATGTGAATCCAGCACACGATGTGGACATTATTCTCTCAGTCTTCCTAAACATCATCTTCTCCACGAGCTTCAGAACGACGACAGAGCTCCTCAGATCGTCTCATTACAGTTGGCTCGCTCTCCAGGGGACAATTAACCCACAAACACAACAATCTAAACACACTCTGTTAGCTCTGCCAATACGCCCTCAAGTCAATGCAGCTCACTCTTTATTTTAGACACTTGTTTGTGGTCTTGGTAAAGCTGCTCACGGGCTCTCTAGACAATCCCAATTAGCTGCTAATTAAAAACTATAATGGAGACGTTTTGATCGTACCGAGTCAATTTGAAGAAGGTTAGCCAAAATTAGATACATCACATACTGTGTGTACAAGGTGATGCATTGATCATCACATAATAGTGTTTGGAGAATTTTACTAAACAAAATGAGGAGTGGACTTTTCTGTACAGTGACCTCTGGCTCCTGCAGCACTGCGATGATTCACCCAAACGTTATTGAATTTCTCCCAGGCTTTTTTTTTTTCCCTTTTTAAAACACAAAGTTTGTTTCTCTTTTCTCATGGGGTTATTTTAAGTAGCTTACATGATAAAGTAAATGTTCTTTGAACATCACAAATAACCCCCCCATTAAGTACTTAGTACTAAAGCTGTGCGTCATTACTGGCCGTGTGGTCCTTCCTGTACGACACACACATTCAAACAGTGAACAAACAACATGAGCAGGTAGGAGTTCCTCTACTGAGCCAAAAATAGATGTTTTCTTTTAATATGCTGTATTTTCATGACTATTTTAGAATTCTTCCTGTCAACAGCATAGTTAGTTTTTAACAAGCTATGAATGACAAAAAAGCACAGCCACTCCTTCAGATGGCAAAATGGCATCAATAAATCCAACTGAGAGAAAGAAGTAGACGACTTAACTTGAATTAATGTCACATAACACAGATTAAACTGTCAAACAAGCTGGTCACTGCATAACGCTAGCAAAACCACAGGGGATCATTTTACACAATCTTATTCTTGGAGGAGCAACACAGGATCATTTCTCTCAATCTTCTTAAACAACAGTTAATGACAAGCTTGTAAAACAACAACAATGATTGAAAGAATCAATTCTTTAAAGCACTGGTGGAAACCACGAACCATTATACACATCAGTTTGCATTGCCTAAAAAAGTCAAACTATCAATATAAATGCATGTAGCTTAAAAATACACAAGCACTAATTTAGATTGTTGAAATTGCCCAGTGCATCAAAAATAAGTTAATGTCTTTGGCTTTGAAAACCAAATAGTGGAAATTGATCACTGATGAGACATTTTCAACTTTTTCATGTCATGCAAACATCAAACCCACTGCACGGACCATAGGGTTTGTAGTGCACATTTGGCCTATTATTATTATAATATATATATTTAATTAGTTGTGTGCCAAATAATGCCTTTTGTAATGTCCAGAAATAGAAAGAAATTGTCCAAGAAATAGTGTAACACAAATCCACTATTGCTTATACATATGAAAAAAACATCTGGCTTAAAGGATTGACACGTCTTTATCTGACATGACATTCAGTCTAATCTATGAAACAAGTATGGAATTATTTGGCTCAGAATGTAATCTCCACAACACTGGAATCGTGAATGGGAAGGAGACACTGGGATTTGATATCGCAATAAAAAACAGGAATGAAATCATGAACCAAACCATTTGGCAACAGAATCTAATCTTTGCTACATCAGACGAAGCAAAAGAAAACGGGAGGGTGGTATCTCAACAAAGAGCATTTGTTATTACAGATGAAAATCAATTCTAACACCACAGTCACCAGCAGCGTTGTACTGTAGGTAATATTAATGTGGCCTAAAACACACATCCATGGTTAAAAACACAAATTAAATCCCAAAGCCTTTTGTAATCCATGTCCTGTAAAAAGATAATAACTGGAGCAGGTAGTGCATCTCATATGAAATTAAAATAAAGGAAACGTGGGGGAGGAATGTGATTTACGGAATTGATATGGGTGACACAAGGGGGCTTGGATTAAACATCGGAGAAAATTACAAAAAACATTTATCAGCAACATTCATTTGTAAATCTCATTTTAATCTCCATTTAGTGGATGTGGCAATCTCCAAATAATGCACATCCAGTTAAATACAAATAGCTTTGCCTGATGGGATTTTGTAAGACGTGATAAACCTTGAGACACACAATTATGTGGGAACAAAATTTGTGGACACGTCATTTTTGATATTACTCTAAGGTTAAGTCCTCAAGTCGATCACAAGAATGATGTTCAGGCTTGTAAACTACACCATAAATTCTGGGTGTGAGTCATTTCTCCAAGTGAGGTTTTACACATTCAAGGTCCACACAGGGAATTTTGATACCAAACCACTGCACAGGTATGTATATACAGTAGTACGTTTTCTTTTTTTTAAGTTCTTGGCAGTTCTACAAGGCAACAGAGTGATCAATCTTCCGCGGATATATTTTTAATCTTTTTCTTTCTGCCCTTGTGTGTGCATGTGTTTGATTTATGTGACTCAGCAGGCCGACACGATGGACACAAGGGTCTCTCTCGACACCGCCGGTCTCTAAATACTCGGCTGTCTGATGCAGAAAGACACACGAGATCACGCTGGCCTCCTTATCTTCACGACAAGAAAACATCCAACCACACAGGGCGACGGAGAAGAAATGAAAAGGAAATGAACGCAGAGAAAACAAAAAGAGTTAAAGGAGGAGAACGGTGTAAGTGGTGGAGGACGGAGAGGAGAACTGAACAAGACTGAGTCTATGCAAGCTGCTCTAATGCTCTGCACTTTGTGGCACGGTATAATGCAAAGGTCTGTCACCATCTTGGGGCGTTGTCACACCAGAATCCAGAACACACATTTTTACATTTTATGCATTTGACCTGGTTAGTTGTAGTTTCACAGTTCAATTCAGGGAGCGCGTTTAAGACTTTTGTGTGACGTATGTACATTCTGTCATTATCATCTACTTGTGCTGCTTCTACCTAGACATGAAATTGATTAGTTAGTAGACGAGCATGTGTTTGTTATTCATGTGTTATCAACTAGGGTAGTAGTCTTTCTGTTTGAATGGAGAAAATGAATGAACCGATTCATTTCATTAACATTGGTATGGTCTTACTGCCAGCATCCCCAACTGCAGGCGCTGTACTCAACACTAGTTCGAACGCACCAAATTAACGTCCTCGTCATCAAACATTACACCTTCAGAGGCAATGTCTGAAAGCAGTGCTGCAAACCTGGTCAAGTCAATTTCTGGTTCTTCTTCTATTTTTTAATGCTGTCTCAAAAATTGGTCAAAAAATCCAAAGTGTCCAGTTGTGTTTTCACACTGCAAACAGATTGAAAACATGTTTCAGTTTCATCTAGACCGAGACCACTTCTTTGTGTTGAACACAATTTGGTCCAGTGGTTCAGACCCTGGTCCAAGGCCCGTTTGACACCTGTTATTTTGGTTTGAAGTAAACTGAAAAGTCAGAAGATGCGGACTAAACAAAGTAGGCGTGAAAAACGTCCTTAGTTTAACATGAATGATTACAATCCATCAACAATTAGGATGCATCATCATGACAAGATCACAATGGATCATAGCAACAACGTGAATATACGGACATTTCATGACAATCCACCATATTACTGTTGAGACACCAACATACCCATCCAGTCTTTGTCATTATGCCACATCTTTACCAGTAGCATCAGCTTTAGGTCAAGTAATAATCGCTATACTCATAGGTTTTTCATCAAGTCGAAAATCAACAACAAAAATATTTTAATATGTATAATTTCAACGGTGAGAGGGAGATACGGACCCCAAGGAGTCAATAGCACCCAATTACAGGAAGCTAATGGGTATCCAGGAAAATATCTTTGGTGTTACATTCGAAATTCTCCTTTTGAAAATATACCTCAGACCAGTGTTGGACTGACAGCCGAGCTAGCAGAGGAATAACGGTGACACAACGTAACCAGACATTCTACGTCATCGATGGCTTACACAAGGAAAACAGTTTGTTGGCAAATTAGGCACAAAACAATAAGGACGACAGTATTTACAGGTAAGATTTAAAACTTCTCAATAGGCTACATCCAAACCAACTAACTTGCTAACAAACTAGCTTGCTAACCACAGCTTGCTGAAAAGCTTGATTGCTAGCAAGGTTTTTTGATCGACAGCTAATCTGAATCTTCAAAGTCTGACTTTTTTGAGTTGTTGATATTTGTATTAAATAAGTGGTTTGTTGTGTTTTGGTTGTATTTTGGTAATTAACCAAATGGAACTTCAGCGTTTCTTTCTCTTCACCTCTGCTCAGGGACGTTTTTTTTAATGTTGATGTTCATGGTGCGAATGTACAACTTTGTACTATATTCAGTCTTGTTGTTATTTGTCTTGTAAAATGCTGACAGGAGGTCACTTGACTGCAAAGTAGTTATTCAGTAAATAAGTAAACAAATACTTGGACTCAATTCACTCTCTGTGTCACTGATTGAACAGCGACCATCATTTCTTTCTAAAAATATGTTTCAATAGAAAATAGTTTTTGGGTTATACACAGACAAAGAAAGTATCCTCACTAAACAGACCGGGGACATTGTCACAAAAAAAAAAAGAAAAAAAGAAAAACACTCTTCCCTTTTGGATACAGATTTTTCTCTGGAAATCAGCTCACACTGTGTAATATGCAGAAAAGATATGTATCCTGTGGCATAAAAACCCAATTTATTTCAATATCAAGTGTCAAATTCGGTTAATGTAAAAAATAATAATAACTAGGGCATTGTGTTTATAACTGAAATGTTTGTTACACAGAAGGGAACCAAAGAAACGTGGCAGTTAGTGCAGGATTGGTCATCTGGATCACAGAGCTCGCAAATGAACTGGATTCGCTCAAGCGACAACTCTTCACTGGCTAAACTGTAGTTGCTGAACTTCATGCACTCATGCAACATATTTCTCTCAAGCAGACATGCACCGGGCGTCTGAGGTTATGCTTTTTTTTGCCAAATTCTCTGCCCAAAGTCCTGAGGAGAGGAGGAAGAGTATAATCAGCATTCCCTGGCTGGTCCTGCAGGGATTACACCGTTCTGCTGTTTCCCCTCCTTGTTTATGCTGCATTACATTGTTCACACTCTCCTCAGCAGAACATGCTGAACACGGCCCTCTGCACCGAGATGTCCAGCCTCTCACTGGCGGAACATATGTGTCTATTTCTCTGTCTGTCGCTCTGTCTGTCACTTCCTACCCCCTCATTCTCCGCCGGTCTGTTTCTCGAGGTTCCACATTATGTCCCTGTCACTGGCTGGTCATGTCGTTACATGCAGTTTGGGGCCTGGTCCAAGTGTTTGCCAAGGGGAGGGTGACATCTGGTGAGCAAAGTGAACTGAGGCTTCAGGAAACTGGTTCCATCTGCGGGCGTCTGACCGCGGCACACAAATAATTTTTTTTTTCTTCTTTTTTTGGATACGAGCATGTGTGACCCAACTGTGACTCTAAATGAGTGAAGAGGACTGCAGTTCCAGTTATCTTTAGAAAGGTCAAAGTCAGTCAGAACTCTATGTTTCTGAGGACAAAGCCACTTTGAGACATAATGAGATAATGAGGTGGGATTTTGGTATTACCTAAATTTCTCTCATTTAGCATCAATATTAATTTTTAACCTTTCCTCAATCTTAAATCTTGCAAAGAACCATTTATTCTTGTTGTAGATCTAATTTTGAACATGATTCAGCATCTGCATTCCCTGTATTTCAATCCCCACAAAGTTTCTGCATCAAGGAAAAACTTTTAGGAGGTAGTTTTGGTAAAATGTGACAAAACTTTCAGCTTGAGTAAAACCAATACATCCTCCTATCTTGCCCAATATTTGTACAGTGAAATTGTGGTTTGGTGTCTTCCAAGAATAATTCCAACAAAATCTGTATGAGCTTTATCTAAGGTTAAGGTTTGGTTACTTGTATGTTCTTAACTTCATCTTTAACTGTATAATATGATCATACAGAACAAACAGCCAGTTGAGTGACAAGTCCCTCCATTCCTTATTGTAAATGATCTGATCTTAAGGTGGATCCAATCGTCACAAGCGAGGGGATTTTGTTCTACACCAGCTGACCGTGCTTCGCTATTTGCAAACAGCAAACACCTCGCCAGCCTTGTCAAAACCGAATGAGTGAACAAAATTTGTGGGCTGGTTCTACAAGGCTACTCACTTATTAGAAACCTCCACTTTGACAGCTACAGCCCGTAAATATTATTCTCACGATCCGAATCTGTAATAACATCCAAAGCGTGAAGTGGTAAAATGCATGTCAAGGTCCTCTAACACACACTGACAGCTAAGCTCTGCATGAGGAGTGTAATGAAATTTGCCAATGTGAGGGATATAGATGTGAGATGATTTTCTCAAGTTCAGTTCGCGATGTACTCCTCTCCCTCCTCAGCGCTTGGCCTAGACTCCCTCCCCAGCAACCTCCTCTGGGCCAACTTGGACCAAGTTAAAGGAGAGAAAGTCTACCCTCACCGCCTCCACACACACGCCATTGCTTCCCTCCTGCCATCTATCTCCTCATCCCCCCCCTTGCTTCTTCAATGCTCAGGCTAATTAACTAAAACCCAAGCAGAGATTTTATATAATTCAGCAGTGAACTGCCATGTCTCGATCCAGAGACACCCAGAGAGAAACATGGTGACGGGAGCCAGAAACCACCAGGACAGGAAAACGGAAAAATAAACCTCTTTTCCACCAGTGCACGAGGAGCTGGAAGCTGAAACTATGAAATTCTCCTCACATATTTTATTTCTTCAAGGGCTACATTTTAATCAGACACACTGCGGGCCGGGCATGACCAGTATCAAGACAGGGGAGCGGGGTATAGAGGAGGAAACGAAAAGAGCAATGCAAGAGGAGGAGAGATGGGGCAACGGAATGAAAGATAGAGACTCGATTGTGAAGGTTTTGACAGGCAGGTGGCAGGTGAGAGAGGTGCAGGATGAGAGACAGTGAGAGGGAAACACGGAGGAATAGACTGAGAGGTGCAGGAGATCTGTGACCAAATGGATGTGCCGAGTGCTCGCAAATCTCCTGACCCCTCTGCATTAGGCTCAAGTCCGGCAAACAATATATAAAGAAAGTTTTGACATGGGGAAACAATCCGGAGAAAACAAATTAACTACAAAAAAAACAGCTTCAACAGGCATATTGTCTTGCTTTCATCTGAATAATGCATCCCATGTAACTCCTGAAATCCTGAAAGGACAAAAAAGGATGCAAACAAGACTCCATTATTACATGTCTGAAAAAAAAAACAACCGCATCAAATCCCTGACATTCTTATATGTCCAGTGGATTTACACCGGATCTTTTATTTATTAAGATTGTGTGATTGCCGAGGTGGCTTAGTGTACGAAGGTGGTCACCAGCCTCACTAGGTTACTTATGTCTTTTTATTCCCTCTCACACTGTCGCTGTTTTCCAATAAATTCAATGCATGTCTGAATTAATGCATTACAAGCCACGCTGGAGATATTAAAAAATGATAAAAACTAATCCCTCCTCCACAGTCCCATCTGTGGCAGCAGGGGCTTCACGCTGAGCTGACCCTGAGCATTCTCTGCCGTCTGCACCGTGAGTTATGATATTTGGTGTCGCTCGGATTACACTTTAATATTTCATACATGCACACAATCCTCTTCTGCACTCTCCGCCATGCGTGTCACTATTAATCACAAGGTGTTGTGAAAGCATAAAGCTAACTATGTATGTAACAGGGTACATGTGTGGAAACCAAGAAAAAGAAAGTCATGCCGATGCAGTAAATATGGAGGTAATTACAAACTGTGCACATACCGACACACGCACATACACACCCTGCTGTTTTCTTTTGATTGTGCAACAATACAGTGCTCCATTGAGTCTGTCTCTCACACCAGTAAACACATGTGAACGCATCAGAATACAGATCACTCGCACCGAATAGCAAAAGTATGAGGCGCAGCGTGCTGTCTCCCAGAGGGAGCTGAGACCAGGCAACGCATTGACCACGGGCAGCAGCGCCGTGCCATAACTGGTGGCCCCCGCCGAGAGCCGAGCTACTCATCATGCATGTATGAAACAAACACGTTGCCCGTCATCAGGAGCCAAACGTCCCTTCTGATCTGATCTATTTCCAATGCTCGACTCTGCTCCTCGCAGCCAGGAAAAGAGAGAGAGAGAGAGAGGCAGAGCAAGAGAGGGGTAGGGAGAAAGAGGGAGAGAAAGCGAGAGACACTGCTCACATCCTGATGATGACTGGGGACCTCTCAAAGTGGAGCAACATCAGTAGAGCGATCCAAAGTAGGGCTGACCACTTCACACCCAGAATCCCCCTCTGCTGCTTTGTTTAAGTCTCGCAAAAAGAGGGCAACAACAACCAAACCCACGGAGGGAAGATTCAGAAAAACTAATAATTGAATACATTACTGAACAAAATAAACAACCAAAAAAAAAACAGCTCCTCCACAAAAAGAGAAGAAAATGGCAACAGTGTTTTCAATATGATAGACACTTGCAAGTTTTCATCCTAATACCAAAATGACACCTGGACTTCGGGATAGGACCCAATCTGCCTGACAACTGACAGAAACTGACTTTTGCGTGACTCGCTCACTGACTTCTTTCGCCAGCCAATCATTTCATTCAGTCCAAATGAAATGATTGGCCCTGTTTCTTACAGTCATGCGAGGGCCACAGACACCAGCTTTTTTTGTATTTAGACTACTTTATTTATTAATGGCTCTGGAAGTTAGAAAGATTTGAACAAATAAGATAAAAAGTGTCACAGAAACAACTTACTAACCCTACTTTTAGTCTTAATGGTAATGCTAGCATGGCAAAATTCTCACAATGATAGTGTTACCTTGCTAGTGTTTAGCTTAGTAATGTTAACTTGAACCTGGATGCCATCTTAGTTCAACATGCTGCCTTGCTAAAATTTGCTAATTAGCACTGAACACAAGGTACCGCTGAGCCTGATGGGAGTTTTCCTTTTCTTTGGTGCATAACCAAAGTACTGGAAACAATTTTGACCCTATGAAAAGTGAAGGGATCACCAAAATTAATAAATCTCATCCTGATTTCAGTTCCAAAAAAAGCACTGGGGTTCGTTACTCACTCCTATAAAAGAAATCTCAAGCTCAACATTCAAAATAGTTCACTAAGACATTTTTGAGTTAAAATCAACAGTAAAAATGAGGGATGAAAAAGTGGATTTGTTTGTGGAGCTTCTCTCTGCTCTTCCCTCCTGTTCAGGACAATCTGCACACGATGGCTGTCTGCCCTTTTGACTGGCAGCGTAACGGGGGCCATGACAGAATGCTGTAATGTCCCTTTATCAGCTTCAGCTAAGTGTTCATCTTCTCGCCCTGCCATCATGGCTGTAATGCCTCAATGGTAATGTCGCCCTTTGTTTATCACACCTCTGTTATGACAACATAGAACAATACACTACTGCATGTTCCTTTTTTTACCCCTCGGCTGTATACATGAGTTTCTGTGTGTGCTTGTGGATAATTCACTCCATCTCCATTCCAGGCATGCATGTCTGTGTCACATATATTTATGGCAAACACATTACAAGGGATATTTTCAAACTGATTCCTTTTCAGCCGTTATCGCCTCCTCAGACAATCCCTGTTTTTGCCCCCAACAGCTCGTCTCAGAGAGCAATTTCCCACAGTCTCTCCATAAGGCCTGGTGAGTCATACACAATACCATTGTAATAATGGTAGCCCATTCATTGGGGTAGGCAGGGAGCATTAAAATGCTGTGCGAGTTTGTGTTCTGCACAGTAGAGCTCAGTTCGTGACAGAAATCAGGCCCAAGAGGAAAAATCATAGAAACGGATAATGTCCCAAACACTAGAACAACACAAACACAGAGTTTAACACAATTAGAGTTCCTGTTTGTTCTCTAACATCCCAGAAACAATTCAAAGATCTCTGACAATCGCCATCATCAACACCTCCTGAGCTGGCAGTTACATAGAGAGCTTTGATGGGGGCTGGATGGGGGCTCCGACCAGGAGACGCCAGACCCTCTCGGGGCAGAGGCAGCAGCTGTCCACGGGCCTTCTCCTCCAGATGATCCTGGCAGGGAAATTCACGTGGTCTGATGTGGAGCCCAATGTTCTGCTCGTGTCTGACTAACCATGGTTTCCCCGTCGCTCTAGAAATAACTTCTCCAACAACACGTCAGGCACATTTTGTGCTCGTGTTGAAAACGGCTCCCTGAGCTGAACTGTGCTCCAGTGAATGAATGAACTAAGCCTCTCATCTCATGGTTTGAAATGATGTGTGCTTCCATGATGCCAATAAATAGAGCAGTTGTGTGGCTGAGGTGTGATGTTAGTTGTATGTATACAAACAGTTTAACTGTTATGGTATCCACTGACACTCAATCAGACTGACTTTATCCTGCACCTACATTCGGATACATCATCTAAACTGCTGCCTGTGCACAATTCATCCATTCAGTAGCAGTATTGCCTGTAGCAAAAAGAGTGGGAGTATTCACACCACAGTTTTTGCATTTGCGTGCTTTTGATATTTTCATTTAAATATTACAGTTTAAAGGGAATATACTATGTTAAATTACTGTTTTTATTATTTTTATTTTATTATCATCACTATCTTTTAGCAGTGATGGAAGCTACAAATACCAATTGTTACTACAGTTTTGATATAACTGTGCTTTACATTATATATCTTACTTAATTACCTTTTACTTTCACTTTATTTTATGGGCAAACACCCAAGTCTACTATGTTTGACAGCTCCAGTTACTAGAGCTGCTATTGTTGTGATTTTGCTGAGTAAAGGGTTTTGTTTTTTCATAATTATACCACAAAGCACCTCCACCACTCCCACGTGTTATTTTAGCACAATAAAAAAGATAGTGCAGACAATTAGAACCACATATGAAATGAATGGTGGTAAAGAATAAAAAAAAAAATAAAATAAAATACACAGGTAAATTTAAAATGACAAAACAAAAGCAGTACGTGAACTTGACCCAATGGTGCAGTGCAGTCCTGAAGTTGAATAACAGTGAGTAAGTAGTGGGACCATCAACAGTAAGAGCACAGCAGAATATATTGAGTATATATAACTGTGGCTATAACCATCTGGCCATTCTCCATAATGAGTACTTTAAATACGTACATTTATGTGATAATACTTTTTCAAGATTCCAAATGCAAGGCTTTTACTTTTAAGATTAAAGTTCCTGAATACTTCTTCCACCACTGCCTTTTAGTTATTATAGGTTAAACAAGCTGCGCCAATGCAACAGTTATAGTATTCTGACATGTTGTGAAGGGTGTGGCTGTAACCTGACGTGCCAGATGGTTTGTTACACGGAACCATCTGGGAAGATTTTGTTTAAAAAAAAAACAGTTGGGAAAATGACAGGCGCTCTTAAAAAAAAACACTTGGCAGGTGATTGGACGAACCATCTGTCTATCACTGTCCATCACAGCGGCTGCAGCGAAAAAACATCCCTTCCAACAAAGAGAAGCTTTCAGGGGCTGTTCTTTACTCTTCCTCTGACAACTGATGCAACAGCAGCATCCAAATAACCTTGTTAGGAGCCGATGTCGTCGTTTAATGTTATTTCTCGCCACCATCACACCTGAGACACGCTCCAAACCGCAGGTCCTCGCTCATCGGAAGACGATTTGTCTGAACCACTGTGGTTTGGCCATGAGCGAATAGCTGGGGGCCTGACAAGATGGATTCTCACTCCTCACCCTCCCGAGGTTAGGGTGCAGCAGTTCAGTCAAGAAAATGTTTAAAAGAAAACATTATTCATCCTGCTGAGGGTCGTGCTTTTTTAAAGTCAAATAGAAGGTTCAGCCTTCCTCCTCAATTACTTTCACACAGTGCTTTAGTGCTACACATCATTTTTGTATTCAGATTTATTTGGTTGGGCAGTCAAGCCCTGCATAATACCAGCATTCCAATAATCTGTCCAGAGAATGTGAAAATTGTCAGTATTACATGTGACATGTTTCATATGCAGGCACCACACTGAGACGTAAGTCTGTGGCTGGAGCTTCCAGTCCTGTTCCTTCACGATGATTTGATTTAACAAATTGTACAATTGTACAATTTAACAATCTGTACGAGTGAACAAAAAACCAACACATTTCGTAGTGTCTGAACACTGCAGTGGTGTGTTTAACATCTTATATTAGCTCGACCTTTCTACAACACAACAGAAGCCAAGACAAGACAAGAAGGGGGCATCTTATTGAAATGATCAGCTTCTGTTTCTCTGATTTACATGTTTTTTTTCTTTTCCATCATAAAAAGCTTCAACCAATCGCCCGTGTTATATGAGCAAAAACAACCATCTGGCATTCACACCCCTGTCAATTCAAACCAAAGCAAAACTCCTCTGGCAGCTGGAGACTAGTTTATTCAATTAATTAGAAACAATAAAGTTTATCAGTGCACACTCATATAAGCACATCTATATTTACATCTATATTTGTTTAAAAGTAGTTTAACAGATAAGAAATGGTGTGATGTAAATGGGGGGGGGGGGGGGGGGGGGGGCTGATCTAGATGGAGGATAAATGAAGGAATGTCTGTCTGTCCATCCTTTGATTCAATTCAGTTGTCTAATCGACTTCAAACTTTATGGCTGTTTTGCTGTGGCTCAGGAGGTAGTGCGGGTCGTCCTCTAACCAGAAGGTCTGCAATTCGATCACCATCTCCTACATTGGGCGGGATACTGAACCCCAACTTGTCCCTGATGGCTGTGCCTGCAGTGTATATGATGTGTGATAGATAAAAGTGCTGCACTTAGAAGCACTGTATGAATGTGTGTGTGATTGGGTGGATGGCAAATCTGTTCTGAAAAGCGCTTTGAGTGGTCGTCAAGAATAGAAAAGTATACAGAATTTATATTTACCATTTACAAGAACCATGCCGAGTTATTGGTTGAGTTTTTCAGGAGAGGCCAGTGCCCCCTGTGCCAGAGGTTAAGAGACCTCATCCTCAAACTGGTTCCAAAACTGTGAAAACACCTTAGTTTCTCAGTTTCCTGTTTCCTGCCCGAAGCTGGAGCTCAACCTCAGCTTTTAAACATGACACATCTGTTCTGCTTCAGACTGGCTGCATAAAAGTAAGTAAATGAGGTCATGTGATATATTTACTTTCAAGTGGCCGCTGGATGACTCCACTCTTTTCCTGGACATATCATCATCATCCTCTCAGCTTTATGTGGAAACTTTGCTTTTTAAAAGCACTTTGAGACACACACTCACAGAACAAACATTAACCTACATACCCCTGATTCACTCTTCTCTTGACTTTCAACAACCTCTGGTTATTTACAGTGAGGCTCTGTAGGACCAGTCGAGGGGGAGGAGTGGAGTGTAGATGATAAAATGCAGCTACCTACACTCCCCCTACCTGTGCATGATGCTGTCGTTTCCTCTGCACTGAAGATGACAGAATATATACAATATTGAAAAAGGTTGTGTTATACAGTTTGAATGCAAATTCACAAGCTTTGCGGATATAGCAACATCGTGACATACAAAAAAACCCACACAAATGAGCAGTAAAATGAAAGAGTGGGGATCAGAGGTGGAATATAACTGCACACTCACATACACAACCCAAACCCTAAACCTATAAAAGTAAATGTACATACAAACTGATGATCTGATAATAGTAAGACTAACTTTTTTTTCTGCATTACAAATACATTTACTTCTTTTGCCGAAGTAGTTGGCAAATAATACTTATATGGACTTTAACTTTTACGCATTTTTAAATTTGCTATTTTCTAAACATTTCTTCGACCACTAATCACTTTATGCACACACACACACACACACACACACACACACACACACACACACACACACACACACACACACACACACACACACACACAGGCTGCAAAATATGAATGTCTGACCCAGGAAAACCTTTAACATCTGCACATCAACACATTAACTGGTGGATCCAACAGGAAATGGAGCAAACACTGGGAGCAGGTCTGTTTAACAGTGAGAGCAGCAGCAGCAGCAGCAGCAGCAGCTCTGTTCATGCACCTCACAGGTTCTGGATTCTCTTCTTTTGTGTGTTAAAATAAAACCTTGCTTTTATCAATAGTTTCAGACATAATTCTCCCTTTCTAAGAACTTCAGGTGCAGTCAAGCTGTCAGTCAAACAGAAGGTGTTTGGAGTTGGCACAACCAAAATATTGGCTCCGTAGTATTCATTTCTGAGCCTGCTGTTCGCCTCCATTATTATAACTGGATATCTATTGTAGAAACGTAGAGGGATTATGATGCAATTATTGCACACACCTTACTTTATCCTCTTTAAGTTTGAAAAAGAACAATTTAATTCAATCGCCAGAAATGCAATTATATATGTTATATATTAATGTCGGCTGTCGACGCTCGCGCAAAGCAGAACCCACAAGTCTGTAATGATGTTTTATTTCACATTAGTCTAAAACATAGGACATGCTCACACATTAAAATAAAATTCTCTTCTCTCCTCAAGGCCGATACAAAGCCTGGGGTGGAACTATTCGCTGAACCGAGCAAGTGATGGCTTATTTTAAAAGTAATGGCTTGTCAAAAGTGGAGCATAGAGCCCTTGAAAGGGGGAGAAAGCAAATTAATAAAAATGGATCGTTGCTTAACCTTAAGCAAACCATGTTAGAATTCATTAAAATACTGTATGAATCGGTGCCATTTTTTAAAAGAACGCTTTGATCTGCGGGAACAATTTCAGAGGCAACAGATATAGCAGTAATGTGATTGCTTCTGTCATCCTGATTCAACAGATTACACATCTAATCGGTTTGTGAGGGGAGAATATAATTTGCACAGATTACAGACCAGTGGGGCCTCCTGCCTGTTGGAGCTGGGCTGTTTGACGGTTCGGATGATCCACAGACAGATGGACGGACGGAAAAGACGCAGCGAGTGGGAGGGAAACCACCAACCACCTTGTCTAATCCGTGCTGGAAAAACATCTGATCCTGCTCTTCTGATCGTTCAGAGATTTATTTTTCGCTTTCCCCCCCACAATGGCATGAATAAGTGCGTAACATGTGGGCACAAACACGAGGACACACAGCAACTGCGTTTCACATACACATTTTCCCGGGACAAATACAAAGACTGCTGAAACGCAAAGCTATGCAGAATATGAGAGACGTGATTGCAAGGGAAGTAGGACTATATATATAATGAAATTAAAGTGACTCAGTTGCTGTAATATCCCGGGGGTATACAGCTAGTTGTTTTATGGGGGGAGATAAGAGGATTTTGTCAGGTTGAGATGCCGGCTAATGCTATTGTTCCTACTGGGAGCATAAAACAGTAAAGAAGCTTTTCACACATCCTTTCTTCTTTTGTAGTGCTGTTACTGTAGATATCGTTTCAAAGTACAAGGTGTAAGGAATTACGATGTTGCAGCATTAGACGTCATAGGCAGGAAACAAAATTAGTTTTTCGGTATTTAAAAATATTTACAAATGTAAGAGCCCACCCACAAAATGTTCCCATCCAAGTATGTCAACACAAATTCATGTTTGGGAAATGATTTATAAATTATATTCTGAATTTTTAAGGCGTTTACAAAATGTAAACGATGATGTTTAGAAGACGACTCTCATCCTTTTCTCCCTTCGTCTCCTCGTCTTCACTTTGCAAAAACTCACTTATGCACTCACACATGTGCTTCAACAGGCCTCTTACTGACTCTGAATGACCACTAAAGGTGGGTTTGTTCAAAGAGACCACCAGATTCAGTTAGAGACACAGTTAATGTTTCCTTCTCCTCTTTCACCCTCCGCTTACTTCTACTGCCCCTCTTATCTATCCTGTCTTTCCTTCTGTCCGTCTTTCCCTGTCTTCACTGCATCCTCTTCACTTCCTAATCCCTCGAGCTAATGGTGCCTCCATGTCAGATCATGTCAGCGAAATCACTGAGTCATCTACACCAACGTGCTCTTTGAAAACAAACCAGATTCTTATCCTCCCTCACGCTTCAGGAAATAAAAGGGAAAAAGATCTAGCTTAAATCCAAATGGAGGATTGCTGAAGAGCGTGGCTGATAGAATCTAATACCGGGTTGAACCTGGTGCTTGAACCTGAGTTGCACTCTCGTGCGGACGACGCACAGCAGTTCTACTTCTGCAGGAGACATGATTTGCATTCAATCTTCAGGAGACGTGAGGGTGTTATTACCTGTCACAATGCAACCTAACCCCAATCTGCCAGCAGCCTGTTTAAAAAACCCACACATCACCAGTATGTTTCACCAGTATGTCGGCTACTGTTGGCCACTAAGCAGTGAGGGTCCCCACCCATCCGCCCCCTGAGCTCTTTCAGTCCTTACACCACACGGTGTGACGACTGCATTAAGTTCTTGTTTTACACTTCAGGGCTGATTTTTTTTAAAGCTTTGTATAAATAGCAGATTACAGAAGTCGTGTCATAACCGCAACCAGATTTTACAGTGTCAGCTTCTTTTTTTTTTTCTTTTTACAGCAATATTTGTATAGATACAGTCGGTGGTTTCTAATGAAAACCAGTCGGGGTAAAGTTATCCATAATGGAAGAGGAGCAGAGAAAGGGAGGAAAGGAACAGGAAGGAGGAGGGAAATGAAGGAGTCAGAGGTAAAGAAGAGGGAGGAGATGGCGAACATGGTGAAAGGTCATGTTTTTATTCTCTTTCATTTCTGGCTGAGGCCAAAGACACACTGAGTACAGATGCTGTCTGCTGGGACAGACAGACTCCCACAGTATTCCGTTGTATTGTGTTGCATTGTGTTGGGTGGTATTGAATTGTATTGTGCTCTGTTGTGTGTTGAGGTCCAGATATAATATCTCGGCTGCATTATTACTGTCCAGTGTAAAGCAATCAGGAAAACACTCGTGCACAACAGCCAAAAACGAGTGAACGCGCACGTACCCGCGCACACGCACGCCTTTCACCACAAATAATCAGCAGCTGCAGCAGCCAAACTACAGTTCGTGCGTAAAAAAGTCTTTGCCACGACGATGCCGAGATAATAAAACAAGCCACGGGCGAGTTTGACTTCTGAAGAAAAAATTAGAGGAAGTCGCTGCGAGCGCAAGAAGATAAATAGATAAGGAGCAGTGCGTAAAGTGGGAGTGAAAGAGAAACAGCAGAGATCCGCGCGTCTGGAGATCGGGCAAAAGTCGCTCATGCGTTTCTATTTAAACTAATAAGACACAAATAGAGCCCCAAATCCCCCCTTTACAGGTTGCTGTAGTTTAAACAGCTGTTATGGGTGTATACAACTTTAAATTAAGTTCCATAGAGCAAAGATTTAAAGGAGATTCTGAAGATACAGTTAGAAAAAGGCGATGAAAAAACAAACTACAAAATAAGCAGGTCACTCTGGATGTGGTCAAATGGATAAAATGTGTTAAACAATAGAAAATGTATCATGTTTTTTTCAGTGGACTGATTTCTAGGAAACTGACCCCTCTGACAGAAGAGGACAGGTGCTTCTCTCCAAACGCTTCAATACCCAACATCTCCGGATGAGAAAAGATATCTTTAAGTTTCTTCTTTTTCTAAGGATGAGAATAAACTCACCTTCCGTAGGATCCACTGGCAGAGGAGAACTATGGTCCAACCGAGAACCTGCATGTCACCTTCCTTTACAGCGGACCACCCCGACAAAAAAAAAAAAAACTACACGTCTCCCTGGATGGACATAAAAAAAAGACACAACGCCGAATCCAAGCAATCCCAAGAGGCAGGCGACGCGTAAAAAGTGTTGGAAAAGGAGAGAAAACACGCGTAAAGTGTGTTTTTTCAGTCAGTGTCACAGTGGATTTCTGCGGACAAAACTTTGCGCGGTGGCCTCAGTTGCTCCGGTCCGCCTCATGTGGCGCATCCATGGCGCTTGTCTCCGCTCATGCTGGACGTGTGGCTGGAAGTTTGCGCGCAGGCAGTTTGGGAGGTGGAGGCGCAGAGCGGCTCTCACTGAAGATCACCAGTGCTTTGGGAAGCTGACTGGTGGATTTGGAGAGATGAGATCTCGCTCTCACCCCCTTCTCTCTCCCTCTCTCTCCTTCCTTTCCCTACCACCCTCTCCCTCTCTCTCTCTTTCTCCCTCCATGCGCGCGTCACGGCGCACAGCGGCTCACGTTTACTGGCATCAACACTGACCAACACTGCGTGGAGATGATTTAGTCCTGTCGGTGATGTGATGAGGAGGTGACTCTCTACCTGGTTCTGAATCAGAGAGGAAGCTGTGCACCAAGCCTCGGGGAAGTTAGAGCAGTGTAACCACAGAAAGAAAGAACGTGGTTGACTTAGAAATAAAACAAGGTCAGTCAATTAATGCTGCTAGTGGATTGACAGAAAACGTGTTGGCTAATATTTTATTATTGACACATTTTGAAGTAATGGTTTAGACAAAGATGCCAAAAATTATTAGGTCCCATCTTGTAAAATTTGGGTTTTCCTTTGTCATACAAGATAATGAGATGATTATGTTTGTGTGGTTGTGTCTCTGAGAATTTGTTTGTATGAAAATAGTAACATTTCATAATGTATGTAAATAATAGCTTCAGTCCCATTTCATACCACGTCCCAGACATTTTATTCAGAAAATGTTGACTTAATAATGCCAGATTTTCATAGAGAAATCAGATCTGTAGCTTTACATGTGTCTGTTTCTTTGTAGAAAAACATCCACTTATCCATCCATCCATCCATCCATCCATCCATCCATCCATGTATTATAGTGTTTATCCTCTGAGGTTCCCGGTTGCAGCTGGAGAGAATCCCAGCTGACATTGGGCGAAAGGCAAAGTACACCCTGGACAGGTCACCAGCGTAACCAATCAAACTAACCTCAATCTGCATGTCTTCGGACTGTGGGAGGAAGAACGGAGAAAACCCACAGGGGCGAGTATGCAAACCAGGACCCTTCTTGCATAGGCGATAGTAATAACCACTGTACCACCCTTTCCCAATTGTATACAATAAAAAGAACTACACTTCTGAAGCTGACGACACAGTACCAGGTTTAGAATTCATGTATTAGGCTGCGTCATCTTTACCTTCAATATACGTGACTCTGCCCCACTTTGTGGCAGCTAAACGTCTCCTAACCACCAGCGAATGGAAAACAATCATCATCTTACACAGAAACATGAACCTTGACTGCTGCTCTGAAGTGAGTGTGTGTGATGGAGGCCAACAGCGCCATGCTAGCCAGACTATAAATTCCCAGAAAAACAATTTTGAAATATTAATGTTGCAAGGATATATTGGGGCAGCGTGGCCCCACATCTCTCCCTGATGGCCGGCCCCAGCTGCCGCCTGCCCGACTGTGCCACCTTCAAAATGAACTGATCTGGGATGCCTGGCGTTTTTTTGCTCGCTTGTCTCGCAAGTTTTGTCTGTGCGGAGATCAGCGCATCTGTCTCTGCGCGTCTTTGTGAATCTGTGAATCAGCCGTACATCATCGGACTGAGTGACTGACAGACCTCTCTTCTATCAGCATAATGTCCGTCTCAACTTTCTGTCAGTGCATGATGAAGTGTGTCCCTTCTTCATAACCGTCTGTCTGAATGAGTGACTGACCAGCACGTTTGTTCCTCATCCCAATGCCACTTTGTACTTTCCACCGGTCTCTCTTGCTGTTTTCACACCTGTCTTCCCAGTCTGTGGCTTTTACCAGATATTTCCAACACATAATATAGTCAGCACACCAACTGTTCTTCTCTGTCACCACAGAGAATTCAATTTCCAATGGCATGAGTGTCTCATTTTTTTGTTCTTTTCTTCCTTTAAACGTCTGCTGTAGACTTCATCTGTCCTGTGAATATAAACAACCCTGTTTGGCCTGTAACCCTGAGATATGGATCCGCACATCAAACACAAACATCGCCACACTCTCTACTTCAGACAGGGGGCGTTCTCGCTCACCTGTGGCATCTCCTCATACTTCCGCTCTTGCCCTGATGAGGTCAGTTTTAGTGACTGCTGGTCAGAGTGCACATCACGTTGATGTGCTCAGAGCTGCTGGAGTCCAGACTGGTAGCTGCGCCACAGATGGAGATGAGTGTCTGTGCTACTTTGTGGTTTTGTGTGACTGTATATATTGTATGGTAGCAATCTGTTATCGCTCTTTGAAATGCAGACTCTCTGCAGTCTGTCCGAGGCTCTCGTGTGAGTGAGAGTGACACAGCACTGCCTCCCTGAGAGACAAAGAGTCACTGCAGGCGGAGGCCAACTGCACCGAGAAGAGCTGAACACCAGGCACTGTGTTTCTACAAGGGAGGGAGTGCAGTGATAGGAGGATAAAAATATAATCATAGTTCAGGGTGAGCTACAGTATGATGCTCAGTAAGTCTGCAGAGGACTGGATGGCCACGATGGTAAAACACAGACAGCTGGTCAGACAGATGTTTCTGATGAAATACCTGCCGAAGCAGAATTTCAAGTGTGAACCCTTCTTAACCATCGTTCAGCCAATGTAAACATTTACATAATCTGTCAATAAAAACAGGAGAGGATACACAACGATATTAAGTTACATTTCAAGTGTTCAGAGTGATGTCTCAGAGGACAAACTAATCCTCCTGGAGTCTCCTGGAAAGAATGTTTCCATGTAAATTCCAACATAATGAGGATGTGTTTGAATATAATTTGTTTAATTGCAAAATGTGCACTGATAACAAACATTATGTGATTTAACTCTTCTTACAATATACATTTTTTAAACCGTCTATAACCATAGACTGTGTATATAAAGATGAACAACGTGTCCCACCTCCTCCAACTATTCAGAAATTGAACCAAAATATCCCGGGTACGAACGTCTTCATCTTGCGAATTTGGAAGAGTTTGCTCAGTAGGGATCATGGAGTGGAGTCACTGTAGTGAGGTCCCTTTGGTAAACCCGCTCAACCAATCGCCAGTCAGTCTCAGCTGTCAATCATGTCATTTTGCCCTGATTTTATAACATCAAATAACTGATAAAAACCAAACTTTTACGAACACTTGGACAAACATCAGTGTGATAACAACTACCTAAAATTTAAAAAACCATCATCAAAAATGTAATTAACGTTGTCTTTTTAGTTGGGTCCATTAACCTGGAGCGGGTGGGGTTTATGACCTATACTGCAGCCAGCCACCAGGTGACAATCGAGACACTTTGGCTTTACTTTTTGAAGAGCTGTCATGTCGTCCATCTTTATTTACAGCCTATGGGAGTAAAAAGTAAAGCATCTTCAAAAGTTCAAGGATAAATATTAGTCAGCAGTGACTTGAAGCTCAATGTGATCGCTGTAGAGTATCAAATCAAAACTCTAGTTTGTTTTTCCACATATATGCGGATCCTGATCTCCAGTGTCCTTTGCTTCAATGTTCAGCCTCCATCACAAACACCTCTGTACAATTAGGGAGTGGCACAAAACCATTCTTCTTCACACACACAAAACTGTTGCATCTAAATTAGAAATGACAATTCCCTCAAAACATATTTGGCTAAATGCAGAACTTTGGTGTCTGAATGTTGACAGCACATGCTACATAACCCCAGCGTCCATGGTTTGATTCTGGCTGTAGACCATTGCTGAACATCACACTCCTTCATTTCCGTGAAGAGCAGGTTTTTGTGACATAAAAAATGTCACTAAGATGAATATAAACTCACACTACTTAATGTCTCCCTGATTATAAAGAACAAAACACTTCAGAGTAAGTTACCATTTTGGTTTCTGTCAATCTTACAGCTGCTGTAAATCAGTGTGTTGCACCCATTGCTTCATCTTCAGCCGACCATGAAACCCTGTCTATCAAACACAGCGGGTCTCAAAGAATGTGACCATTTCCCGTTCCCATCACGGCCCTGCGTTCAATCTACTGTCTGTGATTTGTATGGCCACAGCTTTCCTCCCACTGCTGGAGAAGGGATGCTGAGTGCAATTTCTGATCCACATTGGAAGTGGCAGGTGAATTTTGCCCAGCTGCTCCCCTTCTCTGTTCCACTTAGCAGCGATGCTGTTGTTCCGAGTCTCCCGGTCGCCAAATGGTTATAGTAAATGAATGAACATGCTCCAAGCAAGAGCCGAATGCATCTACTTTCAAAAATATTATCCTCACATCACGATCCTCTCTTTTTCCTTCCAAAACGTCGAGGGAAAGTTTTATCATTTACAAAACTGCACGGCGACACGATGCTCGTGTTCATCACCTTCATGTTTGAGAACAAATTATAAGCATCTACCATTAATGACAATAAATTACAGTCAGGACCAAGGGCCTCAAGTCGTCGGCACACATCTAGCCATTAAACAGCCTTAAAGCACTTTACACCATTAATTCTATTTGATAAATTAAGCAAAAAGCAGGTGGAGGAGAAGGAAAGCAAGGAGGTAAAGAAGGATGTGTGAGGAGGACAACACCGTGAGTGTGATGGAGGAGGAAAAAGCAGATAGTTGAAACAGGAAAATGAGAAAATGAGGAAGAGTAGAAAGGGAATGGAGAGGACAAATAGGCTGTGGTGGTGGAGGAGAGGAGGGTGGTGGTAAAAAGAGACCAATACTGAAGAGGAGGAGCAGAGAAGAGGAGGAGGTATAGTAGGGAGGAAGATAAGGCAGTGGAAATATTAGGAAGCGGGATTTACACAGAAAACAACAAGAGGAGATGTGTATTTGATGTGTAGATTTTACTGAATATCTACAGTATATATGTAACAATTACTGTTAATGCTATTTATTGACTGTGATAACAACCACTGAGGTTTGCGCTGGAAGTTACCTTGCTTGTATCACAGAGATAAAAAAATAAACAGTGTCCATGTGGTATCTATGTAGCCGAGGTAGACTTGAACTGTAGTTTTTTGTTGGAGGCACATAAGCAGTGATGTACCAACCCTGTGCTGCTGCAACCCCTTAAAGGTCTCATGTGTAGGATTTAGTGGAACACTTGGTGGAATGATAGGATGAGGAGACAAAGCAGAGGAAGTGGAGGAGAAAAAGAGGCAGGGACGGGAGGAGGTCGGTGAGGAAGGGTGGAGGTGCAGAAGGAAGAGGAAGGAGCGATGTGATGCAAAATCAGCCTGACAAGGTCGAGCTAAAACGCTAATTATTAGAGCACGTCAACCCAAGCTGGGGCGACACGGTGGTGCAGTGGATAGCACCGTCCACCATCCACTGTCCAGGTTCTGGGTTTGAACCTCATGGCTAACAAGAGATTTTCACTTTGCATGTCCTCCAGCTTCCTTTAGTCCAAAGACATGCAGGCTAGTTTATTTAGTGACTCCATAGATGTGAAAAGTGAGCGTTAATGCTGGGATTGGCTCCAGCCCCCTGCCGCCGGACCCTAAAGGATCAGCTGTATAGATGATGGAATTGAATCAACACAATCTCAGTGCTCATAAAACAAGCTCACACATGTCAGGTAACAGTGTCTGTGGAAGATATGATGCACGATTGGTCCCAATTGAACAGTTGGGAAAAAAATGAAATTCACCATCACTACAGAATTAAGTCCCTTATCTTCTTAATGAGGTAAAACATTTACTCAGGATAGTTATTAGTAATTATAAGCATGCCAATCGACAAAGGGAAAATATAATTAGCCTAGCCTTTGACACTTTGTGAAAGCTGGAATATTTATTGCTAAAAATAGACGGCTGTGCAGTCATTGCAAACATGACAGCAAAAAGAGAGCAGGGAAAAAAGTGTGGATGAATGACAGATTCCTTGCCACTGCATGAAGAGCTCTGGTACATGCACAATTACACACTTACACACACACACACAGACACACACCTGCTAACACATACATCGAAACGCCGATCCTGGGGTGTCTAACTCGGAGGTTAAGGAACACAATGACGAGAGGTCACCTGGCAGTAATGGAGCCTTTTGTGTGTGGAAATAGTAATTTCCCTGTGTAGTCTCGGGGTTTCACAGATATGATATGAAACCCCGTCATTTTGTTTTCCTTTCTATCGATTTCAGAAAAGGAGAACGTGTGGAAGGCATAGAGGATGAGAGGGGAGCAGGAGCGGAGCACGGGCGGTGTGTCTGTTGTGGGTGTCAGGACTGAGCCATTGTCATTCAAATGTTTTGTTGCAGGAAGGGAATTTGAGAGGGGAATAGGAGAGATGAGCGCTAATGGGGAGCAAAGGGAGAAGTGGAATAATTGGATTTGATTACGTCTGTCTGTCAGTGCGGGACAGGACATAATATGCGGCTGGAATTATTTTCACCGTGTCACAAGGTGCGTGTCTCATTGTGAAGTTGGTCCAATGTGAAGAACTTTATACAATGGGCATTGTCTCAAGTTCAATTTTTAGCAGTTTGGCTCTCGGAATGTCGATCGGTCATTCAATTTCTTTGGCCCGGACACAACTACTGGTGAAATCGCCTTGACAGTATGAACATTTTAAAAAAGTAAGGTCCCCAGAGGATGACCTTTCCTTCTATCGCACCACCAGCTTTGTGGCGGCTGGGACTCATGAACGTAAGTGACTATTACAGCAACGGGCGAAGACAACTGATTCCCCAGTTCTAGGTTCTGTGAGTCCAACCTGACTGAACCGTGAATAAACAGGTGAACAGCTCTCTGTGCAGCAGCGGTGGTGCAGTGTCAGGGCTCTGCTGACTGAGTCCAGCAGCTGGTCTTTATTTGCCGCAGCTCAATTACTGCAGGTCAGAAAGAAAACTGCAACCGGCATCACCACAGTAAACAAGCAGGTTTGGAAGGGCCACTGCACTAGTTCAAATAGATAAGAGGACTACATTTCAGTTAGTGAGAAAAGCACAGACTTCACAGACTTGGGCTGTGACTCCAACTTTTGAAAATGTTCACAACTTAGTTTTTTTATTTTTTATGTTGCTATGAACCATGGCTGTTTTCTTCTGAAATAAAGAAAGAAAACTCTGAAACAAAATGTGTTTCCTTTTCCTATTTACCTTATTTGCCACTGATACCATCGGAAGTTGTACAAAAGGCCTTAGGATGGCCATGAATAATGAAGGCTAATGCTTGGACTACAGATAAAAGTGGGATACAAGCTGGGAACTGATTGTGTTTGGCCTGAAGGCATGTGGGAATGTGTCTAATGCTGAAAGCACTCTCTGAACACTCAGGTGACCTCAGGTTACATCGATGATGTGTCCAAATGCATCAGATGACAAACAACATCAAACTCATCTGTCAACACATCCATCATTTTAGACACAGCCCGGCTGCAGAAAAAAAAAGGTAGAGCGTAAATACATCTAAACATCGCATTGATCAAACATAATCAGATTCCTCCGTCTGACTCCACCATACACCACAGTTTCTACACAGCTTAGATTTGATTTCAGCTGTTTTAGGTTCATGTTGTACTGTGACATTATGGATAAAATGTCTGGTGCTACAGGATCCTTATAATGGAATCACTTTACACACACTGAACTCACACATACACACAGAGTATCGTTAGCATCAAACTTTACAACTTTACTACAAGCTCATTTCCAACATTAAGGTAATCTCAGGACACATTTCACTTACTAGAGATAAGTCAGTTTTTGACCCACGTTCATTGCCACCATTTGTACGTTGCATGTTAGCAGCGCTCACAAAAAGGTTTTGTGAATCTGGCCTTGAGTGTGGATCAGGCTGCATCTGTACGAACCCGTCCGAGCATGAGAGAAAACTAACCGAGCCCGACCCGGACCTGACAGGCATTTTGGTTCCGAAGCAGCCCTGAGCCTGATGCAGTTAAAGTAAGCTGCACTGAGTTTGTGATACCCTTTACCCCTGTTGGGCCATGGTTCTTTGTGAAACCACACTTCGGCCTACATGTGCCGTCAAAGCCTGAAGCAGCATGTCCCTCCAGGACTCAGTCTCCCAGGGGCCATCAAAAACCAGAGCAAGGAACTCAGTCTCCCAGAGGGCATCAACTTCACACAGAGGTGTGAAAACCCCCCCAGGGACACAGGTTTCAACTCCCATTGGTCACTCTGGACCCCATGACCTGTGAGGTCACCGGGCCAATATAAGGCCTGTTCTCCCCCTCTTCTGTCTCTTCTGACCTCTTCCTACAATCCTTCCACAGGAGGGAAGGCTGTCGAGCCTCTTCTCCAGCTCACATCTTCTCTTCCCATCCAACTCTTCGAGAGGAGCACAAAGGTGCAGCTTCCAGCTCATCTCACCAAGGAAACCTCCTCGCCCTCCAAGCTCTACCAACGTCCTAGCAGCGATGCGATGTCCTGCAGGAAAACTTCAACCAGCAACTGAGCTACACAGCTCAACAGAAACCAGCAAGACGACACAAAACTTCGAACTGCACAGCAACTTCCTTTTTCCCCTTTCCGCGGACAGGTAACACAACTGGGCTTAATAATTATACTAGGCTAAGCAAGACTGTTTATTCGATTCTGTGTGAGGTTTATAAGTTTGATTTGTGGTGTTGTGATATTTTGGGTACAAGTTATTGAGAAAGTAATGTTAGTCTGTTATGCTCTGCACAGTCTTTCGTTGCATCCAATCTAGTAACTTTGTCTAATTTGGCACACACACAGACACACGCATAACTCTTCACCTCATTATCTCTACAGGTCGTAAACATTCCAATAGGTGGGGGAAGGGTGTTATCTCTTTGGCCACCCGCCATTTTGGAAGCACACAGACACACAGACACACACACATGTATACACACATACCTATCTTTGTTTAGTAATTACACTATTAGTAATTTGTGTTTTTATACTTTATTATATTCATAATAAATGTTTTCCTTTCACAAATGCTTTTTTATCAATGTTGCATAAGTGAATTTTGCCAACCTCTACACTGTCAAGAACTCCATATCCTTCAACTTAGCTAACTATCTATATGGTAATTTTGGTTATAGTTATTAATTTAATTGTTAATCAGAGTTCCAAATTTGTAGTCTTATTCAATAAATTGGCTATCTTTTCCCTTCCTTTGAAGGGTGGTCCCCCGAGGTAACTTTAATCAATTAAAGTTATTATTTAATATTAATAATAAAATATTAATATTTAATATTTTATTTTGATAACCAAATTTATTGAATGCCGAAAGGCACACCATTTTATGGTATCACATTTAATGCATTATGGCACAACACCCCTGTCTCTGACACACATGGTTATTGCTTTTTTTCCCTGATTACACGTGTAGGGTAACAAAATCTGCCCAGCCAATTCAATGTGTCTATGTTTACATCTATGTGCTTCTGTTATGTCATATGTTCGCAGTTTGCCATATGTTTCATTAGAAGGAGAACTAACATAGCATGGAGGGAGCTACAAACAAAAGGTTTGGAGGTATTTCATGCTTATTGCACCAACATGTTTTACAGCTAACATCTGCAAAATCAATGTTTTCTTCACATTTTAATTGCATTTACTTGTTAAATTTTGTTTTACAAAGTTTATAGCAATGTTTAAAGTCAAGCCTGATGTTGCCTTCCACATAAAAGGATCCTTCCACACAGTGAAGCACACAGCTTATTAATCAAACTGGTATTAGAGTATCAGTATTAGGACTGATCGTTGGATTCCTGGTTTTAATAACTGCGTTGCACATCCGTATGAATATGAACAGAGGCTGATAGTCAGCTGGTAGCCAAACAGCTAAAGAATGACCCAGTGATGCTAATGCATGAATGAAGCAGCTGGTGACATGAAAGTATCTAAATCCAAGCTCCATAATAACTGTGATGACAAGCAAACATGTCAGTTGTCTTTACATTGGACACGCAGCACATTTTCATTTCCTGTGTTTATCTGCGCAGCTCCTCACAAAGACTAATTTTCTATGAGTGAGAGCACCCCTGCCCTCAGCGCTCTACCGCACACAAATACAAACACGAGCACACAAACGCACAGGACGCATAAAGACACAAACAAATGGAGACAGTCAACTGGAGCCAGTTGCACCGCTGCTGCTGTTGGAGTGTTGTTATATCAGTAACCGTTGGAGATAAAAGCCCCTTTAAGCAACAATGGTTATAAATTACCAAAAATAATCTTGCAGCCAGGAAAGCATAGAGGGCCTGTCAGCACTCCGCAACTCCCCATCTGTCACACACACACACACACACACACACACACACACACACACACACACACACACACACACACACACACACACACACACACACATACACACACACACACAGTGTAACAGCAGCAGCGTGCATCTGCTTGCACACCCCCCCGCCACCACCCCCACCTTATTAAGATTCATATCCCCCGAAAGGTGACTTCTTAGTCGGGCACAGTGACAACCCCGCACTCCTCACCACCTTGCCCCACAAGTTTCCTGGAGGTGTAGGCACAGTGACAGGTAGCTCTTCACTCCCCTGGGCCCTGGGCAGGGGTGTAGAGGTGGGTGTGTGTGTGTGTGTGTGTGTGTGTTGCTCGGAGGGTGTGTGTGGGGGGGGGGGGCGTATCAGAGTGGTATAGGTGATATGGAGTAGGATTATCAAGTCAAAGATGCCCCCTGTAGATAAGGAGTCTCTGGGGAGAAGTGGCTGTCTGAGAGCGCTGGGAGCTGAAGTCTCTCTTTCGCTCTCACTCATCCTCTTACTACCTGTGTTGCTCTTGCTCTCTTTCTGTCTGTCCTGTCTGTCTGTCCTGCCGGTCTCCTGTCTCTCCGGGCTTATCTACGTCTCACCTCCTACGGCTTGCCGTTCTCTTTATTCTCTGACATACATTCTCCCTCCTCCTCTGTCGAGCACTCCGTCTGCACTCCAACAAATGAATCAAGCCACTTGACTCCTGATCCGCTGTGCTGTTAAAGCTAATTCTCAGTTCCCCGCAGCAGCCAATACGAGGACATGGGGGGGGGGGGAGAGCAAAGATTCCACTTAGTTTCGCTCCCCCTTTTGATTGTTCCATTTTGTAAGAGGTTGTAAGTTCCCTCGTTGTTTGTCCTGCGCGGGAGCTCGGCTGCCGCCGTGTCTGCTTTGTTCTCTCCCACCATATTCACTGTGGACACTTTAATCAATACATTTACACCCTTTTCCACATCCAGAAGATGAAGAATTAGCACAGAAGAGGCTAAATCTTGCCTTTAATTCTTTTGCATGGGCTGAACATGCAGTGTCTCTCTCAGCTTATCTAACAGCAATATTGACAGATGCAGATCTAGGGGCCAGGAAGGGGCCACGATTTATACAGAGGGCCCAATTATACGTCCAACATCCATGCACACTTCCTGATTGAGTAAGGTGCACATTAAGTCATTCCTTATATACTGTTAGCTCTATAGCTTTGAGCAAAGACACACATCATTGTATATATTTTGAATACTGTACCTTGTTCAAGCATATTACTTCAGAAAAACATAGAAAATAAAAAGTCTTCATACATTGTTGTGTTTGTGCACTTCAGGGGCCAACCAGATTTCAATTGGGGCCAGGAGGGGGGGGGCTCTGGCTCCTGGATCTGCCCCTTCTCTCAGTTTTAACAAAATTCTTCCATCGGTTGAGACATTCTTGCACTCGGGAAGCAGTGACATTAAAGAGCAAGAATAGACAAGCGAGATTGACTAAAATTAACAAGTAGCCCATTCAGAGCTGGTATTGATCAGTGATCGCACTCAAGAAGATGTTAATAGTTTGATTAACTTAGATTTTCTTTGTAACTTGTAAAAGTTCTCTAATTGTCTGGTGTGTTCGATTGTCTCCGTCTATTTGAGCCTCTTCCGCTCTAATTAACACTGTAATCATCCCAGTGGGTAAAATTGTATTAGCAGCAGTTGTAACGATGGACAAAACTACAACAAAAACTATGAAATTGATTTTGATGAGAACTTAATTGGTTCTCACTGTGTGGAGTCAGCAGACTCTTGTTATCTTCATTGGTGAGGCCCTGCCAGACCTGTTATTACAAAATATTGTTCATATTCACCTCTTGCCTCGAACAAGTTGACCAGAGTTTCTTTGAGCTGCTGCTGCTGCCGCTGCTGACATCTTGTCAAGTGGAAATATTCCCACCACTGAAGATGAGCATTTAATAGTCTGTGTGGCTGGAGATTATTAGTGGTGACAAGAACAAAATGACAGAAGAAGTTAAAACGTGTCGCTATGAGACTCTCACACAGAGATTTTAAATTGCTGAGTTTTAAAATCACATGGTGGCAGATTTCTGACATTTTAATTAAACCTTTTCACCAGAAGAGACAGTTTGAAAAAGGGGGGGGGGGGGGGGGGGGGGAGAGAGACAGTGCTCCCACAGCTCATATTATTTTGTTCCCATTCAGGTGATCTCAGTCTGTGGATTTGACTCTGTCACATGCAACAAAGAAGGATGACCAAGAAGCTGTGTTTGAAGCCAATTCACTCGACCAATCGCGACTCGGCCTCAGCTGTCAATCATGACGTACTTAGAGCATCAAATAGCAAATCAAAACTAAACTCACTGAAAAAATTAACACTCGTACAAACATCAGTGTTATAACAATCTTTGAGAAATCTTTTTTTAATGTGTAGGGCTACTTGGCGGAGGCAGGATTTATAACCTATACTGCAGCCAGCCACCAGGGGGACGATCGAGATGATTTGGCTTCACTTTTGGGGAGCCGCCATGTCGTCCATCCTTTTACACAGTCTATGATGGAAACCGATTTTAAATCAGTGGTGTTCACTGTACACCTTTCATAAAGCCACTAGCAAAGAACATTTTTTGAAAAACATGGACGTGCATGTATAAGTGATCGGTAGAGTTCTGTACAAGGGCACTCAGAGACATGTGTCCTTCCACTGCAGAGACACCGATTCCTTGGGACTAGAGAGACGTTCAGAAACGAGGGAGACCGAGCTGAGAGACTGAAGGTTGGTCGGTTGGTGAACCAATCGGATGGGGTGTTTAATGAGGTGGGCCAAGCACACAGGCAAGGCTAATACCTTCACACCAGGCTGATTAGTGTGAACCTCCCCTAGGCTGCCAGCTAGAAGCAGGTCTAGGTGTCAACCTGGTCCTCATTATTACTCTTCATGCAGGGAGGAAAGAAACTATTTTATAACCTCTTTTTCCTGCAGTTTAAATGCACTACTCTGCAGGGCTTAGGTTATTTCAGTTTACTTTGCTGTGGCCAAGTGGATGCTATGCTTGCAAAAAAAGTTTAGCGCTATAAGCCAACATGTTACAGAATATAAGATGAACTAAATAATACAATAAAAGCAGAAAACTGACTGATGTGGTAAAATCATTTGTTTGAAACCTTTCGATGATTTGGTTTATCTGCTGCTGTTTGACCTAGTTTAACTTTCGGACAATTTCTGTGTCAAATTATGCGAAGCAAAACTCTTTCTTTACAAAGCTACGGAATTATATTATGCTGTGTTGTGCTATAAAATACAACAAATCAATAAAAGGGCAGAAATTAATATAATATGTATTATGTTAGTATAATATATAAACAGCCTAGATGAAATCAAGTAAGCCTTTCTGGTAGGAGTACAGTTTAAGAAGTACAGTTTTGCTAATTTGCTAGGTTAATATTTAGCTTTATTCATCTTTAACTACAGTTGTCTATGTTGTTTTAATCATTGTATTATATTGTATTGTATTATTTGCATATTTCCATAGAGTAGTGATGGGCATTTTCTAACTGAGGTGGACTTTTGATCTTCCAGTGTCAGACTACAGCCCAACATTTATAAAGATTACTGACCATGGCTACAAGCTATCATTACACTTGAAGAATGATAAAGGAAACAACAGGAAAGTGGAAGAGACTGAAGTTAAGAGTCCGTGTGAGAATAGTTGGTCACTATTCTGCTCCAACTAATTAACAGCTCAAGAGCAGCAGCGTTGACCTCTGCATGACAGCGTGCTGCCTGAAAGGTCCACATGGTAACAGCTTCTTTATAAGGAAGGCTGCCTGATGTATTGTGCCTGGAAAAGGAGAAAAAAACCACCCACTGCACATTCACCACAGAAAGTGCAGCTAACAACGGTACAGCAGTTGGCTCCTCACTATTTGCAAAAATGCTTTTGAGCCCTCAACATGATATGGCACAACCAATTAAATGTGTTAGCGAGCCATGAGAGGAAAGACGCCTTTGACGAGAGAGGACTTTTTTTCTTACAGCATGAACTGCTCACCTCGCAGAACAACCAAAGACGGAAGGTAAAGAAGGACGAGAAAGGGGAGGAAAACTGTTCTTTGCAATTACAATGAAATGTTGTTTTTGTTCATGAGCTACAGTCAGTTGTCAGAATCTACGTGAGACACTGACTGCGTTTACATGCACACTAGTGTCCTGGTTATTATTAGGTTTTTGAAATACACCTTTTTTGTGTTTTCTGCATTTAGACGTCAAATCCACATGTCAGTATCCCAGATAAACCCTGATTCTGGTTTTGAGAAAAATGGATTTTACAAGCTGGAGAAAGAACGACAGCGGCCAAAGCGGCAGTAAGGCGAATAAGCCAAATCTGCAACGCGATGTTGGCAATTAATAAGCCCACTATAGATGGCGTCATTTTCAATAGCCACCAAAGAGGAATCACAATTATCGGTATAGGCTGTATTGTTGTTACCATGGCAGCATCTAACATCGAAGGCGTCTGCTCAGACAGCACACAGTTATGAGTAACCAGGATACTTGCATTTACATGTAGGCTATGGGGAATATGAATAACCTGATTTCTCAATGTTCAATGTAAACACCATATCCAGGATACAAGTGCACATCTAAAGGCTGTCACTGTCGTCACTGCAGGGTTTATGTCACCGGCAGAGTTTCACAGCACAAGGACCGTAAATTTAACATAATCGACCCGAAATGGAAGCTCAGTTAAAATGTCAAAGCTTTTGTTTCTAAGTACCAACAGGACAACCTTTGTACAGAGAAGGCAATTACACATTTAGACACAAACAACCATCTTGCTCACTCCCTCACTGCACGCACACACACTTCATTAGCATGCCGCGTCCAAAGTGGGATGCAACGCTCAGGTTCTGTCCTTCACTTTGAGATGTGGATGGAACAAGGTAGGGCAGGAGATGGCAGCTTAGCAGGGACGGGGCTGTGGCTCCTAATGAGCTCCTTGTTGGCGTCCCATCAGCGCAGAGCTGGGTTTTCCCCTTACATTGCATTATGGGAGCTTGTTAAGAGACATTACCTTTAAAAGCAGTCATCCAGCAACAACCATCACCTCCCTGTTAGTGTGTCTATATTATATATTATTGTTATTATAAGTCATGCCTTCTGTTTCTCTTTGCCTCGGCCTTACTCTGGTTTCTCTCACCCTCCACAGGAGCCTCTTTCCTTGCTCGTCTTACTACATCTCCCCTCCACCCACCTGTTGTTCTGGCATTTTGCTCAGAATTTGGATTCCCCTGGAGTAGAGTTCCCTGGGGAGCAGATCCACAGCCTGCCATGTTTAAATGGGGTCAGAATGACAGGAAGTACGGGAGGAGGACAGAAGGCTGAAATACAGGAAGTGGAGGATATGCAGAACGCATCTCTAATAATGACAATAATTCAGAGGAAGGGGAAAGGGAAAGGGGAGGTCTTTATCTTGAAAATGTCTCTAAAAATGACATTCATAAAGTACTTTTCTGCATTAAAGCAGCACTATGTAACTTCCTGCTCCCTCTGCAGCCTCTCCTCCATTTTTTAATCCATCATCCATCCTCCATCCTCCATCATCCATCATCAATCATCCATTCATTCATCCATACATCATTCATTCATTCATCCATCCATCAATCATCATCCATCCATCCATCCATCATTGTCAATTTGAATGTCTTTTCGAGTTTAGAACGTTGTTATCCCGGCAGATTTTATTTTATTTTATCTTATTTTATTTTTCCTATTAGTATTTGATGTATTGCGTGTTGCTGTCTTCTTGTTGTACCTTTGACTCTGTGAAGCACTTTGGTCAACCAGGTTTTTTAAAATGTGCGATATAAATAAAATTGACATCGTCATACTGTTGATCGTTGCATTATGGGAGAATTGGGGTATGCAGGTCTATTGTAGCCTCTTTAAAAAGGCCCAGACACAACTGGACCTAACCCACCACAGATGGTCACACTTCACCTGTGGTCCGTATCAACAAATCTACTCACAAACACGTTTACAGTCCCAGTTTAGGATTGTGCAAATATTCCCAACCTGTGAGGTACGTTGTGACTTCTTTTATTGGATTTATCACAATTCTCACATACAGTATATCAGTATTGGATTTATCATAATCCCATTGTTCAATAATAAATCCAGTGTTTATTGAACTTGTACTAATTTATAAAATAAATACTTCCACCGACTGGTTTCACTGCACATGCAGCTGTCAGAGGTGGGTCTTTTTTTTCCTTTGGCGCTCGTAAAGTTTTCAGTATTTTTACTATCTGTGCTCTCCACAGTACTTTTGGAGAGTTTTTTCTAAAGAGCTCTGGCTTGGTTGGAAGCTGTGGTTGATGTTTGTCAGTGAAAACTAGAGAAACACTGTATGTGATGTCGAGCAGGAGAGACAAACCTGACAGGTTTATATGGTTTATCTGGTTTAACCCCAGGAAACCACACAGCAGACTGAACGATGCAGTGAAAAGACCCAAAAAGAAAAAACTAAACAGAAAAATACATGTTTTTTTGCTTTTGTTTAATTTAGTTGGTTTAGTTTTAGTTTCACAGCTTTGTTGTAGCATAACTTGTATGTGATTAATACAAATATTTAAATACTTGGAATCTGAAGTGTTACATGTGGTACACGTCACCATTTCACTTGTTCCAGTGTGTAATATGACCAAACTGCTGATATTTGAACTTGCTCTGGCTAATGCTACACAACCGGAAATCACTTCTTCTTTACCGCTGCAAAACAGCAGTTGTGCTGTACTGGTGAGTTCTGTTTTTCGAGAGAGTGATTTCCCAGGAAGGAAATGTAAAGTTTTCTTTGGTGAAACTAATTATCCGTTTATAGATTTACGTACTTGTCGATGAATAACGCAACATTTTCAGCAGTGTCAGAGGCTATTCTGATTCTGGTGTCATTATGAGAACATCTTTTTTTATCTGATGTATAATTAAAGGAGCATCACCACTCCACACAGATCTGATGTTTTTCATCTCTTATTCTAATGCTTCATATGCGTCATGATTTATTCTCCAACTCTGTTTCCACTGCACTTTCTCACGTGTGTTGTTTTTGTCCAATATGAGCATTAAAGTTTTATGCAACATGTCGCATTTCATCTCGGGTTGTGGGTAATTATAATTTCACTATCGTCTGACTTTTTATAGAGTTAACAGAGACAATATTCAACAGATTAAAGAACAATGAATATAATTGCCCGTTGTAGTTGTGATTCAGTGTGTTTATTGCAGAGCATCAGTTTGGGTTGTTGTGGTTAATGCTGATTAATTTGTTTAGTTGAATTTAAGTCTTGCAATTGATTTGCTTCTGACTTCTTAATGGCTGGATTTGTTCTCTAAAGAAACCAAAAACAAAGAAGGAGAAGCAGAAAACTGAATGAGAGACGGACTATGCACAGAGCTGATCTGTGTATATATATATATATATATACACACACACACAGATATATATATATATATATATATATATATATATATATATATACTGTAACATTTCCAAGTGGTCTCCTATGTAGCGACAGCACACCTGTTTAATTAGCCGATAATGGGCGCACTAATTGATGCGGGCTAATTTCAAGTCATCATGAACTCGTCATATACGGCACCAGAGGGGTTGGATCCACGGAGCAGGAGATACTCACTGATAGCTGCTGGATGGAAGAGAGGCTCCCCCTGATCAAACCCCCACATCAGCCTCTCTGAGGCCTCAGATTAGAAACGTGGTATCCCGTCGATTACTATCAAACAACGTATCATTTATTAACACTGGGCATGAGAAGACACTGCTTAAGATGATCGCAGCAACACTCGAGTGAGCAGCTGCTGTGTAGATACAAAGGGAGATTAAATAAATAGATTTATTTTTATGTCAGCGTTGTTATTCCCCCCCTGTAACACTATAATGAGCAGTGTTTTGAAGCTTGGCTGAAGGATTCGGTGGAGTGGTCTGAAGGATTGTGAGGCACTGGACAGTGGAGAGTTGTAGCTGGGGAGAAGACACAATCCTCTCACACCCCCAGGCTTTTCCATTATCCCACTCTTTCTGGATCATATAACACAGGCTGTGTGTGTGTGTGTGTGTATTTGGCTGTGATTGCGCTCATGTGTGTATATATCGATGTGTGCACGTTCACATCCATCTCACAAAGTCTCTCTTCATTTTTTTTGCTCCTCCCGTTGCTGCTCTCTCATCCAGCTCCGGTCTGTTGAAGCTTTCCCTTTTTCTCTTTTTTTTTTACCACTGGTAATATCTGGTTTGTTCTTCCAACTGGGCGTGTGTCTGATATTAATTTGCCAAGTGCTTTGGGTCCTGAGAACTTTGTGGGAAGAGCAGAAAAGGGACACAAGAGGAGTGAGGGGAAAACAGCAAGATGAGGAGAATCTTTTCATTCACTGTCTGATGCCACGCTGTCGCACCACAGATGTTTCCTTTTTTACTCCGCACACACACACACACACACACACACACACACACACACACACGGCCACACACTGTTACGTACAGGGGAAAACAGAGAGCAGACATGAGACAGATGTGCAGGAAAACACACTTGAATAATTGGTTCCACATTTTCCTTAACACAACATTCACAATATGTAAATTGGAAGTTAACAGTCACTTAAACTTTATACTAATGACATTCCCATCAGACTTAATTGTACTCTGTGTGGAGCATTATATTTGAGCATGCTAACACACTAAACTAAGATGCTGAGTATGATGTACTTTACATTTAGCTCAAATTAAAATCTACAAACCAATCAATGTCAGTTGTATGTAGAAGCAGCCCAGGTAGGCGATGACTACAACATGTACCTGTGTCTTTAGTCCCGCTCCCGATACTGCGATGTGAAACCAAAACTAACTAGATCAAATAGAGACGATGGAACAATGACACAAACCTTGGTTTGGACACTGGTCTGGACTTTCAGGTGTGAAAACGCCACAAGTACATCCCTTTAAAACACGTAGCTGAGGCAGCTGTTTTCGCTTTTAAACAAGCATAAGTAGATGTGGACACCTAACGTGGACTCATGCCCTGCACTTAAAACCATGGACTTTGATTATTAAAATAGCGCCCCCTTGTCTTACTGCAAAACTCAGTCAATACTTCTTTTCTCACTACACTGCAATTCCACTGCAAGGGAACAATAAGGAAGGAAACACAGAGGTTTTACTTTTGAAGATAACTTCTTAATTTGACTTAATCTGACTGATGAAGACTCATTTTAGCTTTAGCTGAATTTAAAACAGAATTAGGACTGTGGACTTAGATTTGAATAACAATAGTTTGAGCATAAAATCATACTGCTCCTGTGGTGTCATCCAACTGTCCGTAAGCCCCAATATTCGAATTTGACTCGAAACAGCGTCATTTACACCAACTCCAAAAGTGTTTTGTGGTCTCAAGCACTTCACCAACCCCTCCATTGGTATAGTGGTGAGTAGAAAATGAGTGAATTTCCTTTTTCGGTGAACTATCCCTTTAAGTGTAAAAATGTAAGTCAATCCTTCAATATTGTCCATCTCCCAATCTCCTTTGCAACATATCCACATGCATATAGACAGCATGGACTCTGGCAGGGCCCTGGCCCTGAACTGTTGGTCGACTGTCCGTGCTCCTCTTCCACCTCTAAACCTCCCTCAGTGCGGTCAAACCCTGTGTTCTCTACGTGTGTGTTGATAGACAATCTTTGTCAGTACCTGTGCCCCGGGTCAGCATACGCCTTCTCTCTCTTACCCACCGCACAGCCGCGCGACTGTCTGCAGCCTCACAAAGCAATGGAGTAATGAGTCCCATGACAGTCGGGTGGGAATCGGCACTGAATAGGTAATGATGGAGTCTGAAGGTGCTGGAAACACTGGCGGTGTCTGATTGGAGGTTATAATGTAGTCTAGGAGCATTCTTCCCTCTGCTTGTCAGGGAGAGTTGTGCCGGCACAATACACGCTATCCAAAATTTATTGTATAAGACCTGCATACCTGTGTTAGCATTGTGTTCCCCACACACTGCCCATCAAATCATATTCTGATCCCTATGCCTGGTTAATGGTCTATGCATACAGCTCTCCCCTATATGTATGTATGCTATACGTGCCGCTGGCCTCATAATAGGGAGATGTACGCCAAGACAGACAGCGACTCGGACGCTTTATATTCAGAGGCGGTGGAGGCCAGACAACCAGTAGCTCACTGGCTGGAGCAAGGATCCATGGGACTTCCGCTGACTTCAGCTTGCATTACATTCAAATGACTTGTGTTACTAGTGTTAATGTGCTACTCTTCACAGCGAAAACATATATCGCATCTCTGGATCTGTGAAGAATAGCACGTTGTGTGTGTGTGTGTGTGTATGTGTGTGTGTAACATGACACCGTGTCTTCCTGTGCTCATCTCTGTATGTCAGTACTCATGTATTTAGGTATTTATGCTCAGAGAGAGGCTGCCTCGTAGCGCCTGAAGCATAATTAAAGCCCGGGGGTCTGTGCACAGGAGAAGTTGTGCGAGATGAATCCGACACAGCAACGACCGGCAGACAGTGATAGACAGGAGTGGACAGTCATCTCTGTACCTTGCAGCTCCGGGGGGGGACTGGGCCCATAATGCTCTATTCCTCCCATCTCATCTGCGGCACTAGACAGAGAGATAGGCCACATATTCCAATTTATGGCTTATCTCATCATCATCGTTCCACTGTCTCATTTTGCCGCCCTTGAGATTTCAACCTTGTCATCCAACTGGTAATCAGAGTTGTATTTATCACTGTACCATCACATGTCTGTGATTAGCTGCTCAGTGCCGACGGCTGCTTCTTCTTCTGCTTTAGGTAGTGTACTCTGCTACCTTTGGATCAATCTACAATCCATGAGCAACACACCTATCAATTAAACCAAAGTAACAATTACTATATGAAATCCTCAGAAATATATCACCTCAGGTACATTTGGAGTTGGACTGGACAGAAAACAAAACTACCGGACACACAATTGTGTTTAACTCATAAATTTGTATTCATGCCATGTAGCATGTTTCAGGAAATCTGCACCCTTCAAAATAAAGTTTTTGTTTTACCAAAATAAATCCTAAATGAGGTCACAAGATATCGCAAATTTTGCAATTCAGCGGTGCCAACGATTGTATAGTTATAAATTATATAATTTCAGTCAGGAACACTTTTTCATGATTGCACAAATGTGAATACAGTTATTCTTGGCCCGGATAGCTCCATTCTTTGGATGTTCCCTGGATTAGCCACGCAGCATGCTAAGATAAAACAGGGAACACATGCAAAAACTGTGGGAATAGCAGGCAAGATACATTTGTTGAAGATGAATACCAAATGTACTTTTTCTAGTTTAATGGTGGAAGAAAAGGTTGCAGCATCAGCCACGTGGTTCAAAATGGTTTAAATTACTCTCTTAATTGATTGTTGTGTTTTGGGCGTCACACACATCAAAGCAATCAGAGAGTCATTTCCCTTTGCCTTTAAAAACCAACTTGCACTTTGCTGTCTTCCTGTGAATTTGCCAAATATAAGAGAGAACCCTTCTCTGCGTCTGTGAGCAGCATGTTTGCATGTTGTGTTCCCACCTATGTAGGTGCATATTACTAAAATGAGAAAAAACTAAAACACAGTGGAAAAACTACAGAGCCGACTACAGACCAGGTTGTTTTGGTGAATCACGCATTCGCTTCCCGCTGCTTCAAAAGAGCAAAGCACCTGACAAAGACCACATTTTACAACCAACACAGCCACGAGCGCTCAGATGGCCGCAAATGCATTTTCTATTCCAACAACGTGGGCGTTGTATGGGGAAAATTACAAGTGCGTCTGAAACTATAGCAAAGACGAAGGTGTTGCACTTGGCACCGCTTTGTGCTGAATGAAAGATTGGGCCCTATGTATTATGTATGTAATTATAGCCTGTTTTCTTATATTGTGTCACGTTTCTCCCACACAGTTACATGCTTTTCTTTAATGCTCATCAAGTGCATGAACACCTGCTGGAGCTGGGACTGCAGGGCGGAGATGGCGGCCAGATGAATATCACAGTTGTTCATCATCAGGAAATATCTTCAGCTATACGTGCCTCCTTCATAAACCACCATGCCTCATTTTTATTTCCTCAAATATTAAAAACATTACTAAAACAGTTCCTCGAAGCACCTTTCCTCTTCCCACATAAGTTTCCGTGGAGGTCACAAGCGTCTTGTGACGGGAGTTTAATCAGGACGCCGACATGGAACGGCGAGAAGCCTGAACACCACAATGAGGTTTTTCAGCTTATGTCAGCACGGAGCAACAAAAGCTATGGCAAGTGAGGGAAAGGAGAAGTGGAGAAAGATGGAGAAGGAATGCATAAAAAATACTTAGAACCTGTCAGCCATTAATCTTAAGAGTCCTTCCTCGATCGAGCGGCTGCAGAATGGTTGCAGGGGGCTTTACCTCTTCCTCCCCATCTGTTTAACACCCGGCAATGTGTGCATGGAGGTAAATACACACATACACATGCACGTGTGCTGCTAGTGTTTCTCTATCCGTCATACAGGCGAGGTTGCGAGGGCCAGCTGGTGGGGACGAAGACCGGCCCCCCAACACTCTGGGCAGGGACCCATTCAGTCACCTCGTGCTATTAAGCATGGAGCTCACTAACAGGAGAAATTCAGCGTGCAAGGTCTTTACACCACACTGTTTAGGCAACTTACTTATAGGCTTATGCATACACACTGATTCTCTTTATCCACTAACCCCTCCACCACCACCTCTTTATCTTTATCCATCTCTCTCTCTCTCTCTCTCTCTCTCTCTCTCTCTCTCTCTCTCTCTCTCTCTCTCCTTTATACATACACGCACACACTCTTTTACACACTCGCTCCCTCAGTCTGATCTTGAGAACAGGGACATTTTTCATTGTCAGGAACCTGCTTGAGGAAAAACACCAGTGGTAAGGTCTGCTGATTTCAGCAGGATAGGGATTTAAACATCATACCTGCATGGCATTGTTAGTGCAAGAGCCTCTTCACTCTGCTCGATAAAGTCATCCATAAAAACGGTATTATTCCTTTTTCTGGATTCTGGCAGCTGGCATTTGGCTCGAGTTGTGAAGACGTCAAAGAGGAAGCGGAGCCCAAATCCCCTCAGTGGACTGACCGGGGATGAAACACACTGACCCTGTTACAGTTGGAGATAAGACTCTGGTCAAACACATGCAGCAGCCACAACAAAGATGAATGGAGAGTCAAATGTGAACATGTGAGGATTCACCCTCTCTGTGGGTGGTGGCTGTCTTTTTACGCTGTGTAGGAAAACTAGTTCACAGTTACATTCATTCATTCATTATTATTATATTATAAATACTTTTGTCAATCATTTTTCCGAGGAGTTGCTTTTAAAACATACAACGATACTTGACTCTGACTCCTATTTTGTGTCTTATATGTTTTTCTGCACCTATTCTTTCATGAGGTAATTAATAATGTACAATATTCATTTATACAGTATAATAAGTCCATATTCAGTGTGTGTGCACAGGAGATTTCAAGTTTCCAAATTAGAGCTCTAAGATGTTTACTGAATAATAGTTGTTAACTTAACTCAGATTAAAGCTGAACACGGAGCAACAAGTCCACCCGACAAAACAACCACATAGGTCACATGTCTCTACGCTTAGGAGCATTTCCTGAACTGGTTCTATAGTGACAGGAGATACTGCAGATAAACTATTCAAAATGGCCGTATAGAGATAAATAATTAACCAGTTATGGTGTTAAAATGCTAAAGTGACGTTTAAGCAAGAATGACTGGATTTGATTCAGAGAAATATCATAGTTTGGGCTTCAATAAATAAAAGAGGACCTTTGTTATCATGACCTTTATAACAATTCAGTATTTGCTAAAGAAAAAAGCCTTCAGTTGCATATATCCATTAAATGTTGCACATACTGTAAATAATGAGTAAATATAAGATGGTTGTACAAACAGTATTTTTTACAGGAGGACAGTCTTCAATCTATCAACAGATGAACATGAAATCTGCCTCGTACTGTAAAATGTGCATTCTGAAGTAAAACATCGAAGACTAATCCAGACACACTATTGATCGGAGGGGAGATCAGAAAGGCAGAATCCCTGCATCAATGAATATTCTACATGAAGTTTTCAGAACTAAATGCTATACTGACATTTACAATCTGTGCTCTCTAGTTTCTAAGTATTGACATTTTTCAGATAATGTGAACCCTCCATCTAGTAGCACTTTGAAAATCAAACTCAATGAGTTCCTACTTTCTCCACCACCTCTCCTCACCTGCGATCCCTCTGCACACCTCTTGTCGGTTGAACCCTCGTTCATGAGTGCTGACCTTCCTGTGAGGACATGTGATAAGAAGAGAGGGTAGAGGAATTAGCCCAGTATCTCCTCAGGACTTTCATGTCTTGGTGTCTTAATAAACCTGTTAATCTCAGGGTAGGTTCCTCTGTGAGTCAGGCTCAGCTGCTAAGTTTGAATACTTGATTTTAACCTCTTCATTGTGAGATTTAAACCCCCTGCACAGTTACTTCAATATGTCACTTCATGGGCCCATTGTCTGAAGAGAGTTCGGTTCTTTAACCTTTACCCAGTGATATACAAGCTCAGAGGTGTGGCTGCAGGCCCGAGCATCCGTAACGTCAGAGAGGAGTCGAGAATGTCACAGGAGGAGTGAAAACAGCCATAAACTCAACTGTTATCTTTTTAATTAGGTTTGAATCATTTAAAAACAAATTTTAAAATTTGCAGTTTCTAATTAATTTCATTGAAGCATCTCAAATGTGAGAATTTGCTGCTTTTTCTAATTCACAATGAATATCTTTTATTTTAGACTGTTTAGACAAAACAGGCCATTTGAAAATGTCACGCTGGGCTGAGGGAACCTGCGACAGGCACTTCATTCATTCTGAAAACAAAGTCAACAGGTAAATTAATAATTAAAGCGGATTCTAAAGGCTCAGACACTTTATGTCTAATGGTCATTTTAACTATTGGCTACACTGCCCCCTACAATTTCTTGTGGTACTGCTTTATTCCATCTGTTTCATCCGTGGCTGTAAGGCTTCAGAATACGTGCACTAACACGGACAAAATAAATGCAGAGACAGAAGGATCCGTTCATTTCCATATCTAACGTTGAGCACAAATGAGACAGTTCTCGGTATGTTACATAATTAACTTGAATCAATTAGGCAGGATTTCATTTACAAAGGTTGTCAGACCGCTGGGTGTACCTAAAAAACTGGGAACAGGGAGTTATTTTACAAAGAGCATATCCTCATACAAGTCCCTCTGCAGTAAGATAAAGAACTGAGTTCTTCACACTCACTAAATAATGTCTGTATCTCCCTCATTTCCTGACTTTGGATCATCTATAACGTTTGTGTTGTCATGATCATAAAGATGCATTTTATGGACACAGTCCAGATTTGTGTTTTTTTCCCTTTTTTGCTGAGATACATAACTACTCACCTACAAGGCAAGTACACATCCACAGCTATAATGGAGGCTTATCATTTGGAGGCAATTTCACACCATTCCGCCCCTAATTGAACAGTCTGTTTGTTACACTTCCATTTTCCCCTCTCCGCCCTCGTGGCGATCCTGTGGGACAGTCCTGAGAAATGACACTCTCTGCGTCTCATTGAGCATCCTGGAGCTCAAACAAAGCTCAGGGAGCCGCACACAGGAGCCACGCGTGGCCGCCTTGACTCATTGCTTCTACTTAGTCGTCATGTGAAGTAATGCGCCAGACAAAGCGAGGGACGGGGAGAGGGAGAGGCTGGACGGGGTCGGCTCGGGAAGAGCATCTTCGCATCGGTCATCAAGGCTAATTGCGGTTCTTGTGAATTTGCGGGGATAAAATAGAAAAAGACAATATAATGAACACGTGCACCTTTCACCCTCCCTCCGTCATTTGGTATGTCTCACTTTAGGTCAACTTCTCTATTTCATAAGGAAGACGCTCCCACACGTACCAATGCAAAGACTGAGTGATGATGAGCCTGCAGTCAGTGACCCCTTCTTCGTTAAACTAATTAATGTCCCTCTAATTGGGAGATGCTTGAGTGTTCATCAGCATGTGAGGAGAGAGGCAAAAAGTCACAGAAATACTTAATTGGGCTACTGATTGGCTGGTGCTAATTGATGGCGAGCGAAGAGGGAGCAAAGAATGGGAGAACGCCGAGCAGGGGGGGAGCCACAGAGGGAGTCGGAGGGGCTGATGCTGATGTTAACAGTGCAACACGTCTGCGTGGTGTGAAATATTCCAATTAAAGCCACCGAGGATCCGTCTTTCTGTTTACCTCTCGCTCTCACTACCCGAACACAAAATGTCAACTTTTTTATTTAGAACAAAACTAATTTCTTGTAGATGTTGCTTTTTGTGGCTGAGGCGACAGCAGAGAGGGAGGGGGATGAAAACGTGCAGATGTGAGCTCAAACTGTTTTTTGTAGCCGAGAGGTGATGATGCTGATATTGACGGTGATGATGAGCGGGAGGTGGGGGGGGGGGGGGGGGGGGGGGCTGCTGCTGCTGCTGCTGGTGGTGGTGATGACAGCGACGGTGCTGTTAGAATGCCCTGCGTCTTTAGTCACGACTGCAACAGATTGCCTCTCTGGTTATTACCACAGAAAAACCAGAATAGAACTAACCCTGCAACAAATGTTAAAACGAGCCTGAGAGCTAAAGACACCCTGTCTTGTTATTTTATTCTAACACAGCTTTGTCAACCTGGGCCGATAACAGTGCAATTACTTTCATGCAGCCTATTTTTCTATTTCATGCTGTACCTGAATCTACAAAAAACAAAGTCCAGTCTTTTTATTAATAGTGCATTAAATACTTTTTGGCTGCTTGACGGCAGCAAAACAAGTTAAAAACACTCGCACTCAAAGCACATATTGAACACTGGCATTATATGCAAACTATCATATTATCTTTTATACTGACAGGGTGAACATGTTAGCAGATCGTGGCTAAGTAGATATAGAGTAGCAGTGTTATTCATCGGGAGTTGATTTGCCAGACATGAGATGAAGACAGATCCAATGTTCTTTTTGTAATCCTGTCCACATCAATGCTGGCACACAGGCTCTTGTTTTCGTCTGTGTCTGTGTGAGTATGTGTGCAAAACAACTCAAAAACACATGGATGGATTTTCACCGAACCTGGTAGGTATATTACTTGGGAGGGGATCTGCACATGATCAACACTTGGAGCCGACTGGTTGTTGCCTCACCACAGAACAAGGCCTGTGTTAATCTGACATTAAACGTTTTTTGTGTCATTATGAAATGGGACGAACGTAGTTGATATAGTGTGTATGTATGTTTAGCCTGTAACGCACACACAGGGTATCCATCACCCCTCAATAGTTCCATTTTAGTTTTCTTCAAAGATTTCAGTCTCTTAATGTCACGATAGGATGAGAAAGGTAAAAATTAGACTTTTAGATTTTGTGATAACATACACAGGTTGTGTTGAAACGTTCAAGCAGAGAGAAATGTGTGTGTGTGCTTCATCCTCGGCACCTGTTTTTTTTGTTAGCTCTTCTCTCAATGTGTTTGTGTTGACTGTTAAACAACATCCACTGGTCCATTTCCAACCACTCTGGATCTCTTCTGAGAATCCCATCTGCCTCTTTGCCCCAACTTGTCCCGCTCCTCCCTTCCTCCTTCCAGCTTACGCAGCCACACTCTGACCTCACACCTCTTCCTCCTCGTTTCGCTCCCATCTCTCACCCTCTTCATCTCCTTAAACTCCTCCCTGGCTCCTTCTTTCATCCGTGTTCCCTCTCCCCTTGTTTCAGATGCTGTCTGGTGTATGATGAAGTGCACATATTGAGAGACTCTGGTTCCCATCTTCATTTCCTTTTATCTCCCCTGTTTGGAGTGTCAGTGTTATTAATGCAGGCCCAGGGTCCACAAAAGAAGGAGAGACCAAGCAAAGTGAAAGAATGAGAGAGAGAGAGAGAGAGAGAGAGAGAGAAGGACTAGAGGGAGACAGAAAGGTGGCACATGGACTTCCAGCAGCAGTAAACACACAAGTAGCAGTAGGATAGAGAGGAGAGGAGTGTCACCGTGTGATTTATTACATGGGTTTCATTAGGCAGCAAACAAAAGGTCAGGGAACCTTAAGGTGGGCCTTGGCAAATGATGGAAAATGCAAACAGTCGTAAGTATTCTTAGATACAATTAACCTTTTCCTTCTCTCCTGGTTCCTCTTTGTGCTTCACCCGGTTCCTTCCTCCCACTCTGCAGCCTGGGTGCAGCAGGTTTCTCTGACCGGGGCTGTCAGCAGCCGCTGCTCTCACACACTTATTGGGCTATAATCTTTTTTCAACGAGGCCTGGCACTGTGAGGTGACCTGTGCTTTGGCACTGAATATTTTTCTCATGCTAATTTGCAGACAAATCATGAGCTATCCATTGTTTCTGCGCCACAAGACCTCTTTTTAAAACTATAGTGTAAAGTCTCTCTCGTTAAGTGCAACTTGTACTTATGTCACACTCAGATGCGATTACGGTCCATTCTCTTGCAGGTTTTTATTTCCTCTCAATAAGTCAAAGGCTCCGATTGTCGTCTGAAATATATTAAATTATATGCTGCTGCACTGACTGCAGGCTTTTTGAGACAAATGTGCTGCTGGGGAAACAATGCAATGGAACTGAAAAGTGCAGCCATTGTTTTCATTTGACATCCGGAGAACATAGTATTTATGTATTTGTTTAGTCAAAAAGGAGCCCAAACTGGATGTTTCAAAGGATTAAAAAAATAAATAACATGCACTTATATAATTGAAAGTTTTTTTGAGACAGTTACATTAACTCTATATTAGACCTGAATCAGTCACTACATCAAACTTTATTCTCATAGCATCTTTGAAACTATTGAAATGCTTCACATGTGATTGACAAAAAATAGGATGTTAAAAAATCTAAGAAAGAAATTTGTTAAAAAGTTAATAACCTTCAGTTTTAGAGACTAATGACTAAGCAATCAGTAATATAAAAGATAACAATTAAAGAAAGTTAAGATTAGAAGATATATCTTATCAACACTAAAACTTTAGTCAAAGAGAATGAGATAAATAATAATGATAAAATGTAAATATAAATGAAAAATTTAATAGAATTATAAAACACTACATACAAGCCAGAAGAAATAGATGGGTTATTAATTAATTATTAAAAATATCAACATTTACCAGTTCTTTAATGGAATAACATCTATTTTAACAAAAGATGAATCCTCCTATTAATGCATAACTAAACGTTTTGATAGTAGTTTATGTTCAATTGATTGAGTGATTCTGGTCTGTTTAACAGGTGTGAACCCAATGACTGAGAATCCTTTGCCGTTGCTCAAACTTAACTTTAAAAGTAATCTACCAGCGCTCACAGGCAATCTACCAAGACCTTGAAGTTTGGAATGCAAGATGGAGTCCTCCTCACTACCCCATCCTCCCCGGAGGCCGGGTAACAAGTTAAAGGCCTCGTAATACATCAAGCGGGGAAGTCGCATGCCTGCACAAACAGTTACAGGATGAAACAACCACAGGGCAGTAAACAGGCTGCAGGAAGTGCACTGGTACCATTCACAGATAATAATTCAGCCAGTGTTTGTGTTTTGTGCTAAATACTTGGACACTTTATTTATTGAGGTGCAGGGAAGCAGGTTTTTATAGCGTACATGCAGGGCAAACAATCAAGATTTCAAGGATATCACATTTCATTTCAGGGCAGTTTAGTGCACTTGGAATTTTTATGTTGACAAGACAGTTGGTGGGGACAGGGTGGTTTATGGATACTTATGATAGAGAGATATAATTGAGTGGCTTTGGCAAAGCGGTGGAGCTGGTGGTGATGGCACCAGATAATTTGTCCCCCGATGTCGGATTCTGGAGTTGAAATCATTAATGTCAGGGACTGGTTGAGTTATGCTGTTGAGTCATTACAAACAGCTCAAGTGCAGACAAATGGTTTCTCCCTCTCTCTATACATGTATAAATATCTATTTATATTTTTCAGGGTTAAGATAAGAGGGTTAGACTTCAGATTATTCTTTACTTTAATGCTGGAGAAAGAAAAACAACTTTTATTTGAGTGAGAAGAATAGCAATGCCGTTCGCTTTAAGAATGTATGTAATTAAAGAAAGAATTTGCTAATGGGAAATCTTCTTCAATACCTCACAATTTACATCCATTTGCCAACATTCATTGCCAGAGCAGTAAGTTCTGTTCCCTGTAGAAAATGTGAAGGTCACGTTGTCGAATTCTGATCATGTCTGTAGCTATTCAGACACAGGAGTTTTCATCCTGTTACACAGCTTCAATAAATGTTTCTCTATTTCTCTAGATTCAACAACATGCTTTACACTCAACCATACCTTAACTGTATGAGACAATTAAATCACTGACAGTATTGAATACTTTCACAGAATGAAGGGGAAAGCTACTGTGGCTGCATCAAACAAAAAGTCAACAAACAATCAAGAAAAATGCCTTATTTCAATGATACAAGTTCTAGTCTTATTGAACCTACAGGGAGAATATACACAGATATATGAGATATCAAATAATGAAATAAATAATACATGAATTTACTGTATCCATGTTGTGTTAATATACAGAGCCCCTTTTTACACTTTTAATCATCATGTAAAGTAGATTTAAAAATAGACAGGACCTGCAGAGACACTATGTGCATTCAAACCCACTTATAACCAGGTTTGCTAAAGGTTTTAATTTTCCATGAATGCACATTTTTACCGAAGCATTTCAAAGTCAACTCCAATTGTGATGTGAGTTTCTATAAGTCACAACTTTTGTTGTGGCAAATTTATTGTTTGCCATCGCTGATGTTAATTTATGGAGATAATCGGTGATGTGTTATCTTTGCAGAAGAGCTTTAAGTGTTGCGTAAAAGATACAACACCCTTGGCAGCATTTTCTGTTACTGTGGATAATTAATGACGCCGATGGGAAAAAAAAACTGTCAGGACTTCAGACCTATTGATCACCGTCTGGAGCACATTATGAATCGTTGATGCAACTTACCAGAGAGCTATGGCATTAATCAGGGGAGAGAAAATAAAGTCATTGGTGATGAACATTCCTCTCACTGATGTTAAACAATAAAATACTGCTGGGGACTGAGTTGTGTTTTTTTTATGTCTGGAAGTCAAGGACAAAAATGTGTCCTGTAGAAGTAGTATCATCCAAGATGCACATTAGGAACAGATCCACAATGTGTTTCATGGCAATACACCTCGAATAAAACCTGACTTTGTTGCATTCTTAAACATTTGAAATGGAAAACTAAAATTACCGCCCTGCAGTTGTATGATTCCACCAACCAGCGCAGTTTCAGTCTACATAGGGACATCTGCTCAAAGTGTGAAGAAATTCCCGAAAGGCAGACTTGAAATATCACATTCAAGAGGCTGAAAACGTGTTTTGTGACATTGACCTTTGACCTTTGACCACCCAAATCATTCCAGTTCATTTTTGAGTCAAAATAAACATTTGCACCAAACGTACCTAAATTAGTTTCTGAGATGTTTAGTTCAAAAGTTAAAAGTGATGGGGACCAAATTCTGATCAGTTCAAATGTGATTGCAGGTGAACATTTGCACCGAATTTGAAAGGATCCCCTGAAGGTGTTTTTAAAATATCGTGTCCACAAGACAAAAATGTGATTTGTGAGGTCAGGGTGACCTAAACCTTTGACCATCAAAGTTCATCCTTAAATCAGTCAATGTTTGTACCAAAGTTGAGGGAATTCCCTCAAGGTGTTCTGGAGATATCATGTTCATGAGAATGGGACGGACAAACGCACACTTGGACGGACGGATGGACAACCGGAAAATTTGCCAGGAATTAGCTTTCGCCAGCAAAAAGGCATAAAAAATGTATATCCTTATAATTAAAGAGCAACAAATGCATAAGATCCAGGCAATCAAAACCATTGGAATCCTCATTATTCATGAAAACAGTACTGATCATGTATTGGTTTCCCACTGATCGAGGGCCGTAAGAGGCAGTCGGCTGAACTCCATGCTGCAGAGAGCCTGCAGGTTTACTGGGTTATGGATGGTCTTAAACGTCCTGCTGAGAGGCTGTTCTCAGCGAGCAGATGCCAAGGTAACCGCTAACTGGCCGCTTAGATGAACATTTGTGCTAGGCAGCCTCTGAAGCACCGCACTGATATCATAACACCACCTGTTCTCTCCAGATCCTAAAGAAGCAGAGGAGACTCCCTCCCCCCCCACCTCCCTGACTCACTCACGTGCCTTTTTTTTTTTTCTCCAACTCAGTTCACTCTCTCTACTTCACTTTCTAATGCTCTCTGAGAGTGAGTGAGACACAGAGGCGATAATGTCCCTCTGTTTGTTCAGTCTATCTTTCCAACAACTGATTGCTGCGATCTCTCCTCTCAACGAGTCAAATGATCGTTTGTTGTTTGTGCTGGTTCAATGATTAGGAGCCTTCTCTGTGACCTTCATTTATACCGAACCACTTCATGCCAATAGCAGACATATGGCAAAATAACTTAGGCATCGATGTCTCTAAAAATCATTTGAAGCCTGAAGTTCATAAATACAGATCAGTTGTGTTAGTTTACAGGTGGATAAGCTTAAGTCTGTTACAAAGATCCCTACTAGTTCAGAAAAATACATTTGTGATGAAATCTACGTTCGGGTTGGGTTGGGTTATGTTCGCTGAGCTATCCAACTGGATTTTCAGGTTCAGGTCGGGTTCTGACGGTTCAAAACAGACGGCTGATTTTGAAATTAATATTTATTAAAGCTCATCTGGATCTGGATTGTGACACTTGAAATGACAAGTGGGGCCTTTGTTTTGCTATATGGAGGAGATGCAACCGCCAGACAAGACTTAATACAGAGTAGTAAAAACACACTGACACACACACACACACACACACAGTTGTGCACCTTACAATTGAATGATTTACATTATGGTGTATCCCGCCTCTCGCCCAATATCAGCTGGGATTGGCTCCACCGCCCCCAATGACCCTTAAAGGATAAGCAGTATAGAAAATGAATGGATGATTATGTCCCCATAAAGAAACAAGTTCCTATAATGAGTAAACAGACATAAGTCCCCACAACGTGAGTAATACCTGGACCACACACACATATATTATTTCAGTTTAATTCATAGTATTTAATACCAGGTTATAGGTGTACATCACTTAAATTAATTTACACCTTTACCCCGTTACACCTTGATTTAATTTACACCTCTTTGCATTTTACGACAGCATTTTACAGGTAAGTGTGTTTTTGCCGTAAGCATCTGTGTAAACCTGCTGTGATCTTTCAGTGAGAATGACTAAGCAAAAATCAAAAAAGGCAAAATTTATGTTTACTATTTAAAAGTTAACAACACACAGTTGGCCTGGCGCTGCAGAGCTGTTAGTTACAAGTTGCTGTGGTAACGCTGGCTCATGAAGCACCCAGATTGTTACCAGCAACTTCAATATGTTTCTGAAGTGTCCACACATCAATAATCGTAAGTTATCATATTTCTTACCACTCTTTCTCACACAGGCTGAATATTACGTAGTTTCAGCACTTCTTTACTTTGTGCTTTGACACATAGTCAAGTAAATGTTGCGTCGGGATTAACACCACATTATTTAGATTTTCCACCGAAACACATATTCTTCAGGATTTCTCTTTGACCTTTGCTGAGTCTGGGACAACAGATCCGGCCTTTTGTTTTCACCACAGACGACAGCCGGAGATGACATGTCGTCCTTTGTGATCAGTTTAGTTATGTGCCTGTTGTATTATCCAAACAACAGACATTTCACTGTGTGAAATAACACGGTGTCACTGTCCACCAGCCTTATGTCAAGTCTCGGGAGTCTGTGTCTTGTCCTTGTTTCGGCTAATGTGACATTTCACTTTGAAAGATAGTCATTCCTTGTGATGGTTGTCTAATTAAAGCTGCTTGCATCTAGTTATTATGCACCGAGGAGGAAGCTGTTACTTATAAGAAAATAACACAGAATGTGCATTTCAATGCTTTTAGTCACGACTGAAATCTAAACTTGAAACACTTGAGTTTTAAAAGGTTTAAAAGGTTTTTTTCAGTGTCACCAAACATAGTTGTTTTCATAATGTTTGTTTGTTAGAAAGATCACAAAAGAATTACAGAACCGGTTTCCTTGAAACTTGGTGGAAAGGGCGGGACATGATCGACTGTTTTCCCACATGAATTCCTCTCTAGAAATAATGCAGAGATCTTTATGAAAAAAAACGATCAGGTTTACTTAGAGGGCGGAAATCTATGTGCAATTTGCAATTTGCTGGTGTTTGATTTAATTTACAGAGACTGTTTGGCCTTGGTGCCATTCTAGGTTGTTTCTGTCTGTTTGCTCCCGAGTGAAAAGGATGTTAAAGGTCACTGTACAATGTGAATTCACAAACAAGCCCATTAACCATATCTTTTATAAAATCACATTTTTTAAATGATTCACAAGTTCCACTGTACGTACTTGCTCCACATTCCAGATGTAATAACCGGCGAAAACCGAGAAAAATAATCCGGGAGCAAACCATTCACAACTAGATAGAATTCATAGTAAATCAAATCACACAAACGAAATAGGGGCAACAAAAGGAGGGAACTATGGAATTGTGAGTAAACTATGGATCCAGAGACAATCTCTTACAAAATGTTTGTCTTTTTATTTTATTTTATATTTAAAAAATGACTGTTGAAACATCACATTTCTCTCACATATACTGGATAGTAGGTGTATGTATCTGTGCTAATTTTGTCTGTGCGGCAGCAGCAATGACTTGTCAGCGATAGGGCGACAGATGGGAGAGTGTCCATCCGCATTGTTGTCAATGCAAAAACGGAGTGTGTGTGTGTGTGTGTGTGTGTGTGTGTGTGTGTGTGTGTGTGTGTGTGTGTGTGTGTGTGTGTGTGTGTGTGTGTGTGTGTGTGCTTTAGTGTGTGTATTTTGTGTTTGAAGCAGTGAAGTGCTAGGTGACCTTTCGGGTGGTGTAGAGGTGGCATCACTGTGACAGTGTGACAGAGCGGGCCTCAGTCTTCCTGTAATGGATGAGCACTCTCAAGGTGAACACCTCTCCTTCCTCTCTTTTCTCTCCCCCCTTCATCCCACGTGTCCCCTTTTTTCCACTGGGACTTGCCGCATGGGGCCGATCACCTTTGGTTGTTTTTGAGCCGCCGTGTGTGAGCGATACTCTCTTGTTCCTCGCCGTTATGGTTTTGTGTGTGTGTGTGTGTTTGTGTGTCTGTGTGTTTCAATAGAGTTCCCTTTTGTATCATAAAAAGATCTGAGTAATACCAAGTGGTTTGAAAAATGTTGTTTAATAGATCACAGTCTGTACCTAATATAAAAAATTGAAAAAGCAAATGCTCACATTAAATCTCCAGCAGGATTTCTTCCTTATCAGTTACAGTAAATTACTACCTATTCCGTTATATTCCATAGTGCTTATCCTGTCAATTGAATTCCTGTAGCGCTCCGACAATCCAGCTGACACTGCCCTTTCAAAGAGCATATTTATGATAATGATGTTGAGGCAGCATACACTAATCCCTCAGAGAGTGGAGGTACAGATTGGGGTTTGGGGCGGATGTACAATCTGTCCATGTTATTGATCTAAGTTGAGGGGACACAGATGGCAGGTCACAGCTACATACTTGCATGATATTGATGAGCGGGTATAAGCAGCCGGCCACCCACGTCTCTGAGAAATGGACCCTGCTGTTCGTCCTTTACAGCCGACTGTGGGAGACACAGTTCTTCTATCCAGGAGACGCGGGAGAAGAGACTACATCACCTCACACATGCCAACAGACGCCGACCAAACCAAACCTTTCAAACTCTGCATTCACTCTAAACGCATCTGGAAATAAATGTAACAAAAAAAGTAAATGATTTTAACAATAATACTTGCTTATGTGTATAAACTACTTCAGTCAAGTCCATGACAGTAGCAAAAATATGCACAGTCTAACTTCTAGAACAGGTCCAAAGTAAAAATTTAGAGAGACATTCAAGTTCAAGAACGATGCAGATTAAAGCAACAGTTTGCATACTACTGGCATTTTGATTTATCAGTATATTAAGGCGGTTGGTCATTAAATATGTGAATACTTAAAACTCTGGATTAACAAACATAATTTTCTTGCCCCATACAGATTCTCATATCACGGTATCACTCCAACACCGTCCCCTCACTGTGTAAATCTCAATGTGGCCATTTCCATTGATATAACATCATTTGGAGATGCAGTTTTAGACTTATGAACACTCATTACAATTTTAAATGAATTGCATCTTTGTGCGCTTGTTATGTGCATGAAGAGAGAGAAAGAAGAACAAGGACATGACCTCTGTGTCCTCGACAGTAGACGCACAACATGTCTCCTCTTTCTCCCAACTGTACAAAAATGAAGCTAAAATATCCGGACAAATATTTGATTTCTATTCGTGCAATGTAACCTGAGATATAAAGTTGTATTAGCAGAATTTGTAAGGGTTGATAAAAAGTGTGGAAAAGTGTTTTGTCTCCTCTGCGGTGAACCTGCCAGGTGGTTCTGCCTGAACCGACCGGGTCACTGACTAAACCCCGTGAGCTCAGTCCAGCTGTGAGCCTCCATCTCATGTCACCTCCGCTCCGTCGCTACAACACATCACTCAAACGTAATTGAATGTGCGACCGCTTTGCCTTAATCGTCCAATATGTTACTGTACACAAGTCTAACGAGATTAACATTTACACACACCGATAAGAGAAATTAGTTATACATATGAGCTCCGCAGTCGTTGAGTTAATTGTCAGATCATTAAACGTTAATGACGTGATTAGGGCGACACTCTCGCTGGTTCAGCACAGCGCACGAGCCCTCGCCCTGAACAGGGGAAACAGCGGAATGATTCAAAGAAGATTGCATTTGTGACAAACACCATTCCCGACTCATCCATCATGCTTGCCAAACTTAGACATTCATTATAAAGTTTGCCGATGGATGCAGCCCGTTCTACTCGGCCATTCATTTTTTAGCCCCTCTCTTTCTCTCTCACTCCATCCCCCCTTTCCATCTCCATCTTTTAACCTCTCACTCTCTCTTTTGCTTTATCTCTCTCTCTCTCTCTCTCTCTCTCTCTCTCTCTCTCTCTCTCTCTCTCTCTCTCTCTCTCTCTTTGTACAATCTCAGTGTGAATGTGTTTCACTTGTTCCTTCTCTCTCTCAGACTGTGGACGGAAAGATGCTGAGCAGCAGTGTAACAAAGGAGGCAGTGCATTAATTAAACACAGCAATTTGCTTTCCTCTCCTTTTTGTTGTGGGGACAACGCCGCGAAGATTGATGGGGCACTGTCTGAAACACAAGAAGCCCACTACATCTACATCTGAGGCCGATTGTGATGGAACACCCATTAAATTGCCAGTATGTATTAAGATGTCAACTTTTATATTATAAACCGTGTTGGTCTGTTTATTCTTATTTTATTAATCTTTCTTCCCCCCCCACACTTTTGCATGTAAGCATATTTGTTTGCCAAGCAGCAGTCATGCTAATATTGGCTTTGTAAGCAGCGCAAATGTCTCTGGAGCAGAATGAAAGGGAAGAAAGAAGAGGTGACAGAAGCAATCAGTTAAAAATGTCTCGGTGAAAATCTGATTCAATGGTAAATGTTACAGAATGTGATCTTTGCCTTCTGTCTTTTTTTTTTCTTGTAAATTTGACACGGCTGCCTTGTGTGAAAGTTCACTTGTTTCTCAGCAGAGCTCAAAACCTCCGCCAACGCCCAACAGTCCCCTTATGAAACCACATTTACATTCACTAGATCTGCACCAAGTTGCAAACACTGATAAAATATCAGTCCCCTAAGCCAGTGGTTCTCAAATGGGGGCTGGAGGACCCCGGGGGTCTGAGGCACACTGCCAGGGGGTCATAGATAGGTTTCCAGATTAATCCATAAAGAATATCATGACATATGGGTTTTGTGTGTTGAATACATGTCTAATATATTTCTATAAATTTGTCTTGTGTTATTCCCTTACATAATTAAAATCTCTGTATCTTGTGCAGTACAAAACACAATTTTTTATATTAAGCAAAGAGGATAAAAGAATATGACAGTGAATGGTTGGTCAGGGAAGAAGAAACATGGCCGAGCATGAGGAGCCCTTGACGGTTCCTTTATTACCACACTAACTTGAATTGGCTGTAATGACCATTTAATGAAGGTTTTTATCAAACAAACACATCCTCTTTGCTGTAAGAGTCCTACAGGCCTTTGTCGGACAGAGGCACTGAAGTGCAGGGCTCCTCTTTGGGTGAATCACCCAACCCTGGGTTTTTGAGGCCAAGGCCGATATCGAGGTTAAAACTTTGATGTTTTGAGACTAAATTACTACCAGGAAGAAAAGCTGTGTGCCATTGTGTCTCTGTTTGACAGATCTCAGAGGAGTCTTCTCTTTTATATCACTTTCCACTCAAGACAATGATGTCACACACAAGGTTCATTTTTCATTTCTTTAAAATTGATTTCATATTAAATTATTTTTTCCATTTCCAGATTAGTTAAAATTGGCTAAGCTGTTTTATTTAATGCTTAGTTTCAGTTTTGTTTTAGTTGTTCAGGTATTAGAGCTCAACAGGCTTCACCTGCAGCAGTGGCAGTAAGTTGTGGGAATCGTTGTTCCTGTATCACAATATTAGTTTGTGGCCGTTTGTATCATGTGTTTGGTCACATCCCATAGAAAATTAATTGACTTGAGAGATATTCTTTCACTCAAGACAGACAGATTTAGCTAAAAAGTGAAACGTTTACAGTAATGAATGGAGCAAAGTGAGAAACTGAACCACTTCAGCAAAAACTAGAATTTAATGGTGCGTTAAGGTCCTCCTCAAAAAGCCAGAACATATCTCAGAGAAACAAAAATGAACATTTCTGGTAACAAAGAATTGCAAATTCGATATCTACTGAGCGAGCCCCAAAAAAGACATGCCATCCAAGACACGATTTCTTGTTGCATATCAGCACATATCTTACTTATCTATTTATCTCTAGTTTATATAATTGTTTTTATAGTAACTATTTACTTATAAATAGTTAATGAAAGTGTAATTACTGCCAAGCAACAACCGCAGAGGTGATTTAATCAATGATTCAAATAACTCTGAGAAGTGGCTGTAGATCCCGGTTTAATGATTATTTGTGCAGCCACACTCAGCCGTGTTCCTCCCTCCTCCAAGTCACCGGAGTCACACTTTTAATTCCAATGAAGTCATCTCCGAGACTCAGCCAACACCCACGTCTTTCTCTGTAGTACCGCGCCTTGACCCCTCATTCGCTCGTATTTCTCCCCTGTTCCTCCCCTGTTCCTCCCTCACCTCTGTGCCCCCCCTCCTCGGTGCAGCACACTCTCACTTCTTCACTCTAATTTATCTGAGCAGCCTTAGTTAGGTTGTCACCTGAACCCGTCCGCAGCCCTCAGACGCGGCGACAGCCCACCATCCACCGCCCACCACATGCCACACACGGACCAACTGACGGTTAAATTGGTATTGTAGGAGGGTCAGGAGAGCCCGCGGGCCTCGGGGAGCGTTTGACCCTTCCTGTCGCACACACACTCGCAAACTCACACACGCTCTCCACCTTTCCGCTGGTAGCGCTGAGGCACCACAATCCATTTACTCCCACAGCATCTCAATTAACACATACAGGCAGCGGTGCAGGTACGACAAGCTTTTAAGTATGCACATAATTACACATATGCACGTGCACGCATCGCTCACCAGAAGCATGCGACGCCACTGGTAATTGCTTCCCTGTTCTGACCCGGCTGTCATGATCAATGGGTGTGACCAGGTGATTAGACAAGACAAGCACCCAAAGCCATTGATTAGAGACATCCATTCCATAGGATATAGATTTATGAGCCTTTCCGCTGCACAATGAGTCAGTCCAATGGGACTCCTTGTGTAAAGGTTACAAAAGGGTAGAAAATCTTCTCCTAAAGGATTTTCATTTCTAACAGGATAGAAGTGACCTTTCCAAGAAACTTTGTCAGAATAGCGAGGGGTGCGGTAATTGCGCAGAATGCATCTTTAAAATTCAGACAATGGATTCCCTTATTTTGACAGCATTGCCACATAGGTTTTGTCTTGATTGGAAAAAACAAGTAATCAGTTCTTCTTCTGCTGATTAAAAAGGGTTTAACCATTGGCGAAGGGTCCTCTGTTGTATATCGAGATGATTCAAGGAAGCTGACTATTACCGACGCTGTGTTTTCACCGCACTGACAACTGGGATGAAAAGACAACAAGTCCAACTTCAGCGTCAATTTCCCATATTGTAAGAAAAAAACATGTTAGCGATGTTATAGTAGAGCATCATTTTTAGTTATTGCAGAATAAAACATATTAACATCACTATAAATGTCTCCGTAATAAATAGACATTAAACTCACCTACTTGGAAAAGATGGGTTTTAAGCATTTCAGACCTGAAGCAATGCATTTCAAATAATGTGCTGTAGCTGAATTAGATGGGATCAATACGCTACAGTTGTTATTGCTGCATGGTGCAAATCAATAGACGGTATTAGAATTGTTTTTGTTGCGTGTGTGCGTATGTAGATAATACTGTATCTAGAAAGTCGTTAAGGTCTGAGGGTGTGTGTGTGTGTGTGTGTGTGTGTGTGTGTGTGTGTGTGTGTGTGTGTGTGTGTGTGTGTGTGTGTGTGTACAGGATACCAAAAGGTTCAACATGACAAGATTGCAGAATGGATGCACTTTTATTACTTTTTCAGTCGCCAGAAGAAAAATGTACAAAGAAGTTAAAGGTTGCTGTTGTATGAATGCTTGGATAAAATTCAGAACTTATACCATTTGAAACCCTGGTGCTTACAAGAGAGCAGAAGCCCAACAGTCCCCTTAGGAAGCCACATTTAAATTCACTACATCCGTATTTTATTTGGATCTGCACCAGATTACATACACTCATAAATATCAGTCCCCTAAACATATTCTTCGTCAAGATTCATGGATTATTCTCTGAAAACTCAACACAAATGTTAAACGCTCACTCTATCATGTAAGGTTAAATCGTTTTTGCATCCGCCCCCTGATCCAGACTCTCAGGATCAGGCCCACCCCTCCACATAAATTGTGTGGAAATTTGTTGAGTAGTGTTTGCGTGATCCAGCTAACTTACAAACACAGATGACAACATAAACTCTAACCTATATTCTATACCAGAGGTCACAGGTTTTAGAGCAACTAAATTTGTCCTGTTGTTACTGAAATTTACATTTTGTTATGTTCTGTTATAGTCTCAATTTAAAGCAAAGAACACATAACTAAAAATATTTAAACGAAAATAAGCAATCAAATAATAAAGTAATGATAATTCTCTTGAAACGAGGGGGGGGGGGGGGTCCCATTCCTCTTATTGGAAGGAGCACATACAAACTCATTTCTGGCCATGGGCCAGGCCTGTTGTGCCGATGGAAACTCAAAAAGCAAGACTGAACCCCCCCCCCCCCCCCCCCTTCCGTTCACCTGGTGGTCAGCAAAAGTGTATCTCCAGAAACCCGCTGTCAGGCAGAATGGATTGTACTTAATTTCCAATAAGGTGCTTAAGCGCGATCCCTAATCACACATTTAATTAGAATCCCTTGGTCATTAAGGAGAGATAATTCAGTGAAAAATACCTCCCCTCTCTGTGGGAGCAGCAAAGTAGCAGACGGACGAACGTTCTGCTCCGTACATCGGCCAGATTCTCTGCTCCGTGCTGAATATGTCACGGAGGATTCGATCCATGCAGGTTAATAATGTATCTGCATCTTTCACAAGGCATTCAGACGGCTAGAATTACCGCCCTGTGGTTCTACGCCTCCGCCAACCAGAGCAGTTTCAGTCTACATACAGATTTTTTCCAGACTTGTATAAGGTCCCTGTGATCTTTACCTTCCACCACCAAAATGTTTTCAGTTAATCTTTGAGTCGAACTGAACATTTGCACTAAATTTGAAGAATTTCCCTCGAGGCATTCTTAAGATATTATGTTCACAAGAATGAGACAAAGGGAAAGACGACCAAAAAACATGTCTCCGGCCACTTGATGTCGTCGGCATGGTGCGGAAAACAGAATGATTTTGTCTGGTTTCACTGTTCAATGATGGGACTCAAACATAGTTCACATTTTACACTATATTGACCTTCTTCATAAAGCAGAAAATAACTAAACCTTCCAAACAAAGAGTACAACAAACCCAAAGGGGACAACATTCCAATGATAAAACTGGAAGCAGATATTTCAAGTTACAAACCCTGAAAACATGAATGGAGTGCTTTGTGAGTCACCTGCCGTACCACCAGCTCACACATCATTTGTAGCAGTCAAATATTTTCCTGTAAGTTATAAAAATAATTCCTTGGCGTCGTCCATTTACTACTTCTCCAGTGCATCGAGTCTAAAAGAACAAGTCACTGTGTTCTCTGTTATTTTTCGGTCGTGTATTATCTCTATCACTTGCGTGTCACTTGTTTCCTTGTACATATTTGTCTTGTTTGTGCGTGTGCCTGAGGTTCAGTCAGTGCACGTGTGTGTGTGGATAGATGGTGGCGTTTGGTTAATAATCCTGACCGTTTCATTACAGTAATCAGGGCTGGGATCGGCAGCGGTGGCAGGATGACTTAGAGCTCGGGGCCTCGCCTCATTAACTCTCTGTGACCAACGAGGGACGACCTCGCAACAAATTGGAATTGCCTCAGCGGCGACAGACTCCTCCGACTCCTCTGCAGCTCCTCTTTCAGTCCAGTGAAAGTAAAGATTATATCCTTCCCCCTCTAATCCGACACTTACACCTGAGATCACGCCTGTTTATGTTTCTTTAGATGTCAAAAGAGGGAGTGATTTCATTTTAATTTAAGTTTTTGTACATTTTTTTATGTGCTTGACGCATACAGCGATTTGTTCTCCTTTGCCTTACAACCAGGTTTCATTAATATGCATGTGTTTAGTCGCATTGTAAATTGACTGCTTCCCTTTCATCTCTAATCCTATTCCACACCGTTAAACCAAAGTTAACTTTGTTTCTGCTCCTCTCTTTATTGTTTCCAATTCATCTTCTCATGTGTCAGCTTCTAAATATAAAGTCTTCTTTACCTTGAACGCTCTCTTGCCTCCCAATAACCCAGTGACAGTGAAAAAGAAGGATGAAAACAAATGCTCTGCTCAGAAAGCCTCCTCGGTATAAGCACAGTGCTGCTCTGGGTTTATAAGTGCCTGGAAATCTGACGTCCAGTGGAGTGTGTTTTTAAACTCATTAAGCATCACTAACTCCCACTTGTACGTCTGAAGTGAGACGCTTCTCTTACGCTTGAAAACTCCCAGAGCTGCGGAAGAGAAGGATGCACAGTGTGAGATCACTTACTGCAGCTTTGTTTATCTCTATATGAAACATTTCTGGACATGTGCTGTGTGCTGATGCAACGTTTGTGCGAGTGTGTTCTCACACTTCAAATGATGGTATCTAGATGAAGCAGCCACAGCTTGAGTAAGGACCTGCTGTCATCTCCATGGCCCCTGAATCCTCCTCTTAATCAGCCCCCTCCATGGGCAGTCACACACATTAATTAGCTGCCCACCAACGTTGTTATTAAAACTAATCATAAACGTCACCACAAGACTCTGATCACATTCCGATGTGAAACAATAATCATTCTTTTAAGAATCCAGAGTCGACAGGGCAGGCGGCCTCGTCACCACCACACTTCGATGTTGGGATCCTTCCTCTGCGTCACTCTGTCGGGACTACATAACCTCCATATTTCCCCGTGCGGCTGACACTAATGGGAACCACGCTGCGCTGCACGACTCACCATCCTGCCCGCACACGCTCACTGAGGCTCAGCCTGCTGATTGGGTCGTGACGGAGGTCTCTTTTTTTCTCTTTGCACTGACCACAAGCTGTGGAGCAAAACTTCCAATAACCCACTGGGCTAATGCAATTAGTAGCCAACAAGCATATCACTTACAGAGGGAACGAGCGCTGCCCAGAGGGAACCAGCGCTGATCAGGAGAAACACAATGAGATCTTCACAAAGAGGGAACAAGGAAGGAGGTGGGAAGGAAGGAGTGATGATGATGCAGCCTCTGTGTTATCAGTGTGAGGAGAGAGGGAGAGAGGGAGGGAGAGAAAGATGAACAGGGTGCTACCAACATGGGATAAGAGGTTGTTTTATGATTTTTGTCAGTTCTGGCGTCACTATCAGCAGCTCTATCTGTTCAGCGCAGTTATGAAGTGTTCACACACACAGAGATATGGCCCCAGTAAAAGTGTTTTCCTTTTTTTTCCTTCCTGTCACACGAGCTTAACCAGGAAGATAAAGAGCTTAGAAGTCTTATGCTTTTCCATTTTCAGGAAGAATTATCACAATGTTTTTGTCTGCGTAGACCGTTCAGCAGTGTATGTGTGTTGTTTTTTTTTACATATGGAGATTAAGAAGCTTTACAAACATCATAAAATATGAAAAATATACGATACTTTGCATTTGCGAAGAATAAGAATCAATTTGTGCTGCTTGCATCAGGAAACACTGCTGTTCATTTACTGCAGGTGCATTTCTATAAAATGTTATTCCAACAGTGAAATGTATTTTCAAATGTTCTGATTGTGAAGTGTCAGCATCTTAAATTAATTTTGGAAAGAGTTGTTAAAGGTTGAGTCCATTTAAACCATTGGATTGTTGGTTTTTGGGGAGGATGAGTATCTGGAGGCATTTAACTGTAGGGACTGTGATGATGGATTCTTCACCTATAATGTGGGAAAGACAAACCCCAGAAATATCTGTGATGATTTAAGGAAACTATCCAAAAGAACTTGGGTCAAACCACATCTGTAACAGTAACAGCCGGCGTGTGTTGCTCTGTCTCTCGTTGCAGTTTGGCCTTCAGCCCGATCACAATCAGCACCTGATGTAATTAATGAGGTGATTAATTGTTGGATTGATCCACTGATCAATCAAAGGGCTCTCAGGCAGAAATTAGACCTCTAATCCCAGTTTAATTACTGGGAATATTAGAGTTTAATTGAATCCTGGGGTCCATTTTACATACGAGTCTTCGATATATAAAATAATAATACAGGACTAAAACTGAGCACAAGAGTGAATAATCAATCAATCATAGTCACATTTAAGTATACAGTAGAGAAAAACATCATCCGTTATAATGTCAAGTACTTTTTAAAAAAAAAAAAACTTCTTCTGACTAGAGCAAAGCCCTACTGGCAGGTGAGAGATGTCTCCAGTCCAGAAACCAAAACCAATCCCAGTTGCAGCTTCTTGCTAAGTATTATGGACAAGTATGAGATCACAGCCATAATCTGCTTAAGTGTTGATGCCACCTACAACAGCTTTGACAAATAAATCTCTTACGAGTAGAGACATTCTTAATTCTTCGGATTCTTCCTTGATACATGCAACTTAACAGGGCTGCAATGTTGCAACTGATATTTCATCATGCCAGTAAAAAAACAGACATCTCCCACACAGCCGGCTGCACAGTGTGGGGTCATGTTTTTGGTCCCAAGGATAAGTAACGCTGACTATGGCATCAAACAATCCATGCTTTTACTGTCTGATAATAAACAGCAGCCATGAGCACAATATCCACAGCCACACGTCAGGTTTTAGATTACACGGACAGGAAAGTCAAAGTGCATGAGAGCATTAGGGATAAAGTGTGCGACGGAGAAGACACGATGAAAAGCACAGGTAGGAAAAAAACACAGAGGGAGAGAGAGAGAGCAGTGAAATGAGGTAGAGGTGGAGGCTTGTCGCCGGAGAAGGTGACCCTGAGATACAGGCAGGGCCGTTCATTTAGGCAGGCAGGGAGCAGAGCAGTGACAGCCGGCACCGGAGCAGCGCTGGACCCCTGGAGAGAAGCACTGTAGCAGATGGAATGAGAGAATTTAGATTAAACAATCCCACACTGCACAATGTCACCATGTTGATGCTGTTCTCTTATTAGAGGGGGATGTTAGACTCTGGTACCTGAAGGATTTGGCAGGTAAAGGGTAGATTTCCTCTATTCCTCTAAGATACAGCGTTTATTAAAAGCCAAGTAAACACAACATGCATGTTTTTGAGGAAATGCGACAAAAGTTTTTTGATAACAATTGATTCATTTCTAAATTATTTTATTGATTTGTTTATTTTTCCAGGTACAATGCACATTAATCAATATCTTTGTCAACGTGCCAGTGTTCGTCAAAACTGTTGAAAATTAGAACAGAAGAGAGCAAACAAAAGAGATGACGCAGCTGACTGGGGTAAACATCATGCAAAGAAGGATGTGGACAGTGCAGGCTTTCTAATCAATAAAGTTATTGTTGTATTCAATTTTCATCCTTCAACATTTTAATCAATAGTAAACTGAACCAATCACAATATCCCTGAGTGTGCGGTACAGTCTGAAATCCCAAAGACTTTCATTTTACAGCAAATCAGAAAATATTTAGCATTTGTATTTGATAAAACACTTTTTTTATTAACACATTTTATTATTGTTATTTAATTTTAAATATAAGATTTTATATATAAGATATTCATTAATATATATAATATATTGAATACAAAATATATTAACACTGTTAATTGTTCCTGCTGCACATACTGTACATACAACCTATACTTGAGCATTTTCTTTTTCATATGGTGTATTCCTATGTGTGGCACATGAGTACTGACTGACCACAGGGGGCAGCACACACACACACACACACACCTCACACAGTCGGTGGCTGCGACCCAGGAGGTAGAGCGGGTCGTCCACTAACCAGAGGGTGGGTGGTTTGATCCCCATGAAGCTTCTCCAGTTAAATTCCTAAGTGTTCATAGACAAGATACTGAATCCACTGCTCCAGTGTGTGATAATAAAAGCGATGTATGAATCGGTGAATGTAAAGTGATTTGAGTCATAGATAAGACTAAAGCACTATATAAATGTATTTATATACCATGTACATACTCTAAAAACATCAGAGCCACTGACTCAGCACTGAACTCATGATTGATTGATGTTTTTCAGTTTGTGAAATGTGCATTTATTATATATACACTGCAGGATGATAATGTATATATAATAATATAACATATATATTAAACATGTATAATTTCCTATGAATCTCCTGAGCAGTGTTATGCAATTTGAAAGCCGCGCAGTAAAATCAAACACCACCGGTAACAATGAAAACTATTATACCTGCACAGTGTATAGAGGCAGTTATAGAATATAAATAAGTCCAATGGCTTTTATTGACAAGTGGCAACAACAATATCATCAGAAATTGAGTTTGATTCAATATGAATAAAAATACACTTCAGGTTGAATGCACAGGACTTGAGCTGTTACAGATGTTTGACAGTGAAGTCATGTAAGCCTGACAGTGGCCATTGTGGATCCAGATCAATAAGAAATCCAATAAGAAGAAAGAGTGAGTGTGGTCAGGGTTGGTCAGACTCATCATTATTTGGAGCTGGACTTGTAATTTGTCCATCTCAGTCTCTTTCTCCATTTCAAAAGACACGTCGGCTTCTGATCGTGTGATATTCCCGCCGTCGTGATTGGCCGGCGCGCTGCCTGATGTGTTATATCTTCTGATTACCACCCACCACACTCACTGATAGGATCCCAGCTGGAGCAGGTCAGGGGCCACAGGGCCAGCTCTCTGTCTTCATGTCTGTTGTGTGTATCAGTAAGAACATGCCTTGTGGGCATGTTCATGTTTGTCTGGCCGCTCAAACATCGGCACGTTTTAATTGTTTTAGTGAAGAACACCCGACGTCAGCACTTCACGTTGCAGTGGTGGGAAAAAGGGAAATACAATCACAGCTCTCACACACACATCAATATGCTCATGTACATACAACGATATACTCATCATGCTTTCAGACCTGCATTGAATTCCAGAGATCCTCGGTAAAGGTTCTCCACAGGGTGTGTATGCGTGAACTCAAATATCCAATTGAGAGCCTCCAGAGTTTCTTCGGATTTTATACTAGGGCGCCAGGAGGAGCCATGTTAGAACACAGCAGGAGATCCTCCGCTGGATTCACAGCAATCAAGTGGACGCTTCTAACAGGCAGCAGATGCAAAAATGAAAAAAAAAACCGAAGGAAAGCGAATATCTCTTGATAAAAAAGAGGAGCCACGCATGTATAAGAAGCCGACGAAGATGTCAGGAGAGTTTGTGGTGATAAGAGCCGACGTGCTGTTAACAAAAACACGTGATGGACACCTGTCCGGAGCAGAATTATTACGTTGCATCCTCGCTGCTGCACAACCCTCGCCTGAATCTTCCGGAGGATTTGTTGCTGTTGTGCATGGGTGAAAGGAAAGTCCGGACCCAATTCTTCGGAGTCCCTCTGAAGGACATGTCTCGAACGGCTTTAGCTAGCAGGGATTCCGCAAAAACTACTGAACCGATTCCCATTGAACCTTCAGGAGGGGTGGGGATGGCTCAAGGAAGAACCCATTATAATTCCGTCTGGCTCAGTGAGCAGATCAAGGCTTTTCTTTTTTTTCTTCAACATTTTTAATAATTTCTCGGAGAATAATTCATATGGATCTTGAGTACAACTGTAGTTTGACACATCCAAGCTCAAATAATTAGAAGACCCATCTCTCTTTGCACTAACCTTCACATGCCTGTATGTTATCTCACCACTCTCATTTATCACTACAAATGAAGGAAAAAAATACTACAAAAACATCATCATTGGCTTTTCAGTTGTTGCTTAATTGTTGAGTTGTGCACAACATATTGCTTCACTCAGTCCCGTCATTCACAACACACCCATCCGACAACTTCAGACTGGTTATTGGGAACAAGGGGGAGAGATCCTAGTGGTCCATTAAAAAATCCGTTATGTTTTTACTGTCTCTTTACCAGCCATGTCCATGTGTCTATCATTCAGGATGCTAATGAGAATGTGTTGCATGCTGGGACGGGGTTCACTGGCCAATCACAAAATGCAACAAACCACCACTTATCGTGACTCCTAGGCCCAAAATTTAAGATATAGCAGACATTATGTAGATATTGTTGATATTTTTTTATTTCGATTTTTGTCAGCAGCTGTCTATAGTCTTGACAATAGCATACATGTATGTTAAAAAGAAAAAAACACTATGCACATGAGAGGGAGATTACCTGTATCAGCCTAAACTATTTTCATCTGATGAAGATCCACCAGTGGTTGAAACATTTCCCCATGTAAATAATCGGAGTCTGTGTGCAGGCGTCCACAGCCGTGCACTTACATGTGATTTGCATATAATTTAGCTCTTTCAGACATCACTGCTGGTAACAACAGCACTGTTTGCTGTTGTTGCTCTCATTGTAAGTATCCAGGCTGCTGAGATAATTTTGCTTTATTATCCCTCACGTTGGGCCTTCTCCTCATGACAGAGCCATTTCTCACCAAGACACCCTCTTCTAACTAATTCATTTTCCTGAAACAGAATTTATCTTCCATTACCGCGCACGTGCAGAGATACAATCATATGTCCTCCTCGCTGAAAAAGAGGGAAAAAAGGGGGCTTTTGTTTCCATCTCTCCATCGATGGAGGGTTCCTGACGATCGCCTCTCTATGTAAACTCTTTGAATTCATAATGTGGAACTGATGGATGAATTAATTTCCTTGGCCACTTGTCTGTTTCAATATCAAGCGTTTGTTTGAGAGTGCTGCCTCTTCATCTCACTGGTGTGACAGAACTCCCAGAGAAAAGAAAAATCTTGAAATAGTGATAAACGGATATTCATCTCTCCGCCTTCAGTCACCGATACTTTTACCTGCTACTGTTCTGCCTTTTTTGCCAAGGGAGCAGTTTCATATGATAACCGAACTGTGTACACACATTTGAAGAGTAGATGCACACATACATGTACACACACACAGAGATTCGTGCCCATTAATGCAAAAAACCCTTCCCCCACAACACAAACCCCACACAGGTACAGATGGATTCTTTAAAACATCAACAGCCCTCAGCCATTTTTCCCCTCATCGTTCCCTTCATCTCACTCTATCTTTTCCTCATCCTTCTTTCTGTCTTCCCTCTCATCTCCTGAACCTCCAGCGGGTTCCTCCTGATTCATTATTTCCTGTCAGCATGTGTCTCTCGAGGCCTCGCATGCACTGGAGCCCCTTCTCTAACTTCACTGGAGCTGGTAAACGGGTACACATCCCCCCCTCTTCCTAAAGAGCTGCACCCTGTGTGTTCACACTTTAACTTTTAAAACAGGCAGCAAACACTTTCAAGGAGATAATGTGGAAGAAGCTCGTGCTCTCGGCTCCAGGCTTATCAAGAAGTGGTGTCAGGTGCGTACAGCCTCGACACCTGTGATGTGCCGATGACGATCGTGTGGCTGTAAGGTTTCAGGGGGGGGATTCTCCAGAGCAATAACAGAGTTTTGAAAGGATTTATATCAAGGATATATAGGAGCAGGCATCGTTCTACTTTGTCCCAGCGGCTACGTGACGGTAAATAATCAGGGCCCTACGTAAGTTCGGTGCTGTGGATTTTCAGCTCATTTTAAATTTCATCAAAATTGAATTGACTAAAGTAGAAGTAGAATATTACAAAAATAAGACTGATATAAAAAAAAGCCAAGACAAGAGCCAGCAGTGATTGCTCGGCCAGTGCTCCTGCTGCATTGATTTAAAGTTATGTCAGTGTTGGTGAAACTAGGATGATTCCTGCAGTTATATTAAAGATGTATACATTTTTACAAGAGAAAAAAAGCAGTCAGACAGTCCATTGGGGGGAGAGAGAGAGAGAGAGAGAGAGAGAGAGAGAGAGAGAGAGAGAGAGAGAGAGAGAGAGAGAGGATGTTGTTGTAAAGATCTTGTAAAATGAGAAATTGTAATAAAATGTTAATATGAAATGTGTGTTTTATGTTGACAGGCCACAAATTAAAGGAAAAAGCCTGAATAAATTAACGGAGAAACACAAAGAATGCAGAAGGGGGGGGGGGGCACTGCATGGTATTAAAAGTATGAAAATGATTTGAATGATATGCTATGAACGTCACAGAAACCAGGTGTCAATACACTTTCATCACCTATGGGAGATTTGGGATGTTTGACAACGTTCTCCACAATCAAAATCTAAATTCCACATGAGCGAGTCTTTGGAAGAATGTTGTTCATCTCATCACTTGTAGAATTGATGCCAGGGGCCTAGCTACTAGGTGACAACCAGGTCATGAGAATAATGTTTATATATTTGCTATTTATTTAAATTCAATTTTATTTGTACAGCGCCAAATTATAACATACATTATCTCAAGGCACTTTATGTAGTAAGGTCAAGACCGTAAAAATGTAAATTTACTACACGTGAACTATGCATGTTCCACTAGAGGGCACTACAGAACTCCGACAGTATAGAACCTTTGGATTTACACTCTGTCAACAAAAAACATCGGAGGAGGTTAGGCCATGGTTACTTCTGAGATCACGGCAGAAAAGCGATTGTGGTGCCAACAACGTTGTGAGAATGGTGAGTATCCGCCCCCACGGCGCCCCTGCTGTTCATGCGAGTAGTGCATATTGTGGAGTTGTCGCATTAATTTCTGAGGATACGCACAACCAGCGCACCAAACATGCTAGGCAGCCATATTAGAGTGTGGATACCCCATCCTATCCGGACAAAAATGGTTGATAATCAGGTTCTGTGGCTCAGACCATCTATTTGATTTTTGACTCTGCACATGTCTGTAGAAAACATCGGATTCACTTTGGGTCTGGACAGGAAAAAACTGAATGTCTGACTGGTTTGGGTCAGAATCTGTTTTCTCTCTGGCTCGGACAGTAAATTGCTGCCTGAGCTGCACTCTTGTTCACATAAAGCAAGTATATCTGCAGCCTTACTCTGATTTGTGTTTTTTTGCCCTCTTTGCTATCAGAACCACTGACTCTGTCAAGCCTGCATGAGTCCATCATCTCTGCCTGTGGTTGGTATTCACATGTCTTCTCTGCACAGCAGTATTTGGGGACACGAGGGAAAAAGAGAGAGAGAGGGGACAGATCAAATGTGATTTATCCGGTGTTGGACAGAGAGCCAGTAAACTTCACAAACTGAAGAGGATCAGGGGGTCACAGAGGGGAAGGTCACAACTGCATAAATACTGACAAGGCAGTCCTCGACTTGATTGTTGTGTGAGGAAGGAGAAGAGTGTCTGAAATGGTTTTAACTGTTAAAAGATGACTCATAACGTCCTTCACAGATGTTTGGGGGGATAAACTTCTGCCCCATTCATCTCTGTTCTCCTAATTCAAGAACAAGATTAACATTTCTGTTACTCTGACAGAACATTAACATATCATGACCGTGAATTAGTTCTGGATGAGCCATCACTCGTTACTTTGCTCTAAATGTTGTCTCTGTGAGTTATGGGCAGTTGCAGAGCAATCTGGCAGCAGGTTGTTGGGGTCAGACACTGTTATGATCTGACTTGGGACCTTGGACTGTCACGTTGGCCGTGGAGAAGGAAAATAAACTAAAAAAACTGAGGCAGTGCCAGTGTGAACCTGATCAGTGCATAGTGACGGGTCATCATCGGACTATATGAAATATAGAGACACAGGCGGCATAAAGGGGAATAATGCAATTAGCTTGGATGTGTCAATCAATGATATCGTTATACGATCAGATTGAATCTGAGTTTATTCAATCATTTATTCATTAAATCAGTGTTCAGTGTGTGATAACCCTCCTCTTGGTTAACTGAAATAGAAAAAGTATGACAGAGGGCATTCAATTATATACCAGGGCTCTGACTGGGTTTTTGGTGTCAGACATTTCCATTTGTAAAAACCTAACAACTCAAACTGAGAGTTGTGTATAAAGGAGGGAAATGTACAAACATTCAACTACAGATAAATAAAACAGTCAGCAGTTTTTCTCAAAGAGCTGCTGGCATTTTTCTTGCCAACTGCAAACTGGAAACCATAAAGACAAACCTGTCTTTAGTTCTCACCACTTTCAAGTGTTTTTCTGCTGTGGATAATTATTTTGCTCCCAATCCGCTCTGAAATATTAAATATATATAACCATTTACTGTCTTTAAATCCTTTCACACACTCACTGTGTCTGTTCAAATACAAATACAACACAAGAGTTCAAATACAACTCTGACTGACTGCTCTGCCTTTGGGGGAAGAACCACGGCAAATGTCATGTGGACATATTTATGATCACGCTTTATTTTTTCAATTGGGTTACCTACAATAACCACAGTAATTATTTCAAATATAAATATTCAACAAATATTTTATAGCCTACTTCTGGTAAGAGGTCAAGGTAAGTACGTGCTTTTTTGCCACGTGTTGGCACACACAACCAGCTGCATTGTGGCTGAATTATTCACATACTTGCTTCATTTCATATGTAACTGAATATTCCACTAGAGGGCGCACCACAGCACTCAGACCTCGTTTAACTTCTGGATTTGCATTCTGTAAATAAAAAACATGGCGGCTCTCGAGGGGTTTAGCCTATGGTTACTTCAATAACGTAGTGACAATGGCGAGTATACATAAATAAGTATACATAAAGTATTTATGATTGGACCTCGCTCTTTATTTTTTAAAGTTTTTTTAAATACCAACAGTTACCACAATAATATTTTTAAATGCCTGTGTTCAACAAATATTTTCTTGCACAGGTCAAAGCGTTTGACTCCTGTGAAAAGTACAGTGTGGGCTTCACCAATGGTTGAGAATCTATCAGCCAGCAGCCTGCATCTCTTCAGAGGAAATTGTCCTTGTGCGATCGGTGTAGAGTTGCCACAAGCGAATGAATGGCGCCTTCAATTAAATTAGCCCGAGACAAGATTAACACATTTGGGTACCATGCTGCTCAGCTCCCAGGAGGCCTTATGCCTTATGAAACAAATAGTTGAGTGATATAAAGTAATGAGACAAGCAGTGTCAACAGTGGTCTGCAGGGACACTCTCAACAAAAGAGTCAGACCACCTGCTCCATCTATATGTAGAGAGGTTGCATATTTACAGTGCAATATAAACACAGTCAGCTCCATGTTGTCATCAATCAGACAATCTATAGCCACATATGTTTGCAGACATTCAAACTATAAAAAAGTGGATAAAAAGCTTTGAAATAGTTTTTCACTACAGCTCAGATATAAAGTATCTACCTGAGCAGACAGACTGTATAAGCACAGATCTGAGTGATCCCCGTTATAAAAATTGCATGGCACTGCTGGACCATGACTGACACACACCCTTCAGTGGCTCCACTTCCACTTCGCCGCAGTCACATTCATGGAGAGACACCAAAAATATCAAGCCGATACAGGAGAGGGGAAGGAAAGAAGACTGAGCAGAATAAAGCTCCACAGTGCGACATGAGAGAACAGTTGGTCCACAGAGCTCCTGGTGTTTCTTACACCTTCTGAGCAGCTGTTAGGGTGATGAATGTATTTTGACTGAATGATTTATTCCATACAGAAACACAGATTAATATATTCATGTTAAAACAATAGCTGATCAGTCTTGCAGAGTGTGCGAACATGATGGGACAGTAAAGATGTGTCCTTTGTTCTACCATTAACAGCAGTTTTTCTTCTTTGCTTTGAGACGACTAATCTTTCCGAGCAGAGTCCTCGTGTTCAGAGTTCTACTTATTGATGTAAAAGCTTAGACTACGTTCACACAGAGAGCGCAAGTGACCCAAATCAGTTTCTTTCCCCACTATGTGACCCAGGTCTGAACAGCACAAATCACATGGAATCTGAGGAGGAAGATTTCCATGATGAGATCTCACAATACTTTTTTATATATTTTATTAAAAATACTGTTCAGGCGTGATGCCAGAGGAGCGGCCTTTGACCTTTTTCACATTCAAGAGGCCAAACACATGACTTGTGAAGCCACCGTGGCCTTGACCTCTAACCACCAGAATCGAGTCAGTTAATCTATGAGTCGAAGGGAAAATACAGTATGTCCCAAATTTGAGAGGATTCTCTGGAGGCGTTCATAAGATGAAACGGTCACAAGACAAAAAAGTGATTTGTGAGGTCATATGACCTTGACCTTTGACCTTTGACAACCCAAATCTAATCAATCAATTTGTGAGTCTAAGTGAACAGACGAGCCACATTTAAAGGGATTCTCTCAAAGCGTTCTTAAGATAACGTGCTCACAAAGCAAAAATAGATTTTGTGAGGTCACCGTGACTTTAACCTACATACGGACGGATGGAAAACCTGAAAGCAAAATGCCTGAAGACATGAAAAAGGGTTTATCCTCTGTATGTTGTTGGACATCTCAGGCTCATATCGTCAGGCCCAGATCTACATTTTCAGACTTGTTTTAACTGGTAACAGTTGAAGCTGCACTTTGTGAAACATGCTAACGTTAGAGTCACTATGAATTATCCAGGGATCATTTATGCCTGTACAAAGTCTGGTCCCTGCGTTGTCAAGGTAATTTATTCATGACCTGAGTGTGAGAGGAACAGACCAACAAGCTGACTGGGACTTCTGTCCCTAAAGCCCCACCATTAGCATTGCTAAAAACTGAGCAGCATAAATCTAATGAAATATATAAGAACCACCGGGGTCTAGTCACCGAAAGGAAAAACTCTAACCCTCGGTAATATCTGCTCCCTGAGTCCCAGTCTTCATTTGTAGAATCTGAACTAAACGTAAGTACAAACCTCTTCCCTCAGGCTTAATTTGACAGTCCATCTCTCAAAATCTGTTTGTAGAGACCTGGTAAATTCTCTGGAGGGTATTTGTTGATCACTGGCACCATTCTGTCATTCAGCAAATACCAAAGATTTACCTGAAGACAAAGACTTGAAAGAATAAAGCCAACGCTCGTCAATCTTTCCCTCCTTCACTCTTGTGTTGTTTCAAAGACCTGTACCTACTGCCACTGCTTAAAATATTACAAATGGATAAACAAAGTAGAAACAAAACAACAAAAAAAACGATAGAGAGGGTTCATGGATGCAACTATTTAAATACAGTCGAGGTTTCGTCGAGTGTACGGCTAGAAACACCTGCAGTGAAGGAAACAGACTAAAGCTTCTCATGGGAAACATGAAACTGGATATAAACTCACAGCATCAATATTTTTACCAAAAAAATTGGCAAAATGTCCCAAAAAACATTCCAAAGACAAAAAACTAAAAAACATACATGATGCATTTTGCATTTAACTAGAAACTGATTTTCAGCTGTCCCAACTTTTCACTGGTTTGAATAACTCCAACACCCTTTTTGTAGAAAGGCAACGTAGTAGTTTCCCTGAACTTTTCTCAGGTGGGTGAAAACTGCTTACGGTCAATTGATTTCTCTTTTCTTTCTTTTAACTTTCCCATCCTGCAGACTCTACACTTTAGTTCTGTCCATTTGTATGTCCTCCATTTCTCACCAGAAGATAACACTTACCTGCACAATTATCTGTAGCGAAGTGATGATCAATACAGCTGATATAAAATGGTTAAGGAGCAAGAGTAGACATTAGCATAAGTGGGTTTGAATGCAGATGTCATGGGGATGATTGGTGAATGAGGGGGGGGGGGGCGTTACTACCGCCACAGCACCTGTCAACACAGTGGTAATGCACACGCTTATAATAGCGAGAGGAGAGGAGAGGAAGCAGGTAACTGTCACTGGAGTGACGGCACAAAACATTTCAACTGACAGCATCATGCAAACATGCAGAGGAACACAAACATCTGTCTGTGTTCACGTCTCACAGGTTCTTGTTTATGCTCACAAGAACATAACTTTGCATATGAAATACATATACATGTTAAATCATACAAAACCTACAAGATGGTCACATTGCTTACAAGATAAGTAGAAAAAAAACTTTGATTATATAATAATTAAAAGAAATAGAATTAGCTAAAATCTCTGGGTCTTCTGCTTTTCTACTCTATGAATGAATATATATTTATCTATATGGGACTATTAGCCTGACAAGCTAAAACATTTAACTCTGTCCACCAGGGGTCTCTTAATAAAAACAAAATAAAAAAACCTAGTTTGATGATGTCATGAAGCAGGACTGCATCATTGGAGTTGTTGTCTTCACCTCCTTTGCCGATTAAAATCTACCTAACATTTACCTAACATGCAAATCATGTTCACGGATTAGATTTAAATTCATGTTACAGCAATAAAAAAATCAGGATCCATTACGAGTGACCAGCATCAAACACTGTTTCTCCTTCATCATACGTCGTTTGCCCTGGAAGCTAAAGCAAAGCCACTGGTGAAGCTGCTATGGTGCAATTAAAAAGTGACCAAAATGAAACATCCTGTTAGCTTGGATTAAATTGTGGATTTCTCCGGGTTTGAACATAGTTGGAAACATTGTGGATAATGTAAGAACACTAGTCAACAACATATTTTTTCCAGTGTCCTCTGACATTTCATAAACAGAATCATCAATGCTGGGAAGTGAGTAGAAAACCACGTCATTAGCGAATGATGGACCGGGAAACGATTGAGCATTTTGTTTTCCAGTGTTTGGGCCCGCTTCTGTCGTCCCTCAGCACAGAAGTTGAAACCGAGTGCCAGCTACTCGGGAAATGTTTGTACTGACAGTGTGAGAGGGAGTGAGGGTGTGCTGAGAGGGTGAAGGGAAAAAGGGACAGAAATAGACCTGTTTTGTGAGTTTATTTTTGAGCTCCATTACCCCCATTACAGATGAGTATCTGCTCTCCACCCTCTTCTAAATGCTGAGGGTGCAGGTGGCCCCACTGAGGAAAGCACCTATCAATCTCTCCCTGGCTATCTACCTATCCGTCTGCCCATTTATTCATCAGCTCATCAGATGACAATCCACCCAGTCCGTTTCACTACTCTTCTGCCTCCCCTCCATCTTTCAGATAATCAGTCCATCAACAAATCCATCTGTGCATCCACCCACCAATTCATCTACCTATCCCTTTATCTCGCCATCATTCATCCATTTGTCTATCATCCGTCCATCCATCCGTCCTCGCACACACCCGGCTCCCCCGTCAGTTTCCAGCGGCTCCGTCAACACCCCTCCTCCGTTGTTTAAAGAGCCTCGCATGAATACAACAGGCTGTATGTTAGACGTCCAAAACAACAGACGAACCAAAAACAGAGGAGCTTTTTCAATCAATAGGCGAGGAGAGCTGTAATCACTCCTGTGACTCAATGGTTCTGGGAAAATGCATAACACGGCGACAGGGGAAAACAATTAAAAACACAGAAAGAAAACAGTGTACAGACGCAGTTTGAAGGCATGGCTGATGGAGTTGATTACCAAGAGAGTCTCCAGTCGCTAGAATCAATTACATGCTCACAGATATCACCAGTAATTGAAATGGATTCGTGTCGGAGGATTATTCTCCCGTTCCATGTACACTAAGACAGTGACGGTGGAGAAGTGTCGAGACGCAGGATCCCTGCAGATTAGAGGGAGGGAAACACACATATTTGCTTTCATACCCAGAGTCAGATGAGAGATTTGCTAACAGCTGCTTGGTTTAACTAAGAACAAATAATGGAACCAGTGGGAAACAGCTAACCTGGTTCTGTATAATGGTAAAAAACCTGCTAACCACCACAACTAAAGCTTAATAATCAACATGTTGTATCTGAGTTAATAGGCGCATGGGCCAGTTGGTTGGTTATGTCATCAAATGAGGGATGCATGTGACCTCATGAATAAAAATAATAATGGATCTATAAAGTGTAAACATAAACGGAAATTATCAAGCAGAAAAATAATTGTATAAATGAAGATCAGCATGGTGAAAGTGCACGTTGAGTAAATATTCACCAAATGGTACATGGAGTGATTTGTATAGAGAACTTTTCTACACTACAACATTAACACACACACTTACTTACTTATATTCATGTCTGATATACATCACGTGTGATGCACATTGATAAAATATTAACAACGACTTCATTAGTGTAGCATTTAATCAACTATTCACGTACATCCCTGTTATCAGACTTAAGTCTTAGCATTAAAAAGTCAATGTTGAAGTGATCAGGTGACACAGCCATGACCTGAGTGACCCCAATTGTATTTTCACAAACATAAGAACCTCTGGTCTATTGTATTTAAATGGGTATTTCTGGAAAAAGAGGACATGTAAAATGTAAAATTAAAATATCTTTACTTGCTCTGAAAGCCACTGAGGTATCTGTTGCTCTGTATGACAACACCACCCCCCAGGGAAATAAAAACATATTATTAATATTTCTTATTTGCGAGGTTTCCTATATTCGAAAATTAATGAACTATTGAACTCTTATTGATTTGTCCTCTGCTCTTTAAATGGAATATCTGCAAATGTCTGCAAAGGTTGATTGTCACCGGTGATATTAGGAAGGAGGAGGAACAAATATGGAGGGAAGAGCTTAGCTGCACATGTCATTCTCAGACACCCCTGCAGGCCGACCATTAGCAAGCAAGAGGCAATCACCATTTCATCAACGTTCACTGCACGCCGCCCACCCCCACCCCCCCACCTCTCTCTTTTATTCATGCCTGCTTTCTTTTTTACTTTTGTTTTCCCTCCTCCATTTCTCATTTTGATTCTCTTTCCATCACTCTTCCTTCTCCCTCTCCGAGCTCTTCTCTCCTTCCCTTGGACGACTGTGGTGGTGGACGCATCCATTCATCTGCCCCTGCACGCACTGTTGAATGTTGATTTGAGTGAAGAATACCAAGAGCTATTTTTTTGTGTGGTTGGGCGTGTGTACCACAGAGGTGTGTATCTGTCGGTGTGTGATGATGTTTGTGGACCTCGGGGCGACCCTCTGCACCCTGATGGCAGCGGAGGAGAGTGTGCCGTGTGTTATGGGATAATGGAGGATGTAGCTCTCATTTCTCTCATTATAGCCGCCTATCGCTGTCTTTCTCTCTCATGTAAACACACACACACACCTCTTACCGACACAAGCACACGCACGTGCACATATACCTGTATCCTTTCCCTTCACTCACCACCTTATCGGTTTAAACCAGCTCTGACAGTGCTGGCCCCGCTCACCCACACCTTGTCTCGGGGGCACAGCACATTATAAAACAATTACTCCCTTAATTGACAGTTAATTAATCCAAAGTCAATTTGACCTTGCCAGCTTAACCTTGAGATTGAGAGCCGTGGTAGTCCCGACACTGACAGAGAACGGTGGGATCGAGGGAAGTGATAGACGAATGTCGACCGACTTATCTCTACACCAGCGGAGAAATCACTCGCAGTATCTTCTTGTCAGCGTTAAGATAGACTGCACTGGTGTGTGTGAGAGTGTGTGTGTGTGTGTGTGTGTGTGTGTGTGTGTGTGTGTGTGTGTGTGTGTGTGTGTGTGTGTGTGTGTGTGTGTTTGTGTGTGTGTTCAACATTACAGCTTATCAGACAATTGCCAGTTTATTCTGCTGAACTGATCATTTAGGTGTTAATTAGACCTTATTTGAAAACTCTGCAAAACCTCTGTTCATCTGGCAACCACCTTGGCTACAGTATGTGTGTGTGTGTGTGTGTGTGTGTGTGTGTGTGTGTGTGTGTGTGTGTGTGTGTGCGTGTGTGTGTGTGCGAGCGCACGCATTTCCCCTTTATCCTCTCTGTTAGTCAAAAGTTGTAGTTTAACAACTAATTTGGTGTTTACTGCTTAGATAGCGTATAAAGATGAACGCACTGATGGCTCCAAAAAGTTATATAAAGTTTCCTGAATGCCCCCTGGTGGCTGGCTGCAGTATAGGTCATAAATCCCACTTCCTCCATGTTAGTAAATGGGACATCGGCCAAACTAACAAATCAAAAATATATATACATAAAGCCTTTTCTCAAAAATGGTTTGATTAGTTATTTGATGCTATAGAAATGGGGCGACATGTCATGATTGACAGTGGATACAGGACCTCAATACCGCAGCTCTATCCCCTGATTGCTACTGGCTCCAAATGCATAAGAAAGCAGCGTTCATATGTTGGATATTTTTGATACATTTTTGGATATTGGGAGCCGAGGAAGTGGAGGCACATCATCATCATAGATAAACAAGAAACAGATATTTCTGTTTATTATATTTATTAAGTTAAATTTTCAGGAAACTATCAAGAACATTCATTGCTTATTATGACAAAATAAAAGTACATAGTTATTGTGAGTTTATCTGCATCACCTAACCGATACAGGTAAAGGGTGGGAATAAGGGAACAGTTGCTGGTAAATCAAATGTCATACAAACAATGTCAGTGTTCATATGTTCATAGTTGCACCAGCTTGTAAATAACGTAACAGCACGACACTGCGCTGGTGTTCAAAATGCACCAAGTATATCAAGTTAAAACAATTCCACCATCCCAAGGACAGCTGTCCATCCCGCTTCAGCCCAACTTTACATCATCTCAGCTGTCAAATTAAAAGTTCAACTTCTTGCCATGCAACCAAACAGCAGTCAACACTCATCAGAACATCTGAGCCAACCTCGACGCCAAGACCCCCCCGTTTACGTTTGGGCCCCGTTTCTTCTCAAACGCAGACTCGTTCTCTGTATCAAAATCTATGGCGCGCTGGATAAATTTGTCTCCACTTTGTGTTGCTTTGACAAGACAGAGCTGCGGCTTCATGGCCGACTGAATTTGTGTGATTAAAGAGACGACAAGCAAAACCATCTGCTTGTCACATCCATCTGTCATCGCCCAGCGTTCGCCATCAGCCGCACATCACTCAAAAACAACAGCAAGTTGTGGTGAGAGAGAAACAGAGAGAGGGGGCACGATCACTGCGATGCCTCAGAGAGAGAGGGGGGGGGGGCTGATGAGAGGGAGAGGAAGGGGGGAAGCTGAAGAGACCGGGAGGTGAAGGAATGAGAGTCAGAGGGTGTGACTGAAAGTGAATGAGGGAGTGAGGGTGAGAAGACAGAGCCCAGGGGTGATGGAGAGAGGGCCAAACGCAGCAAGAAACTGGGAGAGATGGATGGAGGTTTCCTGCAGTTCCCTGCTGCCCGTGTCTGAGGCGGCCCGGTGATGTCGCCCTGTTGTGGCCACAGATTGTCTTGTAGTTACAGGAAGTGTCCTGCACGCTCCCACCAGTGCACCATCGAATCTCAACAAAGCTTCATTCACTCCTAGAGTTTTCATTCGTCGCTGTTCATACTCCTTCCAACGACTGGACTGATCTGTTCACACACACTGAGCTTCAGACGTTTAATTCGATTTTATCTGCCAAATGTTTTCATTCATACTTTCTTTTCAGTAAATTCAGGCACATTTGTCCACTTCGTTGTTGAACTTTTTTTTTTAAGTTGGATCATTGAGACATTTTTATGACTCTGAGAGATGAATGTATTATTATTTGTCTCCATGTCCATTAAAGCCATTAACACGACCTGTGATGTCCGAAGCAAAATTGGACAATAAAGTCTGTCTTATCTCATCTTATCTTATCTTATCTTATTGTTGTCAAAAGAATAAATATATTTAGAATTTGTGTTTTTAGGTTTATTATAAAAGCATACAGTATATATATATATATATAAATACATAAAATATAAGTAAAAATATAGATACAGAGTCTCAATTATATAGGAATGAGTGAGTGGGAAAATAGTTGTAAATAAGAGTAAGTAAAATAAATAGATGTGATGATTTGTTGCTTTTCTCTTGTCAAGTGACAATTAATTGAATATCCTAATGTTCTGAAGTAGGAGAACGTCTAAACTTACAAACTCTGGGAAACTGTGATTATTTTTATTTTACAACTTTTCTTTTACAACTGATGGAGAAAATGGCCTCAGATTAATCTACGGTGGAAATAATCAGCAGCAGCAGCAGTGTGAGGTCACTCTCTCTTCTGGTAGGAGAAGAAACACAGGACGTAGAGAAGGAGAGAGAGAGTGACTGGATTCACACAAAAGCTGAGTCAAGACTGTGAAATAAAGGACTGTGACGGCACCTTGTTGCTTCATTGTGTTTCTACGTGCTCTCCTTCCGTCTTTCACAATTTTTTCATTCAGTTTCCGTTGTTCTCTTCTTCCTGCTCTCTCTCTCTCTCTCTCTCTCTCTCTCTCTCTCTCTCTCTCTCTCTCCGTTCACCTCAACAATGTCCTCTCATCCTCAGAATAAAACACAGTCAGCAAAGGGGCCTTTGGGAGTTTGTGGGAAAACCAGCCCTCATCTTTCATCTCACCATCCCAGCCCTGTTCTCCCTCTCCCCCTCCTTCTCCGGAGTTTCTGTCTCCTTTTCTCTTCTTCCTCCTCCCTTTCCCACTCTCTCTATCTCCCCCAGCCACTTTCTCTCCATCTTTTTCTTCTCTCCCTCCCACCAACTCTCTCCAGGATTATCGATTTAGCGTAGGCTGTGATTGAGTCTCACTGGGTGTAATGTGGGCCCTAAGGTGTCTTCTGAATGGAGAGCATCATGAGTTATGGACTAACTATAGTCACTCTTCCACAACACCTGAATCTCTCACACTCACACACACTCTCACACTCACACTCACACACACACACACACACACACACAGAGAGAAATTGCTTTCTCCAATGCAAACCAACCCTTGTGTGCAAAAACAAGGACACACATTGATCATAGTTACACTCGCTGACACACACAGACACACACACACACACACACACACACACACACACACACACACACACAGTTGATTTGATGCTCATTATAGACATTACTTTATTTCAACATAAGTGAATATGTTATAAACTTGCTTTTGCTCATTTGCATTCAGCGAGATTGAATCTACCTGTGACCTCTGACGTTAGTTTAATCAAATCACAGGTAAATCACACACATCTTTATATATTATCAAATTAAATAATCCATCCATCCATTATCTGTACCACTTATCATTCATGGAGTAAAACTCCACACAGACACACCTGGACCCAGAGGCCACGGTGCTAACCACTGCTCCAACGTGCCACCCTGCCATTATAGATATATGTTATATACATCATAACATTATAAAATATAACATGTGATTGAACAACCTCAGCAGCCACAGATTGAACAGTGCACAAATGAGACAACATAGATTTTATAAAAGCTTTACTCACCGTCAAGACAGGAGCAGAAAGCAAAGTGTCCGTGTTGAACCACGTCAGTATCATCTCCTTCCAGTCACCAGAGGACAGGCAGGAATCAGACCTTTCACGTGTGAAGCACAGGCTCATCCGTGTCGAGTGGAAAGTATCGTCTGTGTGGAAAAGAAGTGTTGTTAGGTTAAAATACTGCAACTGCGTTTATTAAAGTACTTTAACTTAATACTTGGAGACCTAGTTTGCATTTTGTGCTAGTTTATGCTTTAACTTCCCTAAACTTTAGAGGGAAATGTAGTTTTTACTCCAATACACAGCTGAGTAAGTTTTTTACTAAAAAACACACAGTAAGTTTCTAAAATACCTGTTAACAGAACAGTGACAGCATCTAAAGCAACAACATGAAACTGCTGTGCACCGTAATCTGTTCATCATAAAAACAAGTCAGGGACATTAATTATACAACAACATGAGTCACAGAGATTAAATAATGACGAGTACTTCTACTTAAGATACTTCTATATTTTGAAGGCTGACACAGTTGCTGACAACAGGATGTTGACGCTAGGATAATAATTTGAGCCATTTTAAGTAAATCTTCATTTCTTATATTTGATGTTTTATTAAGTCTTCTAAGATATAAAGTTAAAAACACGTTTAGGTTGTTGGTAATGAATCAATTATCAACAGGTTCATAGAGAACTACTTGACAATCACGTGTTGTGCAGACAGGTGATGTATTTACACCTGGTGTCTTGTCTGGATTGAGAAAACACAGTAAAGTTGTGAAGTAAAGTAAAGTAAAGTGTCAGACTGTGTCCTGATGGTGCAGAGACATCAGTCGGTCTGTTGTCACATGTCGGTGGGAGCTGCAGCAGCTGGAGGAAGAAGGGACACTGACACCTGCTGACACCGAGAGACACTTTACACCCCGGATGTTGGAGAATATCCACTTCCTTAACCCGCAAAATCTGACGTCACAGTCCGAAGGCCCGCCCCCTGAACGCATAGCCTGCTCTTGCACAGCCTGCTCTTGCTCAAGTGGATTCAGTATCAGGCACCTGAATTAGCAGGATTGATTTCAGGGGGTCAGTTTACAGTGCAGGATGTACCACATACGCTGATGGCAGATTGGGAGCCTCTAACAGGTCTGCATCATTGATTAAAAGGCATTGACTTTAGCAGAAGTCGCTTGTATTTGCCGCCGATGTCTCCAAATATGTGCTCGCTTTTATCTGAGCATTAACCCCCCCCCTCCTCATCGAACACCCAACTACCTGCCCCAAAACCAAGACGCTCATTGTAATTCGTGAATCCTATTAGGATTGGCCCCAGAGTCGGCCTCTGCTTAGCAAATAAATAATGGTAATGATGATGATCCCTCATCTTGTCACTGGGGCTCTCCCCCGGGGGCCTCGCGGTGCAGGTGGAGGGAGCCTCTCCCGGCCTAATTGGTTCCAACCCTGCAGTCTTCTCTCCAGCCTTTTTCTCTCACCCACCCTCCCTCTCACACACACACTCACACACACACACACACACACACCGTCTCTCTCTCTCTGGGCCCCAGTTCTTGTCTCTCTCTCAATGTGTTTGTGTGTGTGTGTCATCACCATCTTTATTTTATTCCAACACAAGCATGAAATCACACCAACACATCAGCACTTTGCAGGTTTTTGTCCTCACACAGATGGATTAACAGAAGTGAACGCACACACACACACACACACACACATTGTTACGCCTCTTTTACGCCAAAGAGGCGATTGACACCTTTCCCACTGTCAGTAGAGGAGTGTCATGAAGTGACTGTTGGTGTGTTATTACAGTGCAGAGCCAGTAGAGGGCTCCATCAGTACTTGCACAGGTGGGATGAGTTAAAGTTGAGGGCAGAGTGGATATGACCACAGCCTCTACAATGGTCATGTTGTAATGTTGCAGCCTGGTTCCTGCAATAAAGCTACTTCAATAGTAGTTTTCTTTGAAATCTGAAGATATCACAAGAACTTTGCATGTTTCTTTTCTTTTTTCCAGGCGAGTTATGTTTGACTTCACACGCACCGGAAACAGAGAAGCTCTCTGACCTCACTGGCTTGACAGTGAAAAAAATATCCCAGTTGCTCCCAAGATGTAAAAAAAAAAAAAGTGCACAAATGTGGCTATTAACGCCCCAACACCCGGAAGTTCAATGTCACACTGGGAAAGGTGCCACGTCAGCATATAGACAAGATAAGAAATTAGCACGTTCAGCCAGGTATCACGGCAGGGCAGCGGCTAAAAAAAGAATCCATTCCCATTACAGACACAAGTCGGTTTCAGCAGGTGTTGGTGGGTTGTCATGGCCACTGGAGAAGGGGCATAGTGGGGACACTCATTGGGATAATGCATTTACCAAGCCCCTTACCCAAACTTTAACCATCACAATTAAAAGCCCAACCCTAACTCTTACCCTGACATCTGTCCTAAGGCCCGAGCGTTACATGGAACCACACAATGTCGTTAAAAACTATAAATGCAGGGAATGTAGTATTTTCCCAAGTCTTAACCCTCAAATAGTGAGGACCAGCCAAAATGTCTGCACCTCAAAATGATCCTCATTAAGATGTTAGTACACACACACACACACACACACACACCCTCATTACATTTTCACTTACAAAAAAAGACACAGTTTTGTATCTCACAAGATTGCTGTGTCATTCTAAATGTACGAGTAATGGAGATTAATAATTGCACAAGTCAGATTAGATAATTGAATTTTGGCGCCTGAGTGAAAAATGGAAGGAAATAAAAGGGATGTTATTCTGCAACACTTATTTAAAGGATCATGTCAGGGCTTTAATCTATTGCTTTAGATGTTCTGTCAGGAAATAGGAGATCTGATGCACACACTCACTCTCACTCACACTCTCTCACACACACACACACACACACACGCTTGAACATCTATCTTAGTAAGGACACTCCAGCCCCTTACCTTAACCTTAACCATTAAAGATAACTCTAACCCTGACCCAAACCTTAATCTAAACCTTAACCTTAACCTTAACCTTAACATAAACCTAATTCTAACCCTATCCCTAAAACTAAGTCTTCACATATGTGACAGTCACAAAAACAAGGACACATTTTTCTAGCCCTAAATCTTTGTGAAAGGCCTAAAACACTGTGATGGTCTGAGGTGCGGCAGGAGAAGCAGAACCAGTGTCGGCCCTTGGAAGAGACTCTCTGAAGCCTTTCTCTGAAAATCAATAGCTTCTCTGCGAGGCAAACAGGGTCTGTAATATAGTTTTATGTTGATTATTTCTCCTCACACACACGTTACATTTCTCTGCAGCCGGCGGACGAAAGATGGATTTTTCCCTCCGACTGGATGTTAAATGTGATTCTGAAAGTGGTGGGTCAATGAGACGATGCAGAGCCTGTACTCTTTAAAAAGGGATGCTCACTTTCGATGCCTGCAGTTCAACATCTGGCAGAGTTGCTTTACTTTTCTGTGCTGCACAACGTTGCGCCGACGTGTGTCCCAAATGACATGTCACACGTTCGGGGAGGCTTCTGTTGAAGGAACGAGTTGTGTGCAGGCGTGAGTGTGATAATTAACACCTCACAGTCACAAATTAAGTAGAGGAGGCTTGTGGAACTTTTGACAGTGATTTGATCGCTGGATTTAATACAGAATCTAATCTTAGTCTAATGAATGTCTGCATTTGATCATTTAAATACTGTGGAGATATTGTATATAATCTGCTTCATAGACAAAAGGAATCGTTCCAGCAGCTCTGCACAGTTATTTCTGATATATATGTACATATGTATATACAAAATAACACATGATCTTGTTGGTTACAGTCTTTGAAACAGACACGTTGCACATCAGCTTCACAACTGTTCTTCACAACAAACACACACTGTCTCCCTGAGCTGTGTGAAGTTGGTTCAGAGAATAACAGCAGGACTTTCTTTACCCTATATCCGGTGCAACAGGGACCTCTGTTGGCTGACATAGCAATTACATGTTACCGGTGTCAAAGTACAACACTCTGCAAATGTGGTTGATTATCAAAGAGAGAAATAAAGTAAGAAAAAAAACGTAATACAAAACAACTGTGGATATACATTTTTGGTTAAATAAAAGTTTCATACCATCCCTAAGCTTCAATAAACTTTCCCCATGCAGATATTTTTCAAGTTCATCATGTTTTTTTTGTAACATACAGTCATCCTCCAAAATAGAGTCATGTTTAATAAACTTTCTAAAGTGATTTTTTTCTAATCCACATCCGTCGTCATTTAAATCGGGAGTGGGTCCTCTCTACGGGGGCCATGTTTTTTACAGTAGCCCAGACTGGACAAACTAAACACCTTTGAGTTATTAATTAAACTGTAGACTACCACAGGTTCTCTTTCATGTTTGGAAGGGAAGGGTGGGTTGGGGGGGTATTCAGCTGCAACATTCAACTTCACCAGTAGATGTCACTAAATCTTACACACTGAACCTTTAAGGAAACTACTTGAAGCAATTTATTTGATTCTTTCTTGTTTGGTTTTTTCTTTTGTCCCCTTATTTCTATTTGATTTAATATTTCTGTTTGATTTAGTTAATTTTAGGGTTGCTAGTTGAATTCTTCTGGGTATGAAGGGCAGGCATGATAAGCTAATTCTTCAGCCTGCACCTTTTTGTACTATATGTTTTCTATTTTCCTTCATTTATTCATCTATTTTTTGTAAACTTATTGCTATGGTTTTGTTTTGTAACAAATCCTTAGTTTGAAATATGTTTTGTGCACACTAATAAAGTAAAGTGATCTCTTGAATTAGCTTGTTGTACCTGTTGGTGAGGTTACTGTATTGCTCAAAAGCAACAGTATAAGCAAGTAAATTGATCTTTGTTTGTTATATGTAACTATTGTATTATTTCCACTTATTTTAGAAGATATAAAAAAGGCATTTTTACTTACTAACGTCTTTCTTGAGTATTCTAAGTAAATGATTCAGAATCATAGCTCAGAGTTTATCCACTGAAACTGGAATTCTCTTCTCCTGAACTGCCCACATTCATTGGTACAGCATCATGCCGCCGCCCCCCTCCGTGCCCTCGCCCTCTCACCGCTGCACCCGCATAGAAAACCATCCACCCACACAAACGACAAACATCTTGGCATCCCCCTCCTCCATCCTGCCTGTGTGGAGTGGCAGGGTCAGGGGGTCAGGGATGACAACATGGCAGCTGTGATATCTTCCGCGCGGTCCTTTCGGGCCAGGGCGGCGTGAAGCAGAGGCTGTTTCTCAGGAGGAAGTGACCCGTGTCTGAAGGGGTGCTCTGTCGCCCAATCAGACGACTGCTGAGGCCTGGCAACGCTACCTGCTTGGGCCTCGCTGCTCCTCTCCTCTGACAGACAACAGAGGAGGAAGGAGCCGTGACCAGACAAGTCTTCCTCTGCATGGGAACGTGGGCTGTTTGTGTGTGTGTGTGTGTGTGAGAGAGAGAGAAAGAGAGAGAGAGGGGGGGGGGGAGAGAGAGAGAGAGAGAGAGAGAGAGAGAGAGAGAGAGAGAGAGAGAGAGAGGAGAGCAAACAAACATTTCAAAGCAAGGATTCTTTTGTAACAGCAATTAGAAGTAAAGTTCTAATTACAGGAAGCTGAAGTGAAACTGTCTGTTTGTCTGGTTCCATGTTATTCAGGCCTGTATTTAACACTGGAACGTCTCCACAGACGTACAGATGCCATTCCCTGCATTCCTCCGTCTCCCTCTACATAGCGAACTGTCCCCACTGTGCTTCCTTTGACTAATGACACTGCAGCCGGGTCAGATACAGAAAATATCTCTGCTTCCTTTTCAAGATCTGGAAATTCCTCCCCCTCATCTTTATCACACATTTGCTCATCTGCTCCCTGACATGTGAGCAAATGGATAAATTCTTACCTTTGCTACGACCGACACCAGTAATGTGACGACAAAGTCTGCACACACACGCACGCACGCACGCACGCGCACGCGCACACACACACACACACACACACACACACACACACACACACACACACACACACACACACACACACACACGCCATACAGTCGATTTTTACTGCTGTTATAATAATAATGATAAGATATTAAAGAGGCACAGAAACATATAAACACTCTTTTATGCCAAAACAAATAATCCATTGCTCTTCTATGAAATAAAATGAAATAAAATGAAGGTAATAATAGTAAATAATAATAATAATAATAATAATAAAAATGCATAAGCTGTTACCAGACACACCTGTTTTTTAAGTTTAAATTTAACAACAAAAAAGTGACAATGAGTGTACAACTGTTTCCAGACATGAAAGTGACATCTTCCGAAGTTTACTTTTCACATGTGAAGATCGCAGCAGGAGATTGTCCCGGTCAGACGGACGATGTCACAACAACAGGAAAATGATCTGGAACGCTCAGGCGACAGGTGGCGTCTGGGTAGATGCTCCAGGAGGCAGGACATGTCAGTCTCATGCCGTCCCTGCAGCCAGAATTTCATTGATATAGAGACATTTGTTTGTTTTCTTTCGGTTTCAGGTCCGTCATGTGATGGATACGTCACCAACACGCCCACTTGCTCGCTTGTGAATTTCCTAGTAATTTTCCTGCTGTATTCTCACATGGGCTCACGCTGACATTTTCCGGATGTTATATGAGGGGGGGGGGGGACCGTGAGAAAAAGTTCCAGAAAATGTCCTGAGCAACTGGAAAATGTTCAAAAATCCAGATCTTCAGAAGCTGTACAGGTGTCCGTATGCAACTGGACCTGCTTGTGTTTCTTGAAGACGTTTCACCTCTCATCCAAGAAGCTTCTTCAAATGTGCGGACTCTCTGAAAGCAGCTAAATGGTATTAGAGATCGTTTTATTCAAAACTTAAATTATTATTATCTGACCCTGCAAATGAAGGAGGTATTAGATTGTCACAACGTATCCTGCATTTAAGATTTGTGCTCTGTGATGAATGCGATGAAAGAAAGTGTCACTGTAATGATGCTTCAGAGCAGAAACAAGCTTATTGGCTGCAGGAGGTGATGAAGCAGATACAGGAGCTGGCAGGAGGTTTGACCCGACGCCTGCTGCTCCTCCTCAGATCTCCTGCAGCAGGTTAGCGGGGAAGAAGCCGAGCTTTCGTCCCGTGCTGACCTTCAGGTAGCCGTTCACCTCCTCGCCCTTCTTTACCACAATCTGAGGACACACACAGCGAACACACATTTCTTTAGATATATTTTGCAACTGGTAGAGTTGGTCAGTGCTGTGGGTTTCACCTTGTTTTATTTGTGTAGTTTAAAAACGGCAAAATTATAACTCTGAGCAGTGTGAGGCAGAACAAAATGAATCTGATCCTGAAGTGAAGCAACCTTGAGTGTGAACTGTGAGCTTTTATATGTGTCTTTAAGGATGTGACCCTAACAGCTGGATTAAACCATGTCAAGTTAACGCTATACGGGGTATACGATTATTTTCAAATTCTCAGAAACTCAGAACCACAAAAGGGAAAATAAGTTGGAGAAAACTGAGACCAGAATCTATTATATAATTATAATTTGAAAATCTGTATATGAACTCTCCTAAATCTTATAACAAAAAAAGAAAAGAAAGCCATTGAAATATAATTTACCAGCCTTTATTAATGTGTCTAATGCCTGGCAAAGATTAAAAAGGCACTGGTCTTCATCAAGGTGATGGGGCATCTTTTCTTTTCTTTCTATTCGATTGTTTTTATCATATATTCACACAAATTAAGGCTTTTTAATTTCCTCAGTAAGAGTGCCTCAGTTTATTTTGTACATATATATTTTGCATTCCTTTTTACCCTCTGAAATCTTGATTCACAGATTTGTTGACTCCTCTATGTGTTGGCACCTTACGTAATGAGGACTGCAGACACTGCAGCAGACGGACGTGCGTGTGCCTGAATAGTTTCCACGTCTTTACAGGAGAGAGAATTTAAAGTTAGAGTTGAGGCTAATTTACAGTGAGTGAGGGTTAAACAGGAACAGCTGAGAGGTCTAACAGGCTAGTGACTGAACGTAAATGACACAAACAGTTGTCTCCTTGTGTCAACATGACACGTGCTTCTGTGTGTGTGTGTGTGTGTGTGTGTGTGTGTGTGGACCTGGTCTTTCTTCAGAGTGATCTGACCCATCTCTCTGTTGCCGACAAAGGAGCGTGTCACCTTGTAGACCGTCTCTCCTGCTCGCACCCGGATGATGTAGTTGGCAGGAATGAAGCCGGTTCTCTCTCTGATCTTCCCCTGGTGGAACAGAAGCTCGGACAGTGAGGTGCTGCGGCTCCAGTTTCACATTTAGACTGGTGCTTACATTGTTTAATAATCTAATCTATTGTCCAGTGTGGCTTTGAAACCTGAGAGACTGATAAAAATAGGTGAATGGATGATGATGATGATGATGATGAGGAGGAGGAGGAGGGGGAGGAGGAGGAGGAGGAGGCAGCTGTTTCTGAATTGATCACACCCAACCAGTTAAACTCACTCGATGAGATTTTAAATGATATCATAACTTTCTTTTTACACCAACATACTGAACTATTATCAAGTGCCTGTAAAATGAATTTAGAACCTGATTTGGGGAGAATCCTGAAGAAGTTTCCAAGAGCGCGTCTTGTTTAAAAAACTGAAATCACAGACCAGTGACAGATAGGACGTGTTTCTATAAAGGACATTATCAATGGGAAAAGTTAGAGATTTAGATAATGACCAAAATCTAATAATAGTAATAATAATCTAATTGACACTGAGGATTTTAAATTTCATAACTTCTGGAGGACACAGGGTTGAAATCATGACTTAAATCATGAATACACCCAGATGTGTTGTGTGAGAGGTAGATGCTAAATAAATATATATATAGAATTAGGACTCACCCTCCACCACTCCTCGTTGGAGTCATCTATCACAGTGATCCGGTCCCCAGCACTGAGGAATAAACTGGATGTGAGTGTTTGAATATTGATATAAAATAATGACATGAGCTCAGAGATGACAGGTAGATTTCAGAGAGACATCAGTGGAGGTGTGGAGAGGAACTCACTGCACGTCCAGGTCATCCTTCTCTACGGCCTTGAAGCGATACAGAGCCAGATAATAGTGAGACTGACTGAACACACCGATCTTCCCCGGCTGAGGCTTTTTACTCTGAGAGAAAACACAAACAGGGAAAATACAGAATTCTGACTCAGCATCACGGCTTGATTTGAAAATATCTACATGGTAACTTCATCAAAGTCGTCATGTTCATTGCCGTTATCATCTGTGTTACCACTGCTGTCATATATCATGATTATTCAATGTTATCATCATTGCATCCTCCACGTTCTCCGACCTTTTCGTCTGCAGGAGCTTTGTCGCCTCTTTTGTCTCCTTCCGTGTTTGCTGCTCCGACAAAAACACAAAACGAACAAAGAGAGACAGTGAACGAAGGTCGTCAATGGACTCAAACCTGAGACGCACAATTGACCCACTTGACACCCTGTTCACTCACCTCCTTCACCTCCCTCATCCTCCTGCTTGGGCTGGGACTCGTCTTCCTCCATCAACATCATCATCATCTGGACAAAAGCATAATACAATCACATTATTGACTTTTTCAGGATTGAATTGTGCTTTAACAATTGAAATAAAACAAATTTGTGTAATGTCTGTGCAGTGAGACAGTTCGAGTCTCACGTTCTTCTTGTCCTCGGAGCCTTTCTTCCGCTCCTTGTTGGCCATGATCACTCCGATCCGCAGCGCCTCAAACACAGGGTCGGTGCGGTTCGACTGTGCTGCCAATCAAATGCCATCAATCAATCAACAGAGAAAGTTAACAAGAGATTTTAAAATATATTTTATTTTATATTTTTAATCTTTGAACGATATCTACTGATCAGGTTTAAAGCTCTTAACCATAATATCAAATTAAGCCCCTTTAATTTGAGAGCTTTAGCAAATATTTAAACAAGGAAATAAGCACTGAGTTGAGAAAGCGATCCCTACATAACATTTGTCTCATGCTGTATGATTTTAAAGCTGGATTTGGTTTCTTTTAAGGTGAATTTCCTCTTTTTGCAGCCGTCGTCTTTGGGACTCACAGAAGGGCAGCAGCTGGGAGACTGTGGCGTTCTGTTGGCTGCTGTACAGAGGAGAACTGTACGCTCTCCGGAATCCTGGAGGCTACAACACGAGAGGAGACATGTGTTATATACAGAATAAAAATAGATGATCTGCTGTCCAGTTTTGATTTAACATCAGATATGACTATGGAACATGAATCTCACAATTTTGCCAAAACACTTCTGGAACTCCACGTAGGACTGACACTGGTGGTGGATGCTGGTTTTGCAGTTTTTACATCGCAATGCAAACTTATTGTTCACTGAAAAGAAACAGAAAAAAACACACAAATGAAGATACTGAAGTCCACTTTGCTTCGTCAGGCAGGAAACGCAAAGAGACCAGAGCAGCGTACAAACGATCATTCTCGCGCAGACGTCACAAAACTTGGGTTTCTTGCAGTAGTGGTCTTTGAACTTGTGAGGTCTGTCGTTCACTGGTTTGACTGGTTCCCTTGGAGGAGGTTCATCTTTCTCCTCCTCTTCCACCTCCTCATCGTAGATGAAGTAGAGCTGAGGATTAATGAGCAGGAAACAGAAAAAGAAAAAAAGGGTCAGCTGGAAGATAAAACACAAGGAACCAGTTTAAAGCAACACTATGTAACTTTTATATTAAAATAGAAACAATTAATATGATGTTATGGTTGGACTGGGCTGTTTGTTTGGCCTGTGCTGATGCTGGTGGCAGATTTCTTTCTAAAACTGTAAAAGTGACCTGCAGTAATTGACTCAGTCCGCTTTTGCTCAGTAAAAGTCACATAGTGTTGCTTTAACATGAAACCCATCGTTCTTCATTTGGATGTGTCCACAGTGTTCTGTACATTTGAAAGACATTTAATCTGTTTCAAATGAAGAAACAAACCTGAATTGTTCTCTGGCTGTTTCTTTATTTATCCGGCACCACCCACCAACAATATGAAAACATTTCTATTAATACTGACGCTCCCTGCTGCCTGAGTCACACGGAGTCTGTCTGCTCTTCACACAAACGGCATCATGTCTCCCAGATCTGTAAAGAACAGCTTCACCACTGTGTGTGTTTATTATCATTCTGATCAAATTCACATTTTAGAAAGAAACATCTGCTCGATACTGGGAGTTTTGGGATTCTTTTTGCATGGAGGCGCACACACACAAACACAGATGCACACACACACACACATATGCAAACCACAGGCGGGATGGGTTCAAAGGGTTCAGATCTCAAAATAGCTTCCAACAGAGACCAACACAATCCCCAACTGGATGTAACAAAGCTTGACATTCTGACGCGCGCGCGCACACACACACACACACACACACACAGGGGACACCTGACAGACTGAACTGGCTCCCTGTCTCCATCACTGGCAGGATTAGTGGCGTCCTGCCGTCGTGGATTTACGCCACAATCACTGATAATACCAGCAACCGTTCACACATTACAGCGTCATTACTCTGCAACTCTATTTAGCTGAAAGGATTCCTGAACAGGCTGCACCCCCAATGCCTGAGGGCCTTCATCAACTTACAGCTGATATATTCAAACTTCCAGCTTCCCCATCAGTCACATGTCAGGGGAGCAGGAGAACACATGATGTGATATCTGTCAATGTCCACTGTATTGAAAGAAGGGATTTCCTAGTAAAACGAAGCTCTGTGAATCCATGTTCCTACGTCTGAGGGGCATCCAGATGAGCAGAGAGTTTTCATCTTATTTGTCTTTTCTTCCCAGGAAGGATCCAGATGTGAGCCACATGTAAATTTGCAAATGTGGCCCAAATATCCCAAATCCAATGTGGGCTTTTTCTGAATAAAATGTGCTCTGGGCCAGATATGGGCCAGTTCTGGTATATTTAGTTCGTTCTAGGCTGACATGTGGCTTTGCTCCTCCTTGATCGTGGCGTGGAGTTCACAAAATTGTGGAGTTCACAAAATTGAAAATGTACAGTTTAAGAAATACAGCAGCTCCCTCTCCTGGTTTAATCATGTAGAACTTTTCCCGACTGCTCAAAGCGATTTAGAGCTTCACAAGTCACATTCACACATTCACACACATGCATTCAGCGCTTTTCCCATCACAGCAAAACCAGGATCTTGCCCAAAGACACCAAAGAGTGGAGGAGATGGGGATCAAACCACCGACCTTCTGGTGGACGACCCTCTCTACCTCCTGAACCACAGCCGCCACTTAACCAAGTAACATAGTCCTGTTAATAATCCACCTAACATATTGTGAATGGTTTTCAATCGAACTACTTTAAACCAATTAAACCTGTTGAAATTGTGTTGTGTGGATTTTCCAGAGTTCTTAAAATGTTCATTCAACGTTGGAGCAGTAATCTTTTGTTTTAACATGGCAGCAAACATTTTTGATTTGATATCTCATCTTAAAATAAAGCTGAAAGAGGTGAGTACTACTAACACTTATTCACTAACATGTGTTTAACTTGATGCAACCAGCGACTTGTAGAAAACAGATATACATGTATATAAGGTACTGAGAACTGCTCATTTGACTTGCGATTGGGTCTTCGATGTGTGTTAGTGTGTGTGTGTCCCATTAGTAAGTGCTGGATACTCCATGTCTCACCGTGTTGTCCTCCTCTTTCACCACGTTATCAGGGAGCGGGGGGTTGTCATGAATGTCCACAGAGTCCTTCTCATCCAGCCTGTCATCACCGAGGAGCAAATGTCACATCGACAACCAAAAATAAAGTGTGACTAAGAATTCTCACGTATCAGAGTCTGTCTCAGAAGTTACAATCTAGGTTTCTCTTCTGTAGTTGTCTGGTATCAAACATTAAAGGATAAACTCTGTGTTGGCTTTTTTCTTCTGTTCAGCAAATTGATTATTTATTCATTTTTACTCCTTTGCTTTTCTGATATTTGGAGACTATTCATGCAAATACACCACTGGAAACCACACAGGCTTATCTCTCCGTCATTGTTGCATCAAACACATGAGGGAAATTTGTCGAGAGAGTTTTACACCATCTGCCGACTGAACTCACGAGTCGTAATGAGCCATGGTGTCTGCTCAGGCGGAGTTTTGTTCCTCCGGATATTGAGGGATTCCACCAGCAGATGTCACTGTGGACACAAAACACGTCAGCATCACTTCAGCTGCTGCAAAGAAGATTCTTCTCCCATTAAATGATCATTTCTGTTCATTACGACTGAGGAACAACCAGTTTATCAGATATGTCACTTTTCCACCATTAATTCACATGTTTGTTGTCCTCACCGCTTCAGATTCACATGAGTGGACAAAGTGTTCATATTTATAAAGATGCAGTAAACAGTGAAGGTCTCAGAGGAAGCAACTTGATCTTAAGTTAAAACCAGACTCACATGTAACTTGGTACAACGTGAGGTTCGACTGCACCTACAGGGGGTTCAGATGTTTCCCTCTTCTCAGGTTGCTCGACATGTGAGAATAAATGTTAGAGGCACGGATATGAAAACATCCAGTGGCCAAACACTCGGAAATTGCTCAGAAAGTATTAGTGTGGGGTTAAAAATGACCACAGGAAGGTGGATCATTCTTCTGGATGCATGCACATGCAGAAATAACATCAACTGACCGTGAAACGTGAACACCACTTCTTATCAAAGAGACGTGGTTCTTATAAAGTCAGTGCCGTCAACCTGTGGATACTCTGTCCAGCTTTTTTCTACCAGCCTTGTCGATCCTTTACATGCTCGACCTTCCAAATGAGGCTCCAACAGGTGGGAGATTGGGATGAGTAATGCTAGCAGGCCAAGTCCGGCCCAGCCCTGCAGCCCTGACTGTCTGTGTGTGTGTGTGTCTGTGTGTGTGGGTGTCCCTCATGTGACTGTTCTGGACAGCTGAGCACTTTAAAAGCTGAGAAGCAAAAATCCAGAGTGCTCTGCTTCTGGTTCCTCACTCAGTAAAGAGTAATGTCAGAATATTCTCTCTCTTTCTCTCACACACACACACACACACTTTTGTGTTACATGCACATATTAAAAACTAAAGGGCAGAGCGAGTCCATAGTCACAGTATCTCCAGTAGACAATAAAATTATCTTCACATTGTATATATTATTTATATTTTGTGTTTTTTTTATTGTGGGACTAATAAATGATTATTTTATATTTTTGTTATATGAGCAGTAAGAGTTACTTTATTATATTTTGAACCAGGACTTGCATCTGGATAGAGATGATTTTTTTTTGATAAAATACATAAGAGCACATATCTTATATAAAACTAATTAGCATTTCACTCCTGAAATACTGTCAGTTCAAAATCCTTTGGAAAGTCAGTGTGGAGAGTTGCAGGAAGTGTGGAGCGAGAGAGTGAGAGGACTGACATGGACCACAGTCAGGTGTGTGTCTGTGTCATAACCTCAGAATCCCACAGAACAGTCTTTGATGAGCTGGGGAGCATGAATGTGTTCAGGATGTACAAAGAGCTGATGAATTAAAAGGAAATATGCAAATGGACGAGTGGAGAAACAGAAAGTAGACGCTACCTTACAGGGTACAAGAAAATAAACCATTTTCTGAGTTTGACAACGATGTGAATCATAATCAGAAAGTGTAGGCACATCTAAACTTTATAAACACTAGGCTCAAATGGTGGAGTGGGTTGTCCACTATCAGAAGGTTAGTGGTTCCTCCATGTGGTGAACTGTCCTTGGGCAAGACACTGAAACTCAAATTGCCCCTCAGGGCTGTGAATGATGTGCTAAAGTGCTGCCTGCACTGTGTGAATGTGTGTGTGAATGGCAAAACTGTACTGTGTACTTTGAGCATCATCATGAGGTTTACAGGAGGACAGAATTGATGAAAACCAGTTTATTAGAAATGTCTCACAAACTTTCTGATAACATCCCAGGTAACACACACGCACACACACATTCTTCAGACCCTGTGGGGAAGGCCCTGGGCTTGAAACGTTACCTGTGAGGTGACTTTAAAAAGTTGTAGTACAGTAGTGGGAGCACAACTGGTGCGGTCAGGGTCTTCAACATCACCTGATCTCAGCTCAACACTGACTCTCCATCATCATCATCAAAACACTAAATGAGGCAACATGATCCCTCCAGTACAGTTAGAGATGTGAAGAATGTACGTCAAGCGGCAGTGAAGCTGTTGTGCGAGATGTTTTTGAGTTTGTATTTGCAAATAAGAGAATCCAAGGTGAAGCTGGCGTCTGTGGCTCAGCCTTCAGATTGGTTTTCAGTAAAAGACAAACAATGAAGCACGGGACACGGAGGATGTTTTGATAGATTTTTTCTCGACTTTTATATTTTTAAAAACAAACAAAAAATAACAGATTAAATAAAATTTACAGTAGACATATGCAATCATTGTGCACTTACACTACTTCTTCTGATACGTTCTGCACCGCTGTCAACAAAAAAACGCAAACACAGTGGGGCGTCGGGGTGGAGCGAGGGGGGGGAGGAGGAGGAGGAGGATGTGGGATAGAGGACAGAGGAAGTGAGGTAGAGGGCCGAAGAGGAGAATAAGGGGATGAAGAGGAGGAGAGGAGTAAAGGATAAAAGGAAGGCCTAAACTTTTGTCACTCAGGAAAAGAAAGAAAAAAATCACTGAATATATAGATTTCTTTTATTCCTTACATCACTTATATAAATATATTGAACCCCAAAAAAGGAAAAAAAATCTCAGAAAAAAAACAAAAAACAGCGCAATACAGAAACCCACAACAGCAGTAAGGCAAACAGAAAGCAAGAGAGGAGAGAGAGCAGAGAGTACATGAGAGGGACAGAGGAGCGGAGATATGACACATGGCAAGAAAAGAGGGAGCAGCGGTGCGGGAGGGCCGAGAGAGAGTGAGAGAGAGAGCGAGAGCGAGAGAGAGCGCGCAACTGTGCGTATGAAAAATGTATAAATATGTGAGATTAGCAGAGGGCTGGGTGACGGAGAGTGAAGGGAGGAGAGAAAGTGGAGGCAGAAAAAGGACGAAGGGTTGGAGAGCAGAGGGGGTGAGGAGGAAGAGGAGGAAAAGGTTTGACTGAGGTCGACTGTCCAGTGTGTTTTTGTTATGTGCTACGTGACCCTGTTGCCTGTGTTTGTCTCCTGGGATGATGTGTGTGTGTGTGTGTGTGTGTGTGTGTGTGTGTGTGTGTGTGTGTGTGTGTGTGTGTGTGTGTGTGTGTGTGTGTGTGTGTGTGTGTGTGTGTGAGATTGCATGTTATTGTATAATGGCAGCACACATTCCACGGCAACAGTGAAACACATGCTCACGTGTCTTGTGTGCTCTTCTGCTATATAAATACAAAACAAAAACAATGAATAAAAACAAACGACAAAATCATAATTGCAACCGATCACCAGCCACCTCCTGATTCACACCTTCTTCCCTTTTATAAATTTAACTCAAGTTTTTTTTTCTTTTCTCGCTTTTGAATTGTACACTAAGAGCAGTCCCCCTCAGTCCTCCTTCCTTTTCCACCAATCCACCAAGAGTCTCTCTTTCTTTCTGTCTCTGTCACTTTCTTTCTCTCCTCCCCCTCTCGTTTTCTTTCACTGAGAACTGGCTCTCTCCAGCACGCGCAGGTCATAGTTCTTTTTGGCGGCCCTCAGTTTGAAGAGGCTGGCCCCGCTGTTGTTGAGTTTGAAGGAAGCACTCTGGGCGGCCATGGTGCTGGGAAACACTGCCACTACTGTGTAGAGGTGAGCTGGGTCGTGGCCGTCGCACTTCGCTCCCATACTGGAAGGCCCTGCGCCGGGACAGGGGCCGCAGCCCCCCGCTCCTCCGCGGCCTCCCTGGGGCTCCTTCAGCCACTGGATCTTGGCACCGCACATTGACAGCTGGTTGAAGAGCTTTTCAGCCTCTGGGCGTGAAATCCCCTCCGGCAGGTCCGTTACCTCGAGTACTCGACTCACCACTGGACAGAGGAGAAGCGGGGAGAGTCAGTGAGAGACATTAGATGTTGGCAGGCGCGACTGCACGAGCCGCATCTTTAGAGACTCGAGGCACCTGTTTTCAGAGACATGCTCAGTGCGGCGGCTCATCTGTTTCAGCTAAACACTTTTTGCAATGTGCAGCGCTTAGGGGAATTACGGTGTGCGCAGCCCCCGAGGCCAGCAGGATGCTCCGAAAGGAAATCTAATTTGGCGTATTTACAAAGGCTGTTGAGCAGCATCTGAATGCAGTGCTACAAGCAAAAGTCAGTGTACTCACAACGACCCAATGTTTATTTAATGGCATCCACACCAGATGGAGGAATTTGTGAGGAAAACAACACACACAAAAAAAACTAAGGCTGAATAAAAGGGATCCAGACGAGCCACGAGGTATGTCCCCCAGTACAGACTCAAACGTACACCTGAACAACACCATGTGTGAGAGTTTACAACAACACCTGTAAAAAAAACAACTTAAGGTTTCTTGTGGAGAATATGATGATCTGTGATTGTGCAACGTCAACTCACCAACATCAGTGGTGCCGAGATCTGTAGATGCAGATTTGAGTGTTTGTTTTTTTCCTCGTGACCCGTGTTTCATTACTCCTTGGCCCTGAACACAGTGACAGTTATTGTGAGACCTTTATATTATGATGCAGTAACAGAACAGGACACTAGATGGGGATATAAGCAACCAGTGGAATCCTCTGGTAACACGGTATTTGGTAACTGCAGACAACGACAGTAACAAAATACTACAAAAGCAACATATACTTGAAACACCTGGTCAATAGAAGCATAATCAAACATGACCATTATCATACATAAAATGAATGCCCGGTATTTATTTTTTTAAATATCAGAAATATCGGGAACAGTAAATATCACAACATTTCAGTTGGATCCAGTACAAAGGCCTGTCAGTACTGACCTGATGGGAGCTGTAGGAGGACTGGCCATGTATGAGGCCAGGCGGACAAAGGCTGTACTGGAGAGGCTGCCCCAACAGAGAGTAGCGCCCATCACCTAAAAAATTAAATCAAAACAAGTTAAAATCAATCCTGAGGTGAAGAGGGCAGCAATAAAACTGTGTTATATAGATGAATACATTAACACACAACAGTCACAGATGATGGATTATTTGAGAATTCCTTTACTTGACAAAGTTTTCATAAGATTATGATTATATTTCAACACAATTAAGGAGAGTTCAAAGACAGAACTAGCAAAGAATCACTAGAAATTGGTGGAATGCAGCTCACTACTATAATATTTTACCATTCTGGAGTTTAAAAGAAGAGCATTGTGTGATTTACAGGGATCTCTGCCTAAAGAAAGATAGACTGTGTATTTATCAGGTATTGTGGTTCAGAATGTAAATATAGGTGAGAGGGCAGGGACGAGGGGAAGCCATGTGTGGGAGCCAGAGGTTCGAGCGGGATGCGTGGTGCCAGTCACGTGAACCAGCTGTGGTAAGATGATACGATGTCAGAGTGGCTTAGGGCCAAAGTCACCTGACAAGGTTCAGTGGGTGAAAGAGCAGGAGTTTAAAAACACTCAGGTGGTTTATTTGAACAAATCCTTCTCTCATTAATCTGTATTAAAAGAAATATCTCTGGAATTCATATGGGATCATCAAATGGAGATGATGAGAAAAACTAAACAGCCCTGGTTCAATAGCCTGAAAATCAGACCAAACAGCGAGCGTTTTTTTTGCTCGTGCTATTTTTGACCTCACTTTGTCACTTGTCTGTAGGTGAGATGATCACCATGATCAAGGATACATCGAAGCATTTACATGCACTTTCCTCATTCTTGGTCTCTGTATCTGCTGAAATGTTTGTTGCAGGGTTTTTACTGACATATTGTTGTATCTGTGTATAATGTTTCAGCATACATGTATTTGAACCTTCACTCTTCTCAGTCAACTGTACCTTGGGCTGGTCCTCCTGGCCGGGGAAACTGGGTAATGAGGGGTAATGGTCCAAGGCCTGGACAGACGCTGCTGACACTGCCGGAGGGAGATGGGGTGGGCGACTGAGTGGGGGAGGCCAGGGGACTTGTCAGCTGGGTACTGGCCTGGATACAAAGAGAAAAATAGAAAACACAATATAAAAAACAGAGACACGTGAGCATTGTGTTCTCGATCGAACGATAACCTTTTCAGCTCTAAATAACTTTACTCCAACCTGCAGACTTCAAATAAGCATTATTACAGATGGCCACTAGGGGGTGGATTGGCAAATAATGAACGCACAAATTAATGCAAGGATGTATGGGTTTGCAGTTTGAATTCATAACATTTTCCGAATACGCACCTGTGGAGTGTTGTCAGGTTTGTAGAGCTCTCCTGGCTTGCTGGGTCTCTGCTCTATGCTGTAGTACTTGCATGGGTTCCACTGAACCAGCGGAGGATTCTGGGAAGGCTGTGGTCCATTGGGGACGCTGAGCTGCATGACCATCACCCCAGGCCCAGGAGGGGGAACTCCTGAAGAAGCAAACAGAGAGAGACAGACATGCAACTAATCAGGTGGTTTATGCTATTTTCAGTGTCTAAGGACTTTTAACAAAACTGATATGCCCGAGCCAAACAAAAGCTTCAGTTTCACCAAGTTAAGCTCTGAGCCTCACTTTTCTTTTTTGTTTTCAAAGACAAAATATTTTAGAATTATAGAAGATCAATCACAGTGGTGAGCATTATGGGTTCTACAGCTGAACTATAAAAAAAGTGCATTTTAAATTCAAATTCTAAACTCTTTAAGACCAGATACTTGAGAAACGGACCCTCTTGAACGATTTACAGACAACCTGTAATATAAAGAACCGTGGTAATGAATTTCCTGGTAGAAGATTACCATCTCATTTGCCTGACAGTATAAAAGCTTTCAGAAGCTAGAGGGCGAAATACATTCATTATTCTCGCCATGTAAAATAAGCTGCTGACAACATCATGTAAAATTCAAGACCCTAAGCTGAAATCTGTTGTTGAATTAAGCGTGAGGGCAGGAGACAGCTTGAAAACAAGAGACTGAATTATACATTTTAAGATAAATGTCTAACATAGACAGGTCTTATTTATTGCTGGGCCGAGTAACTGACTAATCAAAAACCTCTTTAAAAAACTGATACACCTAAATAAATAGCGTGGCAGTGTTTGAAAGGATGATGTGATGGTCAATTCGATCTATTTACTTAAGGCCAAGTGAAAGAACTTTATTTCTTCACACGCAACCCTTTCGGGGACATTAGTTTAAATATTTAACAAGTGAAACGTGTGCCTCTCTGTGAACTTCAGCCTAAAAACCCTTCACCTGATTCCACTATTAGTGATATAGGGTTTCTAGGTATTAACAACAGCTCCTCCAGTCTGCATGTCAAAGTGCCCTCGGGCAAGATACTGAACCTCGAATTGTCCCAGACAAAAAAATGCAGCATATATTAGTGCTGTATGAATGTGCTTATCAATGGAAGAATGTGTCTTGTAGTGTAAAGCGCTCGATAAGACAACAACAATGCTACATACTGTCCATATATCACATCTGTAAAAAGCAACAACATCTGTGCAGTGGTCTTAACCTTGAGTTTTAAAGAACATTATAAGACATAAGATAATCCATTATATGATAAATACAAGAGGTATTTGTTTTGACAGAGTAATGACAATTGATTTACATAAAGGTCATCATGCCATGACCACTTGATGGTACTGTGGGCCTCACCTGAATATTGCTGCTGCAACTGCTGGGGGTTGCAGGGGGATGGTGACTGTGTGATTTGATACTGTTCATTGCTGGGCTGCAGATAACCCACCGACGGGCTTCAGGACAGACGCACACAAAACGGGGAGAAAATAATTACAGCGATATCTTAATAAACCAAAACTTGAATTGTCTGAAGTGTCAATGTTCAGTCTTCATTAGTAAGAACAATATGAGCTCTGAGGTATAAGCTTTACGGTTTTCGTTAGCAACCATGTTGGTCTAAAGGATGCAAACACACTTAAAGTAAAATAAAAACTACATTCCTGGCAGAACTCATGAGCTTCTATACAGAATTTTGCTGATTCATTTTGAATGAATGAAACACAATACCAATGTTCAAGCTTCACTGCTTGCTCATAAAGATAACAAGAAAAACTAAATCGTTATGAGGGAACGCTCCAGTACAACTTCACCATGACTGCTACTTTAACTGCTTTAGTCATCAAAGTGTCTGATTACATTCTTATATTTAATGCATGCAACGCTTTTCCACAGAAGGCTTGATATAATTTAAAATATTTCAATACCGTTCACAACTCTTTTGTACAAATATGATATATTGGTATATACCTTGTGCTATTCTGCTGTGTGGGTGTGATAACACTGTAGTAGACAGGCATGGGCCCCTGCACAGACTGGCTGACTGGTACCATCACCTGCTGCTGGTACTGCTGCTGCACCACCTGCTGATTTTCATTTCCCACAGGCACCTGGGTAAATGGTAAAGGGTCAAAGGAGAAAACAGATTTGAATTGGTGGTTTGCGTCACTCCTGGAAAATAATAAAGTTAGGAGGAATGAAGACAAGAATAAAAGAGGGATTAACATTAGTGTCATGATGATGTAATTTTCTGATTTTATTTTATCTGGAAAAGTGATTGACTTTTTTCTCACCAGATATTACTACTGTAGGAAAGTAACAAAAATTATGAAGATAAATTATCAAAGCAACACATTTTTGAGGTCAGTTAACTTTGTTTGACTCTTCAATATAAAATGATGTCAATGTGCACCAGATGGAGCTGTTGAACCTGGTAACAATCTTCTTGTTTGTATTAACAGCTGTGGGGCGGAAATTTTCAGCCCAGCGGCCAAAGCTCACAGAAAAGTTGGCATGTTTTTGAGAAATATTTACAACATTACAAGTTAAACCCTATGTGGGACTTATATAATCCATACCTGATATGATGGCATCTGTGGGTACTGGACCATTATGCTTTGCATTTGTCCTCCCATGCCTGCCCTCTGGGAATTGAGCAGACCAGGGTTTTGGGGCTGCTGCACACCCATCATGCTCTGGTAGCTCGGCTGCTGGCTGGGCATCATCGTCTGGATACCTGAGGACAACAGACAAAAAAGAGAAGAAGATTTAGGATGGATGTTGAAAACGGAGTAGAGTATACAAAGAGGATAGATTGGATTTAGTAGAGAAAACAGCTGCTGAGCTTTTGCCTTTGAGGGGAAAATGTATGTACAGCAGGAGAGAAGAAGAATCGACTCCACTTATTGTGAGAGGGCTAATCCTTGCCCAAAGGATCAAATTAAGGCTGGAACTGGAAGACAAAGAAAAAACTAATCTGGGCGAGCTTTGCTTTGGTAAATATGGTACACACAATATCACTTTTACATAAAGGAATTTTTAATAGCATTTTAAAAATGAATGATAATAGAATACAGAATTATTTGTATAAATACTCGGCACCCCAACAGGCTGCACATCCATTATGTTTCAACAATCACAACTCAAACAAAGGGAGCGGAAGATAATTCATTATTTCAATTCAGAAGGGGCTTATTTCACTCTGTTCAAGTTTTTAAGCATAAATCATCATTACAAATACCAAGGCAGCAACATTGAACTGATGCAAGGTCCCACTGACGCAATGTTCATGATCCATGTGGTTTTGGCAGGCCTCCACTGTGAGCCAGAGTCCATTTAGGTTGTCAACAAATTTCTACCTGTCACCTACTGTATAAACAAACAGCAAACCTCCACATGGCCTGACTGAAAGTCTGTCGGATAAATCTGTCAAGGTTTTACCAGGAAAAATAGGTAAGACCTCTATTTTGGGCAGAGCATATTTGACTTGGCAGAACAACGCAAGACCAAGGTTGTTTAGAATCAACCTTTCACCTTGTAGACTTCAAACAGAGTATGATTCAGCAGGTTATTTTTTTTACTGACACCATAAAAGTCTGAATAATTCATGATTTTAATTTTAAAACAATGTAGAGGAAACACTGACACTGTATATCAGTGGAAATCCAATACAACCAATGTATCCATACAACTTTATAGATATAGTTTATGACGGTGCAGATTTGAACGTATGTAAAACACAGTATAATGCACTGACCTGACTGCTGTGTGGGCTGAGGCATAGGTTGTGTGCGCTGGGCAGGATAAGACACCTGGTGAGACATGGGCTGGGGCACACGGTACTGCTGGCCTGAGCTGGGATACTGACCAGGAGGATAGTATGCCACCTGTATCTGAAGGGAAGCAACACAAAAATAACGGTTTAAAAAGGTGAATCGCACAGACATAGCTAAACCATGTGGCACAGAGAAAACACTGGGGACCTCTTTTCCAATATTTCTCCACCTATTCTCCATTTTTACTGACGACACAATACCTCAGATTTTCATTGTTATTATGTTTGTTGTGTATTATGTTGAATGTTACTCTTCAATATCAATTTCTAATACAATTGTAGTGATTTGCAACCAATTTTCACAATCTACGAATAGGACCAGACTAAGTAAAATGGTATATTGCTTTTTATGAAAATCATATTGTGATCATTTACACACTGAAAATGTTGATAACTATTCAGTCTTTGAAATGCAACTAAGGGACAGATTGCAAGTTTGTGCAAAATACAGCGCAAAAATATTTTTTTATAACTTCGCCATTTTATTTCCATTCTTTGGTCGACTGGCTGTCAAACACAACTTGAACTGCAACATGAACATAATATTGGTTGGTCACTACTAACTCCTGTGCTAAATATCTGGCTCTGCAGCAACTCAATGCCAAGCACATATCCACCAGCTAGTCAGTAACTTTGTCTGCTGCTTGGTGCTGGTTTATAGGTTCTCCCGTCAGTTCTTAGAGCTTTTTAATGAGAACGGGAGCGATCAAAAATGACAACAAAATTAAAATGAGACTGAATAAAAGCAGTTAAGTATTGTACCATCAGACCAAAATATTAAGCTGGGGGTTCATCACTCTGAGCCATCTCTTTTATATAGTAATTGTGATTCATTGTGGACATTAAATATTATTGCAGTGTTAAAACAATGCCTCCAATAACTCTATGCTTCCTTATCAGTATTCAACAACAATACACAAAGACAAGAGCGTTAAAGAAAATATATTTTACAGCAGTTAGAGGCACAAGTGTTGAGTGTTGTAGTTGGAACAAACTGTGTCTTACACAACACGACTAGATGCAGCACACAGAATTTCCAAACACGACATCAAACAGACAAACTGAATAAGTTGATTGTGAAGAAGATCGATATGTTCTGCCTCCACCTTCATTTGCATACATGACAACATTCAGCCCATCTCAGCGGCAGTAGCGGTGTCAATATTTCCACTCCCGTTACACTGTGGACAACCCACACATTGACCAACGCAGAGCACATATTCCTTTCCCAGCCTGTTCTGTTTGGTATGGAGATCTAAGAGTGAGGATAATGTTGAAACGTGTGTAGGGTGATAAAAAGGCCCTAAAATCCACTGTCTATAGAGGTCACAACGAACTACAACATAAAAGCATAGAGAATGGTACCTTTACAGAACAGGACGATCTCAAAAGTGTAAAATCACACTAGGTAAGGGGAACATAGAAGCGCTGCAATTATTGGGTACTTTAAATGTGCATCTGACTTCAGTGAACCTACATTCTGTGGCGCTGTTAGGTTCTTGAAACATTGGGTCCTGAGCATAAACCAGAAAAAAAATCCAGCCGTCCAGCCCCATCCCTTCTTCTTTGTGCTCCTGTTGCTCTTTCAAGTTGTATCTCTCTCTTTCTGGTATCCCTTTAAACTGTGTCTCTTCTACGACTCACTGGTGTGCCTTGGAATCAGCCTTATTCATTACTTAAATAAATATAATAACTATAATATATACAGCTGTTCATGGAATATACTGGTTTGATAAATGGTAGGTCTTTTGCTGAAAATGTTGGAGAACCACTGAGCAAGGTTAGCAAGCTGAAGAGCTCTCCTCTTCCCCACCCTAAGCTTGTTCTCACATCCTGACTCATCTGCTGCTACGGCAACAGGAGATAACTTTTCCTCCACCTCCTCTAACCTCACCTGCGCTCGGCTGCCTTCATCCTCTCTCTCTTTGAAGAAGCTCCTTATATCCACAGCCTTCACATCTGACCTCAGTGGTTACCACCAGATGTCAACAATAACATAAGTAGCTGGCGTGCTGTCTCTCTCTGTGTCTCTTATACACACACAAAATGTACATGTGCCAAGTTACGTGAAGCAAATCAGCTGCTTGCATGATACACACTGGACACAGAAGCTACTTATAATAGTATTTTCAATGATTTCATGTATGACCAGAATGACCAGGGATTTTCATAAAACAACTGGGCCTGCAGCCTCGGACGCCCAGACCTAACGACGCCTATGCCCTCAATTATCCATTAGATCTACCATGAAAGTCTCAGTCTGGTCTTGCTACAGTGCATTTCACTTGTAATTTAAATGCTCTAATTGATGCTTTAATGACATATTATAGACCCCAGATTCCCTTCACATAGACACAACACCATTACCAATTAAAAAAAGAGTGACTTCAGCTATTAAAAAAACTCTACTAAACAGACTAGACTATTACAGCTTAGCCACAGAGCTACATTATAGCACAGAGTGTCTCCCATGGGGCGTTTAATGGCCAGGTCAATTTAGTTCTCTCTCCTCAAATGAATTATAATAACTCCTTTATGGATTTAAGCAAAGGCCTAAGGGAAAGAAGGAAGTGTGTGAGTGACAGAATGTGAGAGAACTCATTATTGTCACCGCCTCTGCAATCGGAAGAATGTGACAGGCTGGATGACTGAGACCAGGCTTGCGAAGGTGACGCACAGCGCTGGGAGTGCGAGGACCAAACTCTCCCACTGGCTGAATCTTGCTGCTTCACCGGAATCACAACATAGGAATGTCAAGCCTCGATCTGTCTGAATGATTCCATTTTCCAAGAAATGTATATCCTTAATTCATGATATCAGTGGCATCTGTTGTGGATAATTTAACATGCTATTTTACGGGTCCATCATTTTCTCCCGAATTTCCTAAAATGATTCCTGGAGATTCCCGATACTAGTTATAGTTAAAGAGACAGTTGCTCTTTAGTACACTTTTGAGTAATTGTGATAAAATGGTGTAACCTAATCCTTAAGTTTGACTCATACATTTTTGGGGTTCAAGTGTATCAGTTTCTTCATGGAAATTTCAACATTTCCTGTAATTAGACCCAAGTTACATGGTTTGTTCCAGGAAATGTCTTATCGAATTACAATGAAATAGAAACAGAAATAGCCTTCCCTTAAAATAAGCATAAAAGTTATTAAAGAGGAGAGACAGACGGCAATAATGTTGCGTCGATAGTGTTGCATTTTCAATTGTCCTGTGTTTTAAATGGGGCTCTTATTTTGCATTTATTGACACTTGGTACAAGAACACAGGTTCCGATGTGACACAGCTGGAGATAGAAACTGTATTAACTGTGCCTTGGTCAATTACAACTGTTATATTTCCTTGTACCATGAAAACTAAAACTCCCAGGAAAACGGTGCAACACTGTTTAGCAGTAATTGCCAGTCCATATTATATAACAGAAGCAGCAGCAGAAAGCATAATTCTGTTGTTAAGCTGTGATGTGTTTGTCAGATATCTTATGACAAGGGACCTAGAAAGACTGTTATTGTTGCAGTTAAGATCCTGTAATAGAAAACTATAATAGAGAGAAAAATATAATCACTGACTCTGTGTTACATAAAGGGAATCAATCAAGCATCATCTCTCTGTATCTGTATGTTAACAAGGTGTGGAGATGATCACACTCCCTTTCATCAACCAATCTTAACAGCTACTTAATATGGGGTGTTAGGAACATGCTCATCTACAGTGGCAAAATATAAAAAGAGCCAGAGCCAGTTTGATAACAGGAAATGATTAGAACAAGAAAAGATTGTAAGGAGAATGGCTATTTGATATTTCTGAAACATTATGTAGCCTAATATAGCAATAGGCTGTGGGCTACTAGGCCATTTTCAATGTATTACAACACATCACAATAAGATTTGGATAATTGAACCTAGTTAAACTAAGTTTTTCGATTCTCATTGTGCACAAAGCAATCTTCAAATTCAACGACAGCAAAAAATACAAACTTATTGGATTTATAAAGTAGCCTCACACATATGTCTAATACTAATGCCACCTAATTGGACCTACATTATCTCAAATTAAGGATTATTTAATTGTGCAAATCTATAGTGAATTATTTTTGTTTGGATTTGTGATACGTTTAATTATTGATTATAACGAAGGTGCTTTTACATACATTCACTAATAAGACTACAAAGGTGTTTCATCTTCTGACACCTTGGCAGCTGAATTAAGCTTTTAACCAATGGTACTGTCTGATAAATAAAAATATAAATACGACCAGAGCATGATGACTAACTGTTTCTTATAATGTCTCTGGCACGGCGTGAGAGGAGAAGCAACTGACTTCTCTGATACATAACATATTTGTTGAAATTTCTCACTGAACTTGCTACTGCTGTTGAGATGTGGAGACAATTAGCAAAAACAGTGTGTGTCATTTCTTTGGGATAATTACCATTAGAGTGAGAACTCGAATAAAAAAATCGATGTCGTATGTTCAAGTTAATAAAATACTAAATGGAAGACATTTGCTACACAAGTGATTACCAGATGTGGAGGTCCAAGAATTGTATTAAATATTTCACTGGTATCAATTTCTAGGAGATCTGTTATATAACTTAACATACTGAAAAATATTAGAGAAATTAGTTTTAACCTACATCGGATGCCTGAGAACGGTACCTGTTGCGGTGGAGGGGGCTGCATGTAGCCTTGTGGGGGCGGTGGAGCCTGCATTACAGGCTGCGATGGGGGGGGTGGTGGAGGTGGAGGATGAGGGTGTCCAGTGGCAGGCTGGTACCCAGACGGAGGCTGCATAGGCTGGCCTGTGGTTGCCATGATGTAGCCGGTCTGTGGAGGGGGGTGCTGGGACATCACCGTGGGAGCAGCCTGATACATAGGTTGAGGCTCAGGGTTCTCACTAGACCCCTGCCGACTCAGCGTCATCTGGGTGAACTGGGGCGCCAGCTCTTCTCCCTGGGAGGAATGGGAACTATGTCATTAGTGGTCATTTGCAGTTGGTGCCTCTATATAAGTAACTCTAAGGTGTAACTGAAGGCTGAATGATCAAGAGTAATTACTAGCATAGAACATTAGCAACAGAAAAATTAGATGTTTGTTTTGTCTTTACATCCAACTGTGGGGACAGGAAGGTAGAACATTCCCTAACATAGCTGAGAGTTCCTGTAACGTTTGGTTCTATACCATCACCGCTGATGTGGCAAACCATGCTTGTTTGGCCGATTAGGATAAAAATCCATTATTTTATGGATTAGTTTGAGAAGAGAATGTCACAAAATGTTTCGATAGACTGCTACATTAAATGTGCCGAATGTGCTCTCATGCTGGTGGTGATTGATTGCCAAGAGCTTGAGCCATCAATGTGCTTACAAGAAAAGAGGTTTTAATACGCCCTCTAATCTGTGATACTTCTTCAGGGCAGACTGGACACTAAGGTGACTCACTATCGGTAAGTGACAAGACGGGCTGGCCGCTGGTAAGCACGTTGAATTCAGTAGAACAAAAGAAGTTATACAATTTTTTTTTATGGAAAAAGATACATGCAAATATGGACAATCATTATCGTCCTGAATATGAACAAAAGGCTTTCTTGCTCTGACTTTAGTCTCTTAGCCTGCAGGCAGAGAGAAAGTAATACTGGATTGGTTGAGAGCAGTAAAGACACAATTCATACATTTGTGAATAAGAGCCAGGTAAGACGAGTGCAAGAGTCTTTAGCAGTATACAGCATTAGTTAAGTGTGAGAGTGTCAGTAATGCAGAGTTTAACTGAATTATTATAAAGAGATGAAGCTACAAGGTGTCAGTACCATTGTGTACTGCTGGGGAGGAGAAACTGGCAGGAGAACCTGGGGGCAGGAAGGGCTGGAGTAGGAGACAGGCTGAGAGGGCTGCAGAGATGCCACCGGCTGTGCATGCCACCAGGAACAGGGAGGAAATAAAAAAGGTATAAAGAGAAATGAGCAAGCCAGCGTGAAGGAGTAGAAGGAAAGAAGGGAATAAAGAGAAATGAAGACATTGAAAAGGTGTGGGTTAGAACACAGAGGAAAAGTTGTTAATGAACAGATGGACAGTAATGGAAATAAAATGTAGGGTCTGACTATTAAATAAAAGCAGTAAAATAATGAATATCAAATCTAGTATACTCAGAGAGAGAAACCAGACAGGAACCAAACCGCTGACATGTTATTAACAGTCAAAAACTGTGACAAAAAAGTGCATTCTCCTTACATATGACCAGATTTTAGCCTTAATTTAATAACTATTAAAGGAGAAAGTGGTCAGAGGACCAAGAAATCTGTTGAACAGACACCACATTAGTCAACACATCAGCAACGGTCTACATTTTAACAGATTTTAACCCTAACATCACTGGGATAAAAACAGCTAGTGGAGGTAATTACCTGAGCGATCATGTGGTTTCCCATGGGGTGTTGCTGTGGGGTGGGCAGCAGGGCAGTCTGAGGCTGAACCTGGGGCTGTGGCTGCTGTGGCTGTTGTGATGGGCAGGGAAGCAGGCTACGACTGGACTGGGAGGCTGCGGGTGGGGGACACACGTCAGGACTGACTAGGGACAGGCCTAGTGATGCAAGAAAAAATATGATGGATACAGGATATAATTGTGGCATTAATGTCTGCGCTGGGCAAAATGATGAACCCAAAACACCTCCCCATAAAAACCATTTGAATCATTTATTGGCATGCAAGTATCCCTGTATTCTCCATCTTATGTACAACAGACCAATAGAGGGCAAACTCAAACTAAAATCCCAGCAGAGGAAAAGTCTGTCCCTAGTTTAAATGTATTGGGCCACATGTTAATTATAGATACCAATGACTCCTGATTGTTATAACTTGCAGGACATGTTAAATAAGTTAAATATAACTTTCTTCCATTTCTATGTGAAATATGAAAAAGTTGGGGTTGCATAATATCTGAGGTTGTATAAAACCTCAATGTATTTTGCTGCCACAGTGGAAATAAATTACTAATGAGTGACAAAGACAAAAGTGACTCTGAATATCTCTTCAGCAGAAAACACAAGAACTCTCTCATCATGTCAAGCAGCCAAGAGTTACCAGTGTCACAGCATTCCATTAAGACGGAAAGAAATCTAACAGCTTGAGAAAATAATTCTGGCCACTTCCGAGAGCCTGGCAGAGGAAAGTGTGAGTATATGACTGACAGATAAAGCTCGTCAAATGTGGTTTTTAGATTCTACTTTTCTTGGAGGGTATGAATGGTAAAAGGTCCATCTGACATTGACTACTAACAGCAATCTGCAGATGAATGCAGACAGATTTAAAGGAAATAGCTGATGCACTTCGGCTAAGGTGTTTCTTTTCCTCTCCATGCAGATCGTTTATACCTGTGGTCGACCAAATCCTGCTCAAACGTGATTGGTCAAACTAGAAACAGATTCTGCATATTCACATGAAGAATCTGTTTAGAGAGAAAAGCTAACACTAGGCTCAATGACACTCATTACAGAGATTTAACTCGTCTCTACAGTCCTCACCAGATCGAGAGCCTTTGCAGCTTCCCTGTGAGCCTTTGTTGCTGCCGAGGCTATCCCCTCTGGTGAGAATGGATATGCCAGAGAAGCTGCTGGCCTTAGTGACGGGTGGCCGGAGGGTGCGGTTGGAGCTGTCTGAGTCAGTGCTGCTCCAGGGCCGTGGCTCCAGGCACTTCATGTCACTGTCTGTGCTGCTTTGACGACTGCTAGAAGCCCGACTGGAGCTCTCACGATTCCCTCTGAGAGAAGACAGAGGAGGGAGAGAGAGAGACAAAGAGATGAAATGATGGGGGGTAAAATGGGTAGATGCAGGAAAAGGGAATAAAAAAAATAAAAAAAAGAGGTGAGGTAATTGGAGTGTTGAAGTGTTAGGAGATAGGTGAGAGATGTGCGAGAATTACAGAGAGAAGAGTTGAAAAATAAGAAGTCAGAGGTGGAGAAAAAGAAAAATGTGTAAAGGTAGGAAGAGAAATATATCAATAACAGGGAGGATGTGCACACAGGAAAAGTTGAAGGAGAAAGGAATGTAGGTTGGGGCAGAACCAAAAAAAGACAGAGAGGGATAAAGGGGGGGAAGAAGCAGAAGAGCGAGAGAGGGTCATCAACAGGTAAAGGAAACACACAGTTCCACAGGCTGTAGGGTGGGGCATTCAACACAGATGCATATTGTCTAGTTTCATGAAACCACGATACAAAAGTCAGGCAACAAACCACCATACAATATTGTGTCCAAATCTTTAACATACAACCACACACGCATTCACACACACACACACACACAAACAAACAAACCCATCCACAGAGAAAAACACACATGCAGGGAGAAAAGATGCCACACTGAGGTGTAAGAGGGTCTTACAGTGACACCAGATGAGACAAACTTCCATGAGTTCAACGCACAGAAGACTGAAGACAACATTCACGTGAAGGACGATCCAGAATGAGCACTTGCATACAAACGAGTACATGTTGAATACAGATAAACAGTAACACATGCACGTATTGTATTTAAGACAAGGAATGACGTACAAGACACACATACACCTGTAAATTAATATCAGATGTACACAAACACCCAGACATTAAGAACAGATGTACATCAACACTCAGACTCACACACACTATCTACAAAATAACCACTTGCTACCACTGGTTCACCACCATGAGTCTTTAAACTATATTGCTGTATACACACTCTTTGTTGTGATGCTGTCACCCTGGATAAGGGTAGCTGCCAAGAAAACCAATGATCACACTGTAAGTGTAACCACCACTGTGGGGGAAACCCCTCCATCACAAGTGGATGGTTGGGTCTGCCATTGACATGTCAGCATTTAGAATATTATTAATCCACTTGAAGGTGTCTTACAGTACATGTGCTTGAATATAACAAATTCAAATAAAGATGAAACTCAAAAGAATATGTCAGCTGTGCTAATTGAAGTAGTTCAGGTATTCAATTTGATGTAGACAGACCCACAACTCTGCCCTAGAGACAGCAGAGGGGGAAAACACCAAGGCAGCTGTAAATACTTCATTTTTTCATCCACTTAGGACTAGAAGAGGGACATGAACGGAGTCTGTCTGTGTAGAGAGAACAAGGGTAAAATGAATTCAAAACACGTACGGCTGACTGTGGGAATCTCCATGACAAGAACAGGGATGTGGTAAGGGTTGTAAAACCCGAGCGATAGTGAGTGGCTGTGGCTGATAAATATTTCAAAGAGACTGTAATTAATGGAGGATCTATTTTGAGTCATCTCTCAGCACAGCCTATTTTAAGGAAGGCTGGGTGCTCTGCCATTCTTTGTACAGGCTGGAACACACTTATTCGCTTCACTCTGCAGACAAAGATGAGAGCGGGATGGTGGGGAGAAGGAACAGGAGGGATTCGACTGTTCATCACATGATGTTTCATCTCCCCTCTCTCCTCATGACGGCATTGCCCATCACATGCACAAACAGGAGAAGCTAGGCTGTTGTTATGTGGTTCCATCAATCTCAGGCTTTTAATAGATGCTGAATTAACCCTTGTTTCACTAGAGAGCTTGTAAAGTGTGTGATTTTATGGTGTTCATAGTTTAACAGCATGTATTCTGTAAAAGGTGAACACCTGATATACTTATGAATGTAATGCTGGGCTTGGGTTATTAAAGTCAGTTTTAGTTTAAATGCAAATAGACTAAAATAAGCATAAACAAATATACATACATCATTAATGCCAATTTAGATTAAAAGTCAACCTCTGATAAAAAAAATTCTGCAAGCAGCACAAATTAAAATGATAATGAAGCAGGGAACAAATTCTATATATTGTTGTACTCCAGTACAGTCTGATTAAACAACTGATTAATGTCAGTAATTCAATATTAAATTAATTTAGAGAAGAGGAGAAAAAAAAAACAATAGTACTGGTATCATCTGAAATTCTTTAATTATTTGCCAGTTTTCTTTGTTATTTACAATAAAAATCTTAAAGTCTTTGGGTTTTGATTTAAGAAAAGGAAAGAATAAATGATAGTTGGTATTCTGGACGGATGGTGATGGGCTTTTCATATTTTCTATTGATCACTTAATTGATAAAATTATCAGAAGATCAATAAATAATGCAAATAACTTTTGTAAACATGACGACACACACAGTCATCAAAGTCTCATGCTTCTAATTGTTCTTTTCTACTTCAAGGTGATTCTGCCTACAAATATTTCTGTGCTACTATGCAACAGGTGACATGTTAACAAAAACTACAAGACTAAGTCAACCACAAAACAAACAGGTTACTGTGAAAGCAATGCAGTTACTTTATATAAATAATGTAGTTGACAGTGGATGGGTAAGTAGGTCAATCAGTCCCCGGTGAAACCACAAAGCAGCCATGCATGGGCTATGGGAAGCCCCAGGGTGCAGTGCTGGAATAGCCATCAATCAGCCGACTACGCCAAGCAAAGATATAAAAACCACCACAAGTCACCACTATCATCACCAAATCACTCTCAGAAATGGGCATGGCAACACACAAGTCAAAGTCAGCAGCACCCCAATACCTAAAGATCTGCCTCCTCTTTTGAGAGCTAGAGCAGTAGCCCTCAGTGGAAAGTCTGTTGGGGTTAACATTGGGAGAAAATGCTGGGGTTACAGGACTGGATTGGAGAACAGCAGAGGGTTTAAGGGAGGGTGAGGTAAGGAAGGGTGGGAGGTAGAGGTGGGCACAGTAGTGTAGAACTTTTACCCCTGAGAAAAAAAAAGAAATAGAAAAAGCACTCTAGGCAGAAACTGTCTGTTGAAAAGCCCACGCTTCCTCTTTCTCTCTCTCTCAGCATATTATGTACTAATCTTTCAACCTTAATGGCAAGGGTGCCGAGGGAAGGAGGCTGGCTGTAACTGCTGTGCGAGGTAACTGGAAGAAAAAATTCCACTACCTAAAAAATCTTTCTCAAAGACCATGTGTCCTTTATAGCCAGATTGAGCCCAAAGCAACCATTTCTTTAATTGTGAGATTAAAAATCTGGCATAAGAGAGAAAATTAGCATATGAATGCTGATCATTTTCTTGGAAATAAGAATAAAAACATGTTGCTTTTAGGAATTCAGCAAATTTTACACAAAGGGGACTTTGCCACACATTTGTAAACTCAAGTAGCCAGAATCAACATATGGTATTTTGAGTTTATGTGTCTGTAGCCTTCTACCTCTTCTATCTAAAACCTAACAAGGAAACAGTAGCTGTAAGGGGATAGGTTCAGAGGATGGAGTCTTATGTAGTGCACACAAGAGTTTCCAATAGGATGCATCATCTTACCTGCTGTCGTTGATGTATCCATTTTGAGAAGACTGTAAAAAATAGGACACCTGCACATTATGAAATGCTTCATTCAACCAGGAGCACTTTAAACAAACATTTTTGGCAAGTCAACCTATCAGAAGTTTACAAGTTTGACATTGTGCATTTTAGGATTAGATAACACATATCACTTAAAAGCTGGGGGATGGGGCAGAGAATCGCAAGATTAAAATATGGCCGGAAGACTATTACTAACGAGGAAAAGAGAATAGCTAATTGTGGTCGAAAAATGTTTTACGTTTTGAAACATTTTCTGAAATGGTTGTTCTTGCCATATTGTCTTGTTTTACCTCTTTATGCCTTTAAAACATAAAACTAACTACAAATCATTCTTGAAACAAACTTTTAAAAACAGACTTGCTAAATTTGATAAGGAATCAAAAGTAAAGATTACTTTAATTAACAAGCACAAAACAATGGGAACCAAGTACAATTACTACCACTACACCAGTCATTAAACAATTAGTTTTATTATTTTCTAATCAAGACAAACAGACCTCTCACTACACAAGAGAAAACAGCCAATTATAGGCAATTGATTTATATTTCATGTTAATTTGTTCTTGCCAGTGTTTGTTACTCTACCCAGGTTCAAAACTTACTTCTCGGGCAAAGATCCTGTCTCGTACTCGCTGATACTCCTCTTCTCGCTCTTCAATTGACTTGCTACGCCGCCCGTCCTGCAGTGGCACACGGATCTAACATTTGGGAAAACAATTATATGGAAAAAAAGGTTAAAATCTAAAACAGTGGTAGTAAAAAGTCAACGGAGCGCTTTTGAATGCTGTCCAATTATGTATAAATTTGTCTTAACCATAGTCAGGGGTGGAAGTTACCAGGGTAAGAACTTTATTGGGAGACAGGGGGGGGTGAAAGAGGATCGAGTAAGGGATGAAGCCCCTATGTTTGAGCACTTTGAAACTGTTTCATGGACTGATGAAACTAGGGTTCATTTGTTTTGGAAAGAACATACTGTACTGTAGGTATAGAGTAAAAAGGGAGGAAGGTGAAGTAGGTGAAAGGAAAAATCGTGATTTAGAGCTGATTTGCTGGTGTCTGGGTCTGTTAAGTTAAACATTGTCAAGGGTAAAAATAATTTTATGAAGGTATCTTACTCCTTTCCATTGCCACAGCATGCATGGCTTGCAAATACAATGATTACTCTTTCATATCAAACTCGGCAGTTATCCCATGAACAAAAATGGCTAGTTGGTCAGTATTTGTCTGTTCTTTCATCATGGGCCACACAGAAAGACAAGGAAATTTCTTGGTGTCCTTACAATTCATGTTTCTGGCAGTAATGATGATGGAGATTGGCCTTTTTCCACCACACCCAGCACATCTCCAAAACGTTGGCACACTGGCTCTCCATTTTCTTTAAAAAGAAGTATCTTTTCTCCATTTCCCTTGGGGAATGAGACATTCCCCATTTTCTTTTCTTGACAGTCGCCACAATACTCCTCAGCAATAATAAGTTGACCATGACCTGACAGGCATAAAGTCAGAAGAGACTAACCTGAAGGACAAGTCAGTCTATAATTTAATGCAATTTTTAATTTATTGCAAGAATTTATTTCTGTTTTTTGGACTTCTGACTTGTTTTTTTGGGGTATTTATGAATCGTGGCTGAATTGCTTCATGGGTCCCAGAAGGCTGGAGGTTCCCCACCCCCGTCTCACAGGATAATGTCAAGGTAGCTATCCACCAGCCGAAGTTGGGTGATGCAATAGGACTATGACTGTGAACATCAAAGTAAATCTACTAAAGAATCACTTCAAACAACGAATCCACCTTTTGAAGTGGCCCAATTTCAGCCCAGACCTTAATCCAGTAGAGATGCTGCTGAATGACCTCCAGAAAGTAATTCACACTCGACATGGGAAGAATAAGGGTGAGCTGAAGTAGTTCTGTGAGGAAGAATTGTCTAAAACTTGGTAGAGTTCCAATCTGCGACTACAGAAAATGCGTGTTTAAGGTTTTTGCTGCCAATAATGGTTTTGACCAGTTACTAAATCCTAGGATTCACTTTTTCCCCACCAGCAGTGTGAATGTTTTAGGGTTGTATTCAATAAAGACAAGAAATATAGTTTGTATGTCATTTGCTCAAGCTCCTTGGGTTTGACTTAACTTCTCATATTTTAGGTGATATTACCGGGTACACACACCTTTTCTTTCCACTTTATGCTAAACTAATACACGCTATTCTTTGTGTAAACCTTTGTCACAATTTATCACACCTGCTGTAAAGATAAGCAGCAATAAGTCCCAGCGGCCTACCATCCAAACAACAGCAGCAGACAATAGAGAGTGGAATATTTTAAGAAGCAGAATCAATATGGAAGATTGGAACACTTATGATGCTCAAACCATTTATGTGGTTAAAAATGTAGGGTTTTGATTCTTAATTGAAAATACTCTTACTACTACTACTACTACTACTACTCATGTCCTTAATCCAAGCAAAGTATTAGGTTCCTCTTCCATTAAATTTATTTTTGCATTGCAAAATTCTGTGGTCAGGGCTAAAATGTTTTGTAGCTCGCAAACAGCAGTCAGCAGCTGTGAGGAAGATGTTAAATCCTTTGCAAACTGTAAACTGCATCTCATTTTAAGAGAAATAATCAAGTGACTGCATATGAATGGCTTATTATACATGAGGAAACCCTGGGGTCAGGGTTACTGACGTTTGAAAATAAAAAAGTGTGATCAAGCCATCTCCGATTCTAAACATAAATTTCTCATCAGCAATTCAGCACAACCAAAAACAGTATGAATACTGTAAGCACAAGATGTCCACTCAACATAATATTTTTATATCCAACAAAGATTGGACTAAAACACCACGTTAACCTAACCTAAACCTGGGGTTAGGGCTGTCATGATTAAAGATTTTCACCCCTTGATTAGTGGCTAAATGAATTAGCTGCAACAGTATTATCAAAATATCTATGAAAAGTTTAAACAATATCATAATAATAATAACGACAACAACAAAAGTAATAACAATAATAACATCAGTGAATTTGATCTTTGACTTCGCTTTTTGTGTTTTAACAAATTTTTAATGAATGACTTGTGACTTGTATTTCATGGTAGTAGCAGTGAATAAATATTAATTTCATCTCCAACAATGAAACGGACGTACACAAAATGGATAGAAAAAATGATACAGTTAAAAAACAATACATGGTATACAGTGCAGCCTACCTGATTATCATCCTTGTCCATGCTGGCATCATCCCTCTTCAGGATGAATTTCTTCTGAAAGTCCATATTACGCTCATCCTTGATGTGTTCAGAGAACCTTTGCTCAGGGCTGTAGAAAAAAGAATTGAGAACAAGCATGTTTTTTAATATACAACAAAACTAGACAAGATTTACCCTTTGACTACATTAGATAAAAAACTAAGGTTAAAAAGTGTTACAGCTAAAATGGAGTTTAAAAGCAGTAGACGTGGCTTCTGTTAACCCAGTAAATGCCTTAACAACACAAGTACTTTCTGTCTTCTCTCAAACAAATTGACTTTTCAACTTTAAACTGTAGGTTACCTCTACACACCCACTGTGTAAATGCCATTGACTGAGGTTAGCCTCTGCTGTTAAGTACACTGATGAATTTGAATATTTTACGCATTTGGAAACATTGCATTTATTATGACTACTTTCTCACCTCAACTTATTCCAAACAAGGAAACATTGTTTGCATGCATGCACACACCATTTACTGTCATACAGGCTGGTTGCTCTGTGAACAACAGCTTTGCTTTTTCACAATAATTTATTTACTGGTAAATCTTTTACATTGATTTATGAACACATTGTATGGCTGTTGGATTCTTCTGTTCTTCTGTTGCATGCTGTGTTTCTAGTGACATTAAATCCATGAGGGTTTGTTATTGTGTGTTCCCTTGAGGTTGTTTATATTATTCACATAGCTGCCTTAATTGAATTTTCACAGCAATACACATTAATACCACTAAAATCCTAACATCTGGACTGGAGAAAACTATATATACACCATACTGTGTTTCTGTAATGTTTGAGTAATTTCAGTACATTCTATTCATGGAGGTTGTATATGAGGATTAGAAAACATTAATCCACAGCAGTTTATCAAAGGTTTATGGCTGTAGCTGCTGAAGTGTGGACTACATTTAGGAGCTTCGCTCACATGCGTGTGTTGCCCGTCTTGTTGATGATCACAGCTTTGCCCGTCTGATCCACATTGTGGTCCATGCCGAAGTAGGCAGCCACACGGTGCAGCAGCATACGGTGATAAGACGTCATCTGTGGAAACTTCTTATACTGGTTACTGCAGGGGACACGACAGACAAAGATGTTAGTATCATATGCTAAACACTGCACTGTTATGAACATCATGTGTCCATTTCTTTGAACCTTTTAAGTAATATAAGAGAGGATTGTGCATCTTGTCTTTATACAAGGACCGGCATTTTAAGGGATTCTGTGAACAATTCATGGCTGTTTGAATAAAGATCTATTTACATACAAAACTGTTTTCTAGATATTTTCAATCACATTCAAAAGGGGTAAGTATGCTTTTTCATCCCCTGAAATATCTCCTGTTGTCTTGTTCCCCCACAAGAATAATCCAAAAGATTAGTTTTTCAAAATGTTGAGGTGTATGACAAGCAGGATGTCAAACTTAAGGAACTACTTATACATTTATTGTGCTGATGATGATATACTGCTTTCAGACACGTTTCTAATTATAACATCTGAGTCTAGTAATACTATTCTGGTTACAAGGTAACACAGAGGCCGACTGTGAAATACTAACCTAAACTTGCCCCATAATATCAACTACATGTTGCCATACTTATCTCATTACCAAAGCATTCTATAAATATGAAGGGATGGATTTAGAGCAGCTAAATTTAAATACAAGCGACTGGTTATGAAGAATGTGGCTTACTTGTCGTCATTAATGAACTCCAGGATATCTTGTTCTAGTTTGAGCAGCATCATTCGATCCCTGTTGGGCCAGAGGGGGAAAGAGAGAGAGAGAGAGAGGGGGCGGATCAGTGACTTGAGTGTTGTGAGCATACCAACCAAAGATCAAAGGGTAGAATATACAGCAATAAATGCTTCTAATAATGGTTTTATCACTTCTAATATGATGGAGGAAAGTTTCTATCCTTTCCACTCTGACTGTCTTTTTATCTGACCTTCTTACAATAACGTGTTTTCATGTGAATGTGAGACACTTCACAATATATTTATCTTTAAAATCCTATATATAATATTATTAGACCACAGAAAGTTCAAGGGTCCTCGCCTATTGACTGTTAATGGAATATACAATTATATACAACAGTTGGACAAACGTAACTTTGAAAATGATGCAGTTAATGTTTCCTCCTAAACACTGCACTATCTGGTGCTTCTTTTGATTAATTAGGTGTTTCCATAATAGGCAGTTATTGTGCTCGTCAGATGCGCGGCAATCAATAAAACTAAAAGGTTACCAGACTGCAGACCAATGAAAAAGATGTAAGAGCATTTTGTAGAAATTTCATTTATCTGTTTACCTAATAGGCAACTTAATCAAGGGACAAACAGAAGACACTGGATACAAATTTACTATTTAATTGCCTAACTTGGTGATAAAATGTTTAATGCATCTCAGCAGCAGTTAGAGCAAAAGTGATTTTGTGAGTGACATTAAATTACTAGTGTTTGTCACTTTCCTAATGTGCTATTGTTTTTACAGCTATAGATGTGGCATATCATACCTGGGGTTGTTTTTCAGTGTGTTGACCAGAAACTCGTGAACATCAATGCCCGTGGAATCGGTGTATTCCTGACTGGAGTCTAACAAGAGAGAAGAACAAAGTTAATAAGCAGGCAGGCAGGAAGAAAGGGTCAAGACACTGAGTGGGAAAAGAGAGCAGGTGACTCTTCAGTAAAGTGCAAGTGAGAAAGAAAGTGTAAAGTGAGATTGCTACTAAGCATAGCTTTGCCCCTCAACACTGCAGCAAAAACATTCCAGGTTGCTCGGGAAGGATAAACATAAGAAGTGGATGAGATGTTCTGTGTCTCTCTCACACACACACACACACACACACACACACACACACACACACACACACACACACACACACACACACACACACACACACACACACACACACACACACACACACACACACACACACAAAAGACAGTTGGGCTAGACATTGTATCTCTGTTGCTCTTAGAGTCTAATGATGCCTCTGCAGAGAGAGGGATTGAGGCAGGTAATTAAAAAAAAAAGAAGAGGGGGGATCCAATTATCTTCCAGAGAAATTAGCTTGACATATTGGTTTGGTTCCTTTGGGTATTAACAATGGACATTATACATAACAGTCGTGCCACGACAAAACCTTTTTTAATTTCCTTGTGCAGGATGTTTTAACTGAGACTGTTAGTCACCATTTATTGTATTTGTAGGGAGGTTTACAAAAAAACAAAGAAATACAAAATTTAAATTTTGTCTTGTGTAAGCTTGCGCCATAAGTGTGGTTAGCAGCACAACAGCAGGCTACAAAAAGAATTTAACTTGCCACGTGAGAGCATCTTTCGTGGAGTCTTGTCCTTCTTCTCCTTGTCATCATTTTCATATTCATCCTTCGATGACTTCTCCTCCTCCTTGTCTGATGGACAGCTGATGTGAAGCTGGATGATATCCTGGAAAACCACATTCCACTGCTATGACAAAGTACGGTATAATTTTGAATCTTAATTTTGTTATTTTTAGTCTATTGAGTATTGTTAATCCTACACAAACTGCAGTTGCATACTACCTAGTTTAACTGCGGTGAATGAACTAAGGTTAGAAGTTAGGGGATGAAGTCAGAAACAGGAACAGTACCGATTCTGGAGGTCCATCATTGGAGAATGGACCAGAGGACTCCTCACACACTGCCAGACTCCGTACCAGCTTCAGTTTGGCATTAGACTGAAACACAATCACAAGTTTATTATTTTAAAAGCGACTTGTTTTTGGTTTTTTGGCATCTTCACTGAGCATTTAGATATGACACTAAATGCTCACATTGCAAGTTGCAAGTAAAAATATATAAATCTGACTGCACTATGATTTTTAAATACTGATGTTTATTCAATATTGGCCAGAAAAAAGTTTTTGAGGAACATTAGAATATCACAATGGCCTTTGATTTTGAATATGAAATGCCATCACTTGATCCAATTAGACATTTCTGTGAAATTTTATCTTAATTTGCTTGTGAATTGTGTATTTTGTGTGATCACCACCAAATGTTAACTATTTAACCCTCAAGTCCAAGTGAACATTTTCTAAAAATGCCCTCAAGCCATTACAGATAAATTACATTTCTGAAAATAGATTACATGTATATGGACAGATGGATTGATGGACAGGGGGGGGTCCAAAAGTCTGAAACCACTTTACAGTCTTTAAGACTATACGTACATACAGATGGGCAAGGCTAAAGACATAATGACAATTACGTATAATAGGCCCTTTCACTTATTCTCCCGATGCACAAACTATGTTTCACATTTGTATGTATTATTATGTTTTCCAATTATTTCCAATTATTTTATAACGGTTTAGTTGGCTTCAAATCTCTACTGCATTATTAAATGCAAAGTTGCTTTAAATGTATTCAAAGCCGATGGCAAGACTTTTTTGCATATTTAAATTATTGTGTATTCAAACTGTTGACTGATTAGGAATGTACTCAGACCAGTTCACAGAGTATCTGGATGAAGAACAAGAAAAGTGGAGCTCAGAGAATATAGTGTACAGTTTGTATTTGCTGATGTTCATACAGTCACTTGAGGAATTCTTACATCGGCACTGTTGTCAAAAGACATTGGCCCTTCTCTTTAACAGCCTCAGTGAGGTCACCATGACATGCCTACATTAAACCATCTCATGGGAGTTAAGATTTTAAGCCAATGAGCAGAGGGGAGTCCACTTTAGTTGAGAGGATTAAAACGTTAATAATGAGGTCAAAAATAACCATGCAAACCACCAGGGGGGTTATTTCAGGAAGCAGGATTATTGGAAGTTAGTAGGGTTACTTGCACAAAGATGATTACCTTCGAAACAGAAACCCAAACAAACATGCAACTTATTTACCTTGGGCCTTTTCCTGCCATGGCTATGGTTAGGACCTCGTTTCTGCAAAAGATAGTTGTTATTTCAGTAATCTTAATAATAAGGTGCATATTAAATACACATAAGAATTCTCTACCTATGTATTTAGAGCCTGGTTGATATAAGCCCATCACAGATATACTAATATTGGTTCATACGGGTCTCAAATTTCGAGGTACAATATTAGCGAAGGACCGGATGTGCTGTAGGCTCGTGGTCATAGCTTCCGCAGACAAACAGGAGTATGAAGACCCTCCCTCATCATTTGAGTCTGTGTGGGAACACTTCAGCGTCTTAGTCTTTATAATGATGACGGACAAGACAAGTTGATCGTACAAAAGCCGACATTGCACAACTGCTGCGGATTTGTAGCTGGTAGCAGATTGAACATGCTGACTCGTTTGAAACGACATTACCAGAATTACAGTTAATTTTCAACTTGCTGCACCTTAATGGATATATATTTTATTATTTTTATTTATTTATTTATGAGAGTGTATATTTTGTTATTTTCCTTTTGTAAAAATGACTTAGGTAAGAAAGAAGCAGCCATAGTTAACCAGGGTTAAATACAAATAAACAATCAGTTTTATGTTTTCTGTTCCTTGCTTCTACTGTACCGTACCAAAAACGTACCGAACCGTGACCTCAAAACCGCGGTATGTACTGAACCGTGGTTTTTGTGTACCGTTACACCCCTAGATTTCAGGTTTTGAAAGTATCAATAACACAGAAAATAATCATCTGGCAAAAAAAGAAATAAGTCAAACGAGTTTCTAGCTAAGACGTTATGTAGGCAAGGGAAGAAAGTATGTCCATAGCCACCTGTGCATCCTGTAAGGAGCTGTCCTCAGGCTCCAGGCCCTCCCCTGTCCCCTCCTTAGTGCCCTGTGGTTGAGGGGAGGTCTTGCCTCGACTGCAGGGCTCGATGAGAAGCCCACTCTCTCCCTCCTGCTGGATGTCTGTTGTCAGGCTCACCGACATCTTCTTAGGGGAGGGGGGAGGGTGGGAGTAGGGGAGGGGGTTGGGTGGAGGACCCAGGAGTGGCTGAGAGAAAAGAGGCAAGAAAAAAGGGTTACACACCAAACATCTGTGGCATTCTGAAAATCAGAAAGCAAAGACAGTGTGCATGCAGTATATGTGTGTGAGAGTGTACTACTATACTATCTACCTGTAGGTGGTACCAGATCTGTGCTGGACTCTGTACAGTGAGTCTGGATGGGAACCACACACAGGAAGAAGAGGGGAACCCACTAAGGTAGGGCACTGTGCAGGGCTGCAGCAGGGGGCAAAGCAACGTCCATAGCAAGCCTTAGCCCTCGGGGTGGAGCTGTGAGAAACATACAGAAGAAAAAAGGGCTCATGTTAAACCATTTTATATAAAAATGACAAATTTACTTGAATACATTATTGCTCATTACAGTATGTTAAAATAATAAGTTGCCTGATTTTGGGGAAATTTGCTCCAAAAGACAAATATTTACGTGTACAGGATATTACAGGAAAAACAACATTCACATGTGAGAAAAAAGCATAAATATTCACAGCAATAGGGTGAACTGAGAAGACAGCCGTCAGATAAGGGGGAGGGGCACAAAAACAGGCCAGCCACCACGTCGGCGGTCCTCTGAGGGCTCTCTCTTTTCTCTCCCTCCGGCTCAGTGCAGCAGCATGGTCTGTCCTCCTGTCAGGAGCCCTGGACACCAAAAGCAGAAGAGGAAGACACGGATGACGTCATGTTTCACACACTGAGTGACTCATCACTGCTGCTGCCACTGCTGCTCATTCTGGCAGGGAGGGGGACAAAGAGCTGAAAACTCAGAGCCCACTGGAACACAGGGTTTGCAAATCAGCACATTGGATAAGGTTTAACCTCCCCAATTGCTAAACTGCTTGTTATTTGACCACCTCAATTTTTAAAATGCATGTTTCTACAGTGAGAGCATCACTCTTCGTGGATGGGGAAAGTTAAAACGGTGTTTTCTCACTATAACTCATACGAGCAGCAAAATGACTAGGAGTCCATCTAACAAAACTGTAGACAGTGCAGAGCCAAGGAGAGCTGCACTATTAGAACCTAACTGCAAGTAATAGCGATGCACCAATTTGAAAACAGATATCAGATCCAATACAATTTTATCTTCTGAATAAAGAATCACTAACAATCTAATAAGGTCCACTGGGTATGTCACCATACAAGATGCCATGAAGGACGAGAGTAGAGTGGTAGTCATCACTCCCTTTACCTAATGAGTCAGATTTGGTTCAACATACTACATATATCACCTGCAAGCTCGTCTTGATTTAACTGCCATCAAATCACAACAGCATGTATTTTGGCTATATCCTCATCAACAAGCTTCAAATTACAGCAACAACTACAATCATCATATACTTATCATTACTATGTATTCTTTCTTTTCCTAAATCCTTCTAAATGACATCATTAAACCTATTTTCCCCTATGCCAACAAAGCAGCAACTCTTAGGTCTTAGGCCCTATAGCCATTCCCGTACAGAGACAGACAACACAGATGAACAACAATCCATGGGTCTGATAATCCTATATTATCTAGTATAAACAGTAGGATGAAAAGTACGCGTCTAATCCCATATACATGTATAAGTGCATGTCACAGCTCGATGAAAAGTAAATGTGCATAAATCTAGGCATCAGAAGCATGATTATCAGTTTGAATGCATGCAGCATGGATGAGAGCCATTCATGCATGTCCCCGCCTGTGCGGCAGTGCTCTGCTGTGGCGTGCCGTGCTGCGGGATAGATAAGAGATGAGTGAACAAATGAGGCAGGGATTCCCACTGTGGGGAAGACCCAGGCAATGCAGCAGCAACGCGTCATCAGCAGCTTTACACCACATCACTGACCAGGACACCCACATGCCCCAACCCCCACTCTAATACAGGCCTACCACACAGCAGCAGAGCGCAGAGCCACACTATCGACTGTGGGCAGACACAAAAATGTCTGATTCAATCACTTCAAAAATAATCTCTTTTTTTCTTGCTCACACATATTCAATGTGTTTTCTTAGACAAAAAGAATGAATGGGTTTGGATTGGAGAGCAAAGATAGTCATTAATTTCAAGTGCCATTCTCATTGAGCAGACTAATAGCAGTACCCTAAACCCTAAAAAGCAGTCTCTACCTGTTTCGGCTTCAATTTCTTTCCCCATGTCGAGTCGGTTAGTGTGTATTCAGGTTGAAGTCCCCCACTGAGGAATAAAAACACTCCCCCCTCCACACACAGGCCCACAGCGTTGCCAAGGAGATGGTAACGTCATTTGCAACTGCTGCCATTTGTGTTGAGCAAGTAGCAGCGCGAAGGGCAGAGAGAAGAGAGATATTGCACTGTGCACAGACTGCAAGGGATGGAAAACAGCAGCAGAGAGAGGAGGGCAAGATAAAAACAGAAACTACGTGCCATTTCTTCTACTTTCAAGCAACCATAGCCTGTGGTGCAGAGAACAATGTGGATTCCCATTCATCCAGGTCATGGGATATCAAGTGGGACAAAGTCCAATTAGAGCAGCTGAACTGATAAATCCTCTCAAATGAGGAATGAAGCCGCTTCAAACCCTTTACAATGAATCCCGTTGACTCCCTATCATTAGGCAAAGAATACAAATATACATCCCCTTTAAAACATTAAAATAAAAGATAATATAATTATTCTTTGTGCTTGCAAAAAAATCTGTTCTGGCATTAAGACTGATCTAAAATACAAACAAACAGCCAAAGTCTCTTAGGGCCCATCCATTTTTTGATTGACAATGTGTCAAAATACAGGCATTGTAGACTCAACAACTACAACACCACCAGTAGCAGCAGCAGCAGCACTGCGTGTCTGTGTGTCCCAGTTCAGTCACTGTGTTGGTGGGCCTGATGTTGACCTCTCTCTGCCAACTGTCTACATCAACACACGTGGCTGCAGACATGCAGGGAATATGATTCACTGAGGACTCAAGCCAGTTACATCATAGCAAAAGAGGTCATAAAACCAGATTGGCAAATTGGTTTAACACAGCAGAAGAGAGATGCTTTGATCAGACGTTTAAGACCAAATAACCAATTTAATGTTTTAGGCTGGAGATAAACCACATGTCTGTGGACAGTGCAGCTGTGATAAGGACTCGCACAGCAGAAGCTATCAATTTGACTCAGGATACATGAGGCAGCCATTACACGCACATGAATGTGTACTTAAAATCAAGTATATCTGCAGTCGTAAGAATAATCCCAAATATATATATATATATAGTTGGTTTTTTGACTAATGTCAGGGGGAAAACGGTTTCACAACAGAAATTTCACAAGAAAACACGACCACACAGGTAAGAAAATAGATGGGCCACAATATCACGATCATCCCCATCAGCTGTCATAATGCTATGCAGGGCACCCTGACCCATTTCACACACATTACTGGCCTTGCAGACTACATAGACCCTCCTGATGACAGGCAACCAGCTGAGACACTCAGGTCATACACTGCGCTGCCCTCTGTGTGAGTGTGTGTATGTGTGAATGGGCCAGAGAGTGAAAGAGTTATCCGTCTGGTCAAAACATGCGTGTGTGTTTGTGTTAAGACACGGAGAATATATACGACCACTTCAGATAGTAGGTTAGCTGAACTAAATATTTCATTCAGGTATGACATCACTGTCAAAATTAGCTGCTCCAGGTCAAGCTGTGTCAAGGTCCCAGCAATAGTTAGCAGCGGGGCAAGCCAGAGAAATGGCAAGAATTCTCCTGCATGGTAAGTGGTGAAAGCAGAGAGCTTGTGTATATCAAGCACTGTTTCCCATAAATTACCAAGACTGTGGCAGCCCGCAATAGGTTGATTTGTCCTGCCACAAAATGATCCAAAATGTTCTCATAATAACAATACATCTGTTTTGTGCTATTGCTTCATACTAACTAATCAACTCATCAAGTAACTAATGTCTCATTAACTGACAAAAGTGTGATGTGATGAAATCAAATTTTTATTCACTTGAAATTTTATTTAGATCTGCACCAAATGGCACACACTCATAAATATCATGCCAGATTTTTTTCATGCCTGATTTGTCAATCCTGGATCCGCCACCTGATCCAGGATTGACAAACCAACCAACAAGGGTTACAAAAAAAAGAACCTCCCTGGTAAAGCAAAAAATTCCCACAATATAATTTCCTCATCTTTCATTGTGAGGCTCTGCAGTTTTTCTCTATCATACAGTAATTAAAAAGGGAAGACCTTCGATTTTTTTACTTTCATTGTGACAAGAGCCAATAGATAACGATATAAATATCATTGAGATTAAAATAGAATTGCAGTAAGGTACACACACAAAAGAGTTCAACCCAGCTAAACAGTGCGTTGTCGTGAGGACATGCAGTGCCTACAGTAAAAAAAAGGTTACAGCAGAGATACAATGCAGATGGACGGAGGAGTTCTCATTGCATTCACACGCTTGTTTCTTCCTACCTGGTTATTTCTATTGACAGCAAACAGAATGAGCACTTTTTATTTTGTGTGGATAATGATTGAAAGCGGCTACTATTACTTTATTTCATTCACCGCATTTCAAATTCCATAATGGAGAAGCATGCGTAGCAGATCTGTCTCTCCATTTTCTCTGCAGAGCCTGAATGAAAGATGAAGGTGAATGGAAGCACACAACTGTGCAAACCGGAGTGAGCGAACGTACAAACCCACAGACAGCAATGGGAGAGACATACACAGGCAGCTCGACCCAATTCAGCTCCTCTGTATTCAGCCACGCACCTTGCCCATTTGACGTCAGAGAGAACCCATTTCACAAAAGGCAGCAAGGTTATGTCTTTGCAGAGTGGAGGCTGACGTGTGTAGTAATGGTAGAGTTTGTGCAAGCTCAGTGGCTACACATATTATAGATCAGCAGCGCTTGCAGTATGTAGGTACCAGTGTTTGTCTGTGTCAGAGAGGATTCCCCTTTGTGTCGATTACACAATCTTAAAAAAAAGGAGGGCGAGGGGGCTGCCATAGCACTGGGGACTGTAGGGGAACAGTGCAGGCACATTCGCACACTAAACAGACCCAGCCGTTTGCATATGTATACATGCATCAATGTCCAGCACACACAAATACACTCTGGAATACTGTGCATATTTGATTCTATGAGCCATGTAAAAATGATTAAGATGAGTCCATGGCTCAGAGCACAGGCAGGAAACCTGATGACGAAAGGAAAACCAAACACAGACGAAGAGGACATGAATGGTCAAATGAAGCGGAAGACAGGGTTTCTCTTTTTCCATCTATGTCTCTCTATGTCCTTATCCTTGCCACCCCCACTCTTTCACTTTCTCAGTGAGGATACCCCTTCCTGCCTTCCGCCCCCTCCACATCAATATCTCTCTCTCCATCCACTCACTTCGAAGTGTTAGCTCTCTGTCTCTCTCTCCCCCTCTCTCTTTTTTTCTTCCTCTTTTAATGTGTCTTCTTAAATTGTCAGGCCTGCTGCTGACGCCATCCTCCTCCACTCAGCCTACCCACTCAGTCCTGTGGGACGAGCTATGACTCATTCTCTCCCTCCTCCCCTTCCTCCCTAGTTACCTAGCTCTACCTTTCTGTAGCTCTCTCCAAGTCTCCCCGTCTTTCTCTATTGCTCTCACTAGTTACAACCTATGTATAGTTCTCTGCTGCGTGGTGTGGAAACATACAGAAGCTGCATGAACAGAACAAATCTGAATAAAAACAGCAAGAACATGAGGAGAAGTGGGTGATTGAGAGAAAGTGTGTTGGCCAAGTGAATGACAGTTTCCTGTCTGCACAATGAACGAATGCCAGTGGAGAGCGGGGATCCTGCACTTGAGGGTATTATTGATGAATGCGAGAGTGCTGGAATGTGGGTGAGGGAGCGAAATATGGAATTCCACATGGGCCAAAATGAAAAAACAAGTAAATAAGAATTATGAAATACTCACAATAATCTAGGGCTGGGCAATTAACTGAAAATATATCAAAACGGACGTTTATAACCTCTAACCAACTTAATCTTGCCGCGGTTAACACTTTCCCTAATGAGTGCATTCCAGATCTGTCGTGTTTCCGCTAAGTTCATTTTGCAGCGGTGGCCCAGGTACCTTGTATCGTGTTGTATTACCATACCGCAAATCCTTTTGGTCCCATCAATGGCCAATGTAATGATCGTCTCATCAGTTATTTTACTATACATATATTAAAATATTTTTATTCATTTCAAGTTTTATCTGCCCTATATAACCGACACTTGCCAGACCAGCGTGCACACACACATGCACAGACACCATTCCAACTGGCTGGTTATGTGTTAGTGCCCCACCGATACTGTAATGGAGCTGAGATCATAGACAAACACAACATGTCAGTTTCTTAGCCTGCTGGCTTTTCATTTCTAGAGGTTGTAAATAAGAGCTACAAGCCATTAACAGCTGTTTCTATGTGCCTCCCCCCGCTCCGACAGAGAGTGACAAGTTCTGCTCATTTGCTTGTATTAGACTGCAATAGATTGTTAGCTGTGTATATGTGTATATATATGATATATATGTAGATAAATAACTTAATGTTGGATAGTGGCGCTGTCTTTCCTTCTCAAGGACTGAGGAAATGTGTGAACGATTCATCCTCCTTAACTTGAACTCCTGAAATTAAATAAAGAAACGGTGTCAAAATGAAACTAGGTGGCAGCTTATGCACTCATCAACCTTATGTAATTTATCAGCTCCTTTTGCTGTGAGATGGGGAGCAGTAGAGGAGAGAGCAAGAGAAGGTAGGAGAGGGAAAAAAAGAGAACTGAGAAAGATGGAGGAGTGGCTAGAGAGACAGGAACAAACTTCTCAATGATGAAACAATCTGTGCTGTTAAGCGATTGGACCAGACCTCCACCAATGGGAGGACCAGCTCCATGGCAACAGGCTCTGTCACCAAGAGAAAAGCAGCCATATCCCTCAACACCCCCATATTTTTCTCTTCTTTTCTCTCTCACGACCCCCCTCCTTTCCCCAATTACAAGGCCGAGTGTATTTATCACTTGGTACTCACATTTAACACAAATTTAACAGCACGCATAAACGCACAAAACACACAGCAGTATCATGTGTCAATCCCGCAGACACAACAAACGTACACACATGTGACCAAACAGATGTACACACAGGCAAAAAGACTTAATGGGGCTTACAAAGTGATTAAAATGTGAGACATTCTCACACAGTTATTTAAATGTGCAGATTGGTGATGACTCCCCTCACACACTGACTGCAGACAGTTCTGGTCCTCTCCATCCTGATGAGAGCAGTGACTAACTATCAGGTCTGGTGGAGCTGATCCTTGAACTAAACAGATTGAGCTCACAGACACAAGAACAGACCTCCAGAATAAGAAAGTGGGCCCCGGCCGATAGAGAGAGGCTGTTTGTCCCTCACAGTCACAGACATATGCACAAGGTGAAGTCAGTATGCACCAGACGGTATCATTTCTGACTCTACTAGCTTTGCAGGCTAAAGCTAGCTGATATGGAGTGGTAAATCACAGGACACCAGTCTTTACGTTTGAGTTTGACACTAAAACTTTACTGGAAGCATAATAATAATAGACTGGTCCTTCACTACTGCCACATTAAATCAACTGTAGATGCTATGCTGGCAGTGCATAATGAGAGGTGAAGCCTCCCAGAAGCAGTAGGACATGTTCAGGTAGGCTAAAACCTGAATTTGTTGGCTGCTGCATGGCAGACGAATACTGCAGGGAAAATGGTCTGCAAAGAGGCTGGTCTATATTGAGTGGGATAAATGCCGGTTACATTTTTTAAAAACAGGTGACAATGAAATAATTACAATGAGATAATGATTAAATTACATTGATTTTATCCATATTGCCATCTAGTATTTAACTGTGTGTTGATGTTTGCCATGAAAAATCGATTTAATTTCAATGCAGGAAATTATATTCTAACATCTTATAAGGGTATGAATCTGTACTCATTTTACATACAGATCATTAACATACTGGAATTTTTTGTTTGTACGTATTAGTACTGAGTATTTTCCTAATTGTTTTTATTGGTCAGTAAACACTGGAATTTATGTAGAGAATGGTAGACTTTTTAATGACCTGTAATCTAGAGCTTCCCACAACCTGAACTCTTGGTAAAGTTCTTCTTTTCATTTCAACTACAATTAGCAAACCAAAAACTACAGAATACAAGACATTAAAACGTAGGACAAGGGGAAAAAGGTCAGAATTTGAATGTCCTCCCATTTGGCATTTGACATCTTAATCATTACTCTGCAATTATGTCCCTTGATAATGTTGGCAATCATCAAAAAAAAAAAAACTATTCACAAAGAAGGACACCAAAATCCCATAAAGAATCACTAAAACACTTGTTAATTTCAAAGTCTTCAGTAATGTGGACTGTAGATTAATACAGACTCAATCAGCAGTTGCTCTGGCACAATCAAGTGTGATCGATGACCTACTGGACACTATTTTTGGAAACGAGGACAGCACTCGAGAAACAGACTAATGGCAATATCTTCATCTTTAGAGGGTGAGGTCAGTGGACTCAGGTGCAATGGCACACATCCAAGGACTTCTCTGTAAACTGTAATAAACTTTCCACTATAGTGCTAGAGGAGGAAGCGTAACCTAGGACTGTGCTTGTGCTCACATGCACAAGAGCACGCAATTTGCTCTCATGCGCAGCAAAGTCCAAGTGACAGGTACACAAAGAGCGCAGGTGTTAAACCTTCCTGCTAAAACCTGCATGCCCCTGGCGGGAAAGCGCACAGCTACAGTTGAGACTATGACAAGTTCTACCTGCCTGCAAAGACAGTAAAAACTTCTCTGATGTTTTGATGGCCCATCAACGCAGTGGGAATTCTTCCAGTGCTATCGATGGAGAGAGGGAAGGATTGAAAGAGAGAGGGAGAAAGAACCAGAGCAAGACAAAGGGCACTGCTAACAGTTCTACAATGAAGCAATGGAGCAAGATACTAAGTTAGTGACACCTTAGCCTAAAAATGCAACATTTTATGAGAAAAGGCTTAATCTGATGCAACTTCTGCAAATTTCCTTTGTGTTTAACAATGATTATATTCCAGAAACACTTATAAACTGTTGAGAATTTTCTGAGTGGCCTTCAAATTGATAGATGTATTAGTCAAACTGGACTTCCAGGATCATGTGTCATCCTTCCACCGGTGTCTGTAGGAAAATACCTAAGCCAATGCAGCCCTGTGGCATTATTTTTTAACGCAGCTCTATTTTTGGTCTGAACATTCCCTAAGTGACTGAGAGAAACTTCTATCTACGTGATGAAAAAGATACTTTTAGCTTAAGAATGAGTATATCTTAAATAATGCACTGGCAACAGTTAAATATGTCCAGATTAGGGCTGGGCAATATGAACTGCATGCACACAAAATGCTGGACTTCTTTTTCAATGTTCCTAAATACGTGTCTCCTGAACTTTAGAGAGAATCAAACAAAGACAAAGTAAACTTAAAGTACTGTAGACTACTTACTACTACTAACCCATGTAATGTGAGCGCAGGTCAGCGGAAGAGTGAGGAGGGAGGACATACAGCAGGGTGATACGGACAAGGCGGAAACCCGACATGAATGTGTGCGTTGGGCAAAATATTAACCGAATTAACCGACATGAGCAAAATTAGGTCGGTTAGAGTTTATAAATGTCGGTTTCAAATAATTTTCAGTTAATTGCCCAGCACTAATCCAGACGGTGACCAGTGTCCATTTGCCTCAGCCACACTAAATAACAGCTGGCTGGCTGGGCTGCCAAAACAGTGATGGACGCTTGAGTGCCAGCTGAACCCGGAAGTTAGGCATCCAGCCAGTCAACCAGCAAGGCTGTCTCTGCTGGGCCAGCAGAAAGTGTGGTCTCTTACAATGTGGCTTGTGCACTCCAGAACAGCCAGCAGGAAGGCAACCTGCCAGTCATTCAGACATCCATCCAGCCAACATCCAGCTAACAACACACAGCTCTACCACCCAGCATCCCCCCTTCATCTCTTCTTCGGCGTTTCTCCTCCCTCCTTTGGTCCATAGGGATATAGCCATCTAAATATAGTTCCTTCAAATCCTGTAGGCCAAAGAACCACAGGTCAGGGTCTGAAAACCAAACGCATGCCCGAAACAGGATCTCTCCCTCTATCACACACCAGATGAGATCTGTGGAAGATGTCAATAAAAGCAGAAAAAGCAGCCATCATAAAATTAAGTTAAAACCATTACAGGCATAAAACATGGCCACTGCCCTTTATGTATTACCATTACACCAAGCAGGAGGTGAGTGCAATGTTCCAATACCGACGACAGTGTGCTAAAATAGAAAAATAGGGGGATGATGAAAGGTCTGCTATTGGATGTATGAGCTGTGGACAAAAAATGACATGCACACACAACTAAGTATGGCTAAGACTATATTTGAATACAGCTGTGTACATCTTTATCCTCATCTATCCTTATCTCCTACTGCAAAATTTCCAGAGCCTACATTAAACACACGCATATTTGACAAGAGTCCATAAGTCCTCAAATGGTGTGAAAATTCACCGTCGGCAAATGACAACATGTCACATGCATGGCAAATTAATAAAACGTCGCTAATTTGATTTAAATTAATTTATTAGATGCTTTGCTCTCTACTCACCCATTTCATCTGTGAGACGATGTCTGTACATGTCACTGGTGCAGCCCCAGCACAGATTAGGAGGAGTGTTAATTAGAGAAACTGCACATGGCAGCGAGTCGCTAGATCACGTAGCTGACCTGACAGCAGTGGCAGGTCAGCGCCGTGCTGCACTACTCCATCTGTTTACCTAGAGAAGCCAACCACTCCCAATACCTCCACCTGCCTAAGGATAGCAATTCATCTATCCCCACCTTCTAGTTTTTCATGCCTCTCTGTCCCTTGAGCTCCTCATTCATCATCACGACCTTCTAATTATGTCAAAAGCAACAACTAAACTTGTTCTAGTTAAGTATGTCCTCCATCCTCCTCTCCTCTCTCAACTCTTACAATGTTTCCTATTAAATGCCTAGACAGTGACAGTCATGATAACATAATAAAAATTGCATACAATATTTTGCACCATTGCTTTGAAGAGCTGTGTACAGAGCTTTTCATAAGTATCTTACTGGCCGACTACTCATTGAAGAAGGGAGGCAGAACGTAAATGGCCTTTATTTAAAGGAAGGCTTGTATTAGAGAACAGCCTGTATTTCTAATTCCCTGTGTTTGAAAAGTATAATTAACCACATTTCAAATTCAAATACCTGTTTGCCCTCTACTGCCCAGGGCAGCGCTAAAGTATATGCTCCACAAACAATAGCATAAGTACACGTACACATGCACTATACCAGTGAAGCAGGTAAAGCAAAGGTAACTCACATTGAGGAGAACTACATTTGTAACTGTAATAAAAAGTAGAAGGCCAATAAGCACTTTATCAAACCACCTGTTCAAGATGTATTTGACAGTTTTGTCCATAGTCTCCGAGCATGTTTTACACAACCACGGTGTGCTACTTAAACCAATAGTGAATTGTTAAGATGCTAAAATTAAAGCTGCCTCTACTGTCTGTCAATGAAATAAGATTGAACTAATTTGAAATACTAAACAAACGACAAAATCAATATGTGGTGGTCAATGCTGATATTGTGGCGGTGGCCACAAATAAATCAATGTATGGAAAACAAATGTGAGAAGTGTACAAATATTTTCAATTCATTATGAAACTGCAGCAGGTCAGTGAGTGTCAGCTGAGCAGGCGAACTTTCAGCTGAGGATGTGGCCACATGCGTCTGTTGGATGAGATCAGAAATGCATCCTCAATGCATCTTCATTGTGTTCGCAACTGCACTTATATTAAATAACAGGGCTGAACAGATATATGATATGTGGTTACTTTCATTTGCCTAAAATCTGACAGATTCTTCTCATCTACTGGCTGAGACCAACAAGGACCTCTCACCTCCCTCCCTCTGCAGGATGTGATCCACAACAACAGCAGAGGGAAATGGACAGGAGGGAGGGTTGATACTGACTGATGTCTGCGTTCTAAATTCTCTTCGAGGTTCCCTTAGTTATTTGTCACTGGAGACAAATCTAAAATGTCAGTAAAATAAATGATATTCCAGACATCAAAATACTGACCTAATAGTGACTTTGCTGATATGAACATTAATGTTTCTGCTCTTTATGTCAGTTGATCCAAATCATGGTTCAGAAATAAAATATAATATAATGGAACCGCCTTTTGTACTGTATAATGAATGCATACAAATAGTAAGTGAATGCTCATTCTTAATGTTCAATTTCCTATTTATCGCTTACAATAAGTCACAATAGGTTAACAATCTGGTAGATTAATTAAATATGCAATAATTAAGATCTGTGTAAGAGATGGAATAATGGCATTAGAATGTGCCTGAGACCATTCAATTTGGGATTTTATGGCCAAATATTTCTCCCCAAGGAGGAAAAGGACCCCAAAATAAACCTACGTTCTGCTTTGTGCCCTCTACAGCTATTATCACTGCAGTTATCTTCAGAATGTGCAGAACTAAACTTATATAATTACTTGTACAAAATAAAAGCCAGGGGATACACCAAAACATTCATCAAATCAACATTAACAACAATCTGCTAGTTGGAGGCAAGGCAATGAAAAATCCAACTGAAAAGAAACAGAGTGGGAAGAGACTATGAGAAAAGGTATGGGGGGTTAGGGTGGTACTTTCTGTATGAAGTTATTGAGGTTTCCGAGTATTCCGTCACTATTTCTTCTTCTGTGGTTATTAATCCAAACAAAAAATGTATATGGATTTTTTCCTAAAACAGCTCTGCGCAAGAAAGTGTGAACCTTTTGACTTAAAGGCAATTAGAGCAGAAGTTACTCCAGGGGTTGCTATTGATTTTTTCCCCACCTTTCCTTTCCCTCTCATGCTTGCTTCTCTATTGTACTAGTCCTTTTCCCACGCACTGGTAATTAGTATGCAGGAGTGAGGCTGCAGGATCACCAACTACCTGAGGAGCCTAACTCCAAAGTCACAAACATATGAACAACAAACGTGATTGTCATGTGCACACACACAACCTCTTCATGCAAGGGGATAGACTGCATAATGTCCGTCAGGGCTAAGCAGCTAGCTTTAGCAATCTCTTCTAACCATGTACGTTTGTATTCTAAAAGGTAGAATAGCAGACATCAGGAAGAAAACAGCATTAGCTCTGGCAACCTGATACCAAATGGGCTTCTATCTAATTTGTGGGTTGCTGTGGTTGTCGTTTCTCTCTTTTGTATTTCCAATTGACAAGAGGGTAGAATCATGGGATCATCGTTATTTTATGAGCCGACAACAAGCTAGTTGAATTAGGGTGTGTTCCTCACGACAGTGATGCATCTTGATTTATTGTAATGCTGAAAGATGCACACCCATGTACACAAACAGCCAGTCATTACATAAACAGCCCATATTCAACACAAGACGTATCTGGGCCGAGGGAACAAAAGAGAAAATAAAAAGGAAGTGATGAGGATTGAGAGTGTGATTTTGCAAGGCTCGAACCATCAAATGAGAGGAAGAGGAAAAGCCTGGTCTTCTAAACCTGAAACAGTGCTGAAGCTATGAGGAAAGCTTGCTATTTATAGCAACAGATTTTTTATTCAAGAGGGCTCTGCTGTTGTGCTTTCTCTCAGGCTTGCGCTGCCTCTCTATCACCTCCACTCTATTCTCTATGTTCCTGCACATTGTTTGCAACCAACCGAGGGAAAAATCGTTTCATAAGCAGGTGTTTATGTATAATGTCTTTAGAGATCAAAAGACAATTCTAACATGTGATTTATTCTTTAATTGTCATCACCATATTCCGTCACTGCATCTTCAAGCCGAGAGGATCGTTGAGGATAAACTTCAGGGTCTCTCAACACAGGACTTCCCACATGCCTTATGTAAGCCCATAGGTTGTCCTTTTTTATTTTTTAACTGTACACCTCCCTCCTTCCCTCCTCAGTATGACAGTGTTGCAGAGCAACGCCTACTTCCGAGTGACACTCCACCCACACCAGGCCACCTCCTCCCCTCCCTCTTCTCACACAAGGACACAGTGGAAGGGAATTCCTTATTACCTCAGCATTTGCCTCACGAAACATTAAACCATCACAAATCAGACATATCTCAGCCTGTAATGTGTAAAATCCATCTACGCAACACATATCTAGGTTCTCCTTCCAGCTGATAAAATATGCTGCATTTATACAAGTAGAAACTGTAATGAATGAATGAAATAATATCTCAGCAAGCCCTATGATCGGACTGTTATCACTGTTATTAGGGTATAGTTAAATAAATGACAGCAGGTGTTTAACAAAGAGCTACAACTATAAGTGCTAAGATAAGATGCAGTTACTAAAGCAGCAATGTTTTCACATTAAACCAATCTCCTGAGCTGTGAAAGGCATAACCACAGGCTACATCTCACCTACACACTGACACACAGACACACACACAGCACATGCTTACTGTATTTAGAGCTCAGCTCCGTGGATATCCAGCCAAGTCGGATCAGGTGTCTCACAGATAAAAGCACATTATCGCAGGAGAAGCAGCAGCAGGACCCGAAGCAGCTCTGGACCAAGACAACGCTGACATTAGTTTTATCTTGCTAGGTAGTACAGACGAATAAATTCCATTTCCTCCACCATGTAAACAGCTGAGATTCAGGAGTGTTTCACTCTATCACTTTCTTCAGCTCATTCTACTTTCTCCATCGTCACACTTGCTCCGTTTCCTTCCTGTCTGTCGTAATCAAAGGCTGTCTGTGCTGATGGGTTTCATGTAAAAATGGTGAGGAACACTATTTTGACTGCCCCCTTTCTTTTTCTGAATGAAGCACAAGCGGTAAAGGGAAACAGTAAGCCTCGCTTGCTTGCTGGCTGGCTCCCTCTCTCTCCTGCTATCATGCGCACAGTTCGCACCGCTCCCTTCTCCTCCAACCCTCCCTTCTGTGTGGATTCTCTCCCTCTCTCTCTCGCTCTTACATATCTTGTTTGCACTCTGCTTCTGTGTAACAATATAATTGCAATGACAGCCAACCCAGGGCTTGCAAGAAGCCCAGCTGTTTAAAGGGCTGCTTGGATCAGCCAGTATGTCACTTGACACAACAGCAGGATACTTTTAAGAGAGACCACCGTAAATAGATTTATTCTTCCACGACCATAATTTCAAATTTGGTATCCTTAAAAAAAGAAAGAAAGAAAGATACAAGGCTCCATCTGCAGACGGACCGAATAGTCCAGGTCACCATTCATCTGTCTATTTCATGGGAATGTATGAGGACATTATCTATAGACAGTGTCAGGACACACTGAGCTTAAAGTAGTGACAGCTGTTGGAGAAACAGAGCACTGCTACAATGGTGAAAGTGTAAAAAATCTAAACATGAGGGTTTTGAAGGGAAGCTGGAGGGGGAATATAATAAAACCACCTCATTAGCTAGGAAAAACCCTTATCCCATAAGATGATGTATTTGCATCTTCTGCCTGTAGCCCCCTCACTGCAAACGTCAGCTGAAAGATGCAGTGGAGGCAGTCAAAAGTTCAGAATCAAAGGAAATGTCAGTAGGGAACTCTACATGAGGTGGCTGAAGTCCAGGGATGTCTGCCTCATACATAGCTGACTTTTTGAGATTACAACGTGTGACCAGGCTTTATTAGGCACTTAGCAAAATATGTTGCCGTTACACAGCTTTCCAGCTTTGACTTACATTTAAGTAAACATATCCAGAGTAGTCTTTATTAGTGCAATCAGTCAATGCATAAATTATGTACATCAGAAAATATTTTCATCACTTATCATTGCATTGAATTTCCACTAAAATCTTGTTTTCTTGTAAGATGATGGCACAAAATATAGCAGATGCAGGAGATGGATCAATTGACGGACGGACGCACGGGAACTAGAAAACTATTTTCTATCGTCGTTCCATTCTATCCTTAAGGCTAATTTATGCTTCGCTTTACAGAAATGGACTGAGCCTCCTGACCTAATCTGCGTTCATTTTGGCCATATTTGTGCACGTCCTCTAAAAGCGTATGGACACAGATGAAAGACAAAACAGAGCAGTACCTCCAGAAACCGTTTGGGCACTGGAGCCAATGGTTCAAGCGAGGTGACAATAGAACACAAGGAAGAAAGTTCAACAATGGCAGAACTTTTTAGGAAGAGACATTGCGAGTTGGTAAAAAACTGCAGGCATTACTTTGCCCGGGCAAATGGACAAACTAGCCGCCTTTGCCCTTTTCTTGAGAGGTACATAATCAAAACTTCCTGCACCTTTGCCACGTTTGTCGTTGTCAGAAATTCTCAACTCTGCCCTGCCCTCTACTTTTGACATTACTTAACCACCATGACAACGCATGACGCACGGAAGTATGTGGGTAGTGATGGTAACATCATTTGAAATGGACAAATCTCTTTTTCGTATAAAAATATCTAGCCATGTTGAAATGAAAAAAGAAAAACAATGACTTCAATTGTAGCATGGCCTGTTAGTCTCACACTGACCACATGATTGGAATAAATGGGAAAGCAAACACTAATGCCACCTAATGCCTCAATCCAAGTCCAACAGCTTCTGCATCTGGGCAGCCATGTAGTCTCTTACAGGACAGTAAGAGAAGACATTAAAGGGCTTAGTAGACAGGTAGAGAACAGGGATGAGCTGAGCAAGGATCAGTGGCCAGAGATATCACAGATAAACCGTTCGTGAGCACAGTTACCTGACAAGGTGCTTCAGTCACTACACGCATCATATAACTGAGTTAAAGCTATTAGGAAACACTGGGAAATAGTTCTTACCTCCACCAAGGAAGTCATGTTTTCACCCCTGTCCGTTTGTTTCTTGGTTTGTTTGTAATGCACGGTTTTCCCCAAAACTTGGTGGAAGGATGTGGTTTGGATCAGGAAACAACCCATTCAATTTTGGTGCAGATCCGAATCAGGGGGTGAATGAAGGACTTTTCTTAGTTGTTTTTACTTTCTTTATCATCTGGGGCCTTTTTTAACATATTCACCATTTCCCCAGGGAATAATTCATGGATCTTGATTTTAAAAAATTTGGCACATTTAGGGAACTGATATCTATGCATTTGTGAAATGTGCAGGTGGTTTAAATTTAAAGGGACTGTTGGGCCTTGGCAGAGGTATGTGCTCTACTGAGTGCCATTCTAGTTTACATGGAATATGTTCAAACAGGCCCATAAAAGTCATTACTAAATAAGATTGTTTGGAACTAACTAGTTTCTTAATGGACTTTGGATCAGGCATAGGTTAAATGAAGCCTGTTTTGGCCCAAACGTTTTAATAAATTCGGCTTCTTGTCATACAAGTAATAAATCTATACCTGAAAACAAAACAGATGCTTTGTGAACCCCTGCTGGAATCCTGTGATCCAATGGTGAATTTCAACATGTGACACATTTGTTCTGTTTTCTCTTCCTTTGAACCGTCATGCGAAAACCCTCCAGGTTTGCAGCAATGAGTCCGAAGTCACTCACGCACCTATATTCAATCTGAGGCCAGACTTACTGCCAAGCAACCAGTCCCCTCCCTCCTGCTCTGATCAATAATTTACATCAAAAGCTAGCAATGAACGATAGATATGGAAGCAGAAGATTGAAAAGCGGTGAAAACATTAAGAGAATAGAAGCTTGGAAAACAAAGAGAACGTGGAAAGGAGAGGGACAAATGAAGATAGAGACATGGAGATACAGGAGTGGTTAAGAGAAGAGAGAGATAGGAGCAGCAGCAACAGCACAGTGCTTGGTGCTCTGGCAGAGATCTATAAATAGCTCTTCAAATCTCTCTAGAAAAAGCCACTCTTCTGCTTCTGCAGCTGCAAACAGAGATTCAGAGACAGAGGCAGATATGGATACCTGGCTAACAAATAAACGCACTGATCATGTCTTTCTGGATAATCGCTGACTATTTAAATTGTATCTGCCTGTAAAATATAGTAATAAAACCACTGTCACCATTTTGGCTTGTATAAATACTTAATCATATGATATAGAGTAAACGCAAGTAGATTAATTCCAACATATAAAATCACACGTTCTACAGGTGTATGAAGCATGAAGAAAGTTATTCATGCATCCTGCAAAAAAAACAAATTCCTGATAATTATGAAATATCAAACGTTAGACTTCTTCAACTATTTGAGTTAAAAAACCAAAAAATTTGACATTTGTCAATTTGATATGTTCTATAATGTCAAGATTGAAAGTTACAGGATATGAAGGGAGAAACAGCTCGGATACTACATCTTTCTCATTGCTGCCCTTAGCAACAGCAGACTGTTGATTCAATGACTCACCTCCATGAGATCGTACTATAGATAAGCCTTTTCTCAATGATACTGTCCTTACACCAGTAACTGGACTTAGTATTATTTAAACATAGGTGCCTCGATCTGCAACTGCAGAGAAATAAGCTATAATAGGGTCACATTTTGTAAATAAAGATGGAGTATACCATTTCTTTAAATCTGAGAATCTTCAGTAGGGGTATCCCCTTAGCCTATCCTTGGTCTCACTGAGAACAGTCAACAAAAGTATAAGACAGATATATTATGATAGTTTCAAGACAATCTCAGGACAATCTCATCATCAAACGTGACTATGTTGACAGTCCATGCCTGCCATTTGCCAATTTGTTTGACCTCCATGCCTGTGAATATTTAGGTTTTCAGACACACACATGCAGTTTTCCCAGAGCAGATGTTTGAATCGCGGCCCTGACAGTCTTCGCTGTGATCCCACCTTGTTTGACTCAACAGCCTTACTGTCTATTTTCGGCCCAAGTGTCAAAAAGAAGTGCTAAAGCCAAGAAGGAGTGGTGACCATCCATTACATATTGTTAGACAAATCCTATTTCGAATGCGAGTCCTCTTCAGCTGAGCTTTCAGAAACTATGGATTAGAATACAGAACGAGTAAGAGGCGTGTTTCTCCTTCATGTTGATAAATTATAGAACAATTTAGCCTCACTGAGGGAACAAGATAGATATTACCTCAGTTTGGAGGGTGGCAAAGGAAGATTTTCAATGTATTAAAACACGATGCGGCCTAAACTTTAATTGAACATTGCAATAAACGCAGCCTAGGAGTGTAGTGTAATCATTTTTTTGACTAATTTTACAAATCAGCTCACTTAGAGTTTGCCTCATAACCCACGACATTCAATCAATATTACAAAATACAGACCCTTGGGATCGATAAGGTCCAGTTACTGGTTATTACATCTACACGTTGCTGTACAAACACATACGTCTTCTAACACCTTGTTGTCACCAGCTGAATGAGGGGGGGGGGGGGGGGTTGCTGTAAGAACGATTGCAATGGCCAGCTACAAACAATTTCCAATCACTTCATTCAGATTCAACCCATATAATCAATTAATCCCCGATCACCAGAGGAAGGCATTCATTCCTCGAGTTACCTTCGTACCGTCTCGGTTAAGATTGGAAGGATACAAATGTAACCATGGCCATTCTCGAGTCAGGCATGGAGATCGCGGACTTTAAAGATGGTGCTTAACGTTACGTTACATTCCAACTAAAAACGACCACGGATCATGGATTTCACATCGTCTCCAAGTCACCGCGGAGGTTCAGCTCACCGTGTCGCTGGCCGTGGGTCTCGGTCTCCGGGTTGGAAAAATCCCGTCAAGGTCTATCTGTAGGGGAACATATGGAAGTGTGGTCAGAGCCGTGGCTGAGCAGTTGACTGAAAATATTAGCCTTGCCTGCACGCTAACAATAGCTAGCTCAAGCCTTTAGCTCGCTTCCCCCCGGCGAGTATAATTAGCCACATACAGCACCTAGCCTGGCTAATGTTAACCCGCTAGCTAGCGCTTTCCTTCCAGTGTGTGCTAGCTAAACTAGCGCCAGCAAAAACCCGGAATTCGCCACACAACTAGCGAGTCAACAAAGCGGCGCATGTTCACGGTGAAGCGAGCCTTGTTGTAAACCCCCGCCGACGCTGTCAGGTCTCGAAATGTAGCCGGTGCTAGCTAGTGGGAGTTAGCTAGCCCCGCGAATGACTTACCGATGCTAACGTAAATGGTGCTGCTAGCTTGACTTGGTTCACTGCGACCCCGACTGTCAAAATAGCGCCCGCGTGAGGGGAGAGCGCTGAAGAGCCGTGGAGCGAGTCTGTCAGAGAGTGAGTGTGTGTCTGTCTCTGTGTGTGTGTCTGTGTGTGAGAGACGGTAACACAGCTGAGGGACAACAACCGAGCGGACAAACAATAAGCGCACACAACTGAAAGGAAAAAAAGAAACAAAACGCTTCTCGCCTCCGACTTGTGTGAGTGATTTTTTTTACACCCCCCACCCCCCCTCCTTTACCGACAGTTTACGTCAGCGACGTACTTCTCAGGCGCAAGGAGACGTTCAGGATTCTTGTTTACACACCGTCAAACTATCACTGACATTATGAAGGTGTGTCACCAAGATGCCAAAAATATGATCTGCGTGTCTCCACTGCTGGAAACTGTAGGTGTGTTTGTTCGTTTAGGCGTCGCATACGTTAGTGTAGGAGCCTATTTCCAACGTGGGCCACTTTGTAGGGTGCTTCCACTCCACTGCACTTCAGAGGACGATCACTACTTTTAGTGGCTACAAGTGACTGTGATTTTTCTGATCAAACATGTGATCGCTTCATTAAATATGATGCAGTATCATAGATTTGACCTCAGGGGGGGAGTTGTGCAATGTTACGCTGTGATTATCATGAAGTCACACTGTGCTAATCACAATAATTAAAGATCCAGTGTGTAAGATTTATGTGAAAGCGATCTATTGGCAGAAACTGAATTTAAAAGAATCCTAGTGATGTTTTCACTTGTGTGTTTCATCTAAACTGCACGAGTTGCTGTTTTCTTTACCCCAGACTGAAACACAGGTAGCAGCACGAATCCCTGCTTGTCTGACTGACATCTCTCAGTGGATGTCCGCACACCACTTAAAAAAATCAACCTTGACAAGACCAAGCTACTTTTCCTTCCAGGGAAGGGCTCTCCCACCCATGACCTTACTATTACCATCGACAACTCCGTGGTAGCCCCCACCCAGGCCTGCAAGGAACCTGGGTGTGACACTCAACAGGCAACTCTCCCTTTGCTGCAGAAACCCGATCGTCTAGATACATGCTGCACAACGTCAGGAGAATACGTTCTCACTCAGAAGGTGGTACAGGTTCTGGTCTAGGCTCTTGTCATCTCACACCTAGACTACTTCAAGACACTAGTCGTTGCGTACCGAGCTGCGAACGGATCGGGCCCAGTCTACATCCAGGACATGGTTAGATCCTACACCCCAGCCCGTCCACTCCGCTCTGCATCGGCCAATCAGCTTGTAGCTCCCTCACTCCGAGGAACACCTAGCCACTTAACAGAATCATGACTGTTTGCTGTCCTGGACCCAAATGGTGGAACGACATGAGGACAGCAGAAAGGCTACACATCTTCTGCCGCAGACAAAAGACACATACATCTCTGACGACTACACCTTGGCTAAGAAGATGGTCTAAGTCAAGTAGCACCTACTGTAAATGTTGCACTTACATGTAGCACTTTGTTGTTTGGCCTTTTTTGAAGCTAATGTACTTACATGATTCTTGCTGTTTTGGGTTTGTTGAATGTACTTTTTGGAAGTTGCTTTGGATAAAAGTGTCAGCTATATGATATTTAATGTAATGTAAAAATACTATATTTGCATCGGGAGCGGATCCTCTCTACGGAGGCCGCCATGTTTTTTACAGTAGCCCAGACTGGATAAACTGAACACCTTTTGAGTTTCTATGACAACTGAAGGTTACCACAGGTTCTCTTTTACGTTTTTTAGGGGAGGGTGAGGTGAGGGGTATTCAGCTGCTCCATGCAACTTCACCTTTTAGATGTCACTACATTCTATACCCTGAACCTTTAAACTGTTACTTAACATTTTGAGGAGGATTTTTAACATGTCCACTGATTATCAGACTGATATCAATGTGTGTGAAATTTGGTGCAGGTTGATTGAATGTACTCTACTAAGTGCTGTTCTAGTTTACATTGCAAACGTTCACACTGGCCAGAACAAGTCTTTACTAAATCTGATTTAGTTTGAAAGCCTACGTCCAATTTATGCCACTTTATAGGCCACTTCTGAGAACAAAGAACAATCACTTCATTTAACTGACAAGTGTAGTTTCTAGTTACTGTGATTTGTCATACAAAAATGTGCATTATTACAGATTAAACCTCATAGTGGAGTTGTGCAAAGTTATGCTATGATTAACATGAGTCACACTGTGTTAATAACTATAATTAAACTGCAACCTTGCTAGGGAGAGTTCTCCCCATTTTCACTGTTCTCCCAGGGAATAATTGATGGGAAAAAATCAGAGTTTGTGAAATCAGGTGCAGATTGATTGAACGTTCTCTCATAATTGCCGTTCTAAAATGTTCATGAAAGCCTATTTCCAATTTATGCCACTTTATAGGCCACTTCTTAGAACAAAGAACAACGACTTCATTTTGTGGTTACTAGTGACTGTGATGTTAGATACAAAACATGTGATCAGTTTATCAAATATGATTTATTATTATAGATAAAACCTCAGGGTGGAGTTTTGCAAAGTGATGCTGTAATGCGGTCAACCTGTACTGATAACAATAATTAAAATGTAACTTGCTCTACAACTAAACTTAGAGTGCAGCTTCTGAGGCCTTCAAAAAAATACTGTTTTGGTATCTTATGTACTTCTACTTGTAAAAAATGTATCTTTACTTATTGCTACTTTTACTCAAGTAAAGGATCTGAGTAATTCTTCCACAGATCCATCCCTGACTTATCTCCCATACACCAGGTCAAACCTATCTAATAAATGAAGGATAGTCTATGTTGATGATGGATTGGGATGCTGATGATTGGAATAAAAACTTCCCTTTTCATGTGTTCAGCTGTGTATGTAGTTGTTGTAGTTCTTGCATTTCCCCACTAGTCGGCAGCCAAGTTCTTCAGTGATGTGCTGAGGCCTGAACGTTCATCGTCTCAGAACAAAGCTTGAATAACAGAGGAGGGAAATAAACGTATCTCACGGATATAACTTAAATATTTTGAAGATAAACTTACACATAATTTGATTGTTCATTGTGTGTCCATGAAGGCAACATATCAAACCCTGCATGCTATTGAAGGGTTTGACTTTCAAAATAAGTTGCTCCCTTTCCATGGCTGCACAGGGTTCATTACCTGAATTTGTAAAACAACTTACTAGCAACCTTTTAACTCCCTTATGGGCTTAATCGTGCAGGTCCATTTTACTGATGGCATTTGTTACAGAAACTTTATCCAAACTCCTTATGAGATTCAAGAATCAAAACTTTATTGTCCAATGCTGTAGGCAATTATGGAAATATCCCTTTCACTTGTGTATGACACACCACAGTATTCAACTCAGCACATCAGAAGACAATACATTATCTGGATTAACATTTCTGAAATATACAAAATGCTGCAGAGAAACAGGAGTAAAAACTCAGAATTAAGTAAAGGTTGACCTGTGGCAGTTGAAAACTAAATATTAATATCTAACTAGCCTATTTGTCTACAGAACTTTGTAAAATATTTGTATTCTATAGCATATGTGTAGGTCCGGGTCACATATCTAGGCCAAGAAGTCTATGTCATTACAACAGAATCACAAAACAAATCCCTGTAGTTTCTGGTGGCTAAAACATTTGGTTAATATCCAAACACACAATACTTTGCTGTATGAGCATATCAGACTGACTGTCTCTTGTTCTTCTCCTCTTCCCCCTCAGACACACACACACACACACACACACACATGAGGCATCATCATTTTGCAACACACTGTGCCACCTTGGAGGGAACATGACAGAGCCTGCTTCAAATACCGCCTGAGAGCCTCGGGCACTTTCCCACATTTTGAAATACAATTCACTTGTTGGTGACAATGAGTTGGATTCATCCTATAACTGGGTTAAAGGGCACCGGATTCCTGCTTCCACTTGGCAAGAGTGATGCAAGGTTGCGTTTACGACTCAGTGGCACCGCAGCGCGCAACGTGGCACAGGGACTTTACCTGTTGTGGTGAAGGAGGAACGACTTTCATTATCATGTATGGAAATCAGTCACTTTTAAGACAACGTGTGCATCAGTGTAACCTACAGCTGTGTCGGGTTACCTGAAGTTGGTTATGTGCGCTACCACACGTCGGTGAGTGTGAGTAAGAAGCGTACGTGTGCGTGCGTTGTGAGAGCGCACGACAGACAGACACTTTGCCAGTAATTTCCTCGGTGCCCCGATGCGCTCATTGGTGCCTCCCTCCAACGTGTCATCAGTTTTTGTGGATTACCCCAGATATCTTCACCTGCTGGAGGGTGAAACACCACTCCTGTCTCTCAGCTGCTCTCCTCACGGTGTCCAGCTGCAACAAGAACCTTTGACAAAACTTGTCTCGTTCACAGAACAACTCAGGGAAGATTTGAAGACTTATTTGCTTTGGTCTTTTTACGCACGACGAACACAGCGATGCATTTATTTGCTTTAGGGTCAAGTATGACGGCTTTCTCTTTGCCATTATCTCTCTTTTTGGCACCTTTGCTGCTGAACGCTCTCCGGGTCAGTGGCTCCCCGTCCCCGGGCTGCGCTTCGTGTGGCTTACCTTCAATGGAGAGAGACGCAGAGGAGAAGCTGATGACAGAAATCGCCAAGCAGCAAATTTTGGAGAAGCTGCACCTAAAAGAGAGACCCAACATAACTCACACGGTTCCCCGGGCGGCGCTCCTCACTGCGCTGCGCAAACTGCACTCGGGGCGCGTCAGACAGGATGGGACTCTTGAACTAGAAAGCGAAATACCTACCAAAGATCCAGGCTATGAAATAGTGAGCTTTGCAGATATAAGTAAGTTTGATATTTACCTTTTATTATGTAAAGCAGTTTTTTCCCCTCTACATGTCACAGAAAGGCCACGTTTCATGTGCGCAATATGCGCAGAAATGATTCTACTTGCTTTGTTAATTAGGCTGCTTAATGTTCTTTTTATGTTCCTTACAATATAGAGACAGTTAAAACTTAGACAGTATCTGTCATCAATGTATAGATTTAAATAGCTGAAAATAGATGGACTTGTCCTTTATTTTTTACAAGTATATGCTGCTTTAAGTTATAAGCATTGTTTTAAATAATTTTCTCTTAGCTGGCAACAAAGGCGGCAACCTCGAGTGTCAAAATATTAACAGTCTGTGTTATTTTCAAATTGTCTTTGATCCGTAGGTAAGATGGACAGTGGTGAGGGGGGCAGCCTCAGCCTCAACTTCCAGTTTCAGCAGGAACGAGGCCAGAGTATCCAGGTTATCGAGTCCTCTCTGTGGATCTATGCCCGCTCTTCTGAGGACCCTCGCCGGGACTCACGACTCTTTGCCAGAGTCTTCCTTTCTGCAGTTGGAGAGGTGTCTGGTAGCAACCGCACCCTGGTGATAGAGAAGATGCTGGAGGTCCAGGACAGTAACTGGCACACCTTCCCCATCACCCGCACCCTGCAGTCATTCCTCGACGGTGGCCAACGCCGCCTACGGCTGGAGGTGAGCTGCGATGAAGATGGGAAGAATCTTTGCTCCCTTGATGACACAGCTAATTCCGCCGCGCACCAGCCCTTCCTGGTGGCCAAGGTGCGTCTCCGGGAGGACCGCTCCAAACACATACTCAGGAAGCGTTCCTTGCATTGTGGGAATGTAGTAAGCGTGTGCTGCAAGAGAGAATTCTACATCAAGTTCAAGGATATCCAGTGGGACGAGTGGATCATTGCACCTGAAGGCTACCATATGAACTACTGCATAGGTCAGTGCCCCCAACATCTGGCTGGTTCCCCTGGAATCGCATCATCTTTCCATGCCACTGTCTTCAGCCAGCTGAAAATCAACGGCATCAACACAGCCACAACTTCATGTTGTGTTCCCACTGAACGCCGGCCACTCTCCATGGTCTTCTTTGACTCTCAGCACAGCATTGTCAAAATGGATGTTCCTGACATGATAGTGGAATCCTGTGGATGCACATAGAGGAGACAGTATGAGAGACATGGTACTTAACATAGATTTGTTTTGTGTGTTTATTGTAGACAGAGACTCACAGAGTGATACAAACACACGTCAACAGAGCAGATGACCAAACACAAAACACTTACTCAGGTAACATCTGACTGATTTGACTTCAAAATGAAAACTGCCTTATAAAGATTATTTAGTTTTAAGGTCTTGTATTATGCAATATGTAAGTAGCAGGCTGCAGAGAAAAACTAAGCTTCTCAATTTTTAAGACAGCAACATAGTTCAATACCTAGTTTCAGGCGAGTGAATATAATTTATGCAAAAATTGTGAATGCAGAAATATTTCATTCATATATCAGAGGCATAAATTAAAGAGAGTAAATGAACTAAGTAACATTAACACATGTTAAACTCAACACAGATCAGAAAGGTGTGATATCAATGTAAAACATTTGGCAGGCGTGCAAACTAGTTCAGACTAGGGCTGATTGATGTCAGACCTGGATTGCAGATGTTGTTTACATTAAGAGAATAATGTGATGCCTTCAAGTGAATCCTTTCTCATTTTTGTCATATTTTGTTTATTTATTTTGTTTTCCAAAATTGCTGCTGGGATTCAGTTCAAAGATGCAGTGAACTGTTTTATGGATCTTAGGAAATTGTGAACAGAAGTGACACGACTTTCAATGCAAATTACATTATATTATATATTATATTTCCTGTATGTTTCATATGTTCACAGTGTCCACATACTGTATAGAGAATCTAAGAGAATCCTAGATTTAAATTGTGCCTTCTTTAAGTCGTGATGACCAAGTGGACTTACTCTTCGAGTATAACTTCGGGAAATTATAACTCACCTGAACTTAACTCAGTAGTATAAATGGCTGGTAATAAAAGCATTTGAGCATCATTCTCAGTTAAAAACTTTGATAATATTTCTAAGATGAAAAAAGGGCTTTGTTAAAATGACAGTTAAATTGAGTTCTGAGTCTAAACTCACTCCCAAATTTGTGATTTCATTTGTTTGCTACGACCTAAAAGCCCAGAGTTTATATTTCCTCCTGCTGCTTTTGAACCTTTTAAAACACTTGAAAATTCCTCATTTGGTTTTTTAAAAGTTTGAGAGCACTGAGAGCAAGCATTGGACTGGGGTCATTTGGGGAAACAGAACTGTACAACTGGAAGCATAATGAAAACAAAATTGGGCCAAGAATATTTCCTTGAGGAACACCATTTTCATAAGGGTCTCTCATGTGTTAGAAAATATTTTTTAGGTTGACATCTCACACAATTCTACTGCTATTCTGATGATTTTACTCTTTTTTACATCCACGAAAAAATGTAATTATATGACAAAGTTATGATAAGGAGCAGTTGTTTTTTACAGTGCAAGAGAACACTGAAATAGAACTGAATCAGTTAAAAACTGCTGAAATCGGCCCTAACCTCACTCTGATTGCAGTTGATGCAGCATGCAGGTTGAAATATGCTTAATCAGCATCTCCACTGTATTATTTACACAAGTCGGCAATCAGTTGGGTAACTGTGACTTTGACAGAATATGACCCCAGGGTTATTTTTCAGCAGCGTCCTCAAACATTTAGCTATTGCTTCAGTGTCAGGTAATGTGAAGGTCTGTGAAGCAGTGGGATCAATGACCAGGGCGCCTTTAAATGATTCACTTGTATTTACACTTTTCAGTTAAAACCTATAAGAAATATTTTTAATACTGGAGTCTATCATTGCAGTTCACAGATTTATCCTGTAAGCACTTCCTGTCACAAGGTTCATTGTGACATTGAGGCGCCATTGTACCATAACTTACTATGCACTTTATCATCCTACTGTATTTTTATAGCTAATTTTATAGGCCTTCAGAGAGCACAATGTCAATTCGCAATATATTTTAAGCTCTAAGTTGTGTTTAAATGTGTGGTATTGTATATAATTGTAGATGACAGATGATGCAACAATTTCTTTATAATGTAACTGATGGAAATGGAGCCAGGATTTGACTTATAATTATTGACTTCATTTTTTTTATTTCATACCATATTTAATGTATAACAAATTGTTTGTTTTGCAAATAAATGGTAATATTTGCAATAAAATTTGTCTTAATGTGCTGAAATGAAATGATTATTGTTAAAGTATATTTTAGTAACGAAATATTATAAATGAGCCTAGATATTCCCATTGTATTTTTAAATCAATGTAGACTTTCACCTTAGAACAAAAAGAATAACAATTATTTGGAAAATGTTAAAAGTCACTTAATATATAGATAAATGAAGTTTTCACCCATCACAGACCAGGCTTACACATGATAATTCATATAAGATGTATTGATGCATTGTAATCTATTAATATATATGATTACGCTACATTTTGAAAATGGCGTAAACGATAAAACACGGGTACAATTTGTTCAGTGAAATACCACATGGCTTTGATTCAAATGCAAATTCATAATTCAATATTTTAAAAAAATATTTGTGAAAAAATTGTCATAAATTTCCCAATTTTACCCAGCATGACAAAACAAGGTACGTGCCATGTAATCACATTGGCCCTGTCTATAAGGCAAAGGTCGTATTTGCTCATACAAATAGTAGAAGTGGCTTTATGGACTGTCTGTGTTTGGTGTGTAAACAGTTGTCTCATTCTCTTGGCATGATATCCTTTTCACATCATGCATTTGTATTTGCGATTGGTTGCTCTCCTGTTGGATGCCACAAACCTGGAGAGAATGTATGTCACAAATAAAGTTTGGGGGACTTCTGGGTGGACGTATGACAGGTCAGTAAACAGGGCTAAGACAGAAATTAATATATTTTCCTATTTTGTTATTGTAGAAGCACATCATGATATGGGACACCACCATTGCACACGAACCTGTAAAGGTTTCTATGCTTTATTCCTATATTTCAACCACTCCTATGATATTAAATTCTCCTATACAAGATGTACTCAAATCGAATCTCATAAATCCTCCGTTGCCAAAATTCCTGACTTGCGCTGCCAAAACCTGTCAACTCCCCCTGTACAGCCAACAGAAATGCTGATATTACACCATCCAAACTGGACTATAATCAGTGTCTGAGGGGAGTGCACTAAAATGTTGAAATCATTTTAAGTCAAGTTGTTTATACGTACTCCTTGTACACAATGTTGACTTTATTCGTAATAACTCAGAAGTTAAATTCTTAAATATTTGTGGCCCAGTGTGTATAGAAGAACTAACAACAGGAATACAACTATACAGACTCCCATGTTGCAAACCACTGGGACTGGCACATGGATTCAATGAAAAATCATGAAAAATCAATCACCTCTTTTAATATTCAACACCTAATATGGTTTCACCTAAACCTGCACAGAACATCCCTGAGCACCAGTGGCTCAAAAATGAAAGTAAGCAGATGGACCTGGATCATAAAGAGTAATCAGGACAGTTTATCTAAATAGTGACATTGAGATTGAGTTGTTATTTGGTTGCTCTGGAGTTTTTGTTTTAAACTCTTGATCCTGCTTGTGTCATCTGTGCTTTCATATTTCTTCCAGGAGATTTGATTTGCAGGTACAGCTCAGTGGATACTAAGCATTTTCACAGGACTGGCATCCTTTAACCCTCCACATCAGCAGATCTGAAGAGCAACAAAATGATGAACTGTCAATTGATGGCGTGGCTGAAAAAATGTCAGCACGTGTTATGGTTTTAGAGCATGACCCTGAGGACAGTTCAGAGTTAACATGAGTGGTTGAGTTTTCTTTGACACAAGGAAGTCATTCCACTGGCCTCGCTCATGGAAAGCAGATAGCTGACCTACTCTGGGAAAAAATAAAAGCCTACTGACTCACTAATATACTGATATACTGACACACTGACCCACAGACCCACTGTTTGTTGTTTGCCACTAAAACCCTAATCCTCCACTCCACTCACAATCCCACAAATCCCCTGGGGAGGGTTAAGGCATCGGTCAGACTTGTCCCCTGCGATGTCATGACAGGACGACCTGTGAAAAGCTGCTTTCACACTCGCCTTTCCCTCAACAATCTCCAGGTTAACAGTAAACAACAGATTGGCTGTTCAGATTAGTGCACCAACATCTAAATGTACTCATTTGCAACGTATTAAGACAAATCGTCAGGGATCTGCACTCTCCAAGTGTACAACATATTGCAAAAATGCTGAAAAAGTGAGTCTGGCTTGGAGGTACCATCAGACTCGCTGTTGACACCCAAACTAAATCCCCAAGCAGAGGACAGATTAATTATTCAATTTAAGATGTAGGCTAGCCAACTGAGTGAACTGTTGCCATTTAGTGCACCCCAACCAACCTGACGTATAGCTTACTGCTGAAGTATTTACACTGAGATATCTCTAGCCTCACCTATACACAGTTAATAGGGATATTGAATTTCACTATACGTGTTTCATGCTAGAATATTCAAAATTTTACTTAAGTCAATCAGTGATTGTGTCTCCTGTAGGAATCTGGCCCGTAAAAGCAAAGAATACGGTGCATATTATGACGCAGAAAATGTCTGAAAGCCCACTGATCTGTAATGCTGCCCGCTTTCTTGCCTCCGTGTCCGTGGCACTTAAAATAACTTAAATCCGCAGGATGATCCCATTACAACAGACCCACTTACCTGTTATGTCTCTGTGTGTTACATCAGAGGTGCCTTCTTACCGCACAGTACCCTGCATCCTCCAAGTGAACTCAGATGGAGCTTTACTTTAGACTTTGTGTCCACTATAAACGAGGTCAGTCAGCTGTCTAACGAAGATAAATTAAGTGATTTAAGTAAAATCTGATCATGAACCATAATTTATACCCAAAACAAACCTGGCTGTTTCAAAAACAATAGTTTTGCATAAAATACTTAGTACTTAATGATAAATGAATATGTTGTGAAAATCTAGTGTAGAAATAAAAAGTGTATGATTTCAATTGTTGTAATATCTTAAAATCTAATTTATCTCACATTTAACAATGTTTTACGACAAACCAGTCAGTGTTGATGCTGCTCACTAATCGTGGTGTCAATTTGCTATTTACCTAAATATAATAAATAAATATCAAGTTATTGTCAACTGCCAGAAATATTATATTAAATATTATAATACAATAATATGATATTTTCCTTATTTTTTTACTTGTCGTGGCTTGTCTACCAAGACAGTATATTTCCTTATATACACAAAACTCATCTAATCAAATTCAACTTCTTCCTTTTTGCCACTTGGTGGCATTGTTTCAGTAATCAGCCCGAAGGTGAATCATTCAGATTTACTACAAGGAAAAAAACAATTAAACCAACTCCTGCTTTATTGGGTTCATGATGTTTACTCTGTCACGTTTACCTCCAAGAACTTCCAAGATTGTCAACTACTTGAGACCAGCAGGGCAAATATTTGAGTTGAGGGACTGACAGACTGTGAAGTAAAGAAACTTATATTTATCTCTATCAGTCTCTATCTTGTTTGATCTTTTGAATCTTGCATTTCTAGATTCAACTCTTTGAATTTGATTGAACTCTTTGTTTCGATCACCAATAGTCACAAGTCTGAACACTACTTTTAAATATCATCCTTTTTTTACAGGTAGTCTACCCTCTTGCTGAGCATAAATAAAACTGATGTTTGAGAACGCTGATCAGTGCAAGTAACAACAAAGTTTAATAACACTTGCCCAAGGTGGTCTTTAAATCATAATGTGAGGCGTTAGGCTTTACCAACATTTCAAAATGAGTCTACAGCAAAATGAGTCTACAGCTAAATTACCCCTGGATAAAAGGCAGAGATCTACCTCCGCCTATGTTCATATGTTGTTTTGTGTTTAATTGTGTTATACAACTATAAAACACACAGAAACTCACCTGAGAATGATTTTGGTATAAATAGAATAAAATCTGACTTCCAAATCCCTTCTTGTTGCTAAAAGCTAAAAATTAAGACTATGTTTGTTCTATGTTGGCTCTGTCTTATATAAATTGCGATGGGTTAAAAAGGTAGACAAACGTTAGATCAAGAGGAAACTCAAGACATTGTAATGGACACTATTGTCCTGCATTCCTTCACAGAATCCTGTAGAAATAGCCATTGCCCAGACTTGACTGGTAACGTAGCCAACTTTTGGAACAGGATAGGTATAAACAAGTGTTGAAGGGTGTGCTCACAATTAGGCTACTTTGTGATATCAAAAACCCAGGCTTAAGACTAATTGTTCAGTATCTCACTAAAACACTACTTTACTTTTTAAGAAAGATCCCAATCATCCACTTCCCAATTCAAACAGTTTGATTGCTACAAGTTTTGTAGCTTTTGGATTTTGGAATACCTATTAGGATTCATGGGCAAAACCCTCAGCCTGAGGCAAGTCAGAGTTGGCAGAGTTTGCGGTAAACATATCATAACATGCACATTTTCAATGCCCTACAGCAATGTCATACTGCATTATTTTATATACCGCAGCCAACTTTCTTGCAGCTGACAGTTCTTTGGTAATAGTTTTGACTGCTGAAGGACACATACTGTAATTTTAACAGACCCTCCCACACTGAAGATTGACTTTGGCACCATATGGGTGTAAGAAAAATGATAACAGAGACATTGCTGAGAGCAATATGACAATGAAAAGAAAAAACTCTTTAACGCTTTTTTTATTGTCTCTTTGGAGATGATGATTGCCCCATCCAACCAACCAGTTGTGGCATAGCTTGATCTGAAAAACCAAAACGATATCTACGGAATTGGGAATTGGGTATGTCTGATGACTTGAATATACAGTATATACCAGCAGAAAAACAATGATCATACTAGGTACTAACTCATCCTGGTTTTCCTGATGCTCCTGGTACATTTGCTATTTTCAAATTGTAGCAAAGATTACGCACATTAATAGAGTAAGCTTTGACGCAAGCTAGAACTTGCTCAGAAGGTAGTAGAAATGTTCCTTGTTTGTTTTTTGTGTCTCGTTGGTTGAGTAGCAGCTATGGATCTTGGCTATGTTGACTAAGGAATTTTTACATTTTCCATACTGGGGATCAGATTTTGGTCAGTTAGTTATTCTGACCACCTTTGACTATTTGATGGACATACGTACCTTAGTTGAGTATCCCTCCAAGAAAAGCCTCGTCTAGCCATCATGTAAGCAACTGGCCTGGATGTGCCCATTGACGGAACCTTGGACAAGAGCTCCAGAGTTTCCTGGCAACAGTCTAAACCAAGAAGGAAATGAACAGGCATCAGCTGTGCCCAACAACCCATTGCCAAACTGACTTGGTCCAACAAGGCTAATGACTGACCTTTCGGAATTGTCCCAAGTAAACTGCTCTAATTCTCCGTTTCAACACTGGCCCAAAACTTGTCCGAGTGCTGCTGAGGAAAGGTGTCAGAAGTGCACAAGCCCACACCCTCAATCTCATCTAAGCAACCTGGTTCAAATACTATATCTCCGACTGTTGGGATGAGTCTGGACATTCTAGAATTCAGGCAAGTGTACCATGAATAAACCTGATACTAGCAGCCTCTCTGGCTCACTTTGGAACCACACAATCGTCTGTCCAAAGCCAACCAAGCCTAACTTAAAACCAACAGGCATTCAAAATATCCGAATGTTATTGATTAGAAATGTATTTAAAAGGTCAACTGACACTCTTAAAGGGTGCACACAACATTTTAAGTTGAGAACTTTTAATTCGGTACGCCACCTTGTCTACAGCCAGGTACTCTTGACATTGACGAATTACAAGCATTGCTTAGCCTTACTTTCTGTAAACGTTTTGGGTTTAACCTCGTAGTCATTCCTAGCTAAAAAATCCCCAGTCTTGCTTTTCACCACTGCTCTTCCTTATTTGTTTTATTCCTGGAACTAAGCGACCAACGGCAGAGTAGAAATCCGCTTCCTGTTTGCATCATCAGGTGCATGCATCATGTGAATAGTCATGTGATAGGTTTTCAGGTGTGTTAGTATGGATGTAGGTAAGGGATGAATGATGCAGAGCAAAAATGCTCATCTGCACGAAGATCATTTTTTAAACGCTATTTAAAAGATATTTTGGATGTAGTACTTGTCTTTGCTAGTACTGCCACCTAGTGGAGATTCAGAAAAGAATATACATTTCAACTCCTCAATCACTTTACACTGGAGACACATTTCAACAGTGGGACATTCTATTTCATTAAAAAAAGGCCTACATTTCCCTTTACCATGCAAAATATCATATACGATTAGGAAATAGGAAATAGGATTAAACACTGTAGGTTTTGGACGTTTTTCAAAATCAGGTTGTTTGTACGCAAGTGTTTTAATGAGGACAGGGGCTGCTGGATTTAAATAGTTCATGATCCAGCAGGAGCTTGCATCAGCACAGCTCAGGGAATTAATGTCAGAGTCCTTTCTGTTCCACCTTAACCCTCACTCAGGTCTTACCACACACAATTTCCTGTGCGGACCTGATTCTGTCAAGGTGGACTAAACACAATCCACCCAATCAGGTTATTGTTTGCCAGCATCTAATGTGACTGTGTACAAATGTCACAGCCAAGATGTACTGCAGAGTTTTGAGTATATCCTAGACCAAATATAAAAAGCTAAATACTAACTTAACTATTTCTTTAAATACAGCAGTGAATTTTGCTTTATCCGGTGTGGCCTCATTATCACCACTGGTTATTGTAATCAATAGTTACAAAAATGTTCTTACAGATTGGGGTAAAGAACGAAACAAAAAAGATTTCTGGATAAAGTCATTACTCGTTCAGCATGGTTAAATAGTTTAAATAAATAACATTTATTTAAATAAAGTACTGCTTAGAATTGACATGTTTTAATGTCTTAATAGTAAATTAGACAAATAGGTCATAGAATAAAAGAGGAAAAGCAAGCCCCCCCCCCCCCCCCCATTCACTTTTCTTTTTGAATTTAGAAAGTAGGCTGCATGATGCAATAGTTCATCAGCTTCTACCCAATGGTAAAGAATAGAGAATATAATGTTTTCCAAATCAACATTTGGACAAAGTAGGCCCTCTTTAGGAAAATACAGAGTTTGACATTTGAACAGGATTGACATTCAGCCGATTATTTGTGCAGTCACACGTGTCATTTTATTGCAAACATACCTGGTACATAAGACATGATTTTTCTGAGATGATGTGGAGTCTGTCCAGCTGCTGGAAGAGACAGGTCTACAATGAACGAAAGACAAAGAACAAATAACATTTCAAAGAAAACATAATTACAACTTATAGGTGCAAAAGAGTAAACAAACATTTGAGCTTTTAATGCTATAATGATGGAGATTCAAGTGGTATGCATAACAGATTTACATGAATTCATAATTTCGGCCACTTTCTGTATGAGTGGTGCTTTTGGAGCTTATATTTGTGGTTCTCTAATATCCTGTGATGGAATGTACCTCAGAGGACATCATTGTTTTCAGGGTGTTTTGGTTTGCCCTGTTCTCAGGCTTGTACTATGCTGCCCTCTGGTGACAGTGGCTTGAACTAACAATAAACATATAAATAAACTATGAATAAAATAACCCCTATATTACATGTATCAGGAAGCAAAATGAAAGGTTTATATGATCTGCAAAGGAAAACAAAAGACTGTGTTATTAAATGTATTATCAATTATATATACATATATATATATATATATATATGTTGTAATATTTCAAAATAAAATGTATTTTTTTGCTAAGTTGATTGTGACTGAAACATTGAAACAACATGAACACATTCGCACTGTTTTAAAATATCCTGAAAAAAAAATAAAAACAATACTCTATATAGTAAAATGCCCTTACTGTCCACTGTCTAATAGTAAAATGCCTTGCTCGTGAATAAATTGTCTTAGAGTCTGGAGTTTATAATCCATTCAAAACAGTACCCTGGATTACAATGACTCCAGTCTGCTCAGTAGTAGTACTATGTGTTTAGCTGCATGAAGTATCAGTATTGACATATATTCTAAACTACAGGCCATATATAGGATTTAACTCATTTAGTGATTACTGTAACATTCCCCCCTTGTCTGGAAAATTAGATACAGGGATGGAAATCAAGGATTTTCTAATTAAATCCATGCAATTTTCAATAAATTAGCATTATACAGTTAGATTCTCGTGATTACTTCCCGACATTTTCTAACTCTGGGGTATTTCCACCAAGCAAACATTAACAATAAAAATGTCTTTCTGAGTAGACATAATGTATTCCTGATTACTTTGGTGCATAGCTCTACAGACGTATTTTATTGCATATTAACTACATCCATATCATTTCTTTCATGCCTCTTTACTGTGGTTAGATGTCCTTGGCCATAAAGTATTCCTGTTAGGAAAAATATTATTATAAGATTATTTACAGCTGCCTGCTTTCTGTTGATACCAACAAATGTGTTGATTGAATAAACTATTGACCAATTCTATAACTCAACTGCATGATAGAAATACTAGAGAACATGATGCAGCATATACTCCAGTGCAACCACTGCCTCATACAGTATATGTGTCATAAATACAATATGCAAATATCAAGCATCCCTGCAAATTATACATATTTAAATGTGTGCATACGTTGCAAAACCAGTTTCACTACATGCACTGTGCATCCTTTTACTTAATAAACTCACATATAATCTCTGTGCAGCTCCTACCTGTGCACCAGCAGAGACTGAAGACATACAACATCCATGCAGACCTGCTCCTCCTTGTGCATTGTTCATCCCCTGCAGTCTCTCCTCTTACTCTCCTCAGTGTGTGTAAGGGCCTGAGGTGAAGCCACAGAGAGCCCATATATGTAGTACCTGCAGAGCTGCAGCACTGTCAGAATGGAAAGAAAGTGCATGTGCAAAGGACCATCTGCAACGGAAAAACAAATCCTGTAAAAGATTTTGTGGATTTTGCCGCACGGGGGAATGGTGTCCAGCTGCCCCGAGAGCTTCTTAGTGACAGATGCTTTCTCTCCTTCTCATTTGGCTAACATGCATGTTCCTGTGTATCCTCCAGTGGCCTTAAATACTCTGAGCCTAGACGCTCCTTCACCCTGCAGCCATGCAACACTTTCTTTTGACTGTTAAATAAAGACATTGCAATCTATAAGGATACAGAAATGTATATCAGTAATCACCAACATCGGCCGATGGTTTCTGATGATTCAGTGAAAGGTTTTGTCATACTTTGATTCGGCAACAGAGCCGAGCAACATCTCACATACAGCTTTCACCTTCACTTGGCTGAAAGCGTTTGCTCTGAGTTACTTACAATCCTGACCCTGTCTGTAATCTACCTAGCACTGTAAGCCCTCTATGAGCTTTAGGGGAGACATCTGTAACTTTGAATTCTCTCCCATTCACCTTTTCTCCCCATGCCTCACTGAGAGATGCATACATGGTTTTCAGTAAGGAAGCATTGTTTAGTCAGATATTTGTTTCCACATTTCCTCAATTTCTGTGACCTTTCGTATTCCGTGACCTTTTCTTTCTCTCTGACCTGCTTTTTTCAGCGTTTTCTTTTTTCTCCTGTAAAATATTTCCGAGAGGGAGTTTCTCCACATCCTAGGCGAGGTTGACGAGGTTGTCACACCCTGTACAGATTGTTAAGGCCTATATGAGGCGACCTGTGATTTGTAAAGAGAAAAACAATTCTTTTAGGTTTTAGAAATTTTCGCTTCATTGCAACTGTGAATGTCTTTTATTATTCTGAAACATATAATGTATTTTGGTAGATGTTACCAAGCATCTTGTTTAGACAGGGTCACACATGTTGATAGTTATGATTTTGGTGTCAACACTTAACAAAATTATATATATAATGATAACCTATAGTATCTATGGTGTCTGCTGAACCATAAACCCTCTCATACTACACTACTTGATATGATGGTATTACTTTAAAATACAATTGTTATCATTTTTCATCTACTATAAACATTTAGAAGTGTTTTCCAGTAGGTCTACTTAACTGATCTAACAACTCTAAAATATAATTTTAATTATGCAGAGGTGGTGAGTAAGGAATGTCAGTTTTATTTATAAAGAGGTAGATTCAATGTGTTGTATAGGGACATAAAAAGAGAACAATTTAAAACAAATTTCAAGCAAAAAATAAAAGATTAAAAAAATTGTACTATAAAAAAGATAACACAATTAAAAAAGGTAAAGGTGAGAAAAAGGATAAATATGTATCAAATTTCAAAAATATAAAAAGATTGGAAAGGGAAAAAACAATACAACATATATACGTTTAGATGAAATTGGTGCATTGTGTAACTTGCATAATTGTAATTCTAACAAGAAAATAAAAATTCAGTTTCGGAAATTCCCAAAAAAGAAAAACAATTCGCAGTTTTGGCAAAAAGCAAAAGTCAATTTCTGACCCGATGCAGTAAATCCGTCTATACTTAGACCCTGTGGAATCTGCTGCTTCACCTGTGTAACCCCCCCCCCCCCCCCCCATTGATAATCCGGAGTGAAGCCTGTGTTGGAATCTCTGTGCAGTCAGATGAAGCATATGGCTCCAGCATCTGTGCGCTGATTTACATCCAGGACTTTCCTGCTTTACTCCTGCTGCAGCTATACTGGGACTAAAGCCCACGACTTTCATTGACAAAATCTGGTTTAACCACTGGCCGTTTGTTCTCAATGGACTCCAGCCTCGGTTCAGGTCACCAACTGTTCAGACTTTGACTCATGCCTAATTTAAACTGGAACCCCTTCATGCCTGTAGATTTATTACCTGATTCTAACTGAGCTGTTTGGCTGAAAGACGTTCGCTCGTCATTTGCTCTGCATGTGGAGGCTACTTTACTGCTTTTATCACTTCAAGCTGCAGAAGCTGGAACTGGGGAACTTTCACAAATATTAACCACATCTCTTCGTGACACCTTCAAATTTTACTTTGAAGATTTCCTGGGAACATTCATATTATGGGCCAATATTAAAACTTAAACAGCAGCTTAGTGCAAACACAACAAAACAGAGAATCAGTGATGAATAACACAGACAGTGGTAATAACACTGGAGCCTGCTAATGTCTCAAACCACAAACCAACCTCAGCCTGGAGAAGAATTACACACGGGCCTGGAAGCTGGGGATGAGCTATTGCATTTCACAACACACCATAAAGTACCTCACCTTGGGATGAGCTTGAATTCGAGTCAAGCGACCACAAGCAATTAGTCATTGAGGCAGTGCAAAACAAGCGAGAGGGCAATAATTCACTGATCTATTAACTTACAGTGCGGCAACAACAGAGCGTGGCATGTGCCATCATTTGAGCTGTGGCTCCAACACAACACACACAACACCAAACAGCAGGAGAGAAATATCAGACCGCGGCTGTTATTGATCTCCACCGTTGGCAAAGTAAATGAAACAAGGATTTTTTCAGAGCAGACATTTACACTCGAAAACGTAGATGTTACTTATAACATTAACAGCTGTTCCATTCAAAAAAACAATAGACAAAATTACAGCAACACCAATATTCTGACATTAACCCACTTAAGACAATAGTCTGAATGAGACACTGATGTGTCATCAGCACTTTCTGATCACCTGAACCTGAATAAGGTCATACTTGGAATAAGCAATTTTAGAATAAAAACATGTGGAGTATAGTAGCGTCATGTAGCCATATAGACATCTTAGTCTTATTATAATGTCCTATAGTTTTCACAGCATTTTGTAGTATCGACACGCAGCAGTTGCCTTGACGACGCATGCACTGGGTTGGTTTGTAAACAATAAAAAGCGGTTGTAAGTTTGGCAAAATTAGAAAGGAAACACTCAAAAGTGTACGTGGAAGCATCGTGCATTAAACTTTTTCCATTTGTGTTTTTTAAATACAAATGTGTTTTTTCAGACATTTGACGTAGTGGAAGTGATGCTGATATGAGTCCTCATCAGAAAATGTCAACAGGAATATGACTGAAATATTCTATTAGTGAATGAAAAACACACAGTACTGTCGTTGTATGTACTTGTACACGTTCTCTGGCCTGTGATATCCTAAGGAAGAACACACAGTACTGTTGTTGTGTGTACTTATCCTCTGAAGAATGCACAGTACTGTTGTTGTGTGTACTTGTACACGTTCTCTGGCCTGTGATGTCCTAATGAAGAACACACAGTACTGTGTTGGACCCTCCACAGGTTCCGGTCCTGAGCCTGAGATCCGGTCCAGGTTTTGTGGAGGACCGAGGCGCAGCAATCTGCAGCATCCACACACGCACACACACACACACACACACACACACACACCGAGCTGCTGCTGCCACACACGCTGTCCCACAGGCTGCTATGAAGTTACACCATTCAAGTAAACAAAAACATTTATAGATACATTATCCCAATGACTAGATAACAGCGATCTTTATATATAGTCACAGCCATGTCCCTACGAGTGTTTTATACACACATTGCACGTCTTTAAATAACTCATCCGTGGCGCAACAAATGTTCTCACAATTACGCACAAAGAGAGACACGTAAGAAATCTATCACTCCGAGGGGATAACGTGGGGCGTGTTGGGTTTGAGGGGAAAACTGCAGCAGCATGGAGCTTCTTCTTAAGAAAAACAAAAAGTGAACTTCCTGTTTCGGGGTGGTCCACAGACTGTGGAGAAAGGGAGGGAGGGGGAGGGAGGGAGGAGAAGGGGGTGCGCATTCCCGCATTGGCTGTGCAGCCAAACTCCAGGGCGCTTTGCGGGACTCCACGGCCGAACATGGGGTTCAGTTTTGTCACCGTCCGTCTGCGCGAAGTGAATGTGAGGGGAAACGCCATGGAGAAGCGATTCTGAAACAGGATAAAAGCGCCTGCGAGGAAGAAGCCGGTCCATCTCCATCCGAGTGCGTGTGCCAGAAAGAAAAGAGGGGAGAAAGAGGGGAGAGAGAGAGAGAGAGAGAGAGAGAGGGGAGAAAGAGGGGAGGCTTTACTGGAAACCCAGTCTCTCTCAGTCCTGGGACCCGCTGAGCTCCTCCAGCCCGGGACTGTGTGTGTTTGTGGGACCACGTCTCAAAGTTTAATGCTGAAGATCCCCGCGTCAACCTGAGGTAAGAAGCGCTGAGGATGATTTGTGTTCGCTCCTGAAATCACGGCCGATTCCCGAGAAAATAACGAGTCTCACGCCTGTTTGTTGAGCTGTGTGTCAATGCTCGGATTTCTATGAATTACTTGTCTACTTTCTGAAGCAGAGAAAACTTTCTAACGTGTTCTTGAAGTGCTCTGTTGGCTGCATCTCCTCAGGTGATGGTGCGTAACTTTTTACGCATTGACTAATTGGGCTTTTCATTTCCTCCAAACACTCCAAAATCCACTCATTCTGTAGCCTTAACCTTTCTACTAACTTCAGCCTTTCTGATTTTGTGGACTCATTTGATTCCTCCTCAGTGCAAATCGTCCACTTATTTCTGTCCACGTGGAGGTTAGGTTAATCAGACATTACAGCTCATAAAATGCAAGTCTATCCACCTCTACCTCCTCCATGTCTTCAGGTTTGAGTCTTTCTTTTTGGGGGTCTGACTTCCAGCACATTTTAAAAGCCTCTGGCACACATAATGGTGGCAAGGCCGCCCCAAGAACAGCTGTTTCTTGTAACCTGGAATGCCTGAGGTGCCAATATCTTTTCCAAATGTGAGTTTCTGTCAGGACACCCACCAAACAACAACAACAGCATCACAGAGGACTGTGGGGTCGAGGCTCCGGGAGTGAAAAGCTCCTGTAAATAACCCACAAACTGCACGATCAATGGTTGAGTTTATTGAAATGTTTTGGCTGATTATTTTTGCTTTAAATCAAAGTGTTTCCTTCCATAATCTACCTCTAATCTGCGACAGATTATTGGGTCTAATTGTCTGAGTAAGAGGTGACTGTAGCTGTTAATGTGCAAAGATTAGGCTGCTGCAGGCTTCATGTAGTGGCCCTGGACTGAAGAGCGTCAACACTGGATTCAATGGAGAAGCCAAACACTTATTTATTCCAAAGTGACATTGAGAAGTGCTAAGCACACAGACCTACAACTTTCCTAAACAGTATTTGCACAGACGCGCACACACACACACACACACACACACACACACACACACACACACACACACACACACACACACACACACACACACACACACACACACACAGAAAGAGTGTAATTACAAGGGTCTTAAGTAGATCTCCAAAAAACATGAGGGAAAGACAACATTGTGATTAAGCTATCACATTATTTTTATCTTAGAAATTGAATGCATTGGAATTTGAAGAAATACATAAAGTTGGAGGTGTTGCTATTTTGTGAAAGTTAGTTATAGCTCGTTTATGTCACTTAACTTGCTAAATTATGCATCAAGAATGACTTTATGTAAATGTGAAAACCAGTTTGCAACATTTTGTCCCGTTATATAATCAAGCTAAAATTTTAAGTGCGGAATAGATTTGGCTTTTTGAATGTAATCAATTGCAGAGAGACTCCTCTCAAGGTTAGTACATGTGGGGCAGAGCGAGGAACGTGCACTTGTCCTCCGGCCACACGTGAAAAGCTCTGCAGGGGAGCTTCCTCGCCCTCCCTGCTCTTTATCAAGTGTGTTAAGGCCAAAAGGCTCCTTAATGGGAATGCTCTTAAACAAATAGACCATACAGGAAGCAACTGTCCCTCTTAACAGCCAGTCACAAGAGAGGACTGATCTGCCTTATCACGGCCATATCAGAGCAGTGATAAGTCCCTATCAGGCCGAATACAGTTCAATTCGGTGTGATGGATTGCTCCGTCTTTGAGGTCGGTAAAAAACAGAGACAATTTGGATTGTGTGTCTAATTGGTGCTCTTCTGTTAATCTGATGAGAGTCGTTAGTTCAATGCATGAATGTGGAAACATCTGAACACGGACTCCTCCTCACGGGCGTCTCTGGCATTAATTATCTGGACGGCGTGTTTAATTTCTGTGCTGGCACCGCCGCCCGTCGGTCACGTGACACACACGTACCCACAGGCAGGCAGCAACAAGTGGTGTGTTTTTGTCCAGATTCCATTTTGGTCTGCTCAGCAAGAAACACGCGTCACGTGATGCCTGCAAACCCCCCCACCCACAAAACACTCCTCCCCCTCCTCCTCAACACCCTCCTCCCACCTTCCAGAAAGAGGGAGGCTAGGGGGGGGGGGGGGGGGGGGGGGGGACAGGGGAGGGGGGAGGGAGACAGGGGAGGGGGGAGAGAAAGACCACCCTCACTGGGATCACAGCCCCTCAATCAGGCCCTTTCACACCCTGTGAACCTGAAACAATCAGGGTTTAATAGCAGCTGTCTGTCTGTGCCGGCCCCGGCTAAAACCACGTAGGCTCACAGCGCCGGGCCGATCAGCAGCTCCGGCCGCAGAGAAGAGACCTGGGGATGCTCCAAAGGACACATGAGCGAAGACACACACAGACACACTCACTCCTTCTCGGTCTTTATCCCCTGCTAGTCTTCTCTCCCTTTATCTCCCAGTTCCCCCCCCCCCGTACTTCAAGGCACATGGAGAGACCTCATCTTGCTCATGTCAGGGTCTGGTATTTGGAGGTTATTTTGGTTCAGCGAGTGAGCTTGCGTCGCCGCGAAGCTTTATTCACTTTGTGTGTGTGTTGTCGTTCATTGACATGGCGATTGTTCACCCGGACCAGAGTGAATTGATTTTGGTCACGGTTGTTTTGGTTATTACTGAGCCAAACGTCCTCCCATTGGAGTCGTCTGAATGTCACCACGAGAAGCCACAATCAACACGTATGCAAAATAGTCTTTATTCAGTGTTCGGTCACACCACACTGATGATTTCACGCGATCCCATGTGGAGGAACCCATCTCCATTGAACGACATTTAAAACATTAAATGATGCTGAAATGAAGCAGAGGAATTGAGGAAGGGGGCGTTATTAAGAAGTGCGCTGACACAAGAGGGCAAAGGCATTAGACACTTGAATTGCATTAGCCAAAGGGCACACATAATAGAAAAGGCTAATGTTGTAGTCATGGGAAATATAATTGTTCGTGGTCACTGGGCGTTTTCCCACCAGTTATATCAGACACATTTCTGCAGCAGAGATCATAACAGGTTTCTATTTCCACCTTTACGCTATTTTTCCATCAGAGCAAACGCTGGATCGATGAATCAATTTGCAAGTTGCAGCTGTTATCTAATTTTAGAAATGCACGTGTCTCAGTAAGTTGTATTTTCATTGTGCCGCAGAGTCTCTCAGCTGTTCCCTCATTAGAACGTGTAAAGTTTATTAGGTCGGCTGCCGACTTGAAGTTTCTCCATCCGAGGACATCTCACTTTACCTCACTGTAAGTCTGGCCTTGATGCGATGACACGGAGGGTTGACTTCAATCAGGACATCACACATTACCACTTTACTGGAAAATGCATGCAAATGGAAATGCGTGGTGTAGTTTGGTAGAATTCAGGAGGAACTACTCTCCCCACCTCTCTGGACCAAGACTCCACAAAGCTCCTGAGGTCATGGCTGGGGCTACATCCACACTTCTACAATTTAGATTTAAATCACATCAATGTTGCTGCGTTGACACCTGGAGTCCAGGTTTTTGAATGGCAAAAATGGAGAAGTTTGGCAAACTGGAAAACTCCAGGGCTGCGTTGAAGTATGGACTGGAAAAAACCTTCTTTGCTGTCTGATTGGTTCACCAGCAGCAAATGCAAAATGTCTCTAACAATACGTTTTCACCAGTAACAGTTCCACCTCGTCGTCAGTCCAAGAGAAGAAATCCCTCGTCTTACTTTTCACCATCGCTGTTTCACGCTGCTTCCTGTTTACACCAGCACGCACATGTCCAGTGTATGTCAGATGGAGATCATTTCAGATATGGACCTAAAACACCCGTCTGGATGGAGACATTTTTACTGTTAATATGCCGTTTATAAAACTAAAACATACACAGGCTACTGTATGGATGCCTGGGTGTAAAGCCTGAGCCCACAGTGGTTCAACCCGCTGCAATAACACCAGATGAGGAGGTCGTGTGTGGCACAACAGGCAGCACAAAGGGAGCTGGAGGTTGTATTTGACAGTAAATGCAGTGTTTCAGTGTTAGCCTCTGCCTGAGGGAACATATGTGTATGTGTGTGATGTAGGTTTAAGCACGCCGCTGACAGTAAGAGGCATAAAAGGCAGAGCTGATCCGTTACCCATTGTCCCTCCTCCTTCTTTGAATGAGGGTGGCAGTTTTTGATACATTTGCGTGTGTGTGTGTGTGTGTGTGTGTGTGTGTGTGTGTGTGTGTGTGTGTGTGTGTGTGGCAGTAAGGCATGCTTACTGTTAGCGATCGTTTCATGTGGTTGACATTAGAAATCAGACTGGTGCTAATAGGAACCAGGTGAGACCGTGAGCAGTGTTCGTATTCACAAACAACCCACACTGTTACTTTTTCATTTCCCACTGTTCCACAACAACGTTACAACAGCCTGTCTCATATATTGTGGCAGTTTGGTGTTTATCTGTGGTTTGTTCCTTCTTTAATGGAACTCAAAACTTATCTGAAATTTGTTTAAAAGATGTTGATCAGCTGTGGATGATCTGGAAATTCAGATATCAAGTTGAAAAGATGGCCACTGAACTGCTGCAGTTCTAATATGGGCGTGAATGATGACAATCAATTTGTTGTATAGGTTTGAAATCCCCTGCTGACTGAATAGTTGATTTATTTGCAAGAGTGTGTTTGTGTGTGTTTATGCCTGCAGGTTCATTCACAGAGTATTTATATTCTTGCAAGTTTCTTTTAGCTGTATGTATGGAGGTACATGTGTGCAGGAGTGAGTGTGTGTGTGTGTTTGGCCATGTGTTTGTTTCAATGTGTGTGTTCTCAGCCACTGGTGAGTCACGGCGTGCCGTCCTGGCGGGCAGAAAGCGAAGAGGAGGCGGTGTTTATTATTTCACCAGGTTGCCATAGCCACGGTGCATTCGGGTGCTGCCATCATCAGTGTAGTTAAAACACGGTGTCTGGACGTCTCCCTCCTCACCGCCTGCGTTTCTGTGACGTCTACCTGGCGGACGTAGCCAAAGGAAGAAAACTAAAACCTGTTGGGCTTAGGTTTCTCTGATGCTGAGCAGGGAAAGATCATCCTGACAGGTGATATAATGTGGGTGTGATGCAATGAGGTTTTGCAACACACAAAAGAGAATAAAACATCTGGGTGAAACGTTGCTCCAGATTAAACAACTCCTTCTTCTTTATTCCCTCTCCAGCAACACTGCAATCTCTTATTTTAATTTCCGCCTGTGAAGAAGCGAGTTTACGCCTGTTTAGCAGTTTGCACGTCAGTCACAAAACTTCCGGCACCATTTTATGTAATGAGCCATTACATCTTCCTGCTGGAATGATGATTTCTGACGTCCATGAAGCGAGAGAGAGAGAGAGAGACAGAGGGAGAGTTAAGAGGCATTTTCATGTTGCGTGTGTTTATGATGAGGCTTCTGGACAACAACGCTCTTATCTGAGATGAGATAGCAGCCTGAAAATCTTGGCTTGGCAGATGTTCACTGGCTACTCTCAGCTTCACATACCACACTCTCCTTAATATATATACAGGCAGTATAGATATTTATCTATAGGGACAGAATGACATTTATGAACAAATCATGCAGCAGTAATCAACATGTAACTGCACATGAAGGCTCATAGCAGGAGTTTTGGTATCGACTCGGCATAACCAAAATCGGTTTTCTGACCTGAACTCCAGAAACATTTTCTGGAGTTTATCTTTCACATATGAAGAACTTCTTTCTTCTCATCGTATTTCCAAGTTGACATCTTTGCTCTGCGTCTTCTAATCCTCTGAGTAAATGGCTCCTCTTTTCATCCTGAGATATTTGTATTCTTGCAGTTGCGCATCTGTCGCGTTTCAGAAACATCATCAACCCGCCCACTTGCTCGTTGTGAATTCTCCAGACATGGGCTCAGACTCAAAAGGTCCGGAAAATGTCTGCAGCAATATTTGTGTTCTCACGTGCAGCCCTGCTGGAAAATGTCAGGAAATTGTGCAGAGTTCAGTGCATGTCTGAAAGCAGCATTACTTTGCCCTATATGAACAAGTTTAACCCGTTTTTCTTCCTGCTTTAACAATAGAGTGTTAAGAATAAATAACTTTAGCTGAACAAAATATATTTTTAACAATATAAGTTTGATTTGGATCAGAAAATATCTGGTCCAAGAAAAGGTTAACATGACTTTGTCCAAGCATTTGAGCCCAAGTTTGGATTTCTGACAATTTTCACGCTTCATGGTTACTGACACATTTCAAAAGGTTTTGAGTTTTTAAACCCAGACTTAGTACATGACTGAATTAATGGTAACACTGTGACCATGTTAAGATCTGGTCAAGGTCAAAAAGAGCCAAAACGAGCACAGGCAAATTCTCACGTTCATAAACTCTGTAAAAAACTAATTCGGACTCTGAAACGTGGGTAAATGGAGTTAAACTCAACTCAACCATATATATTTTAATGTGTGAGTGAGGACGTCAATGTGTTACAAAAACAACATTTTAAACAAAGGATGACTCAAACCACATTTGTATGGTTGGTTCATTCTGTATATTTATGAAAAAGGAGCTGTTTTTTCTTCTAGACCCACAAAAGAAAGATGAAATTTATTTCTCTTTGTCTCCCGTGCCTCCTTTTGTTACTTCTCTTCCAGGTCTCTATAAATATCCCTCCTTCTTTTTCTCTCAACTCTGTCATTCTTTCTCCTTTCGCTCTTCCTCTGCGTCTTCCTTCTATTCTGGTTTCCCCTGCTCTGTGAGTAAAGGGACAGTGGTGAGAAGCTGCCTTGCTGGCTTGCTGGTGCCACGTTAACCAGATCAGATGCCCTGACAGGAAGTCGGTCCGCATGCATGGACGTAGCAGCGTGGCATGACTTACTACGGTTGCAGGCCAAATGCAGGCCGAGCCGTCACCGATACACTGACATCAATCCGCTGTGGGTCAAAGGTAACGGCGCCCTCAGTCAAACAGCCTCATATTTACTACAGCGGAACCGACATGACGTTCAGTCCACACGCCGCTTTCATCAGACTCGTCACGGACTCGCTGGTGATTCAGAGAAAACTGCACCTTTGTCTGTTGATTTTTTCCCCGAGCAGAAACAAACAAATAAATCCTCAGCTCGAAAACCAAACTCTACAGGACGTGATTAACAGAAGTGATGAGGTTTGCTTGTTTAGTCGTTTTTTGTGATCGCCCAAACTGAAGTGAACCAACTGGACGTTTTTCTTCTTCAGCATCAAATATTGTTTACAGCTCTGCTCCCGGTGGTCCACTGCCATAAAACATACATGGAAACTAGCAAGTCGTCTTTGTATCGAAGTTGTTATCGAGAAAATAATTCCCCTCGGCAAACTATTGGAAGATGCAAGATATAATTAACTTTGCCTCGACAAAGCTTTGCTGCCTGATTTATGCTGGCGAGGAAGGGGAATCCGTTATGAACAGAACTGTAGAGTTACACAGAAAAGTACAGTTCCACTGCATTTGCTGCATATTTGCAAACTTAATTAAGCTGTTAGAAAAATAACATTGCTGGCAGAGTATGAGAAAGAACTTTCCATTTTCATTAACAGTGGAATTTGGTGGAAAGTCAAACGAGAGTAAAAGGGTGAATGAGAGAAACATTTCATAGTGTATGTGGAGGAGTGAGTAAGAGAGAGAGAGAGAGAGGGAAGGAGGGAGAGAGAGATGCAGATTGTTTTAAATCCGCAGCGAGTCAGGCTCTCAAATTTATGCCCATGGGCTGCTTCTTGGGTGGGCTGCAGGGAGGGCGGTGCGCTAGCTGGAGCAGGGGAAAGTTGCCGACTCCAGACTGCTCGCCTCGCTGTGCAGCTTGGCTTTTCCTGCTGGAACACATTTACAACTCAAGTCGTCCTGACGGGCTCGCTGACTGCCTGCCCCTGGCCTGGCCGACTGAACCTCGCTTGTTGAGCAACCTCGGCGCGCTCGTGTTAGATAGTGTTTCTCATTTTAATGACGCCTTTCTTGTTTTTTAGCACTGGAATGTTGCTGGAAGCTGCAACACAGAAGTTCTCATAAGCAAGAAAATTATCATGGTATTTTCCAGTTTTTTTTTTTTTCTCCAAATATGACACTCTATATTAAGTTTGATGAAATTCCAGGGTTAAACTGATTTCCTCTCAGAAGTAGTTTGTACTTGAGGAGCGACAAAGCCAATTCACGTCTCAACCCAAAAACTTGGATCAGATAAGGCGTAATTCTGGCTCCTCTGTATTTCGTGCCAGCAATGACTGTTTGTTTTGCTCAGCATGAGAAAGATCCGGGCCCACATCTAGCCTTCGAATAGATTCCCTGATGTTTAGGATGAAGGAGAGCAGCTCACTCAACAAGCAGCCATCGAGACGTGTTTTTCCACAGTGGAGATTCGGGCCTCGATATATAAGCTGCTCATGGTGGAGAGGGCCAGCAAATGTAAAAAATCCTCTTCAGGGTTTAGTATCGTTTGGGTTTTTACCGATATCAGTGCTAAACTGATGCTTTCAAAACGGTACCGGTGCCTAAACGGTGCCAGAACCTTTTCTTTTAAAAAAAGGTACAAAACAATGTTTGATAATAAGAACATCTTTTTTATTGCTGCAAGTTGAACATACTAACTGTTAATAGTTGAAAGTATACGTAAGTATGAAAATATAAATACACGCAAAATCTGCAAACAAATTTACGCAACACAATATTCAAATTTTCAGACATTTGCAGCTCGTCCCGGTGTCTGAATCCTTTCACTTGACACAGCCACATTGTCGAGGCATTTTGTTGTTGTGTCGACTCGAGTGAGAGGTCGCTACTAACTTACTGCAGGCTAACATTACGTGCTGCCTGAGCCATGAATGAATGTGTAAACTAGACACGTACGGGATGTTTGTGTTGCCTGTAAGCAGGACAACTATTTCAGTACATAGCTCAGGAACTAAAATCGTTGCGATTGAGTCTTCCTCTACTGTTCTTACATGAATTCTTGTAAAAATTGAATTCACTTTGTTTAATTAAACAATTTACATCTGTTTGAGTTCTTCCTCCTGTTGGGTCCTGCTGCACTGAGAAGCCTGTGTAGTGTTGAGTTTCTCAAACTTTTGAAGACAGGGAGGTTTTCCCTGCCTCAGCAGCGGCAGCACAGGCCCGACTGCACAGAGAGCGATGACATAAGCAGCATGTAAATCAGCTTTCAGCAGAGCAGTAATCTTAACTCGAAATTTAGAGGCTGGTTCACCATGATTATGTGCTGACACATCCCCACACACACACACACATACACACACACACACACACACACACACACACACACACACACACACACACACATACACACACACACACCACATACACTACAACAAGAAGAGGGAAGTAAACAAGTAATTGCATGAAAACGGCTTTAATCACAAGAAATGTGTATCTTTAAAAAAAACTCAAGACAAAAAAATCCTCTACTTATGAAAAGAAGAGACATGCATGTGGGTGTGTTTCTTCTTCTTCTTCTTCTTCTTCTTCTTCTTCTTCTTCTTCTTCTTCTTCTTCTTCTTCTTCTTCTTCTTCTTCTTCTTCTTCCCAGCAGTCTCGGTTCCTTCCAGCCCGTGTGTCTGGAGCTAATTTACTCTGAAGGTATTACGGTTATTGGAAGGCTTGTAAACCATTAAGTCTTTATTTACAAGAGAAAGAAAAGAGGGTCTGGGTAACAGTGTGGGGGCGAGTCGGGTCTTGGTACGGGCGCTGACCCCACTGTAAGTGATCAGGACTACGGAGTTCCTCGACTGGCAGGCCTCGTGGGACATCTGGTCCTATTTGCAGCGAACTGCAGACCACTCGTCAATTACATAATTGTGCCCATTAATTACACGAGGAGGGGCGACATTTCCTGTTAGCCAATAACTAACAAAAAGAGAACCAGTAAAAGAAAGACTCTGAGACACATGATTACAGCGTGTGGGGTGAAACATGAAACATGACCTCCTGTGTATAGGAGAGGACAGAGGTGAAAAAGCCACATAGTATATTGTATTTCCACGGTTATGATGAGGAGAAGGTGTGATTGTCCTTTGAGTAAATGTTCTTCTCGAAGTGACGTGGCAGAGCAGCTGTCAGTCAAACACTGGGGACAGTTTGTTGTCACGTCACTTTTCAGCAGAGCCGCTGTTTTTGGCCACACACAAAGCTCCCTGCAGGTCATTTCCCCAGGAGAGAGGAGCAGGAGAAATGGCTCACCTACGTGTTGTGACTGGACGGCTGCAGGTGCGATGGCCGTGGCGAGTTTCACACCACGGTGGCTCTTCTGAGGGGAGCTTCTGTTCCCGTGGAATGTGTGGTCACCACTGGCTTCCAGCACCATAGGAGAGAAAGTAAACACATTTAAAATGCCTATTAGCCAAACTGGATACCAAATGATCGGAACGCAGTTTTTTTATTCGTAGAGTTCAGGTAACTTGAAGGATAGGTTCCAAATTTCGGAAGTCGCTTCCAGACATGCAATCATGCAACTATCGGGAGGGGCTGTATATATGTGACAATGCAAATGTCCGAGTCAAGTTGATGTGATTGTTGCCTCTCCTAAAGTGATTTTAAAATACAGTGAGTAATGAGGGAACAAATACCCCAAAATTGTGAAACATGTCATTTGTCATAATTTCCCATAGTGACACCTTCAATTCTCTTTCTGTCTAACCAACAGTCCAAAGATATTCAGTTTACAAACATTTATCTCATTTACAAATCATTAAATTCAAGAGGCTGAAAGGAGCTGGAAAAAAGTAAACCATGATTCGATTATTGTAATGGCCGCTGCTTATCTTTCTGCACACTGACTCTGTTGAATAATCTAATAATAGTTGCAGCTCTGCAAAATAAACACTCCTCTGAATAACATTCTACTCATCCTGAACGGTGTGGATGCAATATGGTGCAAGCGAGGATGCAAAACGGGATTAGTTCTGCGGTTCCCATGCCGTGAACTGACCTGCTGCTGCACTCAGCATGAAACAAATGTTGGAATGACAATGCGGCTGTCGCAGCTGTTGTTTTTTCAGGTCCGGAGTTGTTGTCCTCCTCCTCCTCCTCCTCCTCCTGTACTTCTTTCTTCTGATGCTCCTCTTGTCCATGTTGCTGTCTTCATGAACGTGGGGGCTGTGGGACAGGAGCTCCGACAGCAATGCACCTGCTCACAGAAGTTTGGGCAGAGCGTGAGACAACGGAAGAGTAAGTGGCGGGGGAGAGACACTGTGTTTCTGCGGGTGAGAGAGGGCAGGGTACAGTGAAAGGAGTGAGGCTGTGAGAGGGAGCCGCTCGCTCTCTGGACGACGGGGAGCATGGAGGTACCACGCTGGGCATTTATGCCAGGCTTATGGGACCAGACTCAGCTGAATACACAGAGGGTCAACAGGGATCCACGCTCACTCTTCTTTTCACACAGAGCCGCCAACGCTGTGTGTTCGCTCTGTGATGGACCGGCGACCTATGCAGGGTGGTTCCCTGCCTTTTGCCACAGTGCATCATGGGAAAAGCCCCAGTTCCACCCTCAGAAAAGGGAAACTGTAAGAATGAATGGATGAGAAACACTGCCAGGGTGTATAGTACTTTCTTTACTACCTCCGCCAAAGAGGGTACGTTTTTGTCTGCGTTTTTAATTGTCAGTTAGCACTATGACGCAAAAACTACTCAGCCGATGTTGGGTAGTGGCCAAAGGAAGTACCCATGAAGATCCTTAATTTTTTTCTTTCCCTTGATTTCTCAGAGAATAATTCATGGATCTTGAGGAAAAATTTAGGGGACTGATATTTATGAGTGTGTGATATTTGGTACAGATACAAACTAATATTCGGATCTTGTGAATTTGAATGTGGTCTCATAAGGGGACGTATGAACTCTACTGAGTGCCATTGTAGTTCATACTTGTTTTATCACGATCCCTATACATCACACAAACTGGGTAATTATACTTTTATATGGTCTATAAACCCCTTTAAAATGTATACGGATTAAAACACACATTAAAATAAAGTTTATGAAGTAGCCTCGCTCCAGTGGGTCCCAAGATAAAACTGCAGGAATTAAGTGATTAGGGAAATTACACAAATACACATTTCTCATTCGTAAAGTTATATTCCCTTTGGACTTTTCTCTAATCTGTTCTTGTTTTTCACAATTATTGGACAATTTTACTAACTTGTTGTAAGAGCACAAAAAACAATACACACCAGTACACATACAATATGGTATCTTACCTCTCCTCTTTTAACAATATGATAATAATTTTATGATGATATTTGATGTGCTTTAAGGCAGAAGATGTGGAAATTACAATTACACCTGTTACCAAAAATCATTCTGAATATTCAAGTGATGAAGTTGGTGAGGTTCACGTTATTCTAACAGGACACAACTTTGCAATACAGTTGATTCACATTGTAGTACAAATGATACATGAAACTTTCAATATACTTTTTTACAAATATTGGCAGCCACTCAGAATTTACATAGTTTTGCAAGTTTTCTGTTGCTTATGGTCACATATTGGTTACAGTGGGTTAATATTAGGTTATAATGTCTCAATTAATGTTTAAATAGAGTTTAACGGCAAATATGTAACTCTGAGTTTTTGCATCTGGCACCATTTATGCTCTAATCAAAAGAAAAGCTTGGCCATTGTCCACTGTTCTCAGCCATTGATCTAACCGAGTCTTTCCATGAACACAAAACCATACTGTCTCCCGATGTGACGACTCTGCAGCAGGTTGGGACTTTGTTGGACTTTCCCGACGGCTGATTATTTCCCCAGCAGTTCAACCTCCTCTTGTCCATCACTCTGTTCTTGCTATTCCCATTCAGGCCGGGACAGGCAGTTGTTCTGCACCTCTTTATTGGCCCTTATTAGCCGGCACCTGTAGTCCATTAAAGAGCCCCAGTGTGCTGACAGGCGGACAGATTCGTACTGTCTCTGATTCCTCAGTGTGGTCAGAACAGCACTTCATTTTGGAAAAGAACGGAAATTTGTTATGCTGCGGAGAACAATCGCTGGATGTTCAAAGTTTCAAACTCTGAAAACCCACAGGATCCCGGAGGAGTTATTTATCGACTCTTCTCGAGCAGCTGTGGAGCAGAAATGTGGTGAGCACTTGTGCGTTTAGTGCATGTCAATGTGTCCGTGTGAATGTTAAGTGTTGTGTGCATGTGCTCGGGCTTACAGTGGGCGAACGGCCCCAGATGGGGAAGTTGAGCAAGGAAGTAAGTTGTTGATGATAACCAAAAGTTTTAGGTCCCTTGTTATGCTGCATGTGTCAGGTTCTGTGATGTGATTGGTATAAATGTGAATTGTTGTGCTTGAAGAAGTTTAAGCAAGTTCCTTGAGCCTTTTTTGAACAGAAGCCCCTCTGACTCGGAGAGCGCCAAAATCTTGCCAAAATTCTGAATTCCTTCATTTATACCTACACACAATTTCATGAAAATCTGTAGTTTTTGAGTAATCCTTCTGTCAGACAAACAAATAGCAATGGAAACACAACTTTCATTTTATTAACTCTACAAAGGAGGTTATTTTTTCACCCAAGATTACACATAAACTACTCTGGAAATTACCATGAACAATTGTGGACAGATGCAATATCGATCAGGGAAGAAGCCATTACATTTTGGTGTGAATCCAAATCATGGGACGGTTCTTGATGAAAAATGGCTTATTTATGGAACCAATATATATATGAGGGTGTGCAATTTCGTGCTGATCCAAGTAAAAATGGGGATCTAGTGAATTTACATGTGGTTTCATAAGGGGACTGTTGGCGGAGGTATACTCTCCACTGATTGTGATTCGAGTTGCATATGCATTAGATGCTTAATTTGCTAGACCAAGAATTTATTCTTTCAATTGTTAGATGCACGTCTCAATGTGATTTGGCCCTTGGGGCAAACGTCAGGAATCCATTGGTTTTCAGATTAAAGATTTTCAGTGGAGAAAAATAAAAAAAGTCTGGATAGTTCCACCTCATGTTCTTATGACAGGTTCTTTATGTGTGACCCACATGTCAGATGCATTTTTGCACATCTATTTCTTATAATCAGCATTTAAGTAACTCGAAAACACGAGCATAACACTTACAGCTGATGGCGAGCCGAGTCCTTGTGCACCCCTCCACCCCTCCACCCCCTCCCACCACCCCCACCATGTCTAGTGTGTCCCGGCTCACACTCCAGCTTCCTGTGGGATAGAGCCAAGCCTCGGGGCACAGGGATGTCTGCTTCCAACCAATGAGCTCTGTCACACATGTTCCGGCTTGTCAGACGGAGTTTGTGCGAGGGTGACTGGGTGTCAGAGTGAGTGCACGCATGTAAGGGCCTATGTGTCTGTTGGTCGTCTTCCTGTGTGTGTGTGTGTGTGTGTGTGTGTTTAGATGTGCAGAGATACAAGTGCTTTCTCTCTGTGGGTGGAGGTAACTGTCTAGGACGTGGTGAAAAATTCAATTAGTAGGAGTTCACAGGCCGACCAGGTTCACCTCAGGTTGCCTAAACACAACTTTGTCTCTGAGTTTTTTCTCGGGATGGCAGCGGAAAGTCTCCGAAATGTAAAAGTCTCTGTAAAACATTCACTATCTCTTGTTGCAAAGGAAAAATAAACAGTACGTAAACGCGATACTTGCACATCACCGGTGCTATTTATTAGTGTCAAACTGTTCATTCAGCAAGAGATAAACACAGGAAAAGTGTGTGTGTTCCCCCGAAAAAAGAAGACAACAGCTCACAGATGGAGTTTTTTTGGAGACAAAGAGGAAAGGAAAATGTGGATTTTTATATTGCTTAGACTTAACATTCTAAAGAGGCAGTTTTCACATCAGATAATATTTATTAGAGTTGTTTCTCTCTGTGCATTCACGTGCTCCTCGGAAGGGTCGATTCCCAGAGTTGTGAAGTCATTGTTCTGCCTTTGATGTGTGCATGTGCTTTGAAATTGTAATGTGGAAAAACATGGACCTTGTAAACCCAATGTGTTAAATTCATGTGTTTAGATCGTTTAAACTACATCATGACACGTCTTTGATAATAATGAAGAGCAAAAAAAAAGGAATCCGGTCTAACAGGCATATAAATGATTAAAAAAAGATGTACATTAATCATAAAAATGTCTATTGGCAAAAAAAAATTGTTTGTGAGAGAGGGACAAACAATATTTAGAGCTGATAGTAAAATGATGGTAGTTGGTTTCTAAGTGACGTTACTTTACTTAATCTGCCAATTCCTGATTAACTGATAAATGTTAAAAATGTACTTTGGCTGTTGTCACATGTTTATTCCACAGTTTGTGGTATAAAAACATGATCTACGTGTTTTTCCGTCTGTCTTCACTTTGAAGTGTTTACACATACAGTGGCTCACTTTCACCTGAGCACGTCTTCCCCTGCTGGTCGGCCATCAGAGCAGACTGGTGGTGTGTCTGAGGTGTGTGGTTTACCACCATGTCGATGCCTGGAGGCCTCTCGGTGTCTGTTGTCACCATGTGCACACAGACACATGTTGTGTTTCTCTGATTGAACGTTTTCTGTATTTAAAATTTATTTTACACCTGCTAGAAGCATTTGAACAGATATTCATGATTCAATATTTCATCCATGGGGTAAAAATCATGTTCCAATATTAGAGATATGGCAGAAGGGGATTTTCCTCGACAACCGAAAATAAAACATTGTTTATAAAACTCATCCTATTTTTTCTTTTAAAAATAAAAGTTTATAACAAATACATTTTTTACAGCTCTTTTAATAGGACTAAAACATTACATTTTTGTTGTGTACTACGCGTGTCTGAGTATTCCACTAGAGGGCACACCACAGAACTAAGACCATATAGAATTTACGAATTTGCATTCTGCCCCTACACTGCCCCTACTGTTCATGTGCGTACTGCAACTTGCTAACATATATTTTCCTTTTTTCCTTGGGCCTTATTTTTTATAAATCTTATATCTGCATATGTCACATAACTATTTTGGTCCGTTCCTGATTGACTGATCACACACGCAGTGAAAGTTTGAAGTTAGTGTGGAAACATTTTAGTAAGCTGTGTGGCTCACAAATCAAAGTCTGAGGTCTGAATCAAGTTGTGGATTTTTGGACTGTTACGCCCTTAATACGAACACATGCATATACTTTCACATGCTCACCTTTCCTTACACAAACTGTAATACACCCTCAGGTCAACAAGAGAGTTGGTTTAACCTCAGCCAAGTGGAGTTTGGAAGCTGGGGGGAAGTAAAATTAGCAAGTGGAAGATAATTCACTGGTTTCTCCTCTCCCCTCCTCTCCTCTTCCTCTCCTCTCAGTAAACATGCTGAAGAGCAAACGTTTTTAACTTGGAGTGTTAGCGCCAGAGCTCTTCTGCTAACTGACCCGGGGCTCTGAAGAGCTGCACATAACAGGCGCCCACATTGGCTTTTGTGTGCAGGAGGGTCTTTACATAACCCGCGTAACCAAGCACATTGTCTAGCAACCGGCCGGCCACTGAAGGGCCTTGTAAATGGAGGAGGGGGGTCCGCTCAAGGCGAGACCAGTAGCTGGGTTGAGAGGCTGGTGGAGCTAAGCTATAGGTGACTGAGGGTTAGTTGCCTGATAAAGCTCTAAGGATACTGATTCCATGAGCTCCTTGGAAATGAAACTGCAAATGTTTTCATACTATTAACTTTATTAGAAACTAAAATGGCAGTCAGAGAACGCAAACCACTCCCAAGGCCCAATAGTCCCCTAATGAAACCACATATAAAAATCACTAGACCCAGATTTTAATGTGGGTCTAGAAAATAAAACATTTAAATATAAATATCCCCTAAATGTGCCTGGTTTTTCATCAAGACCCATTACTTATTCTCTGAAAAATCAATTAAAATGTAAAAAAAAACCCTCTATCTAACAATGTCAAAGAACATCCGTATTAAAAGTTAAACTTTTGCAGTAATCCGTCCAGTAGTTTTTGCATAATCCTGCTAAATAACAGACAAACAAACTTAAACACAACCCAATTTGCGGGGAGAAAAAATGCCTTCCCATATAAAATTTGAATTCCGAAGGTATCCTGACAGCTTGATGTAAAAGAAAAACGGACTTTATTCACAAACTAGCCACATCTGCCAATGTAAACCAATTTTTTGGTTACCTAACACCCATCACTATGCACCGTACACTATTGCTCCACAAAGTCCGGCCTTCTTCAACCGTTTCCTAGTTGTTGGTTCTGAGCCAGAATTCCCTCGGAGCTGCCCAGGATGTTGAGGTATATTTTTCCTCCCCACTCCCAGTGATTTTTTGTTTTTTTTTAAGATGTTTTTTTGGCAGAAGAGAAATGTTTGCATGTCTCTGTCATTGCACGGTCCAGATCACACCCAGAACACTCCAAGAACTCTAATAAGTACTGTCAGGAATAATTTTAAAAAAATATTTTAGTAGCAGGTCTTGTAATAGTAAGGAAATCGCCCTAATTATGATTATTATTTTACAGTATTCATTACTTTCTAAATGTTTTAGCCTTGTAGGAGTTGAGCCTGAAGTTGTTTTTTTTGTATTTACTTCCATGATCCGGGTATTTTGTCGTCAGAAACGCCTTTAGCTCGGAGGCAGCTTCACTTTGACTAACACCAATTGTCCTCGGGCACTTGTAAAAGTCATTCGAGAGGCAGAACAACAGGCTGGCAACTGTGATTTTGACACAGAGACTCATTATCAGCTCCACACTTCACCTTAGATCAGATGATAATGACCCATTTATCACCGACACTTGATGCCCCTGTCATTCTTAGCAGCTCCCTGCCAGGACAGAGGAAGCTTTTACTACTGTTCCTGCAATGTTGCCATTGTCTTCCAATACACAAAGACAAGGTGTCCTGATGGCCCCTGATGGCCCCTGATGGCCCCTGTGTGAGTCCCCGGATGGCCCCTAGTTGCACCACTGAGAGTTTTCTCGCTATTGTCACCCAGCTGCAATCACGCTGCACGGCCAGAGTATCGGGGCAGGGGGAGGAGGATGTGGCTTGTGTGGGTGCTTTGAAAAGATGTGTGAAATAGGAGTATGGGTATTAGGGGTCTTGGCTCAGCTGGAGGTCTATTGTGCTGAAGGCTGAGCCCCCTACTGGCATCCATGATCTCCTCCATTGACAGAGAGGTTCTGCTCCGCTCCCGTTTTTTTAATTCTCTCTCCCTCTCTCTTTCTGTCGCTGTCTTGCACCCTGTGTCTCTTCATCTCCCCCTTTCAGCGCTATTTTCGCTCTGGGGCCCCGTTCATACCTGACATTAACATGCGTCCGGGGTGAGCCGATCACAAGTAGGCAGCTCTGAGTATGTCAGTTCACACCTGGCAGCAGAATGTGTCTCCACATGTGCTCAGAATGACCGATGGAATCGGATCTCACGTCCCTGCTCTGTGTGCAAATAAACACGTACATCGTCTCTGCTGGCAAAGACCAAATGTGTTTTTAACCGGCGGGAGGCAGCAATGCACTTCCTGTGCCCGAGTCTGCTGGAAATTAAAACACAAAGAAGAGAAAATCAGAACTCTACAGACTATGTCTATACTTATTTGTTGTGTAGCTCCTTCTGCAACTAACAACTAACAACCAATTGCTGTCTACTTCCTGTGTACACTGGCTCCAGCATATCCTGTGTACACAAGTGGTCACGTGTATATCTGTGTTTTCAGGCATGTTAGTATGGGGGGGACAGGGATTAAAACTGATATGGAGCAAAAACGCTGCTGTGGTTGGAGATTGTTTTCATTTTCAAAAGAAAACATAGAAGTGTGGATGTAGCTTGTGATTCAGGCGTCATCGCCCAAAGTCAGTGTTCAACCTCACCGATGCTCTTATAGTTGAATGGAACAAAATCTCTGCAGTGCAATTCCATTATCCTGAGATCTAAATCCAACCAGAAAGGTGCAGTCTTATGTGGCAGCATAACAACACCTATGGTTCTGTACTTTTTTGTTTTACTGTAGCTTTTACATCTATTTGCATTGATACAAGGGAAATAATTCTCTTTCTAACCCTCTGCCCCCCCCCCCCCCCCACAGTGTGCACGGGGTGAGTCGGACGCAGGTTGTGAGCATGTTTCGGACAGACTGTGAATGTGTGTGTACATACACCTATTTGCACAGCGTTATCCAGCTTGTGTGAGGCCAACAGGAGTCGCGCAATTGTCAATAGTAGAAGTCTATAAAACCCGTCATTGACAAAGAGAGAACAAACAGCTGCGGTTTGTTCAGGATTTCCTAACAAACACTCCACAAGGAGGGCTGCGGATAGTGAGGAGGGGAGAGAGGGAGGCAGTCAGGATTCGACTCTCACTGCGTAACATCAGAGGAAAGTGTGTGTGTGTGTGTGTGTGTGTGTGTGTGTGTGTGCGTGTGTGCGTGTGCGTGTGCGTGTGTGTGTGTGTGTGTGTGGTGCTTTTCACGCTCCAGGTTATGCTACTCAGAGGTGAATAGATATCTCTGTCTGGATATCTACGTGCACATAAACACACCAACACACGGTGTGACAGAAGTATTCCGAGACTTGATTTGAGAAGCAGCAGCAGTAAGCTACCACAATGGAATATTTATAAAAAGATTTATAAATAAAAATGTTCTATAAATAAAAGTTCAGCTTTTAAAATTCCAAGTGTATTATCAGCAAAATAGAAATAAAAGCACACATTATGTCGAATAGCCTTTCAAAATGTCCCCTTTATTGTGTTATAATGATTGGTTTATCAGATTAGCGGTCGCAGAGTGCTTTAATCCTAAAAAATGCAATATATTAGGAGATTTTTCTAAATGATTTATTTACAGATCTGCAAAACACACTGTATCCTCACTTAACCTTAAAGAACAGACAGAGGTCAAACGGATATCTGGATGGCTTTAACACATACCACATGGGAACAAATGCCTGGAACAGCTTCTTCTTGTTTTCCAGTCCTGGGCTGGTTGAGCCGCTCACTGCATGAAATCCCCAGACTCGCTGTATTCCTGTCAAATAAAGGCAGTAAATGTAAGAAAAAGTACAGAAAGTAGATAATAAAATTGACTAAACTTTTTCCGACTTCAACTTTTTATGTGCAGGCTTTAAAATGACAAATACAACATCAGAAACGTTTTTTTATGAGCAGAGAATGACAAACAGCAAAAATTGTCAACAAATATTGACTATTACATTTATACTTTATATAATTATTGATAAAGTAAAAAAAATCATTCCGGAATGAAGTGGAGTAGAAGTATAAAGAATGGAGGCAGCGTGAAACCAGTGCCTCGTATTTGTAAACGACTTAAGTTGCTTTCCCCCCTCTGCAAACACACTGTACATGAAATCATGCCACAGGGGTCACGAGTTGACCGTGCGTGTGTTAATGAACTTGTTCCATAATTTATTGCGCCCATAGCCTGGCATCACCATAAAGAACTGAGGAGTTGTCTGAGCCTCTCGTGTCTGTTGTAAATCTTTTCAGCTGGTACGAGCAGTAAGCCCGGGACAAATGTTCCTGCCGACCGCTTGTGGTCTGCGGAGAGGAAATGAGGAAGGACTGTGGGACCTTGTAAAAAAATAAAAATAAAAATAGTGTCCCCGTCTGGCTGGTCAGGAAACCTTTGTGTTGGCTGCAGTGGCTTTTAGCTTCGGTGACTATTCTTTTACCTGCTAATCTCAGTCGATATTAAACTCGCTCCCTCTCGTGATCATTTCCATTTACTCTCACTTAGGGTTGTATTAATGCATTTCTTTCCTTGTTAAGGGCACTTGCTAATTAGTAAATGTGTGAAATGTGAATGACAACAGTGTCCCTGGCTCACACTGTCCCTCGGGATAAGTCGCCACAATAGGAGCACCACACTAGAGCCCTTGTGCAAACAAAGTGTTCTCAAATGAAGGAGGCATTTAAAAATGATCGCTCTCCACAAACAGAATGCAACCCTTCTCTCTTTGTCCTGCCACGTCCCCTCTCCCTCCCTAAAACTCCCTCTTTTTGTTATTCTCGCCATCTCTCTCCTCCTCTCTCTCGCCTGCCCCTGTCCCCGTTAAAAGACATTTGGCCCGTGCTAAACCTGGAGTGACAAATATCCCTTCCTCTCGTCATCAAAGGGCTATATCTGGTTTTCAGGGGCTGATCGGCGGAGGAGTGGTAAGGAAAGACGGAGGGATGTATACACGTTGGAAAAAGGGAATGAGTGGCCAGACTGGGGGAACGAATGAGGGGGGAACTGGGATCGGAGGTAGAGAGCGGAGTGATTAAAATTCATCCCACGGTGCAAACAAAAGGAGGAATGAAAAAGGAGGAGAATGCAGGAGAGAAGCGAGGGCGAGTGTTGGAGGGGGTGGGAGGGGAGTGTAAGAAAGATTTGGGGTGAAAGGAAGATTGTAAGCCTTAGCAGATCCCTGAACAGCCCCCCACCCAAAATGACTGCCTTTGACTCACGGCACAATTATCCTGAGAGACAACGGAGAAGACGGGAAGGTAAAGGGAGGGGTGTAAGGAGAAGTAGAAGATGGATAGATGAAAAGCGAGAGGGAGAGAAGGAGAGAGGACATTAATTATTCGGCTTGGCCTTCCCTTCCCCAAGTTTTGCCGAGGCCGACTGAACAGGGGTCAACAATTGACTCAATTACAAGACAAACTCTCCAAGGGCCCTACACCGCCACTCACCGTGGACCCTGCAGCTCTCGGGCAGGCTGTTGATTTTTTTTCCTCTCCCTCTCTTTTCTTTGCCAGTAAATGTTTGCCCCTCTTCAGGTGCCCCTGGCAGACGCAGGAGCTCCAGGCCCCGGCTAGACTTTAACCTTTTCAGCCACTGAATGATTCCCCCTCTCTGTTCTCTGTGAAGAGTCGAAGGGAGAGAGGGAGCGAGGGAGTGAAGAGGCAGATGAAGGGCTAGAAGCCTTCTCTTTGTCAGGCTTTATAGCTGGTAATGAATAAAAAACGTCTGGTGACCCGAGAAGAGGGTTTTTCTTTCTCTCCGTCGCACAGGTGGACTTTTTCTTTTTCAGTCCAGTCGGCCTGGAGGATAAATCTTTTACAGTGTATGAAGGAATGATAACAACTTCAGGGTTTCATGCAAAATTCATGAGGGGATTTTACATGTAGGACGTGTTACTGTATGAACAGAGATTAGACTGTTTCTATTCTCACGATTAAATCCTCAAATCCAGGTAGTTATTCACCTGTGATGTCACTGTTTAATGACATGTTCATGATTTTGTAATTTGGCATTACCTTTATTGTATTAATCACTAAACTGTACGAGGCTAATCTGCATCAATGATTTATATTCTGTTTGAAATAACAAAAGTTGGATAGTTTTCAATCAATCAATAACATTTTATTTGGAAAGCCCATTTTCACAAATCACAATTTGTCTCATGGGGCTTAACGAGGTGCAGCATCCTCTGTTCTTAACCCTCAACCAGAGGGCTCCAACCCCAATAATTATCAAATTAAGATATAATAAAATTTATTTTTAATGAACCCCATGAAAAAAGTGGTCAAAATGTTTGCCAAAGTGGGAACTAAACAATAAATTACAGTGTTTTTTTTCCACCAACACATGAGTGCAGAGGATATCGTACTTCGTCATGACTCCTGTGTTCACACCTGTGTTTTCTGTTTGCGACGCCGGCCTCATCACTGAACGAGCGAGAACTTAAGGGAGCGTTCAGCATTGTTCCGGATGACCCTGAATTGATAAGGTCAGCCGGTACAGTGAGGAATGGGATCTCAACAATGGCTCCCCAATCCTTCTCTTGTCAGTCAAAAGGACTGCTCAAGCATAGTACCGCTCAGCACTCTCTCTCTCTCTCTCTCTCTCTCTCTCTCTCTCTCTCTCTCTCTCTCTCTCTCTCCTCTTTTTTCTGGTCCTCCTCTTCCATCAACTCTCTTCTTGTTCTTCCGTTGTTCCTCTTTGTCACCCTCATTTTCTCCACCTCTCCGTCCCCGTCTTTCTCTCTTTCTTTCTATCCCGTCTCATTCCCCCCACTCCTCCTTTGTAAAAGAGAAAGGAGGGCATGAATACCACACACAGACTCTGAGTCACTCGCTGCACAGCAACATTACTGCCGCCAGATTTTTTCCGTCTCAACTGAATCACTTTACCTCTTTTTTTTCTCTCTCTCTCTCTCTCTCTACAGGAAACGCTGGTAAACGTGTGTTCTCTACTTTTTTTTTGTCTTTAATTTCCCCGACGTCAGGTCCAAAAGTTCAGTTTTTTTTAAGAGTTTAGAAAGTTTATAAAGAGTTTCATTAATTGAGAGAGACAGAGTCCATGTGTGTGTATTTCTTCAAAATAACATATTGTGCATCCACCTGAGACCAGTGTGATAACCTATTTTTAATAGAACAATAATTATCAAAGGTTACGATATATTCTAAATGTGAAACAAGTAAATCTGAATGAGAAGTAGAAGAGGACATTTAAAATGGCATATTGTCTCTAATTGTTAACTAAACACATAATTTGGTACAGGAGTCTACTTCGGAGGAGGCTTCCATTCACCATAACACATTTATTTAAACATCAACTTTTTCATTTTGAGATGAAAAGTAATTTAAATCTGATTATAAGACTTTCATTCAGTCTCCTGGAAGAGGAAATAGTTGGATGTCGGATGGTCTCGCTGTTGCAGAAATGTTCAGGCACAGTGCAACACATCCCACGTCAGAAATATATTGACGGAGAGGGATTCTGAATGGAATCATCTGAAAAAGCATACTTGCAGCTACTTTTTTGATTGTGACGATTTGGATATTAAAGTGAACAGTTTTTAAAACTTGGAAAGTAGTGATTAAGGTAAATTAGACATGGAGTGAATGCAGAGTTATGTAATCGTATAGGCGGATGTCATCAAAGTCAGTGGAGAATGTAACGCTCGACCAGAGTGAGTGGCCACTGTTCACTTTAAGTCCTTAGTAGTTGTAGTTCCAAAACTGTCACAGCCGTCTAAAGGAAGAATCCTCCACCAATGCAAGCGTGTGTGTGTGTGAATGTGTGTCTTTAGTGAGCCATTCACTAGCTGGTGACGTAAACTGTGCCGTTCTTTTTGTGTTTGTCACATCAGGTCCTTTGGGTCATCAGGGCCGTCGTCCGCCCTCTCTCTTCCCTGTGTGTCTGTTTTTGCTTGTGTGTGTGTGTGTGTTTGTTTTTGCATGTGTTGGCTACATCTCTGGTCAGTGCATATATGACAGTTCACATGTAAATAAGTGCAAACTTTGTACAACATCCCTTTATATGCTTGAGTCTGTTTTATAGAGAGAGTGAGTGTTAATGTGTGAGTGTGTGTGTGTGTGTGTGTGTGTGTGTGTGTGTGTGTGTGTGTGTGTGTGTGTGTGTGTGTGTGTGTGTGTGTGTGTGCGTGTGTGTGTGCTCTGTGCGCATCACTGAGCACTGCATGGAGATACAGAGTGGAATTCGGGGCTGAGACGCAGTGAAAGGGAGCCCCTTCCTCATGCATGAGATAGGATCAGTGTTTACATGCACACATGGCAGAAAACCTCTGTGGTTGCAAAACAACTCGTGCAGTTGCCGATGAAAACTGCAGCGTTTGACAGACACTGGAACAACGTTATCACACTGTGACTGAATGTAAATGAAAATCAGTGATATCGATTAAGACTGATTGTGTGTGGACATTTATATTGAGTAGGAAGAGTTAGTGGTTTCTGCTTGTTTGTCTATTTTTCTGTCAACAAAGAAATTAATGCATTTCAGAATACAAATAGGATGTGATTCCATTTCATCAGGATTATACTATTGTTTTCTGTCAGAGGACAAGATGAGAATAAAGTTTAAAGGCTTGTTTATCAGTTTACATCATTTGTAATCATCGGTGGCACCAAACTTATTTAGTCGGTGCTTTTCAGGGAAAGTTCTACCAGCGCTACCACTATGAACCAGGACATGCTACAAACGTACACATTTTCCTTAAAAAACACAACTCAACTGATGGATCTCACACACACGTGCATGTTATAAACATGGTATAAACACCAACATGAAGACGTAGGGATCTTCTTCAGTTCATTCTCTCATTTCTCTGTGCTGCAGTTTTTTGTGTTGCTTGTGGTGTTTATTAAGATTTTCAGTCGATGTGCTTTGTGTGGGAAGTGTTTGACTGGAAGTGTTTGCTTTTATCTGTTACTTCCCCTCCAACTGACATCACTTATTCCAGAGCTGTAACCAGCAGGTTTATGATGCACAGAAGAAGAAAAAAAAAAAGTCTGACGTGGGAACCATTTCTGGTTCCAGCTGAAAAGTGTCTTTTAACAAGTAGATAACTGATTATCTGTCTGATTCTCACTTTACACGTCACATAGGATTAACGCATCCTGTGCAGTTTTCGTTGTAAACCAACACACTTATGTTTACGTTACTGCACACTGCACATATCCGTAAGACCTACAAAACACATTGAATGCATTTAAAGAAACATTTGCAAAGATTTTTAAAGAGCGTTGAAACCTCATTGTTTATGTCTGTTTAGGTTCTTCCTCTCTTGTATTGCTGCACTGCTACAACACGTTACTGCCACAGGTTGTCAATGTGCCTCTAATATCAGAAACGTAGCAACCGCGTCACCTAAGAATCATGTTTTTGCAATTACGGCAAGTGGTAAATACAACCGGACTACGTTTTCTATCAACGTGATGAGGAATCTGGGAAAAATCCGCTTTAGCAAAACAACAGTGTCCACATGCAACTGCAGATTATTAAACTTTTGAATGGTTAGGTTTTGGGCACTCACAGCTCTTGTGGTCTGATTTTATGCAGAAAAATAATTCCGTCACAACATGTACAAACCAAAGCCAACATTTGTTAACCACATTTATGGTCTTTCCCTAATTTTAAGCAAAGTGCTTTTGTTGTCTAAACTTCAGAATCGCAGATGTCCTGGGGTGAAACTTTGGATCATACTTGATAAAAATGACATGTATTATGAATACACACCATATGGATGTATTTACTGGAGGCTCATCGATGGTTTTGGTGTTTGTTCTCATGTGGACTGAAGTTGAACACACGGCTATGTTGCCCTCTCAGTTGTGAAACTCTGCATTAAACCCTGAACTTCCCTCATTTCCATATCGCGTGAGCTTTGACATCTTTGATCAGGAAACAGGCCCATTTGGAAAACACATGTTTCATCTAGCATGTGTCCAGGAGCGTGTGGGAGTGCCAGATATGCTGCGATGACAGAATTCAGAAAGCAGTTTACATTATTCATAACATTTACTTTCACGCAAGTGATCCTTCGCTTTTCACATTTTTTCACGATGCACACTGTTGTGACAAACATGAGCCAGTAAAAAGCTGAAGTCATAAGAAATATGGCAGCCAAAAAAACATGTTTTCCCTCCTTTTGTTTTTCTGGCAAGTTGTGTTTTCCAAACAAGTGGTGGAGGACTCGCGTGCATTCAACAAGTGGCTGCTCCAAAGAGAAGTCTGAGTGACTGCTCCAGGTCAGACTGAAGTCTTGTTATCGGGCCTAATGTGTGGAGCTCACACTTCAGTGACTTACAATAAGTGACAAAACTGGAGGAGAAAGTCTGAGTGTGTGTGTGTGTGTGTGTGTGGTCTCGAGGCTTGGAATGAGAAAATCTGGTGAAATTCCCAAATTAAGGATTTTCACAATCAATTTAAATGAGCCGCAGTTTAGATTGTTGACATTCCTCATGTGTTTTTGATCTCACTGCTTTGTGCGGCTGTTTATTTGAGAGCAAAACTGTAGACAATTATAAGCCTTAGTGTGTGTGTGTGTGTGTGTGTTTTCAGATCCTCACCCCTCCAATTCACTGATTAGCTGATTTGTTGCCTTTCAGTTATGTTAATGCCACTTAATTACAGCCCCAGTGGGAAGATGCACTCTCCTTTCTCTCTCACTTTCTCTGTCTCTCTCACACACACACACACACACACACACACACACACACACACACACACACACACACACACACACACACACACACACACACACACACACACACACACACACAAACAATTACCTCGCTTTACTGTGTAACTTTTATCCAAGAAATGTAATATAGCAGCTTATCATTGTGTGATTCGTCTCTCACTCTGTCGTTCCCTAACGTGCATCTCTTTATTCCATGCTATAATAATCACCTCGGCAGATATCATGGCCGCTGCTCGGTGCAACCCTCCGCAGTGTGTGTCGTCAGTGAGTCCTTGGATCTCTGTGAGTGTATGTGCATGGGTGTGTGTAGCATTTGTTTAGTTTGTAGAGTCCTCAGGACAGCCATGACTCGCCTCTTCCTGACAGCGCCTGAGACTGGTGCTCTGTCAGAGCCCGGCCAACCTTTTCATTCGTTTAGGGAAACTCTGTGTGTGTGTGTGTGTGTGTGTGTGTGTGTGTGTGTGTGTGTGTGTGTGTGTGTGTGTGTGTGTGTGTGTGTGTGTGTGTGTGTCTCCCTGAGTCACATGGATCCCAGCCAATTAAAAGCTAACGCAGCCCGGATGCCTTGCCCCTACCAACATCTGGGTATTAAACTAAACGCCTGCGATATATTAGTTATGAAGTCAGCAGCTCCGAGGCGGACCACACAGGAGAAGTGCAAATTTCACAGTATGTCTGAGTGTATATGATCCAAACACACTCTGTAATTTGTTTCGCTGTGCAAATTGATGAGGTTTGTGTAACTGAATGGCAACAGAATGAAAAGGGAGCACATCATTTTTCCGTCCCTGCTGTGTTGCATCATCAGATTTGTCGTCAGATCGCAGCCGTCATCAGTTCTGCTGCGAGTTATAGTTTACTGCAGATTCCTCAGGTGCACAGGGGAGATGAGTTGTGGGCTGAGACAAATTCAAGCATGAACAAAGTCTTGATTTGCATGTTTAAGTTCAGACAGGACAGACATCAAAATGAAAACTTGAAAAAAAGAGAGAGAGAGAGAGAGAGAGAGAGAGAGAGAGAGAGAGAGAGAGAGAGAGAGAGAGAGGTGGCAGGCTGGAAGAAAGAACGAGCATGAAAGTGATGATATAACACCATGTAGTACAATGACCCTTATCGAGGAGGAACACACAAACACACACAGGTGTGCACGTTTAGTCCTATAACAGTGAAGTGATGGAGACAAGTCTCCACATGTGTGTTCAGCTGCTCGGACAAATTTAAGTACAGTTTACACGCTGAGGAGAGGAAGAGATAAAAACACACACAGAGACAGAGACTGGTTTGCTTGGCAGAAAAACCCGGATTTGTATAAAACTAATGATTTCCCACTGAGTTTCATTTATCAGGATTTCAAAATAAAAGACCCTGGCAGAATGATGGTGCCTTTGTTAAAGGTGGTTTCCATGCCTCAAAGTGTAAAATATAAGATTGAAAATAATATAAGATTGAAAATAAAATAATCTACAGGTGCAGAGTCAGAGCCAGACCTCTCCTCATTTCTGCTCGAGGCTATATTTGCTGCTACTAGACACCACAAACATAAATCTTTAACTGAAGGTGCTAAATTTAAACATAGTAGACAAACGCATGGAATAAAAGAAGAGAATAAATATCTGGTCCTACAAGTTTTGTGGTAGTGCCTTGCAAAATTGGTTGAAAGCTCCTTTACTATCTAACTGTAACAGCTGGACTTCAGTTTGTGACTTCTCAATTTTTGCACATCATCAGCCACATAGAGAAGCTTCAATTCATTCTAGAGGGTTTGGAAATCAATGGATTCAAGAAAAGTGAATAAATACATAAAAAAGACCCATGAGTCCATATTAGTTTGAGCCTGATTGCTGTTGTGCTGGAGCCGGTGTTGAGGTTTTGTTCCGACGTGAGTATTGACCCTCCAGGAGAATCCCAAATATGTCAGAGTATTGAAAACAAGCAAAAAGCAAACATCGGTGTTGTGTCCTCTTCTTTCAGTCCATGGTCAGATTTGTCCTCTTTACATTAGGAAACAGACACAGGTTTTCTTTGTTGCTTTAGCTCCAATTTCAGTCTTTAAGTAAATCAAGTGTAACTCTGACATAGTAAGAAGGTTGACATATTTTCATGTTCCTATTAGAGAAAACATAAACCCTCCAAATTAATCTGCCATGCCAAACTAAAGATGACAAACAGCTTTTTTCAACTTTTTGTTGTACATTTGATATGACACTTGTCTACCTTTCTGACCTTTGACCTTTCCTTTAAATCTACACATCAGAATCTGCTTTACTTTCCATCCATATTCTTCTCCTGTGTGATCACCTGCGCAGTAAAGGACCCTGAAACAAAAGCCCAGTAATGAAAAATAAATTCAACATGGCTGCTCTCTTGATCAATCCGACCTGTGTGGTTTGATTTCTCTGTGCTGTCTGAGTCATGCTTCTCCTCGTGTCCCCTCTGTGAGAGTCTCTCAGAGCTGTGGTCACTGCGCTCGTCTGGTGGCCTGCAGGCCGTCTGCAGCTGTCCTCGTCGCCGCGGTTTCTTCTGCTCGCCGAAGACAAACAGACGCACGCGCATCAACACAAATGCAGGCTCGCGTCATGTACTCTCCATCCATGTCTCTCTCTCTGCCTTTCATTGTGTGTCTCACTCTCAGCCACACACATGCATTGGATGTCCGCCCCCGCACACTCTCTCTCTCTCCCTCTCCCTCCATCCCCTGGAGCCCCTGTGTCTCTCTTTCCTCTGTCTCTTTTTCTTCATGAGTTTTCCACCTCCTCTCTCTCCTCCCTCGCTTCCAGCTGTGTTATACAGCTAAGGAATATAAGTAGCAGCCGGCCAGCTATAAATATCGCCTGCCCACCCAAGACTGTTAGGATTATTATTTTTCTTATAATCACTGTGGTCTTGCTATAAACCAAACAGATTATTATCTGGTTTTTGTTCACTGCTGCGGGTCCCTCGCTGTTTCAGTGTGTATCAGCGAGCTGCAGCGAGTTTCTGCTCAGGACACTTTCTTTGTGCTTGTGTCAGGGAGTTGACTGACTGGAGAAGATTTACAAGACCTGGATTTGTACTGTAACTGCCTCGCTGACAGTCCGGCCTCAGAGCTGATGAGCAGAGTGGACAAAAGCCAGGAGAGAAAATGATGTAAAGCTGCAGAGAGGACGGGGAGGAACAGAGCGACAAGCAGCTGGGTGGCGTTCAGGAGCACCGGTGAAGGTCTAGAGGACTGCTGGACTGGATTTACGATGACAAAGCTCTGTTCGTTCTTTCTTGAAAATGGGGGTTGGGCTCCTTGTTGTTTATAGATGGCGCTGTGCTACATGCTACCTCGGCCTACAGCTGGGAGCCAGCTGTGTGAATCAACCTCTCCTCATCTGCTTTATCCATCCATCCCTCTCTCCCTCCTTTTTTCCCCTCCCCCCTTGTTTCCTCCGGCTCTCCTCCTTAAAAGGAGTTCAAAGAAATATTTGTGGTCGGGGCGTTGCGTACATGATACGCTGACATGCAGGAGAAGTAGAAGAAGTAGGAGACAAGACAAGAGTTTGATGTTACATGAGAGACAGAGGAGAGAGTAGGGGGGGGGGGGGGGGGGGGTTGAAGAGAGTTGAGGTAAAGAAAAGAGGAGGGGGGAGAGGAGGGGAGCAGGGTACAGGAAACCACAGGTATGTGCAGGATGGCGGGTGGGTGGCCTGGAGAGAGGACGGAGCAAATGTGGGCGTGTGGAGGAGAGAGGGAACAGCAAGTTAGGGTGAAGGAAAGACACTCACATGGGCTGCGAACCCACACGTCTGTCCGCCTGAGAGATACAGTACATCGGTTAAGCTCCTGAAACCTGACAAATGTTAAACGTCCAAACTGCCTCGGAGAAAGCCGCTCGGTGGCTGGCGGCACAACACGGCGCTTGTACAGGCAAATGAAAACACGGAGAGGTGAACCACTCCTAATCCTAAAACAAACACTATCAAGTCACCGACGGATCAAGCCAACAGTTAAAAAGGAGCTAAAACAGTAATCAGGACTGCACAGCCAATGCGTACAAAAGCAGCATGAGTAAATTTTTTTATCACTGCACTTGCTTTCCACCTCTTAATGGTTGCAAAGTTTCTTTCCCTGTCGCTCTCAGCGTAAAGTTTCATAGTGCTGAATCAGATTCTAAGTTTCTGACATGCCTCAAATTTACAAATCAAAAAAGTCACCTAAGCTTTAAACTTTTGTGTAACGCGCTTGGTTGAGCTCGACTCCCGGCTCAGTGGAAGGTGCCGCGCTCGAGCCCTCCAGTGCCCCGCTGTCTGTCATCAGTCACTCCGTCCGTGTAGCAACAAGGGATCAACGTTTCATTCTGCCATTTCGACAAGGTGAGAACCCCAGCAGTGAGACATCAGCACCACGGCTTCCTCAGCCCACAGTTTACAGTACGGGATATGTGAGGTGTGAACCAGCGGGTTGAAACCAGGGCTACAGTGTTGACTGTATTAAACCACAGCACCAGGCTAGTAAACATTAGTTTAGGGCTTCAGGGATTCTCCTCTCTCAACACGACTACTGGATTAAACAAGTTTGTAGTTTTCACTCTTGAACCCAAGATCATTAGCGTCATTGTCATATGAGCGAGGCACTTAATGGCTAGAAATCACATTTCCTTTTAATTATCTGCTGATAATCTGTTGATTTTAATTTATTAAAGATAGAATGTGAAGTAATTCTTCATAAAAATGTCTAAAAACAACTAGAGGTGTGTTACATGTTTTTGTGGACACGTGTACTTACATTATCCAAAATGTTTCCAACAACAGACCCAGAGAAATCCCCCGTTTTATTCAGGGTAGTAGGACGTTTCATTTTAGTCCCTTTTAATTGCATCATATCTGCTTTACCCATCCCAGCTATAACGTCCGGTACAAATGACGTATCATGAAGGAAAAACAAGCGGCTAGCCAGTTAGCCCTCCCTCCTCTGTTTGTATTGGTCACTTGCAATGGATCATGTTTATACATTCATGAAATGTTTGCTGTTGTAGTCAGTAAAAATTCGGGAATCCTTCCTACATATATGAGACAATTTGCTGCAGGCAGGCTATTGATATTGTAAAATGTATACAATTATGCAAAGTGTACTTTTAAAATAGCCAAAGTGATGCTCCATGCCAGAAACTGTAAACCTCTGTCAGGCTGTAAACCTGGCAGAACTCTGTAAATAAAAAAATCTAATCTTAAATAACTAATTTCATCAGTTTTAGTCATAGTAAAAATAATTAATCTTTTTTCTGCATGTTTTAATATTCCAACATATTGTTCGAGATGGTGTGATTTTCCACCTCCTGACAGTTTAGCTAGCGAACAAGAAGAAGTGATTTCCAGGAAAAGAAAATCAGAGTTTTATTTGGGAGAAATTAATATAATTGTGGTATTGGATCAGAGATTTTTGCAGTATCGTAGGCATTTCCGAAGCTGGTATCAGAAAATGGATCTCAGGTGCATTAAACAACAGTAAATTCCTGTTTATACGATACAACATCACTAAATAGTTGCTGTCTTAGTGGTAAAGTATTAAACAGCTGCTTTTCTTCACTTGTTGTACTTATTCCTGTTCAATACCTCTTGAAAATGTCAGTTTTAGACTTAAGAGAGATTAAAGCGGCTTCGATCAAACTCAAAATGGCTGCTCATAAGTAGATATGACATTAATCTCCGCTGCAGCAGGTCAGTGAATAGGGCTTATTGTACATTACAGTGATGTCTCCAGCCCTGTGGCCTTTCAGTGGTCACACCACTGGCCCCCATCACATTACAGCAGCTGTAAGGAATTCACCCAGTGTGGGTAAAAAGGGGTAAAAAACACAGGGGAGGGAGGGAGGGAGGGTGGGGGAGAAAAGCAGGGGAGGAGGGGGGAGAGTAGTCTGTGTTGGGTGGGGGGGTGGGGGGGTTACAAAAGCACAGGCAGAATTTGAAAACAAAGTTTACCACTGAACGAAAACAACTGGGCTCGAAAAAAGTCAGTGGGTGAGGAGAGAAAGACAGAAGAGAGTTGGGTGGGGGGGGGACAAAAAAGAAAATGAAGTAGAATCTGGACTGTGGTTGGCTGAGGGCCCGAGCCCCGCCTTCGTCCCCCCCGCCCTCCCTCCCTCACTCAGTCTCCAGCCCTAACACAACAGAATCTCCCACAAGCCCAGCCACATCAGGAACGGCTGGCTACATTATAGCTGCCATTATCGTCTCTCAAGTCATAACAGCCAGAGAACACCCACCTCGACTGCAGCTCCGCCAGCAGGGGGAGGGGCGAGGGAGAGGTCGCAAGAGCTGGAATGAGCTGAGGGAGAGAGGGAGAGGGAGAGGGGGGGGAGGAGAAGAGCGAGCAGAAGATAGTCAGAGATAGTGATAAAGGCAGAGAGACTGGAAAAGGCAGAACGAGAGGATGAAAGAAAAGGAACGACGGAGAGGCTGGAGGGGAAAGACACTTTACACAATACTTCCAGATGTGTGTTTACACTACACAAAGTACCCCAAAGACGTGTCGGGTTTTGTGTTGAGTGTGTAAAGTTATACACATATGCGGATTCCCTACTGAGAGTCGAGGAGAAATGAGGCTTAAGAGGAGAGGGTTCGTCAGTAAATACAGCGTCTTCTTTACGTTTGGCTGAGGAGGGAGCAGGCGGGGGGGGGGGGACATGTGTGAGCCCCAGTTTAATGTTACACCCAAGAGTGAAACAGTGCAGAGGCCGAGTGGAGCCGGGGCCGGATCAGATCAGGCGCTTTTGTCTGTCGAGACCGGTGACCTGTGGAAAAGTCTTCTCCTCTCTGGCGGGAGGGAGGAGGAGGAGGAGGCCCCAGACTTTATGGGAACGTCACAAAATGGCCAAAGGATGTAAAAACCAAACAATGCGTCTCTTTGTGTATCACACACACAAACTATCACCTGAGAAGTGAACTTAGTTCACAGCAGAGGCCGTCAGGAGGAATGATGCAGTCTGATCAAAGCCACGTAATAAAGAAGAGATGAGATGTATTCAGCAGAAAGCACTGATAGACTCACTGAGGCATCCCGGTCAATGTTGATATTATAGGGGAATGTTCGGACAAATTGGGTCCGGACTTTACACACAGTTTGCTTTTCACACATGCACATCACAACGGGAGGTTCTCTGCACAGACGCGTTCACAACAGCATCAAATCCTCCGCATTATTCGGGTGAGAGGTGGAGCAGCCGGGTGGAGCAGACAGAGGCAGGAAGTGATGTATTAACTCCGCTGTGGAGATCACGTGATTTTCTTGACAACACACAGACACCGGTGTCATCGCCAAAAACTCTCTGGACATCTTCGTCTGTGTCTTCTACGTCTGTGTCAATGCTTTTTTTCACCCGGAGATGTTTGCGTTTACACATGCACCTCCTCCGGCGAAAATATGGAGGATCTGCGGAGTTCAGTGCATGTCTGAAAGCAGCTACTTGGTGTAGCATGAACATTGCAGCTAACGTTAGCTTGAGTCCAAAAACGTCGGTAAATTTGATTGATTTTGCCGTGTAGCATGACAGAGACAGTTCACTGACTTTGTGACTCTTTTCTACTTGTGCTACGACTTAATTACAATTAAGCATCTACAATCGTAAATTATATAGTAACGATGTAGTGAAACAGTCGCAGGAGTAGAAAAAAGAGTTATACAGTCAGCGAAATGTCCGTTGTTGGCCCTTATCTACTTTAAGTTTGCTAGCATTAGCTACCATAAGCTACCAATGAGGTGAACCATTTGGACTGTCCCAGACTTCCTGCTGTCCAGCCCCTCTGGGAATTTTCAGGAAACTTCATGTGTGAAAGTCACACAGTCGGTACAATGTCAGTTCAGGCAATTATCTGCTTTAAGCCACCATGAGCTCCTGCTCATGCCAGAGCATGTTCGACTGCTCCAGACTGTCTGAGTCTATTAAACTGAGTCAATGTGCGTTGTATTGTTTGTGGATTAAACCTTTTTCTTCGAAAGAGGAATGTGATCTATCTTCTTTTAGAGGTTACATAAATCTGTACATGATTGACCCCCTCAGAGAAAAGCCTGAGTATTTTTGTTGTAGTTTAGTTTTAGCTTTTGCTGAATGGTGTGGGTTTTTTTTACAGCGTCAGTAGTTGGCTCTTGACAGGGAATGAGCAACAGTCCATCAGGGATATAAAAAACATATTTTATTTTTTGGTGGAAAGCTGTGTTGGTTTGGGAACTAGACAAGTATAAACTGGAATGGATAAACCACAGTCAGGACTTAAGCTCGTTTAAAAGTATCCAGTAACTGAGCTCAGCTAATTTCACAATCCAGAAATATAAAAAAAAACTTTCATGAGTTGGTCTCACTTTGGAAACACAGTACAGTTACAGTATGTTTTAAAAATCAGAGGTTGTGCTAGGATTTACAATTTATTATAAATTCCCTTTTTAAAATTATTTTAACCTTTTTTGTTCTTCAAGTAATCCATAATATATATCCAGCTTAGAAATTACTTTGCACTGAAAACTTTCCTCACATAGGCCTATAATGACTTTTCTTAAAAAGAATAAATTGATTAATTAATTAAAAATAACGATATATAGATAAATAAATGAATGCGGAAATTATTTGTTAGTTCATGCACACAATGTCAAATTAGTCTTAATGTTGTGTGGATCCTGTTCAGCCTGTTCACTCTTTATTCGTGAGTTTGTCACACTGGATTCCTGTGGATGGTGTTCAGCCTGTGTAAGATTAGACGGGTTTAGGTGTGTCTTATTTGTACGGGCTGGTGATGATGTTGTGGGGTTAGTGAAGCTGGAGGTTTTGGTCGTACAAAGTGGCTGCACTTCCTGTCCTCGGCTCCCCGGCTCCTGCCCGGCTCGCTGTGCCGCAGCGGAGCAGCCTTGTTTAGTTTGCCGTGTGATTTATGGCCTTGGGGCTTTTTAATTTTTATGCTGCCCCATCCCTCTCGAACCCAGCACCACAAATTACACCAGGGACCAGACTCCCTTCGAGTTTCTCACAAGATATTGACCTAAAATAGCACGATGCCACAACACCTGTGTCAGCACCACGGATGTATGAAATCATCCATCATGGTGAAGTCATTTTTCCAAACATATACAACATGTACACATACACAGGCAGTTTTATACCATAGACTTTATACGCATTTTACACATTCACACATTTGTTTCATTCGTATGTGCATTGATATGTGTGCAACCAATATTGGAAAGTTCAAATGGTAAATATGTATATGTGGATGATATCTCCACTCTGTGCTAATGAAATATTAAATATAAAGATTTTCAATCAAATATAATCAATATGATGAAAAATCTGACAACAAGAAACTATTCAGGTAAAATATTTTTTTAGAAATACCATCAATTATATAATATTTCTTATTATTTTACTATGTTCTGTTAAATATTTCTGGTATTACAAGATTAAGTTGTGTCCTTAGAAGTATGACTTAATGTTGTGTATGTTTGTATCTTGGCAGGTGGGATTATGTTTCTCTCTACAAGTATATTTGCTTGAGAATGAATTTCAAGATGGCAGAGCAGCTCAGGTTTACTGTTGTTGACTTACTCAAGATTGTAAACTGATTACACAACACAGTTGAGTGAGTATGTACATAAAGCTACAACAGCAAGAACACACAAAAACACACAAACACACTCTTGCTGCATCACTCCCAGGAGACACACACACACATATACGCACACACATGTTTTTCAAAAAATATGCTGCTGACATTATTCACTTCTACCCTGAGATACACAACTATTTATCATGTCACACACACACACACACACACACACACACACACACACACACACACACACACACACACACACACACACACACACACACACACACACACAGCAGCAGCAGCAGCAAATACACTTGTTTCCAAATCTCTCTTCTCACACACACCTGCCGCTGGGCTTACACAGTACTAACTGCTTCTTGTATTTTCACCACACACGCACACACACACATTCTCTGTCGACTTGGTGGCCACTGGAATATTATGGTACCCCCTGGTGAGACTGACAGGTGTGTGTGTGTGTGTGTGTGTGTGTGTGTGTGTGTGTGTGTGTGTGTGTGTGTGTGTGTGTGTGTGTGTGTGTGTGTGTGTGTGTGTGTGTGTGTGTGTGTGTGTGTCAGGCTGTCTGGAGTCCTCTCTCTTGGTATTTATTGGTTCTGGACAGCTGAGGTGCTCGTCGAGATCTCTATTTAGCACTTCCGGCTAATTATCATACACACATCTGAAGCTGGTGCTGAATATGTGCCATTAACCCCAGACCGCCCACGTCATTTAGGCACTGGCTAACTTTGCATGCCAAATCCCTCTGGTGGCTTGTGGGCTTAAATAGGTCCCTACTGCCCTTTTAACACTTGTGCTACTGCATAACAGGCCTCGCAACCTGTTACCCTGCGACCACGGAGCTTTCATCCGCAGAGGGACGGCAGCTTTCCCAGACTGGGTTCGAACACTTGTCACATGAACAACAGCAATGTGATATTTTGATTCCTCATGCATGACATGACAAGGACTAAAGGGCAGAGCCAAAGAATGTGGCATCAGAGGGAAGATCTGAAACCATTTTTTTTTTTTTTTTTTTACCTTTAGCAATAAAGATTTTTAAGCGTCTCCATCTGTGGTTGCTATGACATCATCTTAATTAGCTCTGTTAACACGTACAAGCCTCTGCGCCGACAGTAGTTAGTACCTGCACTGATGTGGTTGGATGTAATGACCAGGTGCTTGTTAGTGGGATCCCTCAGCTAGAGTTACCTGACACAAGAAGCTGCTCTGTTCTACTCTCAGTTTTTAATATTGTTGGTACAAGCATCCCCTCACCGCTCGTCTTTTAAGCTTCAAGGCAACACCCAGCTTTTTGTGTCCTCTGTCTATCCAGGATGAGCAGCTGTGGCAGGTTTTTAGTGTCTGTCAGCAGCGTTTGAGCCACTTTGAGAGGACTCAGTCTAAAAGAGAGATTAAAGGGTTTGACCTAAGTATATTTTAAAACATGAAAAACTTAACTAAAAGAAGAGAGTGCAAAGAAATGACCGATTTGGGCTCAACATCAGATTTGTATACAGAAACGAAAAGGGCCTTCTATCCAGACTTTGACTTCTAGTCTTTTGTTTTTTACTCTAAGTAAAATTGAATGAATTCAGGTCTTTTAAAAAACTATTTGTAATGATTTTAATAAATTACTTCTATTTATATTGTGTTACTATATTTTCTTCTTTTTGTTCCATAGTAGATTTATTAATTTATATCAACTCCGTTTATTTAAAAAAAAAAAAAAAAGACTCAGAAGTTTATTTTTCCCTTGGACTGTTTTTCTTGGTTGGGTTTGTTGTTAACATTCTATATATTTTCTTATTTCTTTCCCCAACCACAATTGTTTTTGTCTGCTCGGCCGTTCTTCTCTCTGATGGTGTTTGGTTCTGTGTGGTCGGGTTTGTTTGGGTCTGACCGCGTCCTCGTCTCTGTGTCTCAGGTCCAGGGAGTAAGGGGGAGCAGCAGGTCTCGGAGCTCCAATGCCAGTGGACATGCAGCCACACCAGGGGCTGTATCACTACGAGACCTCACCCAGCCAGCCCTCCAGAGGGTAAGACTTACTGTCCTCACTCATTACTCTGCATTTTAACCACCTGATTTCTCACTATCTTCTAAGAGAAAAACCTATGATTTAAGAGATAAATGAGAGGGTTAATAAGGACGTGATTATTCTAGTTAAGCATAAAGACTTGAAACAGGGTGAAACAGCCTGGCTCACTCCTGATTTAGAAAATATGGATCCCTAAACTTTTTGATCAAGAATTGAGATGAAGATACAAATAGTATGTTTATTTTTATTTTATTTTATTTATGCCTCCGACAAGGCCCAACATTCTCTTTATGAACCACATTTAAATTAACTAGATCTGGATTTTTATTTGGATCTGCAGCAAATTTAAAATGCCCAGAAATATCAGTCCCCTAAACACGCCTGATTTTTACATCAACATCCATGAGGTATTCTCTGAGAAATCGACAAAAGAAATATCAAATAACAACCTATCTTGCACTGTTAAGAAAATAAATTCCTGGATCCACCCCCCTTTAATAATCCACATTCAAATTGAATGGGTTCTTCTTTTGGTCATGTCCCATCGTTCCACCGAGTTCTGTTGATCTGTTCAGTTGTTTTTGTTTAAAAACCAGCCAACAAACAGACAGACAGGACAGACATGAAATGTTGCCAAGTTATCTCAAAAAGTTTTTTTGCTGTGTATTACTTGTATCAGCCAATATGCAGTATATCAAAATACAGATATGTCTGTGAAAGGTCAAACTGAAGGCCACTGCAGGTTTTAGTGTTGGAGTTACATGTCTTGAGATTGGAAAGTTTATTCATCCTCCAGCACTTTGCTGTGCAGCATCTCCAGCAATAGCTCAGGTTGCCATGTAGGGTCGGTGAGCCCGTGCAGGTTTTGGTCTGTGCACAGGAATGAAGGAATCAAACCTGGCAACCACACATATTTACTGAGTTCCATTTAATAATTACGTTTCAGTTCATGCACAAGTGAAGGTGTTTGAAGGTGTACTTTTTTAAACTCGGGACAAAGCCAGACAAGCCGTTCATTCTTGTTTCCCGTCTTAAACCTAACAAGGATGCTGATCTCCTTAATGCACCTTCGAAAAGAAAGAAAACAAGCGCAGTTTCTAAATGACTGAACTCTCTGATCTTGCCACTACTCATCTCAATCTTTCAGCCCACATCAGAGCAGCCCATCTCCAGGAAGCACAAAGTATATTCACCTTCAGAAACTGTTCCTATTTTAACACCAGGGGATATTACGAGGGCGCAGGAGCAATTGTTGTGGACACAGGCCTGTAGCTCAGCCCCTCACTCCTCCTCCCCCCCCACCCTCCCTTCCTTCATGCCACCCAGGTTGCGGGTGGACTCGGCCTCTCTGACAGCTGCTAATTACAGGCTGACCAGGCCCTGTTGCGCTCTGCATGACTGCCCCGCGCCCCACTCAGGTTACCCAGAGAGAGAGAGGGAGCAGTGGAGAGAGAAAGGTGGCTGTGCAGGACAGAGAGAGAGACAGAAGAGCAGGAGGAGGAGGGAGAGAAGAGGAGGAGATAGAGGGGGGGAGAGAGAGAGAGAGAGAGAGAGAGAGAGAGAGAGAGAGAGAGAGAGAGAGAGAGAGAGACAGACAGAGGAGTAGAACAGAAGGGATGATTGGGAAAAGAGAAAGGAGGGAGGTAAATTCGGCGGGGGGAACCGGCACAGTGGATTAGAGAGGGCAGATTAAGCTCCTGTGTGGAATACACGTCGTGGTGACAGAATTAGAGAAGTGAAAGGAGGAGGATGGATGAAGTCTGTCCCTTTTAAAAAAGAGGAGCAGAGAGAGAAAGAGGAGGGGAACAGGGGAGAGCCATTCTGAAACTAAGCAGTGGGAATGAGGAGAGGTCAGAGAATACATTGAGATTCATGAGGAGACTGGAAAGTTCCAATGAGGCTTCACTTCTAGTTTGGAGGGGAAAAACCCAGATGAGCAAGTTTCCACAGTGTAGAGCAAGATAAGGGCTATACACCCTCTACTGGTGGGGAGGAGACATCACAACAAGTCAAGTGAAGATGGGACAATGATTCATTTTTCTCAGCTCCTCTGGGCTGTGCTGTTTTTCCCAGGTGGCAAACTGCTTCCAAAACCTGTTCCTGCTACTACAAATACTTTAGTAATTAAACTGCATTTAAAGAAGCTGTTATTGTGTCGTATTTACATATTTCTGCCCTTCACAGTTGTGTGTTAGTTGTTGTGCATTGCTGTGAAAAAGAATTTCCACAGGGGACAATAAAGTTGTAAAACACAGCTTCATCCAACATCTCTCTAAAGCGATTTTCCACAATGCATAGAAATCAAATTAAATGTTCTTTCAAAATGTCCTTGATTTTTTCATTTACAATTTTATTTATCTCACACATATCACACATTCCCTTTTGTATTTCATGTGTCAGCACCATCACTGAATATGCCCTTAACTGATGTTTTCTGCCTTTTAGTAACTTTTAACTCTGACATTTAAATTTTTTGTACGAGTACAAGGTTTTGATCCTGAGGTATAGAGGAATATGCAGAGTCAATATTCTGCTAGAGGACACAGTGCTGCACCAAACCACCTCAAAACTGCAACCTGCTGACCAAACTGCAGCAACATCACTAAATTTGCCCAAACTGAGTGCACAAAGTTGCCTAAAATACCCAAAGTTGACCCACAGTACAGGCTACAAACACCAAAAAACACCCAGGCCAACCAGCTAGATGTTACAAAGACATTGCAACCTATAAAAAGATTTCAATCGCTTAAAACGGCTCAACCAAAGAGGTCAGACATGACAAAAAAGTCAGAGTTAGCAGCCAGAAAAAAGATACATTTATTCCAACAGAAATAAAAGGAATTAACAAACACAACCAAATTCAACAAAAGGCCTGATGGGCCGGCCACAATGAACAAAAGAAGGAAAACCCCACAGACCAACCCACAAAGGGTCGTAGGATCTGGGGATCGTCCTCTACCCTAAACCAACATACAAGACTAAAGCTAACAGAAAGAAAGCCTGAACCACCGGACACATCAGAAAAGGAAAATGAAAGAAACAGATCACTAGGTCGGCTGCTGCTGCAACCATGGAGAGAAAAAGAGCACAAGTCCAATATATATCGATATACTGCTCATGAATTAAGCACAGTGAGGAGTTCTAACACATAATTGATCTTCTTTAGATTTGTAAAATGTTTTGCTGTTTATCAAGTGTTTGTCATTCTCTGCTCATAAAGAAGAGTTTAAAACCACAACGTTTAGTCAGGATCAAAAATAAGTTTATCTTAAAGGAATTTCACTTAAAAGAAATAATAATATGACATTTACCGTGATGATTATTGATATAACAGATTTGTATTTTCTTTTTTATCGTAATTTTTGGCCATATTACACTATGGCCATCACAACAGCCATTTCAATCCCATTGATTTAAGTTTCTTTTTTCAATATGAATACATTTATAATGTAAGTGTCATCCTGTGTATTTGCAGCCTAGTCCCCTCAGACCAGTCTCCCTACAGCGATGTGTCTCCGATGCGCGCTCCCCTCCACAACGGCCCTGCCCAGGACTGTCGAGCTATGTATAATCCCATGACTCCCAGTATGACTCATGGATCGGGACCAGCACAGGGGATCGGCCACTGCATGGATCAATACATGAGGCCCCCCCAGGCCCCACCGCCCCACAGCGTGATGGGCCACAGGGGCATGCCGCCCACGGAGGGTGAGTCACACTCAGAGTATCTTTTACACCTCGTGAACCTCACAGCTGCTACTGATCTGGACTTAAAGATACCAACAAGATCCAGGGGGAAAAAAAGAAGAAGAAACAAACTAGTTCTTCTTTCCTGCTCAACCAATAGTCACATGGCTGCTTGCCAACATAGAGATTTTGAACATATGCACACTGGCTCTGTAACTAAGCAACCATTTGTCTTGATGTCTGTTTCTGTCTTGTCCTTAATGCCATTCAGGTAGCAATAGCACCCCCTACTGTACCCAGAACAACATGATGTCCTCTCACCATAACTTCTGCCAGGTTCAGCCTGGCTCTGATCAGATTGGGTCTGGTGATGGTGAGGAAACGCTCTCTTTGAATTTAAATGTAAAAAGATCTTCTGCATCATCTCAAACTTACTAACGACCCGTCCTGCTCTTGTCGTCCTGTAGGGTCGAGGTTCTCCACACCGCGCTCCATTCTGAAGCTGAGCAAAAAGAGAGCCCTGTCCATCTCTCCCCTGTCCGACGCCAGTGTCGACCTGCAGACGGTGATCCGGACATCACCCAACTCCTTAGTGGCCTTTGTCAACTCGCGCTGCAACCCCAACGGAGCCAGCTCCTACGGCCATCTCTCTGTGAGCGCCATGAGGTCAGACACTTCTCTATTCCGTTTGCGAAGTTCAATAATGCATTTTAAAAGTCAGTAAAATATCACTCTCTCTTAGCCTCTCAATCAACAGGTGCACTTCAGAAGCTCTAGTATTAATGTTATTTGATGCAAAACAAAATCCAGGATTTGGATTAAAAGTTAAATATTAGTTTTAGAAAACAAGAGTTCATCATCATATCATGAGAAATGCCCTCATCCACCAACCTACCGCAAACTGGTCACTGGTTGTTCAATTTTTAATTTATTTGAATACCTCAATGGTTCCTTCAGTTTTTGTTAATCTCATCTTTTGTGTTTCTCCGCAGTCCGTCTCTGGGTTATTCCAGCAACATAAACTGCCAATCCAGGCAACACGTAAGCATGTACGGTGGAGGCGGGGGGACGCATCTGGGTGGACACACACCAGGTCCCTGCCAGGCTTCCCGCTTACCTCCGCACAATCCTCGGCTGCACGTCACGCCCAAGCATGGACACGTAAGACAGCTCTCTATCATTCCCTGCACAAAGCAGTCATAGCAGTTCATTGAGTTTAAGAAACGGTTGAATTTGTGCATAATGTTAAACAACATGATGCGTTTGTTGTTGTGTAGCTGAAAACGGAGCCAGGGCTAGGCAGCGTGATGGATGGCCTCAATGTGAAGAGCCTGGAGGAGAGATCAGAGGGAGATGTGGCCAGTCCGTCTTCCACTGGAACTCAGGTACAGAAACAGTCTCACTCTCATGAAAGGGTTTTCCCACATTCACATCTTAGCCTTTGTCCTTAGATTAGTCAAATAAGCCGTTTTCAGATGTGAACCGTAGAAAATGTTCAGAAAAATTGTATCTGGACATTTCCCAGAGGTTAGCTGTCGCTTTGTAGAACACAGCAGGAGATCAGGTCAGACGCATTTGTTTTTTACGGGGCTGTAGTTTGAAAATAACCTTTTAGCAGCGGATGACACGACTGGCTGATATGAATGATCTAATAGAAGTCAAATGTGGCCCTGTGTAGAGATTGTAAAACTTGTTATATGTTTGCACAGTACTTTTTTTAACCCTTGTTTTTCGTTTGTGCCCATCAGGACCCTCTCATGGGTCTCCTGGACGGCAGAGATGACTTGGACAAAGACGACGGGAAACCGGAGCCGGAGGCCGTCTATGAAACTAACTGTCACTGGGAAAGCTGCAGCAAGGAATTTGACACACAAGACCAGCTAGTACATGTAAGAAAGACTGAGCTATAGACCCTGCAGGTTGGGGAAAAAACAAAGGGAAAAATAGAAAAACTTTGGGGTCAAGGTTACATGTTCATATTCCACGTTATCCATTCTCTCTGCTGTTATCTGCAGTATATCGCGATGATTAATAATGTCTCTCCCTGCGTATCTGTTTACTCTGCAGCACATCAACAATGAGCACATTCATGGCGAGAAGAAGGAGTTTGTGTGTCACTGGCAGGAGTGCTCCCGAGAACAGAGGCCGTTCAAAGCCCAGTACATGCTGGTGGTTCACATGCGCAGACACACAGGAGAGAAGCCACACAAGTGCACTGTGAGTCAGTCCCTTAGCTTCCATCGGAATACGCATCGTTATTTGCATGTTCATGATAATGACGGGATGCAAGAGGGGAAAATAATCATCCTTACATAAAACCCTTGCACTATGAGTGTACTGTAGTTCAAACACAATATGGCTGTAGAGTTTTAGGCCTGTTGATGAAACTGTCATAGTTACTTTACGGTTTATATTTATATAAGTTGCGTTATTGGTTTTGTTTTTTTTCTTTATTGCATCTTGTCTTACAAAACCCCTATTTTTCATATTTATGTTTTAGTTTGAAGGCTGTAACAAGGCCTACTCTCGCCTGGAAAATCTGAAGACCCACCTGCGCTCTCACACCGGGGAGAAACCATACGTGTGTGAGCATGAAGGCTGCAACAAGGCCTTTTCCAACGCCTCCGACCGCGCCAAGCACCAGAACCGGACTCACTCCAATGAGGTAAAGTCATGTACATCACTGAAAAGTCATCTGGAATCCTAATCTGCATAGCTTGAATGCTCATATCCGTATTTGCCTTGGCTAATAACATATGCGATTCATGCTGCAAACGTATGCACAATGTCAGGTTTAACTAAGCAGCTAAAGTAAGCTATATAGTTTGACGGGCCAATATTCTCAAATGCATTTATACAAATTAAAGTTTTGTGTACTGACTGACACTTTGCTGTCTTGCAGAAACCGTACGTATGTAAGATCCCCGGCTGCACTAAGCGGTACACAGATCCGAGCTCTCTACGTAAACACGTGAAGACGGTGCATGGCCCCGAAGCCCACATCACCAAGAAGCATCGGGGAGACACGGGGCCTCGACCCCTTGGCTCAGCTATGACCCCTGGAGGCCAGAACTCGGAACTTCTGCTTGAGAAAGAGGAGACACGCAGGGAGGACTGCAAACTGCTGGCTCCTGAGACTGCTCTGGTGAGTGCAATTTTATATTCATGGCCTGCTGGGTTTTTTCAATATAAGAAATTTAAAAAAAACTCAGATCACATATACTTAATATTTCTGCCATTTTAACAGAATTGTTTATCGTGTAAATTAAATTATCCTTACATTACTTTTTTCAGAAATCCCAGCCAAGTCCTGGGGGTCAGTCATCATGCAGTAGTGAACGTTCTCCACTGGGGAGCGCCAACAACAATGACAGCGGCGTGGAGATGAACCTGAATGCAGCCGGCAGCTTGGAGGATCTCACCGCGCTGGAGGACGGAGTGGCAGGTGGAGGAGGAGGAGGGGAGGCAGGAGGTCTGGGAGGAGCGATGGGAATGTCAGCGCAGGCTTTGAAGAGGCTGGAGAACCTGAAGATTGACAAGCTGAAGCAGATCCGCAGACCTACGCCTCCTAGTCGCTGTGCGAGCAACAAGCTTCCAACACTTCCTGGTCAGTTTTGTAATATTATCATCATGGGCATTGGGGGGTTGTTTTACACTAGAATTGCACTCAGTAGACACATAATTCCTATAAGGCCCAGCAGTCCCCTGAAATAAAATAAGGCCACGTTACGTCTCTTAGCTACACATCAGTAGTTACAGGTTTCTATCCCTATTTGTTACCCTACAGTATAGTTGAAAACATTCTACAACCCTATAAAACCACATTACATTACATTACACACACTCATTGATTGCAACAACCTAAATATGTTAGGATTTTTTTATAAAGGTTAACATATAATTCTCTGAGAACTCCTCTGATCTGTATTTGCACTGACATTTTATGGATGCATCCCTAACCCACACTGCATCCTTCCACCAAATTTCATGGTAACCGTTCAAGTCATTTTTTGCGTAATCCTGCTAGCAAACAAACAAACAAACAAACAAACAAACAAACGCAGATGAAAACATAACCTCCTTGGTAGAGGTAATAACGGACTGATAAAGAGTTGAGGGATTACTTCAATAGGATCTAATAGTTCTACTAAAGTCAAATTAAATCAAATAATTCTTTGTATTGATGAATTGTCTCTAAGCTTTTTCCTCTTGGATCTCCATTTTCAGGTCCAGGGGAGAATATAGGAATGTGTGCACCTTCTCCGCTCCTTTCAAATCGACGTGTCATGGAGCTGTCTAACCACGAGTTGGGAGGTGGGACTTCGATCGGCTGCCCCACTAACGACAGGAGAGGAAGCGGCACCAGCAGTCTGAGCTCTGCCTACACTGTCAGCCGTCGCTCCTCCATGGTGTCTCCTTACCTGTCCAGCCGGCGCTCCAGTGAGGTCTCACAGATGGGAGGAACAGGAGGGGGACAGTGTCACCTCTTTGGCCCAGAGCAGAGTGGGGGAGATGCCCTGTCCCCTGAGACCAATCGCAGGGGAGCTCCGTGTCCTGGTGGAGGAGGGGGATTGCCGGGTCTTCCGAATTTAACACCCGCTCAGCAATACAGCCTAAAGGCCAAATACGCTGCAGCGACTGGTGGACCTCCACCCACTCCTTTACCCAACATGGAGCAGCCAGTAACTGCGGGCAGAAGAGGAGGTGTTTGCAGCGAGTACCAGGGTCAGCCTCTGCCCCCGTTCATCCAACAAGCCGGTCCACGTAGGCACAGCGCCAACACAGAGTATGGCACCGGTGTTATCTACCCACACCAGGCTCCAGGAAACAACAACAGACGAGCCAGTGACCCGGTTCGATCAGTAGCGGATCCACAGGCTCTACCAAAACGGTACAATAGCCTTAATAACGTAGCCATGATGAGCAGAAGGAATGCACTGCAACACCGTGGTTCTGACACCAGTCTCTCCCGCCACTTGTACTCCCCTCGGCCGCCAAGCATCACTGAGAATGTAATGATGGAATCTATGGGTATGGAGCCCCACCTCTCCCCGGTTGATGCCAGAGATCGTTCTCTGATGATGCCCCCTGGAGAAAGAAACTTTATGGGATACCAGCAACAGCATCCAACTCTTGGAGGAGTTGGAGGTGGAGTTGCTCTTTCAAACCAGCTCTCCCCAAGCCATGACTCTCTGGGCTGCCCAGACCAGGCTTTCATGCAGGGGCACTATCCGAATCAGGCAGGGGAAGTCACCTCAAGGGCTGGCGGAAATCCAATGGGCCAAGCAAGACCGATTCATTCAGAGGGCATGTCCAATGCACTTCTCCAACAGGCTGAGTACAGTATGAGCACTTGCCAGCTCAGTCCCTCGGGTCCTCATTATCCCAGCATCGGCCAGGGTGGTGACGCTGGAGGCCCTTGGAGTGACGCCCACAGCCAAGTCCAAACTTCCAGCCATCCTCTGCAGAACCAGCGAGGAATACAGTATTCAGACCCCACCCTGCAGCCTCAACAGACACAGGCCCACTTCAGTAATCAGACAGGCCTCTATAACAGCCCTGATGGAACCCACAAGCTCACCATCAAGCCCGAGCAGCAGTTCCACCCTGGGATGGGAGGCAGAGATGCGTGTCAAAGTGCGAAGCTCCAACAGCAGCAGATGCTCCTCCAGCAGACTCAGGGTTACCCGCAACAGACAGCCCAGGTTATGATGAGGAACTCTAACAATCCAAGTTGTGACTTTCAAGGCCAGACCCAAAACTCTTACCCCGCTAGAGGGGGCCTGAGTTTGGGTTGCACTGGAACTGCTCTTTCGGAAGGGCAGAGGTCAGAAACCCCCATGATGCAGGTGAAGGAAATGATGGTGAGGAACTATGTACAGTCCCAGCAAGCACTCATGTGGGAGCAGCAGCAAGAGCAGCAACAACAGCAGCAGCAACAGCAGCAGAGTGGAATAAAACCTCCTTCACTGTCCGAAAATATGGATATGAGTGGCCAGGCAGTGATGATGCAGCGCAGCCCACAGCACCAAAACCAGAACCTTTATTCCAACCAGACCTATCCTTCCTACCCCAACCAGAACCTGGTCATGAGTCCTCCAGCCCACAGCCGAGGGCCCAGCTCTGTGACACCTAAAGAACAGCAGCTGACAGGTCTCCCAGGCTCGTGCTATGGCCAGGAGATGGTGGTCCCCAGGCCGCCTCAGGTACGGAAATCCCTCAGCCGCCAGAACAGCGTGCCACAGGTAGGAGTGGGATACCTTGGTAGCCCACCCCAGCTCAGCCCTGTCCACTCCACTCCCAGCCCCAGACGAGGGGTCAGACTTCCTCCAGTCCAGCATCCGCAGCACCCGCAAAACGAAATGTTCTCCCCTTCCAATAACAACAACATTTACTACGCGGGTCAGATCAACATGGATATGGACAAACACATGGACCCCCAGAACGGGCCTTGTATCAACCAGCAGCATAGTATGGCATCGAACCTGGATCCAACAGGTGGCCCTAAGTCTGCTCCCTATACTGAGTCCGGCCCCATCTCCAATGCCTTAGAAAACCTGGACCTGGACAATGCTCGCATAGACTTCACCTCCATCATCGATGATGCTGACTCTTCCTCGTTCAGCCCGATCAACAATCCCCTTCAGGGATCTTCCTCTCAGGCCTCATCGCGCCTCACCACCCCTCAGACTTCTGTCAGCTTAGCCGCAGGCTCTGGATTGTCCAACATGGCCGTTGGTGACATGACATCCATGCTTACCTCGCTGGCTGGGGAGAATAAATACCTGAACACTCTGTCTTAGAAGACAACTCCTTGGCAGCTCAGCATATACTCTGACTAACAATCAAACTGAGGCCTTGGCGAGGTCTTAAAGTAGACAGCCTGGAGTGTCACACTCCGAAGTCCTGTTGCTTATAGTGACTTTCTCTTGTATGTTGCAAGAACGGTCAGTTGGGGTGAGACAGACAAACGTTTGAATGGAACATTTCATGTAATGACTCATTAGTCTGGGCTGTTTTATTCGTCCCCATAAGCCTTCATAAATGAACCCAACACGTTAACCCTTCTCCGAGCCAGGGCCCCGAACTGTCAAGGGGTCTGTTGCTACTGGATACCAATGTAACAGGAATAACAATATGCTGTAATGCATGCTGGTCGCAAGTTGTGACTAAGTTAATAATGTGGTCCCATTACAGGTTTCAACATTTTTAAGAATCCCCACCCTAAACCTTAAAACCAAAGGTGCCTGGTCAATTTCGCTCTTTGCTGTATTCTTCCATCACTGCCTTGGTACTTTTTTTATGCCTGATATGAAACTGATGCTGAACTTTTTCCAAACAGGCATTCCAGTCACATAGGGCTGTGGCGAACAGTGGAGCAGAGAATGATACGTGTAAATAGGTTTTATATACATTTATATATGTTGTGTATATGACAATGAGACTTTGGATAAATCCTCCGCTGTCTCCTGATCGACTGCTTGGATTCTGAAGGCCAACGTTCAGACGGGAGTTGTTAAGGTCGCTGTTCGGACGGATGAGAGAGATACGCTTTTTAGTGATTGAGAAATTATTTCTCGGTGCTACTAAATATTAATCCGCATTGCTAGAGATTTCTTCCTCGTCGTGAACGTCACACTCACACGCACCAGGGGCGTATCAGTATTCCCACACGTGCACAAATGCAGACACAGACACACACAGACCCCGTTCAGACCTGGTATTAACATCCATCCTGAGTGATCCCATCACAAGTGGACAGCGCTAAGTGCAGGTCCCTGAATGCATCATGAGATACACCTCTTTCAATCACCTCTTTCAATCTCGCTCGCTTAGACACACATAGACACATCTGTAAACTCACACTGGGTAAAAAGTCATAATTTTGTCTTCGTGAGCACAAATAACGTACGTGATTATTTGCGTATAGAGCGGGGAAGTGATCTCAAGTGGTCACAGGAGACACATTCAGGACAAATTTATATACCAGTCGTGAACAGATGAACTGAATGTTGTCCACTTGTGGTAAGAGCTCTCAGGGCGGATGTTAGTACCAGGTCTGAACAGGGCCATCGTATTCCCACACATGCACACATACAGACACACACATATCCTTTACACAGACACTCAGGACTCTGAATCTTTGGTGTTCAGATTGTGTTGTAAATTGCCTTTTCCAGACAGAGAGTTTGCACTCCACATGTTTACTGTATGTGTTCCTAAAGCAGCTGTGTACATTTTTCAGTGGTGTTTATGTGACTGAAAAACAGAGAGTGCCTTTGCTCTTTCTAAGGTGCACACATAGGGGTTACTGAGTCAAGCTCAAATGTTATATGTGTGCCACAATCCCCTCTGTGTTACGATATGTCTGATATACTCAAACAGAACTGCCTTCGCTCAACATTAACTAAACCTACGACTCGTACACGACTCAGCTGAGGATGACGGCTTTTTTTGGGGGGGAATGAAACCCGAGTCAGCTGGTTTTGTATTTGATAAACAGATCACTAATCGATGCCTGTATTTGGTACATTCGTCGTACAGTGCTGCTGCACCTTGGCTCGAATCCCAAAGAGGAAAAATCAGCGTCGCGAATTCAGGACAGTGGGATCAAGACGGAGGAATTTAATCAGTTGCTACCACTGTAGTGAAACACGTATTTTTCTGGCTACGCTGAGGTACCTTGTGGGACTGTTGAGCTGTATCACATGAAAAAAAGGCTGCAGCTCTTGGCAGGAGGACACATTTGACACTGTGGCTTTGCACTGACTACAGCACTGTGTGGAAAGGTCTCTGTCTCGCATAACTATTCACATGAACCCCATTTTGAGAAGAATAACAAATTGTCAATCGACATCCGAGCACAGCTAGACTCAATAAGGACACGTAAATACTCTCTTTATGCGACTTTATCAGAATGAAACAGTAGCGTCCCTTCAAAGTGTTAATGAGCATTAGCAGGAAGTGAACATATATTCATGTTGGTACAGTGTACATTCTACCAAAGACACCTTAAAATGACTGAGAAAACGATGCACAAATAGTCGATGTTAACACAACACTAACACTAGCAATAAGCAACACTGACTGATAGTGCTGTTCTTTAGAATGTATGAGAAGTTTTGTATAAAATTATCTTTTATATTAATGAACTTTATGGATGTCGTCTTCTATGTGTGTGTGTGTGTGCGTGTGTGTTTTTTTTGTTTTTATAACTGTCATCCTACACTCTGACTTTTTTGCTGGCAAAAGAAAATATCAACCTTTAGCGACAGAAAGATATAATAGTAGCATTAACTATAATAGACGAAAGCCAAGTGTTATATTTTGTGTACAATTTTCTACATTTTTATACAAATGTGCTATATTTTACCAGTCTATGAATAAACATGTTCAGTTTGGGATGGATGCAGAATGTTTGTCAAGCTTTTTTTTTCCATCACAAAGCAAGTTGTCTTTTGGTGTTATTACAGCAGTCACTGCAGATGCTGCTCTGTCATGAGCCATATCTGCAAATTGAGAATTTCAAAGTTTATTTTCAATTCAGGTCAGTTTAGTTTTATTTGTATAGCCCCAATCACAACACACATTCACTCATGGCACTTTAGGTCGAGACCTTGCAAAATTATAGAGAACCTCAACAGTTCCCGTGATCAAGCATTGGCAACTGTGGAAGAAAAAAAACAACCTAGAAACAGACTCAGTGTTGGCGGAAATCGGCCTTGACCGGTTGGGGTGAGTTGAAAAAAATGGGGGAGAGATGGGTGTTAAAAAAGAAGAGAGAGAATAGAGAGTGACGAGGAACAGTTAACTGGAACTGCCATATTTAGGCTTATTAATAATAATAACAATAATAATATTAATGATTGAGTATTGTCAGATCTGGATCCTCTAGCTCTCAGTCTCAGATGGTGTTACTGTAATTTCAGGATGATATTTATTTCTAAACAAGTTTCCAGGTGAGTACAAGTGTCTGCCCTTCTCCTCTGTACGTTCTGTGAACATCCAAACAGGAGCTGTCAACCATATGCAAAGTATTATGTCATGCGAGGTTCAATTGTTTTGTTATTGTGCTGTAATTTGTGGCTGTTTCCACATGGACATGACGGGTTTTGTTATGAAAATGCATATGGGTGACATTTGTTTCTGTGCCTGTTGGATTAATGCAGTGACTCCTTCCCTCCAATAGAGAGCAGCACTGCCTGAGAACAAGCACATGTTGCCCACTATTACTGCTTCATTCACTTCAAATGGAGGACCATGGCACAAATGCAGACCTTCCTAGATGTCAACCCCTGTGCAGTGCATTCCAAAATAATTGAAACTATATAACCTAAGAGAGGGTATTAATCCAAAATAATCACCCGATTTCCCAGACTGATTGGAAACACCCTGGTTATGGGTATGATGTAGACCTGCCTGTCACGCCAGCCTGTTATGAATCTGCTGAGCTGCTGCAGTAAGTGAGTGGACGAGCGTTAAAAATGGCTGCTGATGGTGACGTCAGCGCCTGGATGGGCTCTCTGTGGTCAGCGGGCACTGGCACCCTGGGCTGCCGAATGCTGCAAGAAAGAAAAGAGACAAATCTTGCTTGTAAAATCATATCAACATCACGTGTACTCTTTTAAAACACAATCGCAGAAGAGGCCGGTGGGAAAACTGGGAGAAGAAACACGAGTGAAAAAAGTTCATACCAATGATTTCTCTTTCATATGATACTTTACACCAGTAGTTCCCAATCGTTTGGGCTTGTGACTCCTTTAAAATGAAGTCATGTCTATTTGTGACTCCACATCAGGACATGGTGGTGTGGAAGCGAGTTATGAGTAATGCAACCGAAGAGTGATTTTCCTTCTGATTGAAGCCGAATAAGAGGAACAGCAGAAGAAACAAACACAAATGGAATTCTGATCCCTGTCAGCATCCCTCAGATTTATCTTTGGATTAACTGATTAGTGGGAATGATTAGTAAACAAAGAGTAATTAGCATGAACAGCGGGAAATATTGGGTTCAAACGTATCCGTCTCTAAACAATATTCAGGTGTCGTTATGAAGATTAAAACATCTTTTCATGCTGTAATATTATCCCTGCGATTAAGACCGGCCGTTAAAAGATTCCAAATGTGGGGGAACAAAATGTTTCCTCCCTCCTTCCGCCATTCAAGTTCAATCAAGTGGGGGATTTTCCAAAGTTAAAGTTATTATTAGGACACATTTATCTGTTTTAGAATGAATTTCGGCCTGTTTGACTGCTCATGTGAGTGAAACCGCACAGTAACTTCATATGAACTTCGGAATACACTTATTACATTAAAAGAGCATTAAGAGGAGGCTTTTTGATTGTCCGTAACAGTCGGAATTGTTGAATCAGGCAAAACTTCAGCTTTCACATGTGTTCTTTTTTTTTTTAAGACAGACTTGATCATTGTCAGTGACCACACAGTTCACTTTAAACAGACACAACTAAGTTCAAATCCCTACATGCAAACTTTTTTAAACTTCATGATGATTCGAACACACAATAAGATGCATAACACGACATTCTAAATTCTCCACCTTGTCAATTTCCCCTAATTTTGTAAGTCACCTAACTGTCATTTAACCTGATGTGTTTGGTGAAAGCTGTTTTTTGCAGTAACTTTTGTAACATGGCACGACCACCATTACTTTTTACAGTGTTGGCTCATATTTTGGTTCAGGGGCCCCAGTGTGCTTAGACTATATTGGCATTTTGGTGCTGTGGCATGGCACAGTGGACTCACGGCAGCCACTGCGGCCTGGCGCGGGTGTTAAAGGTGACTAATCTGCTCCAAGGCACACAGGGACGTTCTCCTGACGGACTATTGATTTGCAATCTGGTGGATACGGATTTTTGATTTGAATAGAATATTTGAATCTCCATGCGACACGGTCAACGAGAAGAAGGTTTGGAATTTACAGACGTTGCAGCTGATAAAACGAAGATAATCCCCACATGCCGCAAACAAAACTCCAGCAACATTTGTGGTATAAAGATCAACTTTATTATTTGTTCTATATGCTGCAAATGTTTCTGGAGTTTTAACCTCTTTAGATTTATTTTAACTCTTCTCCATGGACCTTGGCAGAAGATAAAGTTGAGCCACAAACCTCGAATGTTGAATACACACATTTAGGGGAATATACGTGCAAGAAACAACAAAAGCTACAGCTACTTAAGATCCACACACTAAAGATGCACCAACTTGTTACACAAAGTATAAACACACGTTGTTGTTTCAAACCTGTAGAAATGTCACCTTTGCAATGAGGTGCACAAACTAGAAGAAATCCGAGGTAGGACACTTTGTAGAAGAATTGATTGTTGAATATAATTGAAGCTCGCTGTGCTTGACTCTGACTTATTTGACACAATGATATAAATCTCAGAGTAAAAGCACAGTAACCTTCACTGATTGTTTTCCTCAAAACCCTTTTGGAAACATTGTCTTCTTCTCTCCTGCCTCAGGCCAAACGTGATTGTGATGCAAGGTGACCGTGGCTTCTTTTCACACAGAGAGCGAGTGTGTATTTTCTAAACTACGTTCTTGAACGGGTTCAAAGTGAAAAAGTTACACAGCACCGACGCGATGATAGTGCTGTCGACGCTCCACAATGTGATCCCCGCTCCTCTGCAGAGTTACAAATGGAAATGCCAAAATAAGAGCGGAGTTTTTCAAATGCAAAGAAGTGGGCAGCATAATGACTTTTCTCTTTTCTTGTCTTGCCATTCAGAGGGAGGCTTTTCTTTTTCCTTTGTCACTAAGGTTGGCATATAATTAACTCCTGCTTAATATGCCGTTTAAGGGCTCTCCTCCCCATGCAAGAAGCTTTGAACCCATAGACCACAGACAGGGACAAAACCCCAGTGGGACTGCTTCCTCTGCGCTCCTCCGTGTGTGTGTGTGTGTGTGTGTGTGTGTGTGTGTGTGTGTGTGTGTGTGTGTGTGTGTGTGTGTGTCTAGGTGTTATTGTGAGAAAGAGACAGAATGAGTTGTTATTTCAACAGGACAGTAGAAAACAATCTATAAAGATGCAGCATTGCTGTGTCCTTGATTCACTGCACAACGTTTTGACCAAAACAAGTATCTTCATGAACATTCAGTGTACTGGTCTTTAAATGAAGTGCATCATATGTTGATTAAAGGAATAGACTGGGAATCGTTGGTTTATTTTATCAGCGTCAGCCCATTAACAAAATCCAATATGACGCTTAAAAGACAACAAAAGCTACAGGTCTAAACTTCATGTGCAAACGAGCTACAATTTAGCCATAAAAAAATCTGTCCTCAGTCATAAATGAACAATTTGATTGAAATCAATTAAAAAGAATGAAAACATCTGCTTCATCCTCTGAAATGCTGACATCTTACAGTGGCCTAAATACCAACATGACTTTTTCTTTAAAAAACCCCGCTCCCAGGACCTTTGCCGAACCCCTGCACCCATGTGACCCTCATCCGCTGCAAACTTTTATTGCACCCCCCTCATCCTCACCCAACTCCTCTCCTCCCTCTCTCTTTCTCTCCTCCCTCCTCCATCCATCCCACCACAAAGGGCCGTGATGACCCTTCTGTCCCTCTGCTCCCTCCCCACCTTCAGGATGCTTTCTCTTCCACAATCCAATAAAGAAACAAAATACCCCCCTCCCCTCCCCCCCCCAACCACCTAGCAGTCAGGATGGGTTAAGAAATGAATGGGGCGGGGGTGTTGTGTTTATCACCACAAGCTGTTAATGTAGGGAAAATGTATCTTAGGCTATATGACATGTAAAGTTATGAAAGTGGAATAAGGGGGAGGTGGATGGGGTTGAAAAGGAGATCATAATAAGAGAATGAAAATTATGAAATATTATAATTTCTTATCTTATCTTATGTGACAAGTCTTATGTCTGTAGCATGTATGTACAGGGACTATGCAATAGTGACAATAGTGACATTGTTATAGGCCTTTATATCTGTGTTAATGTTGCATGATACTTGTAATTTACTGTTTTTTAATTATCTAATCTTCTCCCCTGTGTCAGATCCCTGCTTGTTTGTCAGTTTGCAGGACACGTGATTATCTCACACAGTTGCTAAAGAGGTGTGGAGTGGGGTGGGGGGGTTAACACTGTAGAGCCAAGGTGGGGGTCCTGAACGCTGCGTTAGAGGTCTATTTCGGATGTTTTTTTCAGTTGCAAAACAGATTAAGGTCCAGGTTACAACACAAAGGGAGGCTGCCAATGCACCACTTCCTACAGCCATCCAGCGGTGAATGGCGCGCAGGACGGGGTCTCTCCACGGGGGCGCCCGAGCGCAGGTGCGACGCGCATAAAACAGTCGCAGGCCATAAAACACACAGGAGGTGGAGGAGGAGGAGGAGGGGGGGTGCGCGAATACCTGCTACCATTAATTAACCTGCAGTTGGTACAATGATCCTCCTCATTTGCACCGAGAGTTTACAAGTTTAGACGCTGCGCCTCCTGCAAGCTGCGTCAGTGTGAGGAGCTCTGCGGCTGCAGCGTGGATCCGATCCAGAGACGTTAGAATAGACAGTGTCTGACTTGATAGCATCACAATTACACAAGTGATGAAGAAAAGAGTAAACTAATCGCCATGCATCCAAAAAGTCCTCGTCCTTTATAAGATTCAAGAGTAAACTAATGATAGAGGCTCAAGTTTTGACGCTTCAGATGCAGAGAAGTTGGACAAAGAGACTTTTCTGGTTAGTTATTGCCTCTAATTACACCTATAATAAAAAGGGATTCAAACACGACAAGACTCCAGATGTTGACACATTTTTTTATAAATAAGATTCAAGAGTAAATTTAGAGAGTCAACTCTAGCTGGTGTCAGTGTGAAGAGTGACAGCGATGCAGAGATGTTGGAAATGCAAGTTTCTTATCTGATTGTATAAAAACGACACAAATAATAAGGGGAAGTAAAGACAGGGCATGACTCCACCGTGGACGAACCACTAAGCATCAAAAAGAAGTTTGAAGAGTCAACTAATGACTCGGGAGCTCCTCGTTTTCATGCATTTCATCACTCGACAAAAGGAGAAAAGTCAAAGGAGCGATTCCCCACATTCAGAAGTCCAACAAGAACATGCAGATTCCTCCTCAGTCCTGAGAAGAGGAGGCGCAGTGCAGCGAACAATAATAAGTGTGTGTGTGTGTAACATGTCAAGGCTGTGCGTGTGTGTGTGTGTGAGCGCGCGCAGGTCTCACCAGCACTTCTCAGCAGTAAATGAGGAAGGTGCGGGTCTGCGATGCCAAGGCTGACCTCAGGGCCAACCTCTGCTGCTGACATCACTCCTCCTCGGCGCGGCTCGTCGCCTCTCGCATCGGAGGAGTCCCATCAAGGTCTGACTTGAGTCTCTCCCGCTGCGAGCGACGGCGATGCCTCCTCGACACCATTCATTCTCCAGGCAGGCGCGCAGGACGAACGCACAGCCACGCACCGCCGCCCCGGACAACTCCCCGCAGCCGAGCCGAGCCTGACGATGACGGAGGAAAGCCGAGGCAAGCGGAGGAAACAGGCAAACCCCAGGAGAAACCGAGGTGAGAGAACCGAGAAGCTGTGGAGAGAGGGGGTGGGGGGGGGGGGGGGGAAGAGAAAAGTTTGAACAAGTCGGGGGACTCCACGGTGCAGCAGATGTTGCGCGCAGGAGCTCATCACTGGGGGACATTTCCTCGGGAGCTTTCTGGAAACAAATGAAACGTGTTTTCATTGTGCAACTTTACAGTCGTGTTTTTTTTTTGCATTCGTGACCCTGCAGTATTAATAAGTGAGGATGAGGAGGCAGGGTGGCAGCTGGGATTGTTACAGCCGGAGTAAAGACGTGCGTTAAGAGGTGAAGCGAATGCGCAGAAAACATCCCCTCAACCCCCTGCACGCGTTCAGTGAAACCTCGCGACCCTTGTTTGTTTTATTATCTTTATCCCGAAAAACAAATTTCCCCAAACTTTTTTGGAAAGTTTGGAAGATCCACATTGTTTAAAACGTCCGGACGCAGAGCATGGCGTGTTTCTATTTTGATTTGATATCCAAGATGTGATTTTTGTCAAATTAAAACGTTTCTTGAGAAAAACGTTTCTTTAAAAGTTTCTTTAAAAAAAACTTTTCTTTCTCTCTCATGTCGGCCTGAGTTTAAAAAAAAGGTTTAACCTGTTCATGAGGTTTCTCTCTAGGATCATGTTCCCTTGTAGTTTTTATCTTCTACTGCAAATTCGTTTTTTACATCAAGTTACATGAATTTTTAAAAAGTCAACATTTTCTTAGTGGAAAGTGTATTGTACCAGAAACAACATTAAGAAAATGGCTCATTTAAAATTGATCTTCTAAATAGAAGTTTTTTCTTGAACCACAGTGTAAATAACTTTTCTTTTGTCAAATCTCTAAATGACTTGCATTTTAGGTAAAAGTGACAAATCGAATAGCTAAATTAATTAGCTTTACCTTAAAAATGTGTAAACACTCGTCATTTTAGTTTTCTAGTTTTCTGTCCAAATACAAAGGCTTTAAAATATCCCCCCCCCCCCCCCCATGTTCTCCATTATTCCTGCTCCACTGAGTCATATTGATCTTTGTGTAATTCTGACCACCAGTGGCCTTATCACAGTGTAAAGATGTTATCAGCTATCAGTCTGCGTGAATGCACCTTCTACAGCAGGGCTGCATGAGAGGAACTTGTTGACAGTGTGCTTAATTTAGGGACTTTGTTGAGACTCACACTGTGCGCTGTTTGCAAGTGTGTGTGTGTCTTTGCCTCTGAACTCCCTGACTGTTGTGCAGGATAAACACACTCGCACATGGACACACACGTAAACATTTGGTCTTCTATTCTTCTGATGAGGACTGGAAATTTATGTTAGAATCAAACGCTGCCTCCCAAACCCCCGAAGCCGCAAAAACTCTAAAATTATCCACAACATTGAACATTTCTCTGGGCCTAAATTTAACTGCAGGCAACAACTGTTTAATGAGCTCAAATCTATAAAACTAACCTTAGTCTAAATCCCTCTAACGCTGTTGAAGTGTGTGTGTGTGATGCAGTGTCTTGCTGTTGGCTTTGTATTATAACCTAAAGTCAAAGTGCACACACAGCCTTTAACTGCATCATCTTTCTGTCACTGAGAGGATATTTTGTCCCCAGAATCGAACAAGAGCGCACAACAAACACACAACTCGTTTTCTTCTTAACTCTTAAGGTTCACAAACCAGGCATCGTGCTTGTTTGTCTCTGAGGTGACAACTAAACGTTGTTTGCTGTCAGGACTCCATTATCGTTTGCTGTAAGTGTTTCCTCATTTTATTCGGAGAGGTGTGACACCCGGCAGAGTGTCACCAGGGTGAGATCCCTCTGTGGCTGCTCGGCGCTAACGGGCAGCCTTGTGTGTGCGGTGCGCACACACATGCACACTCTCACCTTTGACCGTCACGTAGCAGTTTGTCGACCGACTGCACGAATCAACAGCATCACAGTGCTGTGAAAGCAAAAAAAACAATAACCCCCAGCACATTTACTCACTGACAGGGACATGTCGCGTATCAGACTGTAGCAGCAACAATGAAAAGCGCAGTTCCTTTAATTCCTGCTGTGACCTCAGAGCAAAGTTAAACCATCACTTCTGGTCAGTTTCAAGTAGTGGTGGAGTTTCAAGAACTGAGGGCGTCTAAGAAGGGAAATTGGTGGAGAAAAAACAGAAAGAGACACTGATTACAAATTGAGATTCGGCCGAAAATCTAAAAAGTGTCCTAAAAGTAAAAAATGTTGAAGATCTGTTATATAATATATTCTGTGTCACTTCTGTTCAGGCGGCTCTCTTTCTCCTGTATTTATTGATTCTTGCTCTACGAGGGGAAGTCAACCTCGCGTGCATGTCTGTGGAGATTGCACGCTCATCGGTGTCCTGTGTCACACACACATGCATCAGTGCATGTGGAGAATCTGCGCGTGCCCTCCTCGCTGCACGTATGCCAGCGCAGATACGTGTGTGTTAAAGCCGTGTTTAGGATCTGGAATGCGAGCAGGGAGTTAAAGGTCCTTGATAAACCCAAATGAATCTGGCAGGCCTGACTCATAAGACAGCGATTTGCGGATCTTGTCCAAACCAGAAGAAAGAGGTGGAAAAAAACCATACGCTGACTTTTCTTCTCTCCCCAAGGCGCCTATTGATTATGTCTCTGTCTCCCCCAATAAAACTGTCAATGTTCACCAATATCAAGCAACGTGAGGAAATTACTACTCTTCATTCCTGGCAGATTGAAAACAGTCCTGCGACTGAGGAAGGAAACACATCCATTTGAGATGATGACCTTTGTTCTGGCTGTGAGCGAGAGATTTTGGTTTCAAAGAGTGTGAATTAATTAGCGGAGGACGCACCCCCCCCATTTCAGGCCTCCATACACACTCACATTTGACTCCATACGCTTATTTTGATAGTGTGATGCTCCATCTTTCATATTGATGGAGAAAATTGTCAAATTTCTCGCACCGTTTTTAATTATCAGGGTTTTTTGAGATTTACACTTTCACTTTCTTTGCATTTGAGCCAGATATCACTAACCTTACTGCCTAATTTTGGAATAACGGTGGCGTTTACATCTATTTTCCTCATTGAAACTTCTTTATTTCAGTTTCAGGACAACTTTAATGAGGCAGCCATTTAGTCTCTATAACGGATTCAAAGAAGCCACCTAATTGGTGCAGTAACTGGTCTCTGCCCGCTGTTTAGATTCCAGTGTTTTCATTTATTTAAAGCCCGCTGACTGGATTATACCCGGGCTTTCCCCTCAAACGTAGCGGGCGTCTCCACCAGAGAGACATCCACACACCCGATCACGCTCATCCAGTCCCCGACTCTCGAATCAGACGCAGGGCTGCATTTCACGAGCGTCCTCAGAAACATATTTAGCCCTGTTGCCTTGTGCTTTAGGTTTTGTCAGTCCATGAAAAACCTCGCTCTGTTGTTGAGTTGATGTGCCTATTTAAGAGAGAGAGAGAGAGAGCTTTCTCTCCCTGTTTCCCTCACTCCCTCTTTCTCGTTTTTCTCCTTTTTTCAAGTGCCAATTTATTTCAACTCCTTTCCCCTTTTCTTCTTTCTCCTTCATTGATTTCCAAACCCCAGTCTTTGTATGCAGCTGGGGCCCAGCTGTGTGTCTGTGACTGTGTATGTGTGTGCATACATGTACGTGTGTGTGTGCATGCGTGTGTGTTTGTGTGGGTTTTTCTGGCACAGTGCTGCCACAGTGAGCATAGCACACTGTACACAAAGGACTCAAGCAGCAGAAAAGAGGGGGAAAAAGAGAAAAGAGAGAGAATAGAGGGGGAAACACAGCAATGAAAGACTGTCGCGCTTGTACTGTACAAAGCACAGGGGCTGGGCCTGTTGGACCGGGCCTGCTGTAAGATGTATCGGCGCTCGGGGATGAGGGGCGGGGGGAGAGAGCGAGACAGCAATGAAGAGCTCAGGCACCACAGTTTATTACCGGGACTCTTCAAGGGGCTCAGCTCAGGCGTCAGAACCAGCGGGTGGGTGGGACAGAGGAGGAAGAAAGAAGAGGAGGATGACAGAGGTGGGGAACCGATGGGGCTGACGACGAAAAAACAGCTCGTCGGCGTGAGAAGACAGGGGATGGAGGGGTTTCGAGGGGCACGACGGGTAGATGCACAAGAGACGGGACGGGGCGACAGAATGTGGGATAATCTTAAGTGTTTCCTTATTTGTTCCTCCACGTTCCCATAGCTCCAAGTGGCACATATTTTTCCCATCCCAGCTCTGCTGCGTTTGATGCCAGATCAACGCAGCAGTGATGGGGAATCCCTTGATTGAGTCCCTCTGGTATTTTTCACATGTTTATTCAATTATTGCTTGGATGCAGCCCAAACAGTCCCATGTCGTACTGTACATTCCTGCTGTGTGGCTGCCACACTGGTGATCCACTCCAGGAGGAATTATTATTTGGAAAGTTTCGTGGTGCCATTGTAGGATTAATACTCGCGCGGGGGCTTTCCGCCATATTGGCTCCCGCTCGTGATCGTTTGGAGATGTAGGATGTCTTTTGTTGAGATGTTACATCGACTTTTCATCGTCGGAAATATTGCAACAAAATGTAGAATCTATCTTTTTGAATCCGACTGATATACGCAAAGAAATGTAACCTTTGTTCAAACTGGGGCTTAGTCGCTGAAAGTTAAATCCAGGAAGAGCAGATAAGACTTAGTTAGAAACTTAAGAGTTGACTGTTTGAGGATCACACTCTTTTAAACTGTAAGACAACATGAATAACCACAGAGGCCATGAGGTGTGTGTGTGTGTGTGTGTGTGTGTGTGTGTGTGTGTGTGTGTGTGTGTGTGTGTGTGTGTGAGTCTCAAGGTGCCTCAGGCTGCACTTTTCACACGTTTAACACCAACAATATTTCTTGCGGCCTCTCACTCAAATGCGTGCGATTCTATTTTCGCATCAAGGCGTTTTATCTGACAGAAAAAGGATTTACGTACTTTACATTATGATGTTGCAAACTGCTCTCTTTGCATTCTTGACAGATTCCATTTCCCCGTTTTATTATTACATCCTTTGTCATTGCTTTGGCACCACGCCTCACCTTTTAGTCTACTTGCAGATCTTCCCCTTTCTGCGCCGACAGGCTGGGGGTATTGTGCGTTTGATATGTGCCGCACGTGTTCGACAGGGGAGAGGGGTTAAAACTATCCAGATATAGGCAGGATCTCTGCACACCATTTATAGATATGTGCCGTTTTATCACACCTCAAATTAAATTTGGAACCCCGCTTCAGCTGTCATGTATTACAAGGCCCAGATGGGTGGCAGAGCGAGAGAGGGATGGAGGGGGAAAAGAAAAGAGACAGGGAGAGAGGGGAGAGCGGCCTGGCAGACAGACACAGAGTGTGTCAGTGTTCTGGAAGCGGCTCTAACAGGGCAGCACGTTGATATGTGGTAAACGACAGGAGAGGGGTGGCGTTTGTGGAGGATCTGCTTTGATCACCTCCGAGGACTGATTCGAGAAAAGGAGTGGTTTTCAGTTTGACACCTTTCTTTTTAATCACTTCCCATTTCTTTTCTGCCTTGCTCTCTTATTTCCTTATTTTAAACAAAATGTTTCTCTCGTTTTTACTTACTTACTTTTCTTCTCGTGTGGATCTTTTTTGTCTACTTAGCACCACACGGGCAATCATGGCGGCACATTGACAAAAAAATGTATTGCAGGACTGTGTAAGTTTGTGTAAAAAAAGATTTTTCTGTTCCTTCCTTTTTTTTTTTCATGTGAACATAAGTTGCTGTCTTGGTCATCGCTCAGTTATGAAATCCTATACCACACCCCGGAGGGTGTCTGCCCTGCTGGGCTGCTGACAGCGTTGTCAGCTGATGGTAAATCAGCACAACACCAGTAGTTTCCTCTTTAGCTGACCACGTTCCCGTGACGGACATGCAGTTCTTGGCAGGTAGCAGAACTTTAAGATCATTTTAAGAATTACCTAAAATGACAGAAACCTTCTTCAAGAGAAATTTATTTGACATGTTTTTAGTTTGGTCCATGTCCCATCTGCTAACATGGAGAGGGCGGAGTTTATGACCTGGACTGCAGCCAGCCACCAGAGGACAATCGAAAAGTTTTGTCTTCACATTTTGGGATGTGGGATCGTTATTATTGGTCGCACCCCCTGATGGTGTAGTTGTTATTTGAAAGGGATTTAGACAATTAATCAATAATCGCAATTGTTTATAAATTATCTGTCAATAAAGTTTTAAACAAGATGTCAGTTTCTTTTGACTAATCCAGCAACTGAAACAAGTGATTAAACAGCTACAGTATCACATGAAGGCCTGAACAGCCATAAATAATTAAGATAAGATCAAATTTACTGATCCCACACTGAGGAAATTCCCTTTTTACAGCAGCCTCATCAAAATAAGGTAGAAAAAGGATGTGAAAGTATAACATAAAATAAAATAGGCAATAAAATAAAAGGAAAAACAGAAATACAGAGAACATAGACATATTCCCACAGTACATAAGCTAACATCCTATTGAAAGTCAGACTTTCTAACAGTCCTGACCTCTCCAGTCCACCAACATAAACTCTATCTGCAGTCAAGGGCTTGTACTGCATCAGCTGAGGTGTGAGAACTTGGACCAGCAACAGAAAAGGCATGGATCAGTCAGCCAACTCCTCCTCCTCCTCCTCCTCCTCCTCCTCCTCTCTCGCTCTGTCTCCTTGTACCTGTGATCACCTGGTACCACCTCCGTCTGACCTGCACATCCCACTCTCGCTCTCTCTCTCTCACTCACACATTCAGATAATGTACGTACTCAGTTACCTGGAAGGGAGTAAACACATTCCTCTGGGGAGAGAACACGCTCCGCTGACTTCTGGGCCCACCAGCGAATGCATCATCTCGGCAGAAATTTCCATCAGCAGTGATTTACCACAAACAAATTCATTCATTCCGCCTGTGAGACATGCGATGCAAACATATTAGTTGTGTTACAAGAGAGTATCTGTGAAAACGTGGCCTGCAGCATCACAAATCAACAATGGAGAGGTTTTGGAAAGGAATTGGACTATTTTTGTAATAAATCATGCCTCTATATTTAGTCGCTTTCAAGCACGATCAATTAAGACCTCACAAAAAGAAAAAGATGTTGATGTTTCCAACCAGCGTGACATATTTAAAGGTTGCAAATGAGTCTTTAGCTCAGGTAAGAACAGGATCCAACACAGGAAGCAACACAAATGCTCACTCTTCACTGCTTTAATCTCATTGCTACGTATCATGTTTGTGTTGCAAATTTGACAAACTGGTGCTTAGGTTTGAAACGAAACAGGTCAGCCGCTAATAAAAGAAAATGAATAGGCACGGAGAACAAAAACAAAAAACTTTCTGAAGTCGTACATTTCTTTTTCCTTCTCTGCCGATGCGGTCGAGCGGGGTACCTCAGGGAAGCAGTGCAGTTATGATTATATGGTGCGTGTGTCCAGCTTTGCAGGAGGGATGGAAAGGGAAGTTAAGTTATAAGGCAGCCTGGCAGCCTTTCAGAGCGAGGTAACGTCATCTGAATGATACGAGTAATAGGAAGGTGTGAATGCGTCCAGGCCTCGTATTGGGACGGGCCCCTGAACGTCTGACACAAATCGGATTTTCTTTCTTCCCTCTCTCTCTCTCTCAAACTTGCACTTTCTTCCAGCCGTCATCTGTTGCTTTTCTTTCTTCTTCCACTCTTCATCTGTGAGCTTTTTGTTTCTCGCCACTCCGTCTCCCTTTCTTCCCTTTGATTCTTTATCTCTCTCTCTTTCCTGTATCGACTCTCCCCCACCTCCTCTATCCCTTTCACTCACTTCCATTTTTATCCACTCCCTCTCCTGCTTTCTTCCCCTCTCCTTCCATCTATCCATCCTCTGCCGCCCCCCCCCCCCCCCTTCTCCCAGAGCCCTGAACGGTTGCCATCATGCCCCCCACCCACCCACACCACCTACCCACACTCCCCCCCCCCCCCCCGAGTGCCTCCCCTGTCCCACTGACACCACACGCTGCTCCCATCCCCCGAAAACCACTTCAAACAGCCAACGCCATCAAAGCTTGCAGTCAGTCAGCCAGGCAGTCAGCCAGGCAGCCAGCAAGGCAGCCAGTCAGCCAGCCGGCCTTCTGCTTCGACTTAAAATTACTGTCGTCCCAGTCGCGAGGCTGCTTTCCTCTTCTGATACACATCAAAGATCCTCTTAAACTCCCCAAGTTTGCGTTCTAAACCTTTCTTCTTGTTCAGTCTTTTTTTATATACATTATTTCGACGGTTGAGGTTTTGCTCTCCCTCCCTTTCTCTCTCTCTCTCTTTCTCCCTCTCTCTTCTTGCCATCACTTTTTCTTTCTCCAACATGGGCCAGGTCAGTAATGACATGCACACACTCTCCCGTGCAGTTCTGCTGCCTTTGCATTTTTCTCTATGACTTTAATTAGTTTCTTTTTCAAAGCGTGGGCTCTGGCATCACATGCACCGCACACACACACACACTCACACACAAATCAAGTTGAAACAAAAGCACGTACGAGTGTGTGTAAATTAATATGCAATATGACTCATACATCTTCCTAATCAAAACTCCATAACCACAAAAAGACCAGCGTGTGAACAATGCGTGTGTGTTCATTTTTTCCTTGTCTATATTTCTTGATGTGTGCGTGCAGAAAAAGTGATGAAAGAAGCACTGAGGCCGAGACGGAGAGAGTGTGTGGAGAGAGTAGACGGTGCGTGTGTGTGTGTGTGTGTGTGTGTGTGTGTGTGTGTGTGTACAGGCGCGTGGGGAACGTGGGGAGAAAGACAAAGAACACGAGCAGAGCGCCACATTAGAAAGGCGTCTTTTCTATGTTTCAAAGCCTCCAAGGTCACTTGTGGTCACTGGAAACGCTCTGGTGTGTTATCATCTCATTTGAGGGATGTAATGTCTGCATGGGCCAGAGGATGGCGCCCCGTCTGTACGTTACAAACAGGATCTGACTGTTGGAACTCATCTGCAGGCTGACGAACATTTATCATTGTAAAGAAACATACTGTTATTATACTGATGCATTTTATAGTTTCTTATTTTGCTGATTGATTCCTGAATGAAGCAGCAGGAGATAAATGTCTCGTGTCGTCATGTTCTTTAATGACTATTTGTGGCCTTTGTTTTTTACTTTTAATTGGTCAAAGTGCAGAGAAATAACAAGGCAGTAGCTTTAAGGAGTTGATTTGGGTTTTTTTAACTACTTGTGTCGTGAATACCTTCACATGTGCACTCTGATCTTTTATATCTCATTGTGGGTTCCTCAGAGTTCTTGTATCTTGTGTTTTAAATCGGCTTTGAGTGGCTACATTAAAACATTTTAGGGCTTTAATGCACAAAGCACCTCAGAGAGATCGTATATAAAGACGTTTGAAGTCGACAAAAGTCCGTGGGATACCAGGCATATTTGTTTCGCCCTCAAAACAAATCTCCTGTCGTGGGCATAGCTGAAAGTTGCAGCTCGAGTCGAACTAACCAAATCCCACATTGTGTAGCTGTTAAACTCAAAAGAGAAGTTTTATTTAGCGTGCACCCCTATTAAAAAACTTCAGAACCTTTGTGCTCCGTCAGAGAATGTTTTAATATTCAAAAGGAGCCACTATTGTGTGGTTTCTTGCGCCAACGTACAAAATAAAGAGCCACATCAGACAGCTGGAACGGTCCCCGAGCATTTTCATGTGTCAAGAAAAAGAAGAGGGAAAACAAATTTGGCGTGGGGGGGAAGAGACGGGGGTATTTATAGAGTGGTGTGAGAGTCTCTGCAATGACAGGAGTCTAATGAAGTGGAGTTTGGGTTTTGATTCACAGTGCGGTGAGTGCGTGGGTCCTTCTGTGACCGTTGCTGCATTCCAGCACCGGTTCCTTGCTACACGGAAACCAGCGAGGGCCACAGGAGGAGGCGGAGGGCCAACTCCAAAATAACGTGGTCCTCAAACCGAGCTAACCTTTTCTCAGAGGCGTGCAGGCCCCGCGTGCTCCCAGTGCACGGTGGCAGTGACACTCAGCTCAAACATGGCGGGGGGGAAGCTAGAGTACAATAGATGAGTTAGTTTGTCACTGCTGGTGAGTCACTGACATGGTGAATTACACAATATACGCAATTCAGCAGCAGGATGATGTGAGCGGTGTTTCCTGTGTTAACTTAGTGTGGTGGGTCAGTGGAAATTGTTTTCTGCGACAGAGTTTATGACAAATGTGTGATGAGGAAAAACAAGAAAGAGACAGTGAATTTAAAGCAGAGGCTGTAAGTCATTAGGATTGTTATAGGTTCTGGATGTTAAATCGCTTGACAGAACAACTCTATAAAATCCCTTTAAATTCTCAAAACACTTGTAAATTTCTATGGGTTAGAGAATCCAGTGGAAAAAAAAAACCCAAATCAATTTACTCGCTGTATCATTGCAAACAGAAGAATACATTCATAATCCCAAAAAAGATTCTTCTTCTCTCTGGTGTGTAAGTGTTTAATGACGCACGCAGACTTTAGAAAGTGTGTTGTCGCTTTGAAGGTAACGGCCGGTGAGAAAACGAGGTGACTCTTCTTTTGATAAATGTCAGTGTGGTGGTCTGGAGGACAGGTAAACATGGTGGCAAACATGCAAGCAGCAGCAGCACACAGGAAACCTCCGGAGGAAGAACACACGACCACAAAGGCTCGTTGCGCACCTCTTCACTCACACCTTTCGCCTCTTTAATGCAAAAGAGAAAAACTGATTGCTGCATTTTTTTCCTTGTTTCGCTTTCATCTCAGTTGCACCCAGAGATAAATCTTCAAACCTAAGTGATCTCAATTATCTTAACTTTCCTTCCTATTCTTATCTGTTTTCGACAAATGATTTAAAAACAGATAAGGGGACGAACTCATAGATAACGAGACTGTGCTGCTTTAACCCAACTGCGGTTTGTTTGCACGTCCTATTGCTAAAACTCTGAACACAACATCCCCTATATACACACAAAGAGGCTGTGGCTGTGATGATACACTGAATGACAAGCTCTACCTGTGCAAAATGGGAACCTATTCATTTTGAGTTCGCTGTGGAAGTTACCATCATTACAGGTTTGCAAAAATACACCGTGGATTTCTATAGATGACTCACCACATGATCTAAGAATATACATAGCTGGGCTGGGAATCTACAGGACGGGCAAAAGTACACGCTGTGAGTGTCTGTTTCTCCTTCACACCACCTCCCCTCACAGCTCTGTCAACACCTTTGTGGTGTGATCACTCTTTAGGCCTGACGCTATTTGGGACCCTCTTCCTGTCTCACTGCTCCAGTTTCTATTGTTTCTCACACAGGCATGGTAGCTCAGAGAATGATGTGTTAGGAGGCTACAGGTTTAGCATTAGACTTACTCCATCATGGGGACACCGTGCAAAAAAGAGGGCCCTAATCAGAAACATTTTGATCTCTCTTTATATAAAATAATATATAATACACGTGGTTGCAATCACCTAATGTCACAAATATTAAACAACAAAGTTTGTCCTGCAATTTCATTAAGTGACCTCACACAGTATTTATAGTGTAACCTTATTTCTTGGTTGCCTGCTCCAGTTTTTCTAAGCTCTGGGGAATAAGCAGGCTACAACTTCTCTTTAAAGCACAGGGGTTTATTCTTCTTCTATCTTTATTTGATAAACACCAACACACGGCAAAACCGAACATAACTCTCGGACTTCCCAACAGGCCTACGCCACTGTTACACCTGTCCCACGTGAAACAACGGCAGGTAGGAACCAGTTAGCTCCTTGGGAAAGGGATATGCAGAAGCAGTTTCAATGTTACACGTGAAATATAAATGAATTTAAAGTCCTCTGAATGATACTGAAACAATGAGAATAAGAAATAAGAAACACGAAATTGGCACATAAGTGTTTAAAATAGCCCAAAATATAATATGTACCATATTTACAGTCACAATAGAACAACTAGAACAGCACTTTCTCGGATTGTTAAAGAAAGTTAAAACAAATTCCTGGATCAACCCAACACCAAAATGTAATAGCTTCTTGCCTGACCCGTACCGCATCCTTCCACAAAGTTTCATAGAAATCCATTTAGTTGTTTTTGGGGTAATGCTGCTCACAAACAAACGAACAGGGGTGAAAACATAACCTCCTTGGTGGATGTAACAAGCCCCAGTAAAATGTGCATCAGGGTAAACAGGAAGAGATTAACTGAGTCTATCAGATGTGAAGAAAATGTTCCTTTGAAGGTGAAAGATGATGACAGACATTATATCTTGATGTAGATTGATCTTGCACTGCAGCACATGTACACACTGTACAGTAACTTACAGCTTTCGTAACTATATTTAACTTTTATCAACTTGTTTGCCGTTAGTCAAATGTTTCGGTCTGTTTGAAGCTACACAAGAACAGGTTTTCCACTGCGCACATGTGGTTCACTGTCGGGTGCAGTGCAGTGATGTGACGTGTAGATAGAGAATAACAGATCAGTAATACTGTGAAATCAATAGATTTTTAGATGCCAGGGCCCTTTTCAGTGCGGGGCCATGGCAGCTGTACACAACACCACAGAGCAGCCCAGTCTCTGTCTCGGGGCTGTGCTTTGATTCGCCCGTGCATGCAGGCTCCTCTGAAATCGCACTGAGCACTCATGTGTGAATAATGAAACTAACACCAGCGCACAGTCACACCAAGAGCAAGACTCGTTGACAAATCAACCCTGTGTGTGGTATCAGCGAATGGCTCGGCGGCTTTGAAGCTAATAAAATGCCAAAAGGGAGATTCTGTTTTTGTGTCACAAGGGGCCCTAATTGAAGAGCATCATTAAAAGCCACAGTGAACAAAGGGCGAAATAGTTTCAATACGGTGTTTGTTGTCAAGCTAAAGTGTGCAGAATCGCGCTGCTGTTGTCCGCACTTCTGTTTTTTCGCAGGGCTTTAATCAATACGAGGAAATTAGCTGGGTGTTTATTTCTTTCGAGCTGATTGCTGTGCGACGCCGCCGCTGCGTCTTTCAAAGTGCAGATGTTGCCCCTGGGCTGCGGTGCTGGTGTAAATACTCTGACAGGGTGGTGTCTCCTAATGAGCGGGACATCTAACGGCACAGAGCTGTGACCCTGCTGCTGCGGCACCACATGGGCCTCAATTCTGCTATCTGCGACTGAAGTACAGATCATGTTGGAGCCACACACACACACGCACACACACACACACACACACACACACACACACACACACACACACACACACACACACACACACACACACACACACACACACACACACACACACACACACAGTCGTGTCTCCATGACCTCAGAGGATATTACATTAACTTACATTGATTTCCTGGAGACTTACTCTAACCTTAACCATAGTTGCTACTTGCCTAACCCGAACCTTAATCTAAGTCTAACCTTAAACTAAACCATACTAACCCTCAAACATGTCTTCACCTTAAAATTAAATCATTGACGTTACAGGGACTTGCTTTTTGTCCACATAAAGAAGACAAGTCGCCGTAATGTGGCAAAAGATTTAGGTCCCCACAACATGAGTAATAACTGGACCACACACACACAGACACACACAGACACACACACACACAGAGATTATTGTTCATTCGATGACTCTGTCGTCTCCTCCGCATCACATTGGTCTCATTCTCCATTCTTTCCACCGCATCAGTTTTGTTTGTTTGTTTTTCTGTATTACTCGATACCCTATTTTCTGTGTGTGTGTGTGTGTGTGTGTGTGTGCGTTGAGGGAATTTCCCTCTGTTGTGTGTTTTTCACAGTTCATCATCAGTTGGAGGATTTGTGCCCAGGACGGTTTGACACTGTTGCTTTCAGTCTTTTTATGTACCTTTCTTCTCTGATCCTTTGTTCCTTTGCTCTTCTCTTATCTCTCTTTCTCCATCACCTCTCGGTGTAGTTTTGTCACTCTCTTTCTCAAACACTCATGCACACTAATGTTTGTACTTCTATCTTAGTGAGCACACTCATTGACATACTACATTCCCCAGCTAACCCTGACCCTAGAACCAAGTCTTAACCCTCAAACAGCCCTTTGAAAAAGTGTGGACTGTTCAAAATGTCCTCACTCTGTAGGATCTATGCTTAAAATGGTCCTCACAAAGATGTCATTACAGGAACACACACACACACACACACACACACACACACACACACACACACACACACACACACACACACACACACACACTTCAGTGCAAGAGCTCACAATCACACTCTGCAGCAAGTTGCACATTTTAGCATCTCTTCCTCCACACTAATATGACCTTTACAATCTCCATCTCAGTCTCAGCAGCTATTTGCAGACTTTGTAGAAGCGGCGTCCAATCAATTGAGCTCAAACTCGACCGTGTGACTTTGGTATCAGTGCGTTTACGGGTTTATTTTCTCCATCATTAGACAAGAATGTTTGCACTTCCTCTTCGCTGGCCACAAAAATGCAATAAACACGCAGCAAAACATCCCATTACCACCATTCCTATTGGTTACCGTGTAATTTAGAGCACTTAATCCTCAATTTGCTGTCGGCGTATAATCTGAGAAGCATTCGGATGAATTGAAATCAAAAGTTGCATTCCAGACTGAGGCGAGGAAATTTCAGTGCAGGGTTTTCTGTGAATTAAAGTCTCTCACTTTGGAATAAATCATACTCTCCTGTGAGCTTATGAATTGGGGGGTGATATCTTCTTCTTTCAAATATACAAGTTTGTCTTAATTCTGCTAAACAAATCATTGTTGTCAGGATTGATCAAACTGAGAAGGACAAGGTGCCAAACAAGCATCACCCTGATAGAGAGAGTGTGAGTGAGAGAGTGAGTTGCTGCTAACATGAGGAGGATGAGGGGGGAGGCGTCTGCTGCTGGTTGTGGTCCTCCCCTGACTCATTGTGAGAATGTTACACAGCAGGTATGAACAGGAGAGCAGCCACAGTGACAAATGACACGTTTGAATCCTGCGATATGCTCTGGAGATGAATATGGATACCTGGTGTCTCTGAACTGCTCTCATAGGTATAGTAAAATGACAATAATCACACATCTTCCTGTGCTTGGTTGTTTGTTTAGTATGGGGGCGTCCATGCACCTCCATGTGGTAATTTATCTAGTTCAAAGTAGCAAGTGCTTAGTTTCTTTTGAGGCGAGTGAAACTGTTGTGGAAGAAGCACTATGTCACTCCTGAGAAGCAAATAATGATAGAAAAGTGTTTTAAAATGTATTTAAGTGAAATCTACGGGAGCTCTGTTGAATCAGTGAGTTTTTATTCATGGGCTGTGTTCATTTCCCTGGTTTGACAGTTTTACCACCTACATTTTGTACTTCATGAAATGTACCAGATGTTACAGTTACGTGATATTTGCACCACATGATTATGTCATATTTACACTCATGCATTAGGTCATATGAAGAGCAACGTAGATCTCATCTCTTACAGGTAGAACGATAATTTGTTATTAATATAAAACTTTAAAAATCTCTAAGAGGCGATAAAACACTGTTGAAAAGTTGGTGGCCTAAAAAACACATTTACAGCGAAACTCAGATCTTGTAAAATATGTATTTGATTTTCATTTCCTATTAATACGTAATTTTACTAGTAGGCATATGACATGTGTGTGTAATCCTTTTTTTGTATATAACAAAGCCTTATTACATATTTTATCCTTTATTTTTTGTTTGGTGTTTGTCAATTGTATATCTGAGCGCCGTCAAAATATCTCAAACTAATATGTGCAAAAGATGTTTTATTTTATTTGGTTGTTATTAAAATGTGTAAGATACAATAATATATTAAATTGCATTGATAATATTGTATTACTGTTATTCTGGCTTTGTTTTGACAATCATCGAGTGTAAAGTGCGTAAAAATCAACAGAATGGTAATAAATTCATTGTGTGGTAAATTGGGCCTGGCCCTGTTTGTTGCCATTTAAAACCAAGAGAAACAAACAAGGTCATTTTTAGGTAATTACTGCGTGCTTACCATTTAGCCACATAATTACTAAGTCAATACCAGATCACATATGTGAATTGTAAAATAAACTGCAGCTTAGTGTCTGTACAGTCGATGCCCTCAGGGATATAAACAGAGGAGGGTTCGCGTGGACGGGACTGAAACTATCTCTGTGCTGAGCCAGTGCAAGAGAAACGCAGACTTTTTAAAATGTGGTTTTAGAAAATTTCTGGCTCACAAAAATATGTGCTTATGAATTTATAATTATTACTCATGTCTGTCCAACCCAATGATGTAAATAAGCAAATTAATATTGTAGTTCAGGGTTTCCCAATCGTTTTAGTCCGTGACCCACAAAGTAAGGCTCTTACTTTAGGGCCCACATTATCCAAGAGGATATTGATTTGAACTAATGTTGTAATGTATCATATGGTGCCACTAATTAACCTGCTGCAACTGATGCTATGACTATTCCTTGATAAACACCTCAGGGATCATGTGGGGACAAAGAAAATTATAGGGTTGATGAAATATTTATACATTTTTCATATTTATTTATCTTAAATTTAACAAATTTATTTTTGTGTCTTTTCTTTTATAGCATTAATGTTTAAATTATGGTAAATTTGATTGGTTTGAATTTAATTTGATCAATGACGACCTCTTGTCTGTGTCTCACAACCTCCCAAGGGGTCCGGACAACTAGTTTTGGAACCACTGCTGTAGGTGATTATTTTTTAGGCTGCAGAGGAAACTCACAATGGATTAATAAACACATTCGAAAAGAGCAGCAATTTGTTTTCTCTGAGTGCAATTCTGCATTTCTAACTATACGTGTCCAAGCTGGAGAACGTGACAATCTTTCTAACAGGCAGAGGCCGTCAATCTTTCACTTCAGTCTCCGTCAGCGAGGGAGAGCCAGCAACAGACAGATTAAAATAGCGCTGCAGTGTGTGATCTGAACACAAGTGTTGTTGTCAAGCCATCAGAAACAGTCCCCAGACGACCGAGTGATCAACATTGTCAGGCATGATGCAGCACAGTTCGGTGAGCACTCTCTGGATATGAGTCACATTCTTCCCACGCACGATAAAGTGCATGCACAACAGCAGTGTTCTGGTGTGTGCTAGTTTGGGTTACTCTTAAATTCATTTTGTACCTTGACACACAATCCGTCCATGGAGGCGATCCCAAGCCTCCTGCACTGTTCAAAGATTGTGTGGCTCCAACACACACACACACACACACACGCAAAACGAATCTATTTGACGCAGTCTCTATCCAAATAAATAAATCATCGGGCCTGATAATGAAAGCCATCCCTGTGCGGTGCCGCTTTAATGACAGGACATATAGACTCAGTGTCACTCACTGTCATGGGAGAGAAAATTAGAGCCAATTTGATGCTAATCAGGACCAGACTCTCCCCCCCCCCCCCCCTTTCTTTGGGCCCTGGCGGTGTATGTCCTATCATCCCAAGGAAACTCCTGCAGGACTGATAGAGCAACCTCATCAACTTCATAACTACCCGCTGTAGTGGAGCATGTTTGATGAAGAATTTCACCCCCCTGAAGAAGAAGTCTGTCCTCCCCATGTTAGTTGATCGGCTCTGTAGGAGGCATGCACACTGAGTTTTATGGTTTAACAGGGGTGCAGTAGTGAAGCCGGGGGAAGGACGTACAACATGCTGATACAAACAGATACACGTGTAGGTGTTACATCTTAATACACTCATCTGAAGAATATGTGTAAATTGTTTGAGTAACTTAAATGTGATTGCGGGCCACCCCCTTCGGCTCTTTCAGTAGCAGAGTGAATGTGCATGTGTGTTATCAGTGCAATCTCATGTCTTTCGGGTTGTGAAGGTGTCATGGTTACCAGGTTATAATGTCACTCTGAGTGTACGGTCACAGCCGTGGGTCGTATGACATGTGCAGGGGAGCTGAAGGCAAACTATACGATGAGAACTGTCCACAGGCGAGTGAGCGAGGGTTGTAGTCGCAGCAACTCAAAGAAAAAAAAAAAAAAATGAAAATCTTTCAGAGGGAGTGAGTGTGAGTGTGTTTTGACAGGGTAATGAATAAACCTTGTTTGTGTTTTGTGACATTTAATGAGCTGTGAAACTTTACGTTTCTCTCTGATCTCTCTCGGAGCCAAAAGGGAAAATTCATTTAAGGCTAATAGGAAGCATGACAACGTTGTAGTGCGACCGTCATCAAATACTGATCAGAAACGTTATTTTTCACAACACAAAGGGGGGGGGGGGAGAAGAACTGGGAGCTCTGGCCGTTGGCACAAGCCGCGCTCTCCCCTCGACAACGGTTTGGCTTTCTCTGATGCTGTATTTCAAACGCACTGGCAAGGAGTCCACTTTGTGTTCTTAAATGGTCATTACTTGGTTGTGATTAGATATTGCCAATCAGTGAGAGGAAAACAGAGAGTCCTCAAAGAAAGCCTTGGAAATAAGAGCCTACAGCTGAAATCCCAGGCATGTGTTTGTAATTGTCATTTATTGTCTTCGCCATGGGAAAAAGTAACGCGCCCTTCCACTTTTCTCCGCAGCCTGGGCACCGAGGGTACACTTTTAAAATGACAATATGTTATTTGTCTTCTTTTCTTACTGCTTCACTGCCACACGGTCATGTACTATACACATCACGGATCATGATGAAAATATAGAGTTAAAACATAAAAAAAATGTGTACGTTATTCTACAGTCACGAATTGTTCTTTAAAAACAGTTGCACATGAACTCAAAGTAACAAAGAAGTATATGTTGTAAATAACTGGGATTTAAAGTGACATTAAAACAAGCTGCATTTTCTTGGATTGAAGTTTAAACATCACAATGACGCATTAACAGCAGACTCGGTTAAATACATACATACTCTTTTGTTAAATATATCGTTTTTCAAATTCTTTTTGGTTAAATTTGTATCCAACTGAAAGCCTCGTACTGGCCGAGTATAATATATTATTATAATTTATATTTCTGTCTGAAGTGTTGAGAAGTATACATCTTTCCTCAGTTATGTGTGTTGCATGCTGAGCTTGTCTGTTTGCGTTGATCATTATCCCACACATCCACATCGCCATGTGAAATATCTCTTGATAAGAAACACATTGAACAACATGAAGACAACCTCATCCTCTTACTTACAGAGGAATATTGAAATAATAATAAATGTTAGATTTGCATTTAGAAAATATTTTTGAATTCCTGATTGGGTTTTTCCTCAGTTTGGTTCCTTACATATTTGTTTTAACCCAATGCGTTATTGTGTCTGGTTTCTAGTGGTCACAACCTACAGCTCAAATAACTAAACACCATCTGAAATAACAAGAGACATGTCCATTTCATTATGAACCATGTTTTTAAAAAGTAATTATAGGTTTGGACACCACAACAAAATAATTGGTGTGTCATTTAGCCCAGATTAAAGACATGTGTTGGTGTTATTTGATTTTTAAACGTACTGAAAACACAATACAGCATTGCAAAATCAAACATCCCCTAATGAGCTCATTTGATGCATGGCATTTAAATATAACTCAGAGCCCCCCTAAAACTTTCCTTTGTTACTTTCCCTCTCACAGTGGATGCTGAGCAAGCGACTTCACTGGGATCTGAGGGGGAGGATGAGGTGGGCCTGTGGAGCCTGGAGCCGCAGGACTGCCAGGAGAGCCTGGACAAGACGAGCCTGACGCCCAGCGAGGGGACGGAGGAGCCCGGCAGCCCCGCTCGCTCCACGCGCCCGCACAGCCTCAGCCCCGGCGCCAGGAACTACTGGGTGCAGGTGGAGCCGGATGCCGAAGCGGCTGAGGACGGCATCACTGCATCCACCACTGACCAGGATGGAGACCATGAAACATTGAGGATGTACTGTAAGTTACAAACTAAAGTGTTGTGTTGTCATGTAGGAAAAGTCTGTGTTTGTTGGTTTGTCTGTTAGAATCAGGCATATTTAGGGGACTGATGTTTATGAGTGTGTGGAATTTGGTGCCGATTCAGATAAAGATCCAGATCCAGTGAATTGAACTTACTTAACTGGCTCCGTGAAGAAAGTATGAAAGTGTAAAAATGTAAGGTATACTGTATGAGACTGCTGTGGACTTACTCTACAGTAAGTGTAAACAAGTTTTCCAGCGGGTTTCTTTTCTGATGCAAGACACTGCCAGCCTCACGATGCTGCTCAAAGCCCCGTAGATACACCTTCGTATCAGCTCCTTGTGTAACCATGCCTTCCCTGAAAGCTGTTTCTTCTTTTCACTCTTCTCTTTGAAAAGGCAGCCTTCTGAAAGCATGACAAAAGAACTCATCCCACACAATGTCACAATATTTCCATGCATCAAAGAGGTGACGTTACGGTACTGAAATCAGCACTGTGCGACGCGAGGCTTTCCCTTTTATTTAGCGGAGATCAAAGGCTTGCGCGGCTCGCCTACTAACAATCACTTAGCTGCCTCGCCTCGTGTGATTCGGCCTCGCCTGATGAAGGCAAAGCTGAGTTTTTACAACACTCCACCGCACAGGCTCTTCCCTTCACCACATAAAAAAACAGCTCAAAATATGCCAACATCTGCAAACATTTGAAAAATCTTCCTCAAAGTCGCAGTGAGCAGAGTTGACTGGCCTGAGATAGGAGACACCCTCTCCACTTCACATTGAGTACATCTGTGGCTGTCTCCCTCTCGCTGTGCCTGTCACTGCACTCGAAGACACAAATGAGAAAGAATTCTTAAAATCGCGTGTCGCTTCTGGCCGATCCCTGGATTTATTGTTTTATCTTTCAGACTTTTTAAGTAAACAGTTTAATTAAAATAAAAATAAATTTAATATAACAGAGATGACTGCGATAATACTTATATGACTGTAAAGTACCCGTGGATGAAATACCCTCAAAGGATTTGACTAAGAAACGTTATCATTATGTAATATATTGAATCATTGATTTTATTGTTTGTCTGACTCGTTCTCACTCAAATAAAAGAAATTTGATAAAAAAGAAAGAGAAAAGGTTTTCCAATAACCCAGATTTAGCAAAAGTCTCTAATTACTACGGAAATATTAGAATCTGCTTTGCTCCAAAAAGCAAAAAAATGTATGATAGTCTCTTTTGTTTAATATGGATTACTGTAAATGAAGGTTAAATGTAGGTCAGGAAAACTTGTCTTAACACTTAAACAGGTTTGTTCTATCTTCTCTGCAAGGATTTTTTTTTTTCACCTTGTAGTAGAATCTTGTAGCAACACTTCTATTGTCCTGTAAATAACCAAAGTAATAAAGCTGAGTGTCTGCACGTCTCATAGTTATGTTTACCTTAGCTGCTGGTTCAAAATGAACATATTTCTAGTTGTACATATTTTAGTGTCTTTTTATCTGTTCCCCAGGTAAGAACTCAGACTCCCAGAATACCTTTGAGGACCTGGCTCACTATGAATTCTTGGCCCAGTTGAAGAGGGCCTCTACCTCCGCCAGTCTCTTGGACCATCTGAGCCACAATGGCACAGCTGCCGCGTACCACCAGGGCAGCAGGCACGACGACCTGCCGCCCGCTATCTGGTCACCAGGAGCTCAGCACAGTTCACCTGAGGGAGCAGGTACGCGAATGACGGAACGGCTGCAATGATAAATACATAGAAAATGAACACGTGAAATGGCTGTTCTGAGTGTTATTAGTTCTAATAACCAACTCAACTGCAGGATGTCGTTAAAGGGTGATAAGCGTGTATAATGATGTACATGCTAAGAAAATGGGAAGAAAAAGGCAGAGTTTTAATTTTCCCGTCACAATGCAAATATGTAAAATAATTTCACTTGATAAAATAACAGCATTAGGTAGACATGTGGATATGTGACGGGATTAATATATTCTTGTTTCTATCTATAAATATTAGTGAACAATAAAAAATCATAATGGTGAGAGTTAAGTTCTCTCAGATCTGAGAATGAGAACACGTTTCATTCTGTAGCTTATACCACAGACACACAAGAAAAGGTGTCGTAAGATTCCATCTTCCTATTTCAACATTCAACCTGTGTGACGACACACACAACGTAAAAAAACGGTCAAATTGACATTTAGAGTCCACTGCTTCTAATTAAGTTCAAAATAATACATTTTGAATATTTTCTTTTAAATGGTAAAGTTTACTCTGGCTGTATTTATGTATAAGACGGGTTGGTGACCTATACCAGGACAGGCTTCAGCCCCCAAGCCTGAAAACAGTGTATGTGATTAATGCATGACAGTTTTCACGCTCTGTTTAAACCGTCTCTTCTCTCTGGGCTTCAGATGCAGCGCGGAACCAGCAGGTTTGTCCGTTCTGCCACAGGATGTATCAGCGAGGAGCCACTTTGAGGGAGCACCTCAAGTACTGTCAGGAGAGGGAGGGGGGGCACATGGTGTGTCCACTCTGTGGATACACTGCCCCCCATAGGGCACAGATGGAGCAGCACCTGGCACTTCACAATCAAATGCAGGACAAGGTGAGACTCAGAGTAGCATAAATCTTCCCTGCTGCAATTAGGGCAAAATGCCACAGCATGGTTCCATATAGTTTTAATTATTTAGTAGTGATATATTTGTAACTTTGTGTTGTACATAAATAACTGTGGCTAAGGAGGTGGAGCGGGTTCTTCCAGTCCGCATGGAAAGACACTGAACCCCAAATTGCCCCTGACTGTGTCTGAATGATGTGCGATGGGGAAAGTGCTGCACAAAGATTGTAGCACATAGCAATGTGTGAATGTGTGTGTGTGAATGTGTGAATGGCAAAACTGTAGTGTCAAGTGCTTCGAGTGGTCACCAAGTGTGTATGTATGCATATAAATACAGACCATTTACCATAATCATACTTCTACCAACCCTGAAATTGCTCCCTTAACGTCTTCCAGTGTAAAACTAATAACAGCATTCCGTCTTCCTAGAGTCCCATCATGCTTGATCAAGGCATGGAGACCAGGAAGTTCAAATGTATGCAGTGTGGCAAAGCGTTCAAGTACAAACACCACCTCAAAGAGCATCTCCGCATCCACAGTGGTGAGACAAAATAACATCAAAACACTTACTGTACAGTACTGACCCGTTGATTTGCTATTGTTTCCTCTGTATCACTAACCCTTACTTATCATGTCACTTGTGAAATTACACACCCAGTTCATGCGCTGACAGAAAAAACGATTATGAAAAATGCAGAATGATGACACCCTGGTAAAAAGTATTTTCAGCCCACTCGACATCTTTTGACGATTGCGTTCTTTCTGTGTTGTATCCCTTAGGTGAGAAACCTTATGAGTGCTCAAACTGCAAGAAACGCTTCTCTCATTCTGGCTCATACAGCTCCCACTTAAGCAGCAAAAAGTGCCACAGCGGTGGAGGGAATGGAGGGGGACATACAGGAGGAGCCAGCGGGGCTTTTAATGGACACAACCAAAGCCCCTACCACCCCTCATATCTCCAGTCTCCCTCTGCAGGCAGGGGGAGAAACAGCAACGACAACGGCTCTCCTTTGTCTTCACAGAGCCAAGATAATTCCAGGTCTCTGGGCCGAGTACCAGAAGATCCTCATCAGCTTTTGCTGCAAGACCTTAACCAGAACCCTGCAGCCTTCGCCAAAGCTTTGGATCTGGCTCGGTTCTGGGACCCCTCGGCAGAGCTGTCCCTGAGGGCCAGTATCCTAAAAGGGACCACCCTATTGCCTTATCCTTACTCTGGGACCAAATTTGAGGAGATGCTGCAGGAGGTGCTTCACAGGGAGGTGAAGAAAAATGAGGAGATGGAAAGAGAAGGAGGCGCTGCAGCAGAGGAAAGGAGGGTGACTCACAATGGAGGAGGGCTTGAGAGACAAATGTCCCCTGACAGAAGGAGGGAGTCAGGGGAAGGGGAGAGATGCGTGCTTGGGGTGACGTGTCGCTGGTGCTCCCAGCTTTTCCCCAATGTGGCAGTGCTCCTGCAGCACGAGCGCTACCTCTGCAAGATGAATCCTGAGGCAATGGAGGTGCCCGAGGGTCTTCGCGTCAAAGACCACTCCTCGCCACCTTTGTTTTTCCCCAGATCTGCTCTCCAACTAGAGAACAGCAAACCAGGTGAGGTCCCCAATGGTCTCTGTGGAAACAAGTCACCATTGCACAAGCCCAGCTGGCACTCTGTACCGCAGCAGCTTTTGGTCGCAATGCACTCTCCCACATCGTCCCACCATGATACCCTGTCCGCGCGGGCGTTTTGGTCCAGCCAGGAAAAGGGAAGCCCGAGCCAACCAATCAACCACTCCCCAGATCTGTCTTCACCTAGAGCCAGAAGAAGAGTTCCCTCGTCAGGATTCAGTTCTCCTGTCTGCCTCGACCTCACCAACTTCCCTCCTGAAATCTCCTCACCTCAGAACCAGACTAGAAGCCCCTGGTCCGCACAGAACGAACCTCTGGACCTCTCCCTGCCCAAGCAGCTCTCAGACCAAGAGGGGAGAAACAAAACTGTTAACGGCAGCTCAGCCAGAGGCGAGAAGAGAGAGCTTGGGGCCCAGCAGCAGCTGAAGAGACTAATGTCCAACTTAAGTCCGACTTCACATCTACCCTTACACTACCACCACCCGGTCTACAGCGGGGCCAGAACTCCTGTGTTTCCAGGGTCCTTATACAATGGTTTTCCTATCATCAACCAGTCTGGTTTGGGGCTCTCAGGACATGATGCCATCTCACAGATTCCATTCAGTCAGCCAGCTAATAGCGCTGGGTTTCTCTCTCCTATGGCCTACATGATGGAGGCGGACGCAGAGGCCACGCTGAAAAAGATCCACCAGGAGAGACAAGCTCTGATGGTGAGTAAGGCTTCTCTTTAAGATCTAGATTAAGTGCATTGTGGGGCACTAAACTCACCTGGATGAGTAGGTGCCTCGTGTGAGTCTTCCTGCAATGATCGCAGGTTCGGTTTGGACCCCACATGTCATCCCCACTTTCTCTGCCTCTACTAAATTTGTAAATACTCTGTCGTAAGAAATTAAGTAATTACTGTAAAGTTTAATTAAAGTAATAACCCATGCAAACTACTGCATAGTAATAACTTTCATGATTTCTTTACAGGGTGAGGTGTTAAGCCGCGGAGCACTGGACTACCTCTCTCTAATGGATGAAAGTCTGGAGGGAGAGGGTGGACCCGGGAGGAAGAGGCTAAAGAAGACAGAAGAGGGGATGTATGCTTGTGACATTTGTGAAAAAACCTTCCAGAAGAGCAGCTCGCTGCTTCGACACAAATATGAGCACACAGGTCAGTAGCTTGTGCACAGTCTGCAAGAACATTTGATATATAATTTAGTTTATTGGTTGCCATCATATTTGTTCAAATTTTGTTATTCATGAACATTAGAGATGCTGGTCGGCATATTTTGTTAACTTCGTATAGGCCTTTCCCCCTTTGTTACCTTTTTGTAAGTTAAGGTAACCATCTGCTTTAGTTACGATACACAATGTCAAAATAATCTTTTGAAAATCCTGACAAAATAAAAATAAAAAGTTCATTATTATTTCAGTACATTTTCTAAATATTTTGTTCATAATTTCTCTGTCGGCATTACAGGCAAACGTCCTCACGAGTGCAAGATCTGCAACAAGGCCTTCAAGCACAAGCACCATCTGATCGAGCACAGCCGGCTGCACTCTGGAGAGAAACCATACCAATGTGACAAATGCGGCAAGCGCTTCTCTCACTCCGGCTCTTACTCCCAGCACATGAACCACCGCTACGCTTACTGCAGCAAAGACCAGGATCCCGACCAAGACCCCGAGGAGATGCCTTTCGGCCCGGGGGCAGGCGGCATTCTCGCGGGTCGGCTGGCTGACGACAACCCTTTGTCCCTGGAGGACACTCAAACACCGCACTCTTTCCTCAGCGATTCCAGTCTGGACGGGGCTCCAGAGGGACTCAAAGAGGAGGAGGAAGAGAGAGAGGCAGGGGTTAGTGATGGTCATGTGGAAGAGGCACATGAGAGTGTGTCAGGAGAGCTTTTGGAAGGTCGACCCGTCCAGGATTCACCAACGAGGGAGCACGGAGAGCAACATGAGAGAAACGGCTGCGACGTGGGAAACAATACAGACAGTCACGCGTGGGAACGGGGCACTGAGGACCAGAGTGGAGACTTGGACAAATATGAACTAAACCTGGATATAACAGATTTACCCAGGATAAAGACTTAAGGTGACTTCCACAAGCCAAAACAATGCATATACTGTATATATAAAATACTTTTGATAATTTTTTTTATCTATCATATAAATATATATAACAGCTCCTCTGATTTCTTTAATTTCACATCATGATAAAATGCACAAACCTGCCAATGCGTACGTGGCCTTAAAGAGGATCAAGCCATACAAACAAAATACATGTGCCAATATTTTAACATGTGAAATAGACTTGATGTACCTTGTTGTATTTTATACTTGTATTTTATTGTATTTTTCCAGGACAGCAACATTTTTTACTTATCGGCGGTTGTGTCACATATCCAGATGTGGTTTTGCAGATTTCTAACTTTTCATTTGCTTGCTGCTGCTGCTGAATGCTGCACAACCCCTAAACCAGAAGCTTTTGTTTTTTACTCTTTTTTTTTTTTTACATTGTTTGAAACATTCCGACTGTTCACATTGTAGATGCATACCAGTGAGTGGGGCCCTGAAGGAATTGTCTGTATGATTGATTGCAGGATGGAGGGACATCTATTATTATGTTAAAATGCCATCGAGGCCAGAGGTCAAAGGTTACAGATGCAGCCAAATCAACACAATCACCTGATGCCTAGTTAGTATATTTATTCCTCCTCATAAGTCCAAGAAAAAGATCACCTTTGATTATCCTGTGGTGCATTTCATTACAAATCTTTACCTCTATTTTAAGAAATAGCAATAACTGTAACGCTTTTACTTTGTCCTAAAACCAGTGAGCGCTTTACAGTTTACAATTTACCATTATTGTTGCAAGGACTTATGCCATTAATGCTGTGAAATCAAAAAAGGTAAAACCAACTCATCTCTTCAGGGTAACTATGGATTCTCAGTGGCTTTAATTAATCAGCAATATATTAAGTGTTTAGAGTGAGCAGTAAAAACAGGAAGAAGTGGAAAGCAGCGGGGGTTTTTATTTTTATTTTAAGAAGAAACGTGGACTGCACCTTTTTAATTTCAGTCTGAAGTTATAGGGGGGGAGGTCTTCTGGGTTTTTATTGTGAGGGAGTAAATTAAACTTTGTACTTTTCTCACTGTTTGTGTAATAACCACACGGAGCTGCTTTATTTTATCTAAAGATACAAAGTCTCGTCTTATTCGCAATGACTTACATGTGCCGCAGCCTGTCAGGAACAAGAAGGTGTCACACGTTCAGGGTGTCCGTTGAGATGTGGCAAGAGGGTCAAGACTCAGGACTCATGCACACGTCGGTTTTTTACTTCCCACTTCCTCTTTCTGACTGCAGTGTAGTCAACGTGAAAAGTGCCTCGGATGCACTCAGCCTCTGTGAGTGATCCGACAGAGCCTTGGTACAACAAGATAAGATGGTGGTGCACGAGGTGTGACTAAGCTTGTGGGCCTTCATGCATCAGAGCATCAGTGTGTGTGTGTTTTTGTGTTTCTCACCACAGATATGCATATGTGCCACGTCAACTGTCACCTTGTATTGCCTTACCTGTTACTTCTGTGTCTTAAATAGGCATATATATAAAAAAAAGTGTTGCCTGGTTTCACTCAGTGTCTGCAGACTTTTAATATTGAGCAGTATTTTTTAATTTTTTACTTGCACAGATGCAACTTTTGTATTAACTTTTTATACTTATTTTTTTTTTGCATGTTTGTGGATATTTGTAATAAAATTTGACATGTTTTACACCCGAATCTTTGATTTCATTGATTTTAAATTGAGTTTTCTAATGTGGTAATATAAAAGCCTCACGCAAACAACATTATAAATATTCCAACTTAAGTGGCTATGAAATATGTTGAGTTATATAAAATCAGACGGGGCCTTAAATTATATAGTGATCAAATGCCATAATCTCTTTACGTTTGTTGCTCAGTTTCCCATCACAGCAACAGTTCCCATCAGCGCTCACGATCGATTTGCATGATGATTCATCGGAGGTGGCAGCTCGCAGCGTGCGGCGGGGGCACTGTGGGGTTGAGCGGCTCTGCGGATACTTGATACACTGAACTTTAAACAGTAGGTTGAGTAAACAATCAGCTAACCATAACATTAACAAACACCATGCTGTGACGTAGGCCAGATCATTAAGCAACATTTAGTCGACTGTAGCACCCACAGCCGAGGATGTTATGACATTTGTCTTGGACTCATGAGTAAGACGACATTTAACGGAGAGCTGCCTCGACTTACTCAGACAGAAGCAAGAGGCCGACCCCTGAGCAACTGGTTGTCAGATTTGCTTCTGAGCTTTTTTAAAGTTTCGATTCGCAGGAACAACAGTGTCACAAAGCAAACACACCTTAGAATGAGCACAGCTACAGATTAATTTAGTAGAGAAACTGTTCTTCCACCGGAGCAGACTCAACAAAAAACAGCACAATACGTCAGTTCTGTAGCCTGCATCGAAAATGTAGCCTCATTGTGACGGTGGAAACTTTCATGGCGTTTGCATTTCTCAGAGAAAGAGAGATTTAGGTCAAACAGGTGAAGCAGTAAAAGACTTTACTGACACCACATCCAGTTAGTCACCTCTGTTTCTCAGAACTAGAGCATGAGAAGGTGTGAGCTCCTCATCACCTGCTGCTGAATCTGTAAATCAAGCTCCTTTATCCTCTTTATGTCTTGTTTGGGGTGTTTTTGTAAAGAACTCACCAGAATTTACCGCAGTTCCGGTCAGCTCGCACCGGAAGTAACTCAGTGACGTCGGACGTACCTGAGACGGCGTCGACCAATCACATTAGGTTAAAAAAATTAATAAATCAATACCTGTTGGCTGTGAATAAAAGTGGGAGTGTCCTAGTTGCAGAGTGCTGCGTTCCGTGGAAAATCAGGAACAGCCAATTAAAGAGCACCCTCAGGTCACGTGGTTGCCAGAACTGTCAGGACCTACATTCACATCCATTTGGCCGGTGCCCCGCACCCGGAAGTATTGTGTATTGAGAAAAATTTACAGAAATTAACCAATACAATTTGAAAACAACTTATATTGGATGCTCACAGGTGCTTTCGGTCAACCAGGAGCATTGTACGAGTAAAATAATATTATATATTTAAATTATGTTCAACATTTTTATACAGGCTTTTTTGCCTCAGGATGTTGGAGCATATTAACTGTATATTCCTGCCTATAGGACATTGTTACAGCAGCTCAGCTTAAACTGCAGAAGATCTGCTCTTTGTTAGAGAGTAGGAGTTAACTTGAGTTGTTTGAACGCAGCTACAGAATGGTATCACCCGTCATGGGCCCCACACAGCACTGCTCCAGCACAGTATTGTAGATGACACGTATCTGAAAAAGTGGTTGATTTTAAATCTGACCTGTGAAAATTTAAACAGTTTAGTGGGTCACAAGGATGAAAAAAACCTGTGACGGATAAAAACATCACAAATATTTATTTTTCTTTTATTTACAGGAATTATTTTTGTTTCAGTTGTGCAGATAACAAAATTAAAAGCTAATGTTGTGCCCACATATTGTCATCAGTCCACGGCTCAGTAATCTGTAGCTGGGAGCACATTTATTTAAAAAAGTGAAGAAGAAGAGCAGCCGAGCTTGACTTTCACGGCTTCTGATTAGAAGGGCGGGTGTTTGATTGTGTCTCTTTACGGACTGACTCTAATTTTAGGGAGTGATTAGCAGCATCACACCAAAGTGAAAGAAAACACACATCACAGAGCTCGACGGCAGTTCTTTGTTCCACTGGGTTTTTATTGATGGAATATCCCTTCAGTTTGGAGAACAAAACATACAATAAACTACTTTAAGAAATGTTGAATCAATTAATGCTTTCACAATGCTGTACCTTCTGTGCATAATTTAATATGAGGCTCTGGGACACAAAGAAAGAATCACAGAAACTGCACTAATGACTGCGGGAGATACGGTAAATGTGACGACTCCCTAAACAAAAATAAACAAGTGCAATTGTCTGTTTGAGTAGAAATTAAGTAGAAAACCTTGCACACAATGATCACTTTCATTTAGCCCCTCCTCGCACGCTCACATGACTTGAAATAAAACAAGCATAAAAATGAATAAATACATCTAATAAAACTCTGCAAAGTCTACGAGACCCCCGCCCTCCACCCCTGTGCCTCTTCTCTGCTCCTTTTCGTCTTTTGCCAAACCCACAGTCAATATAAAATTACCAAAACCACAGAGCCAGAGAGAGAGTGAGAAGGTTTTTTGGGGGGAGAATCCACATTTTTTAAACATATGCATTTCCAGTTCCTCTTTTGTTCTGTTATTAAAAGCAGCATTTGCACCAATCACAGGGGAGGCCTCCGACCGCCAAGTCGTGAGACGCCCACATACCTCCACACACTTTATCTCTCATGCAACCCATCCCTCGGCACAAACAACCTGATGGACGCATGCAGGCCAAGTACAACAAAAACAGATCGAATCACTTTATTCAGATTGTTTTTGTGTTTATTGCAGGAGAGTTAACAATCAGGTCCGAGTAACATTTGTTCAACAGCACACTGCTCCTTTCAAAGGAAATGTATCAGTTTGAAAGTGGCCAATATATTATTTTCTTCGGTTACATACTGTATCCAAAGTGCTACAAGTTGACAAACACACTATGTCACATATTTACAACTTAATATCTTTAACCTAATCTGAGGAGTTTGCACTAATAGAAATAGGAGACAGGTCTGAAATTGTACAAGAAAATAAACTCTGAGGATCCAAACACAACAAAGTTGGTACAAAGGAACATTTGCTGCCCTGTTGGCACAATCTCCCCATCACTGAACTTATGCTCATATCTGTGAAGAGTTCCTTCAAATGAAACTTCTGAACACTGTATAACTTCAGTGGAGATGCCGACACATCTACACGCCCAGCTTGCCTTCTGCTTCACTACATAATTTACAGTTTACCTACTCTTACGCTACAGGTTGGATCTGTGGAACCTTCCTGCAAGAGGTGCTGCTGTTTTCACAGTGAGACGGTTTTGCTTTTTGTCTAAACCCCCCCCCCCCCCCCACCTTTCCTCTCATACTTTGAAAAATAACTGGTTGAAACAAAGCTGGCTGAGGAGGCTGGAGGAGATTCATCACTTTTTATGGCTTTTTATTTGTCATGATCAAGTCTGAAACATGAAGGAAAAGTGACAAGGAGGCGTCTGTTCACGCAGTAAAGAACTGCGGGGCTGGGCTCCACATTTGCAGGCAAAGGCACAAGTATTGCAGCTAAAAGTTGGCTTGTTTTACTATTATTGTTTTCACATGGCTTTATATGGAGGCCAGATGTCATGATTAGCAGCTTTCTGTCCTGGTTCTTTTTACCCCATAATTATCTTTTGATGTGAAATCCATTTTACACCATATGAGTCAACAGGCGAAGAGGACAAACGCTGCACTACTTGTGCTTTCGTCTGATCTGCAGGAGCCCCCCCCCCCCCCACCCCACACACAGCCCTGTCCGAAAAAGATCAAGGGGGGCCCCTCCTTCCAAAGATGTGGTCCATTTCGCTGAGGATGAGCTCCACCGCCTGGTTCTGGTAAACCATATTCACCGCCATGTTGCCGTTGTCCCTCTCCGGGCGCATCAGCGTCGGCCCAAACACAATGCCGATGTTCTGTGTGGTCATTCTGTTGGAATCTGAGGTTTCCAACACTCTGCAATGAATAAAAGAGAGAAAAAATACAATTCTGAGTAAAACCTAAAACACCAACAAAAACTACTGGATGGATTGTCATGAAATTACAAACAGAAATGAATAGATTATGACTGTTGGTGATTCAGTGAAACTTCTTCAGGAGACACCAGGAGGGTAACATTTGGTGTTCAGAATGAAATATCACAACAGAAAGTAGATGAACCAGTAAACAATTTGGTTTAAATGTTCATTCCCCACCATTCACTTGCAAACACAGTGTGGTCTGCAAATACAAAACACCATTAACAAACTAATGCATTTTATTTTGCCAACACAAAACCCATCTGACAAACAAATACGCAACTTGTTTCTAATAAATGATGCTTAAGAAACAAAAACCCTTCAACATTTCATACATGTACAAAAAACCTATTTTCTACAAGTTCAAAAAAATATATCCCATTAGGAAAAAATTTAATATCACGTGACTTTTGTTACAAATCCTACACCGTTGGTCATGCAGAGGATTTTCTCACCAATATCCTCCCTTCACCACAACTGCAGGTGGTGCTGTGAGCCAATTTGCAGGCACCAGGAAGTCAACTATCACACACCATCACGATCAGACTGATATTGTGGGCAAGAGAATGACTAAAAACACAATCTCCTTCCATAATAACACACCTGAAAACACACATCATATACACTGGTTATGCACGTGCCCTCTTATTTGCAGTTGGTTGCTTAGTTGCAGTCGTCAGATGCCGAGCCGGAGCTGCAGCTCAGTCCTCGCTCTCGTCTTGGTTGCCCCAAAGCTCAGGACACCAGCTCCTTGGGTCTAATTATCTTCATGCACGGCTTCTCATATCACTGCTGCAGATGATACCCAACTATAGCTGTCATTCCTGCCAGATGACCCCCGCTAGATCTCGGCTTGTATGTCAGACACACCCACGTGGAGGAAATCTTTTTACATGGATAGAAAAATGTATTTATGTCTCACCCAGCCAAAGTTGTGAGGAACGTGTGTGTGTGTGTGATGACCAGCTATGCTTATCTGCCATTTTGCATCTGCGTCCTGGTTGGGCCACTTTGCAAACCATGGTTATTTGCCCTCGACCAATGCAAAGCCCTTCTGGCAGGTCTCCTATACATATACAGGAAAACTCAGATAGTCCAGAATGTGACGCCGCAACTTTGATCAGCCCATAAAGGCACATGTCACTCTGGTGCAAATTGATGTCCACTGGCCACCCATGGCCACCTAAATCAAAATCCAATGGCTTTGGGCTCTGCACCCCACTACTTAAAACTCAATTATACAACCTTGTGCTCAGCCACTGCATTCCTCCAAGGAACGTGGTCTGGCGTTGCCATCCTTGAAGACAAGGACATCTCAGTATCGTTTATGGTTTTCCGACGGTGTTCCGAGCTTTCGAATGCTATCAGGGAACAGACAATCCTCTCTTGTTCTCTTGAAGATCATACCTCCTCCCCTTCAGGTTTCCTGCTGTACTGAAGCTTTCAGCCACTTTGGATAAAAGGACCAAAGCAGGTCAAAATTTAAAATGGTCCAATAACAGCTTTATGGCAAGAAACCTATGAAGCTGATGATATTTCAATTTGTCTCATCTGTACTTTGTTTTAAGTGCTAAAAATGTTAGCATGCTAACAGATGATAAGGTCTTGACCATGATATATATTGTTAAGATATTAGCATTTAGTTACTTATTACTGCTGTAGACATTTAGTCTTGTTAAAGTTAATCTTTGGAATTACACTACATATATATATATAGATGTAAACGTACAACTTCATTCTTGTGGTCAACGTGTGACATAATTCTTGCAAACTCAGGACTTCAACTTTTCTGTTTTTGCATGCATGTTCCTGCTTTCTGCATTTTTATAAAGTAAGATACATGCATGTAAGTGTCCCCCGCCTGTATCGACCTATCCTGGTGTCTTTGAGTGTGTGTGTGTGTGTGATCTGGGGAGACTCAGGAATGGGTTAAAGCCACAGCATGAGGCATTCTTCTAAAAATGCCATTCCCACCAAGCCACAGAAGCAGCCAGCAATTGCTCAAAACTTCCACATTAAAAAGAGAGGAGGAAAAAAGAGAGAGAGAGAGAGGAGAGGAGAGGAAAGGAAAGGGAAGAGAAAAAAAAAACGTAGCGAGCGAGGGAGAGGGCGAAGAGAGAGAAAAGAGAGAGGTTCCAGTGGTGGCGGCGGTGGTGTCGGTATGCCTTCCAGCAGACGAACCACAAGGCTCCCATGGGACCTTCGAGGCAAGGAGGAGAGCGGAGGGAAGGCACAGGGGGGGGGGGGGGGGGGGGGGGGGGGGGGTTGGGTTGGGAGGAGGATGGAAGAAAAAGGAGAAAGGGGAGGAAGAAGGGAGGAAGAGGAAGGGGGGAGTGAAAAGAGAGGGAAGAGGATAAAGAGGACTTGAGGAAACAATGGTGGCAAGCCAGCGAGAGGGGAGGCGACAGAGGTTGATTGAGCAGGGAGATGATAAATGATAAACAGAAGTGGGGGGGGGGGGGGTGACAGCGGAGAGAAAATGAGAGAAAGACACAGAGTTGACAAATCCATGGGGCCCACCACACCCTGGCACAAACATCGGCCTCAGAACACGAACACTCACCCCTGGAGTGGAAGGAAAAACCATAAGCGGTAAAAAACACACATTTTATGTACTGTAAAAGGAACTGGCTCACATAACATTGTACACCATTCATCTTCCTCCAGCCTTTTCATCTTCAGACGACCCAAACTTAACAACAGTGCAATCCTGGTACGGCGCTGGCATGCTCCGAGAGACGAAGAATCCCCGACAGAAAATCCCTGACATCCACAAGGGAACTACACCATCTTGTGGTCAATATTAAAGGAAAAGTTAGAAGCAGGAGATTTGATTTCCCTTCGAGGGCATGTGGTTCATTCTTTCATGGCCGAAATGCGCCAGGGGAATATTCGGCCTTATGAAATAACCCTGAAACCATCAGGGCTGCGTGGAAACCAGAGCGGAGATGAGGACAGACACAACAGCAGATACATTTACTGCACATGGTTCCAATCCCACCCTCTCACCGTCTGAGATGGCGGCACATGAACAGCAGTGTGTCGTGGTTCGGGGGGGGCATGTTGAGCAGCAGACACTTCAGACGATCCACTTTGTCCATGTAGTCCGACATCTCTGCGACACAGAGCAACACACATGTCAGATCGTCACGCATTGTTGTCCTTTGCATGATATTACATTCCTGTATTAGCATCCAAAAAGTTGATTTACATCCGTTAACTGATATCACGTGTACTTTATTAGCCTCCACCATCTAATTCGATACAGCAGCTCGCAATTATCCACTATCACCACCGTGGTTTGATGAAGAGTGAAGTGCTGATCACAGCCTGTGCAGACACATGAATACATTTACATTTTTACACTACATTTTTTTTCTTGATATGCAAAATGTCTTACTGAATGTAATCTATTTTAAAATGCAGATTATTTCCTGTTTTAGGATGAGTCAAAAGATATCGTGATACACCGTAGTATCAAAGAGGTCTCGGCAAATTTGCATCTAATTGAAGCACATAGATAAAGAGTTTGGAGATATTTTCTTCATGTCAACGAATCCCATGAAAAGATCAGAACCTTGATTAGTGAATGACAAGTGTTGTGTGTGAGTTTGATTTGGTTTATTCACTAATTCGACAGATTTAAATGGAGCCGCACTGAATAACATCTGTTACAATGAACCAGACTGTGGAGGAAATCTTGTTTTCAAGTTTTCCGGAGACTTCAGGAGTCTTTAAGTGAAGCATTTATTGACTGCAGGAGAAAAGGGATGAGCACAAAATCAGGGCAGTGGTGGTTACAGAGTTCACTTCGCTATACTTTGCCGAAGTGCCCTTGGGCAAGATACTGAACCACAAATTGCCCCTAACGGCTGTGCCAGACGTGTGTGAATGATGTATGATAGAGAAAGTGCTGCACAAACTGTAGAAACACTGTATGGAAATGTGTGTGAATAGAAAAACTGTACTGTTACATGCTTTGAGTGGTCATTAAGAAAAACAGTATATAAATACAGACCATTAACTATTTAACCATTAACTAGTCAAGAAATCCACAGCATTTACAGGTCCAACATCAGGATGTGAAAAAAAACCATTGGGTACAACTCCTCACATCCATATCTTTATATATGCATTTGTCAATATTCTGCTGGAAATTCAATTTAATCCTAAACATTAACTTGTGATGTTTATTCCAACACTTAAACGATTAATCGACCCTGAGACTCCAAGACACTGGGCGATTGGGTGTTTCCCTTCCCCGTCTCTATCTGTCTTATCTATGAGAGCCTCCTCTCCTAACTTTGGTTGCTATGGTCACTGCAGATGGGAACGGACCAGATGTGTCTTCAGAGATGAACACTGAACTATGGTCTTCAGTAAATGAAATGTGAATGACCTGTTACGACCTAACTCACTGAAAACAGACAATAAAGGGAAGTCATCCCACAGACACATTGCTGCTGCACACAATATGAATTGATAAATTAAACTAACTTAAATCTGAGAAGGATTTGTTATACAGAGCCTAAACTTTATTTTTAAGGAAAATACTGAATCAATGCTGCAAGATAAAAAAAACAAAAAACGACATTTGTGGCACATATTTAAGATTTATGTCGTCAGTACGAGTGAATGGGCTTTGAGCCTTAGTGCCACAGGCAGGGTGGAGAAGCCATAAAGTAATGAAAACCAACAAAAACAACACGTTGCCGCTTTTCTTCATTCATGGGATCCGCTGACAAAAAAATATATATATAAATAGAACAACACCAGCCTCATCCTTAATCCTTAAATAAAGGTGTCAAAATGTATTTACAGTATGAAAAAGTACAACTATGAATATGCGAAGATCTGTAATTTAAGTTTTCTTTTTTTGCAGAGAAACCATCGCTTCATTTTAATTTGAAGCTGCTCAATAAATTCCAGCTGTGTCAGGATGTAATTACTCTTTCCTCGCCTCGGAATTCATTTACGTTTCATCTCAGGAAGCATCATTTTCTTTTACATATCTTTGTTTTTATAGTATAAAGCGGCTATAAAAATGGCTTTATGTATCTTTAACAATACATACATATGTGTATGGCTGTGGAAAACATTTCTAGCTTGGAAAAAAGTGCAGTATATACAGTATATATTGTATTATTTTCACGACAGTTTGGCAAAGTGGGAATGCACCAGAGTGAAGGGAATCCATGGTTTTGACAATTTAGGCCCACAGCAGTGTTGTGACTATTCCGAATAAAACAGTGTCAGGGGAAACATAACAAGCTGAGATTATAGTCCCCTGTGTGTGTGTGTGTGTGTGTGTGTGTGTGTGTGTGTGTGTGTGTGTGTGTGTGTGTGTGTGTGTGTGTGTGTGTGTGTGTGTGTGTGTGTGTGTGTGTGTGTGTGTGTGTGTGTGTCGGTGGCCTCGATGTTTGAGATGCTGATCATGTCATTGCAGGGAATCTTTACATCTATAATCCTCCTCTAAGTCAAATTAAAGAAAAGAAATATTTGGAATTGGAAAAAAAAGCCATCTCACCTCATGTATAAATGTAATTCTTGCTGCTATTTAGTTTTAATTTCATACAAGCTCTGTACACAGTGATGAGATCCACTGACAAAGTTCTTTAATCTCTTTCTCAGATGGATCAAAGACGAGCGTCTCTGACTGATGCTCAGACGCAGCGTTCAGGTGGAGGGAGTGAAAGAGAACTGGAGCCTGATTGGGGCTGAAAGTGGTCACTCACTGACTGTCTCCACGATGTCTGTGAAGAAGCCGTAGGGCACCAGAGGCTCGGGAAGCTCACGGAAGAAAAGTTTCAAAGCTCCTGTGATGACATGGATGTCCTCCCACTCACTCGCGTCCAAATTCAGCTTCTCCTCTGAGAGACGGGGAGGGAGGGAGGGAGGGAGGGAGGGAGAGGATGAGGGGAACGGCGAGAAATTCAGACAGACAGGGTCAGAGGAAGTGAAGGAGAAGTGGGGCAAAACGTGAAGGAAAGACAAAAGAGTTTGAATTTAGAGAGAGAGAGAGAGAAAAATAAGTGGAGTTACAGTCACGGCGTCGTGTAAACGGAGGAACGTAAACAGAGCGAGAATTCACGTCAGGGCTGAGGCGGAACATGAAGGCTTGTAGCTGCAGGAGGGAGATAGAGATGCTCTGTGAGAGGAAGAGGAGACAGACGCACAAATCACACACACACACAAGCACACCCACACAGACATTTAGATGTAGAAAGCACACTTTCTTTCAAAATACAGGCCTGACTAGTGCTTCTCAAAATGGATCCAAAGAAAACAAGAGCTTTAATTTGACCTCAGTGTCAATGAGATAAATGGTTCGAATATAAAAAAAACCCATGTCCATCACGTTATGAAGAGAAGCATTAGTCAGTGAGATGTTATGTGGGATTGGAGCGCCTCCGAGCACACAAGCTGCTGACTCTCCGTTTCCTCCACTTGGTGGCAGCCGTGCACCGTGGGGCAACTCTCTGTACAACCTGCTCCGCGTTATTACATCAGAAAACTTAAAGCAGAAGAGCCTAAGGGACACACACACACATTAAGCAAATGGTAGCACAAGCACCAAACTTTCAACGTTCGGTGCACGTCGGCGCCACAGCTCAGCTCGGCGTGTTAGTCTGTGGGTGTGTGTGTGTGTTTGACGGAGATCTGTTCGCATTATGCAACAAATAATGCACAAAAAACAAGCAGGGCCAGCACTAATACATGAAAGCCACTGTTCTCCTCGTCCGTCTGAATCTACCTTGTACCAACTCCTGTGGGAACATGTAGCGGCCGTCAGTAGTCACCGCTCGCTCTGCGGAAAACAGTTATTCAGTCAGCTTTTCCTCACTTCATCAAAAGGATGTGGTGCACAGGGAGTGAGAGAGTTATGGATTTCACGCAGGGATAAAGAGGTGTGTGTGTGTGAAATGTCTCATATTTAATCGTTATGTACAATCTGAATAAATAAGAGAGCATCAGGGAGAATCGTCTTGAATTGAAGTGGCGGGGAAAAAAAAGAGGAATCGGATAAAAATGTAATGATTTCTCCACCTGCCACAAAATATCAGCATTAATCATCACAAACTGTTCAGTGTGACCCCTCCTCCCCGTCATCCTCACCGTGGTCCACCAGGAAGCGGAGTTTCTGAATCACTGCCAAGTTTCCTGAGACTCTGTAGATGCCATCGGTGTCCAGTCCTGCAATATGAGACATAGGATGTAGGTACAACAACACACACGCACACACACACACACACATACACACACCTACTATATTTGTTTATTACTTTTGAATAAAGCAAAGGCACATTTTGGTCGAAACTAAACTTCCTCTTAACATGTCACATTTAACGAGTTTCTGCTTTTCCCACAATAACGTATAATGACATAAACTGAAGAACAATTGAGCCTGTGTGAAACATTGATTGTTTTAGTCTTGCAATAAGTTTAAACTACACAGCTTCACCGTCACAAGGAGCCACTGCATGATACTGCTATAAAATACACAGCCTCACTCCAGCTTATTAGCAGATGTTTTAATATGCACCAGAACAGTGAATATAGTTGATTATCATTTTCATGTTGTTGTGATTCTACCACATTTTCATTGGTCCAGTTTGTATGGTCCGTTTAAGATTTGACAGAAAGGCAAATATTTTGATGATAGATTAGCTGTTTAAAACGTAGTCTAAGCAAAAATGAAATAAACTCAATCAGGTTTCCTCACATCAATATTTGCTGTTTTTCTACTATGAATTTTTTTTTTGAATGTCTAGGTTTTTCACTGTTAGTCTGATTAAATTCCACCATTTTCAGACATGGTACATACTTTAAATTATGAATTGATCAAGGAAATAAATTCCAGATTAATTGATGAAAATAATTGTGAGCAGCTCCTCGATATTAGAAACCCTTTAACCTTCGACTCTCAGTTAAGATTCAGTTTAATGGGGAGCGGGAGAAACCTCACGGAAAAGAAACATCTCTCCTCTATTTAAGACATACTTGTGTGTATTGAGCTAACATAGTGTGCTGAAGAAAAATACTTCCTTTTCTGCCACAGTAACTTTATACTATAGCTATGAGAACTATCAGGTTTTTTCAGTCTGTCACAACTTGAACGCAAATGTCTCAATCTGCAACTGCTCCCCAGAAATATTCAAATCATCAAAACTAAGTTTATAAAGCTCTCGTGGTCAAAACACCATTGAACGAATGTGAAGTAAATATTTACTTGCAGTACTGTTTCTAGACAAGACACAATTTTCTCTAATATCAATCTCTCTCTGGCAACTGTCATAATTTGTGCATTTGAGTCGACTTTCTTTCTTGAAATCAAAAACCTTTTCCTGTGAATTTCAGTTTGATGATTTGTGCTGAACAGCAGGTGCAGAGACTGATGCTCCATATGGGACTGAGCTTGTTTTCTCATGCGTCTGCTCTAAGTTGCAGATCCCATCAGCAGAAGTCGTCTGTCTGCAGTGACTCTTACCTCTCCTCTCCACGGCCTCGGTGCAAAGTCGGACGAAGCGAGGGACCGTGCTCTTGTCCCGCTCGCAGAGCATCTCCAGACGACAGCCGAACACCTGATCTGGAGAGGGACGACGGACACAAGCACACTGTTAACTTTTTTTCTCACATAACAGACGTGATATAAGTGCTAAAAGCTCACGGTAATCTTAAGACAAGATAGTTCGCTGAGGGAGAAAATCTATACGTTGGACTTTGCTCCCTGAGATGAAGGCTCACACTTGATGATGCAACTCAACCCGTGTACTGTATATATTCTATAGGGTGAAACAAATCATGTGCAAACCTTTACTCCAGAGTGTGGCTCTCTGATGAGGGCTCGAATGAACTTGGTTAGTCAATGAGCTCACTGCAACCAATTCAACTATATCAGACTTTCCAACTACTCTCATAGTAGCTGGAAAAGTCCGATATTTTTGTTATAAATCACCTGCAAATGAAAATACCCCCAAACAGCTTTTTGCTGTTTTTCAATTTAAGCTTAGAATATGGATAAAAAACTATATATTAACATATTTAAGCTTTTCAAAAAGCTGCTCAAAAGGCATTTAAAAGGTTTCATCTACAGAGATGAAAAAACCCAAACAACCTTCTTTTTTAGAGGCCACAGAATATGATTCAGGTCAGGAGACGCCAGGGATATGTTAGTGTGAAAATGATGTGAATCATACTCACACTCAAGGTGCTTTTCTGTCCACTTATATATTATTTGTGACTTTCAGATGACAGCCTGAACATAAAAATGGACTTTACTTCTTCTGACCCATTAAAAAAGACATGGAAAGCCCAGGGATTGTTCCAGCTTTTGAGAAAGACACATAACAGATGTCCTAACAGTGTAATCGACAGACAAGCTGTGTGAAAAACTTTTTTCTGGACGAGAAGGAGAGCGATTCCCATCCACGATTGATGAGGCATCACCACAGGATAAACACCGATTTCTCGCCTGCTCTCGTAACTGTGACGACAGCCGGCTTAAAGGAAGAATATCTACAACTTCACAACAAAAGTTCACTGGATAGATTTAGCTGTCAAATTCATGAGCGAGAAAAAGAGAACTTGTAAGTCCATTATTCACCGCTGCTAAATAAAGGATACGAACGCATTCAAATAGTCTGAAGACTTCAAAAAGAAATCTCACCTTTAATGAGGCCTTTCTCCTGCAGAGTCTGCAGTGGAGGTCTCTTCAGGATCAGCTTCTTCAGTCGCGACTTTACTCTCTTCCTCTCCGTGTTTTCCAGGTTGGACAACGAGCGAGGGACTGCAGAGGGAGGAATGGAGAGGGTGGAGCAGAAGGAAGAGAAGGAGGAAGAAGAGGAGGAGGGGGTCAGTGTGGGGCGTTCGGCCGCGAGGCTGGAGAGCAGATGAGAGGGGATGGTGGTGAGGATGAAGAGTGGCAGGGCCGGGCGACGGCGGAGGTGAGACAGGACTGACGGGGGGATTATTTGCCAAGGGGGCCGTGTGAAAATATAAGTGGGCTGAATGGAGGAGAGGATGGAGGAGAGGATGGAGGGATGTAAGAAGCCTGTGTGGAGGTTTGAAGAAAACAAAAAGTGACGATGATGATGGAGTGAGAGGTCGTTGTGTGGAGTTGAGGGCAGGGACGGTTTCGTGTGATGCTTGCGTGAAGGAGGGACGTCTGAATGGGCCGATGAGCGGCGTCATGTGGTGATAACTTACGTGCCGTTCTCCTGTCATCCTCATCTCCGCTGTGGTCCAGCACCTCCACGCTGCTGGCTCGCCTCAGAGAGTACAGGAGGACATTGTCCAGCGGGTTTTCACGGTCCTGGGAGGACAAGAGTAGAACATATAAACATTATGCAACTCACTGTTTATCTTTGATTAAAACTGGTTTACCACTACTCTGCTACACACAGTAGCAGAGATGTATTTACATATTGCAGAAGTGGTGGTTTGACCAGAAAATCTAAGATATTTTGATCTATATTTTGTTTTTTTTATAACAGTATTTAGTCTTTTGGTTAAATGGGTATAATTAAACAACCTGTAAACATTATTTTGTTAAGTTGAACAAAAAACAGCAAAACAAAGTTGCCTCAAAATTTCTTTAAACTCCATTTTTGGCCTCCACCTACTCTGATGTGTGGTAAACTGTGGTTTAATATGAACCTATTTTTTTTATTAGAAACAGGAGCCATTGGTAGTAGAACAACACTGACGAGTGCAGCAGTAACAAACAGAAACTACTTTGTTTATTCAACATTTATGACCAACATATGTGTGAGTGGGGCATTTTACAGTTTTCAGCTGTTCAAAGGTTTTTCGTCATCCTTTCACTATAAAATGAATTTACACGTCTCCTAAAGTGAGGCCGTTTATTTATATTGCATTGACATAAAAGACAATGCAAAGAAGGGTGGAAAGAAGACAGAAAGGTGCGTAACAGTTTGCAGGTTTAAAATTCAGAAAAAGAGAGAAGGGATGAGGTTTGTGAGTCGACCAAACGGTGAAATACGTCTTTACTAAGTAGAACTCAGTGTGTGTCATGTGTGTGTGTTTGTGTCTCACCAGCCTGTCGATGACGTTCTGGATGGTCTTGTACCACTCTTTGATCAGAGAGTCCGTCTCCGACTGCAGCAGGAACTCATTTCCTGTCACTGTCCTCAGCTGAAACATCAACATTTCTAAATTTAGATAGAACAACTACCCTAAAGTTCCTCATTCAGGATTTGACTGTATATTTTCACGGTCCTATGGAATTTTCTTTGAATCTGACATTTAATTCTGCCACATTTCACTGGATGACTTATTTTTACTGCTTCCTCTATGTCATCATTGATGAGTGACCGGATGAAAGAACGCTTCCCACTTCCACTCTTCTCATATATAAGGAATCTTCACTGACAGATATAATCAGACTGTGTTTTTCTACTCACTCTAACCATGTTCCCTCACATGTCTGTTCACATAAATGTTTTAAATTTAAAAAATGAAGGGGTCACTGAGCTCAAATGTAATGAATTGTTGAATTTCTTAATTGTTAAAGAACAAGTGTGCATCTAGAGATCATGTGTTTTTCAAAGTTTGTTTCTAACTTGATTTTCTGTTCGTTATCCTACTTGTCTCTCACCTTGAAGACGTTCTTCTTGCTGGACAGCTCATTGGCCCAGTGCAGTTGTGCACCTCTTAAATCGACACTGCTCTCAGGGCGACTGTTTCCTGGTTTCTGTTTTTCAATAAACATGTAAAAGGTACATATTTGTAACATTCAGTTTAGTGGATTGATTTAAAAAAAGGAGCTTGGTGTTTGTTTGCACCATATTTCCCCCCTTTTTGATCAAATCTGCCTTTCACACACCAACAACAGGTCTGCGTGAACACAAGAGCTGATGTCTTGTCATTTTACTGCAATGACCCATGAGGAGAAAGTAACAAGAATTAGCTGATTGGGTAGGTTGCCATTTTATTTTCAAAAGAGAAGTCCATTTAGCAACATGTGCATTTCTGCAATTATTTCCTGGTTGTTGAAAAAAAACACATACTACAGCAAAACTTAACTTGGCTTTACTCAACATGACCGTAACCCGAACCTTGACTTAAACCGTCAGACACGAGGTTTCTCTGAGCTCTTACCCAGCTGGACGGTGTCTGTGATTTAGGATCTTTGAAGAAAACCAGACTGTTGCCAACCAACACAACCCAGGACGGACTCCAGTTTTTCCTGCAACCCAACAAACAGGTGTGTGTTGCTCGGTCAGTATTTAGCCCCAAAAAAAACATATTCCTTAAACTCTACATTCATGAAAACAGATCCCCGACTCCTCACCTCAGTTTCCGGCCTCCTTCTGCAATCTTTGTCTTGTTCAAGAGGCCGGCTTTCTCCAACTCCTGAGAGGAAGAGAAGCCCGAATATTTATTATCTCTCAATAATAATAAGAGTATGTGAGGACATGTTCAAATGTTAACAGTAAAGTGCGGCAGAGGGCTTTTCCTCTTTGAAATGTACTGCATCCTGAGCGAACCCATTTAACTTGACTGTTGCATCATTCAAAAAAAATAGCGGGAGGGGAGCTGCTTTACAGTCTCCCACTGCGGTATGGCCCCGTTTAAGGTGCAGGAGAACAGAATTAATACAAACTATGAAGTTGGATGTGTTGAGTACAATATATAAAGACAGAAAAACCCTCAGTCCATTATATTAAATTAATAAAAAATATTTCACATGCTCAGGTATATTTATTTCTAAGTGAGGAGGCAGTGTGCTCTCACCGGTGTGCAGCCGTCGCTGTCTGGAGAGCTCTCAGGAGACGGAGGCTCCACGACAATGTTGGCCACGTTACAGGTGTAATCTCTGCACTGCTGGACCAGCTGAAAAACAGTATGTGGTCATTGCAGCTGCGTTAAATGCACCGGAGCAGTGTTCCCCTCCGCTTCCCTGTCTCTCCATGTGTCTCACAGCTTACGAGCTTGTGTGTATGTGCTCTGGAGGCGAGTACCTTGCCATTCTCAGGCAGGATCGTAGATTGGGAGTGGTTGAGCTGCTGCTTGGCATCATGCATGGAGGCAGAATTATGGCACTTGGCACCTGCATTGCTGAATGCCGTCATGCTCAGGGTGTCAGAGGAGGCTGCGCGCTGCATGCTCTTTACAGGGGTTAAAAGTTCAGGGTCACAGGTTTGGGCCAGAGGTGGAACAGACAGACAAGGGAGAAGCAATGATTTATTATAATGTATGGCAACAGAGAGAAAAATACAACTTACTTCCATTTGATTCTATTCTAATCGATTGACTGTGTTGAAATCCTGTGATAGCTGAAAGGATTTTGTTTCTTGCCATAAGTAAACAGAATACAACAGCACAATGAGCCTAATTTCCTAAACAATTGAAATTACAAATAAACAACAGTAAGGAGCAGCACAAAGGTCAAACTCATCTCCCCTGACTTCTTCTGAGAGCTTCTGAGATCAGTGAGCTTTGCAGTCTTAATACAAACAATGCATGAAAAGCCTAACACAGGAATAAAGGATATTAAATCTTCAGTCTGCATGAAACTTTCCGTTTATAATCCGCACTATGAAAAAGTACCATACACTGTGGCTGCCTTAACAGTATATTATCCAATAGAATAGTGTAAGTACTGACTCCACAAAAAAGTATTTTGTGGCCGTTGCTGTTTTTGTTCCGATCCATTCATTGAACTTTTCACTCCATGTTACAACTGAGATAAAGACCTTCTGACTTTTTGTCCTCATGGTCATGTTTTGCTGTAGTGGATGTAGATGATAAGGAAATGCACTTTGATGCTGTTCCTCTGTTAGGCTTAAAATGATTAGTTGGGGCCACAATTAGGGCACTAAATGCCGGTTTGAAACCTTAAACTCACTTTGGTGACGCTGAACACACGGTCTCAGCGTCATTTTAACAGGTTTCTTATCCTTGTCTGCTCTCAGTTCTCTAAGGGCTTCTTATGGAGTGTTATCCATCATGAAACCTAAATTAAAGGGATAGTTCACTGAAATGTTTTAATTTAGGCTAAAGATATGGTGTAAATGACGCCGTTTCGAGTCAAATTTGAATGTCGGGGTTTGTGGACACTTGGATGATACCACAGGAGCTGTTTGGAGGCATGTTATGTTTTAATCTGTTTTTTTGTTTACGTTTGAAGAACCGGTCACCATTTGCTTCAATTGAATTGGATTTGGCTGCAACGCTGTTTACCCGTAAAACTCCAGGAGCGTTTTCTGGACTCAGACATTTCACCCACCCCTCCTTTATAGTGGTGAGTAGATAATGAGTGAATATACATTTTTCGGTAAACTATACCTTTAAGCTGCATGTTCACTGAGGGCGAACAATGCAGCAGCACTTCATTAGAACAAACAGTAATTGATGAACTGCAAATAGAAGCATTCTGGCAATCTGAGAAACGTCAATGACCTCAAGCATCGGTGCTCATCACGAGAACTCTGCCCATTAGCAGATGGAGACAAACTAGTTTCCTTTAAAAGTTCCACTAGTTTTGCTTGAGTTCACAGGAACGACTGAGAGACAGATTGTCACAGACACAATGATGCGTACATGCACACGTGTGACATTACATGCAAAACATCTACGCTTACAATCCCATGCATATGTAGAATGAATCATCCCACTTAAATGCACATATTCACACAAATTCAATTTTTACAGCAACAGCCATAATTAAGTACCTTTGTGATTCCCTGTAACCCAGTTTCAACAATCAGACTAAATATCCCTCCTAATGTTTGCCATCTCCTCATGCAAGGCGGATTAGCACTAAGAGCCAAATCTGCTCCTTTGCTAAGATGAGGCCTTTAAAAGGGCTTTAAACCAAGCGCACCCACACCCCACTGTGATGCAACATGTTGCAGTAAGAACTGCTTGGATAACAGCCTTTCTTTTTACACCATGAGTTGCTATTTCACCACCTTCATATACATAAACGCTGATCTCTGAGAATCTAAAGAGTATAGCTGGCAGTATTATAACGTGTTTTGCAGTAATACAGTGGAAATGCAGTTTTTGCAAATCTAATGACTCAAGTTCATTGATTTTCATGTGGAAAATACCCTCCATCAAAAGCCCTTTAAGCGCTGACAAAACACTTAGGATTACCTTACCACAGCCAGACATGCAAACAATAGCAGGAGTTGCCATTTAAGTTTTTTCTTTAAAGCGCAATAAGCAAAGCAATCTATAGATATTCACGTCAAAGTTGTCGTGTTGTACGCGAGCAGAACATGAAGCAGGATTTTCTCTAATGCTGTGACAGAGGCAAGGTGGCAAACAAAGTCAGCAGAGTTGTCTGGTGTCCTGTTTTGTTAAACAAATGCATGATGTTGTGCAGACAGAATATGTAAAGCTGGTGCAGGGTTTTATCTGTTACTTTAATCTTTTGACTATTGTTTTTTTTTTTTACAAGGTGACAATCAAGGTGAATGAGGTGGCCTCTGGCGATGAAAGAGTGAAGCAGGTGGAGGAGAGTTTCACCTGTTTCATCTGCCAGCCACAGTCATTTTTCCTCTGGTGGCTCCCGAAAAGCAAATCGGAGGACAGCTGCTGAGAGAGAGAGAAAGAGAGGAGGAAGAGTGATCGTGAAGATAAACACAGGAAACGCACATGAACAGACACGATTTATATTTAATGCAAATTTTAAAACAGAAGTCGGCTCAATTTTCTGCGCAATTGACCGGCAGAAAAGATCTAAGAATGTTTTAACTTGGGGGAAACGAGAGTCGTCTCTATTTGTGCAGCAATAAGTCTGAAGCAGAATGACAGCAATTTGGGTTAATTACACACCCACATGAGAAACAGGATGCTGACAGATTATCTGTTACTTGAGGCAATGAGGCCCCGGCGAGCTCTCACACCAGCAGTGAAACCTCTCCCCCCCCCCACCCCATCCTGTCAGGCCAAACTGCTCTTTCATTCGCCATGACACACACACGTTTTCAACTGAAGTTAATGAGAGGCAGTTGCTCAGTAAGAGTGAGACATTCAAAATTATTCTCTGGTTCCAGCCTTTTTCAAATGGCATGGGGATTTTTAGTTGTTGAACTGGGCCACGCATCACAAACACCCACATTAAAACAGTCACATCAGCTTCTTCTGAGAATGTCAAAGTCGGTACTAACACCTCTGAGAAGAAAACAGACAGTTTAAGACACGTGCCGCTAAAAGAAAAGAACCCATCAGAATTACATAATAATATTGTGTAGGAAAATAAAAAACAACTTACATCATAGATGCTCATTATCACAAATCACCCAGTTAAACAATCCGGAACAACTCTCGTGTCTTGACTGCTTCTCATGTGTCGAGTTTAAGTCCTCAACTCATGCCGCGTGTGAAAATATAGAAACCACTCATCTCTCCCTCTCGTCTCAGCCCGTGTCTACTTCCCCATTCTAGAGGGAAGCTGGTTTATCAGCTCGACTGAGTGTCATGCACAGCAGCTCAACCAGGAAGGTGAGCTCAGCTGAATCCCCACAGCAGAATGACACGTTAACCGCTGTCCAACACCCTCTATTTGTAGGTGGTGAAGTCAGGCACAGCAGGGGGATTTCAATGTTCCATTTCTAATACTTTTAATTTAATTAATTATTAACACTATTTAAGCACATTATTACCACTGCGTTTGTATGAAAGCAGCAAAAAAACGAATCCAAATGTTTGTAATAAGGAGGAAAGTAAATGCACACGTGTAGGTGCAAATTGATAAAGTTACTCGGGTACATCATCATGGTTGATTTTACAATGCATCCTATTTTATAAAAGGGAGGATATCTTTGTTATAACAAACATATTTTATATGATATAACTTTTTTTATTATGGATTAATCAATATCAAAGATATTCCATTTACAATTAAATGAAATGGAGAAAAGTCTTTTGAAAGGCTGGAACCAGAGAATCATGTTGTTAAAGATGAACCATTTGATGAAACATTCATCATCATCAAATCAAGATGAACCATTTGTTGACTATCAGTAATTTTTTCTGGTGGCTAAGCCAGGAATTGTCAACTTGTTGCAGCTCATATAGAAGATATGTAAAAGGGCCAAAAGTACACAGGTTCTCCCTTAAACGTAGTAGTATGTACAATAAAAGTACAGGGATGGGGCTTTAAAACTTAAAAACTCAAAATGTAGTTATTCATTTTGGACTAATGCACCCAAGAGTCAACATGATAAGGATTACAACAATTTAAATCAAGAGTAGAGAACAACTTGTGCTGGTTCTTACACCTGCTTCATTTACATGTGGCACACATATGCATTATATATATCATTGGTAAGGTTCCTGTTTTGTAACACATGTTCCGCTGTATAAGAACTGACACATATAGGTCAACAGAATGCACCTCAAACCGACTTGATGGGGTATCACTGCTTTGATCATGTGCGTATGATTTTGATGAGCTACATTAAATTTGAAACACTGACGCAACATTGAGGCAACGCAACCTTGAGATGCAAAATGCTTATCCCTAACAATCTGGATCATGCAGCTCGTGTCACTTTATCTCGTTGATGTCGTCACTGAATAGGTGGACGGGTCCATTTCAGTCAGCGTTGCATAAATCCCTACAACCTTTACGCCTGAAACATCAGATGAACTTCCTCAATCGAAGCGGTTTACAAAAGTTTACTACAAAAAGGCGAAACTAATGAAAAAGTGGAAGTTTTATTTTTTTTACACTACATTACAACATCTGCGAGGTCAGGGAGGAGTTTACGGCTGATGAGAAGTTTTAGTGAGTGGTTTTAAATTTAGCAATGTTCTGTAACGTTTTTTGCGTCCCCCTTGTCTCCCTGTGTGTGGCCCTAATGGCTTCTGCTCATCTACATCAGATCAAGAGGCATTACCTCGTTATTCCCTTCAGGGATTAGCCTGACAAAAACACCATTCCAGAGGAGGAGGCGTGTGTCACAGGACGGTTAATAAATAAATAAGGCAGCAGGTTTGTCAGTAAACGATGTGGCGACAGGGATGACGTAACCCCGTTTTTCCTTTGACCTCGCTCAGCGTATCTGGTCCTGACACCGTGTCCAGTCTGGATGACAGATTCGTCTGCAGAGAGAGACGGGCAGATGGGCGTGTGTTGTTGTTTCTCTGCGGTCTGTTCTGTATGTCTGTGTTTACAGATACCAAAGCTCAGCGGTTACATAAGCACATGTGGCTGAGAGGTAGAGCGGTCATCCTCCAACCAGAAGGTGGGCAGTTCGATCCCCAGTCTTCCCCATCCGCATGCTGAAGTGTCGCTTGGGCAAGATGCTGAACCCGCACCCCCCCTCATAGAACAAAATGAATGTGTGTGTGAATGGCAAACTGTACTTTAAAGCGCTTTGAGTGGACATCAAGAATAGAAAAACGCTAAATAAATACAAACCATTTAACATAAGAATTATTATTGAATTCTTTTGATTATTATTCACACGTAAGAGACAGAGCAATAAGTCAAGAGCATAAAAGGTTCTTGAGAACAAAACAAATATAAAAAAAACATAAATTTGAAGCTGGGGTTGGTTATCCTGGAAAAGCAAGCATGAGCAGGCTACTTTGAAAAAAATGCAACTGATACAATCCACCCACTCCCATCATGACTAACGACTGTTAGAAGGCAAAATTTCCGTGACTTGTTGACACAGGCAGGCGACAGACATGAACACCAGCCAATCATTTATTTCTGTCCAAATGAAATGTTTTGTGGGATAACAAGTATAACAAAAAAGTGTTTCAGAAACATTTTGCCAACCCTAACCTTTATGTGACATGGCTCTTTATTTATTCATTTCATTTACCATCTTTGACCAACAGCCTTACCCTGTGCATAGTTCCATTGCCAGTTTCAGAAAGTGGTAGTGAAAGGTGGCTGGTGTCCCTGGGTAAAGTCTGAGGTTGTGCTGGACTGGTCTGTCACGGAAACAGAAGAAAACACTGATTGTTACTGAGGAAATCTTTGACTCCTTTTAGCTAAAATTACTCAACAATAAATCAACCCCATATTGTTAAACATGCACTTCTCTATCAGAATCAAGAAACAAGTAACCAAATGACTTTCACAGAGGTTAGATTATTTTCACTGTTATTGTTGGTGCAATATGCTTTGAGGTATTTGTGTCCAACCTTCATTGCTTTAATTAGGTGCTCTCATAATCCCAGAATTAAAACTGTCTGTGTCGGTAATTTAATCCACTTATTGTACAATATTCTGTACAAGGAACGTTCGGATATTTTAGGATAAGAAGATTGACCCAATCCTCATGTTTGCACAGTACAATACAGCCAGTCTGGTTAGTTTAGATGAAATTGCTCAATGTGGTTTTTATGCTTGAGTTTTTGTATAGATTACATAAATGAGACATGCTGTGTTAGTTCATGAGCTTTAGAGGAGCTGGTAAGAGTATTTTGTTAGCTTTGGTCAGAGCTAGGCTAGCGGTTTCCCTCTGTTTCCAGTCTTTACGCTAAGCTAACTTTCTCTTGATTCGCTTCATAACTGACAAACACATAGAGGGACAGGGAACTATTCCTTTTAAGCTGTCTTGTCCTATCGCGGACTGTAAATAAATGCAGATACACGCATTCGACCAATCACGAGTCAGTCTCAGCTGCCAATCATAGTGTTTCACCCAATTTTTATAGCATCAAATAACTAATTAAAACCAAACCTGCTTAAAAATGAAGAAACATCGGTGTGATAAGAACTACCTACAATAACAGAAACCGAAGAAAAGCGTATTTGTCATGTAGTTTGACTTTTTAGTTTGGTCCATGTCCAATCTGTTAACATGGAGAAGTCAGGATGTATGACCTATACTGCAGTTAGCCACCAGGTGGTGATCAAGACTCTTTGGCCTCACTTTCGGGGAGCCGTCATGTCGTGCATCTTTAAAACAGTCTATGATCCCTATCGTTGACCTCAGTTGCTGAGTTACTATTCAGCAACTTTCCTGGTGTTAAGTTCAATGTGACTCTTTGCCAAAGTGAGAATACATGAAGTAACTCTCACTCATATACGAGTCTCCCCACGTGCATTAGACTTGAGCTTCCAGCTGTGGAAACCTGTGCTGTGATCATCACCTCGTGTCTGAGTCAAATAAGTGAGGCAGGTTGATTTGCTTTAGGTTCTTTGCTTGAAAAGGTCCTTTTTAGTGCTGACACAGTCAAACTATGTGAGCATATAAATGAGTTTTCTGTTTCATTCGACACTCTGACCCTTTTCTTCAGTCTCCTCTGAGAAAAGACGCTTTCATCCAGCTCCGAAAATGCCCAGCTTTTCAATTTTTATGGTAATTTCAGTGAAATTTAAAAAATGGATTCAGTAGGAGTGTGGTTGCGTGTTGTACCTTGTTATTGGTGGGTCCGCGAGCCCGACGAGGGGGTTTCCAGGACCTCTCCTTGGTGATGGTGTTGAAATAGTAGAGTCTACCTGAAGCTGGGTCCGAGTACTGCTCCCAGAGGTCCTTGATCTGAAGAGGCTGTTGACCCGGGGCAGGGCAGGGCGGCTCCGGCTGCGACGGCTGTTTGTCTGGCTGCACGCCTTCAGTGTAAAGAGGAGAGTCTTGCCAGGACAGTTGTGACAGGTACGACTCTGTTGGGACCTTGTAGGCAGAAATAGAGAAAGGAGAAATAAAGTCAATCTTTAAAAACAGGTCAGAAATACAAAGTTTCCTTTTTAAAAACGTCTTAATAATTTCTGAAAGTTTTTTAGAAAATGTTCAATAATTCAGCAGTGCATTTGTTGGGGACTATTTTCAGCTGCAGATTAATGCACATTTGGTCCACTGCTGAGTATTTATGGAAGCAGCATGGTGTCTGTGGGATTGACTCAAAATAAACTACCGTGACCATGAAAACTCTAATATCATCATTTTATTCACTTCTTGGGTCTCGCATATGAGTTTCCAAATATTTCTTGGAATGAGATTTAGGTACAGGATGTATAGAAGATCACAGGCGGCCGTGGACTTGATCAGATCCACTTCCACATGTAACACTGCCGGAGAATCTGCCATACAACCTTTATAACCTTGCATAAAATAAAACTTTCACTCTCTCCTCTATGAATCCAATGCTACTCAGATAAGGGGACATATTTCCATTGCTTCTGGCAGTGTATATTCATTTCCAGAATCTGGACATTTATTTCTTCGGTAATTTGTGAGATATTAAAAAAATACCCTGGTGTTAAGCATCCCCTCTAGGAAAAAACATATCCCTGCATTGCACTAGAAATGTCTCCAGAAGCTTCTTTTAATTGCTCGAAAATGCGGAATAAGCTATTTCTGGGTGTTTTATTGATGGGAATTGTTGAATCATTGTTGTGGGATAAGAATCTATTGAATATCACCAAAGCTGGAGAGAACAACCTACATTGTGTAGTTTGTGCGTTAGTGTGGGATTATTAATATGTTTATATAGCATCTAATTGGGTTGTGCAACATTATATTTCTTCTTAAGGATTTCTTTACATCTACACTATGTAAACAAAGGGGTTAGGGTTAGCATGGTTAGCATGTTCATAAGAGCACCATGGATATCGGTGCCTTGAACAGAAGCACTCATGTCAGTGTGCAAAGAGGCGACAGTTACCCTCAACGAAACCACAAAGAGAAACAAATAGATTCCACCGCCTCTTACTGCAGAATAACCCGTCAGACTTTGGATTAAGACGGAGCTTATAGAAATGCATGTGCTCGCTCAGATAGCGAGGACTAAACAACAGCTATAAGAAATTTACAAATCCAATGAAATTAATTGAAAGGATGTGCATGGAAGATCATCTTTCCACGAATTGTAGCTGAGACATAATTCACTAACTGATTGACTGACTCGCTGGTTGATCCCTGTTACGTAACACACAACACAATTTCAGATAATGACAGAGGGGACGTGTGTGTATGTGTATGGATGCATGTGTGTGTAGGCTGTGTTATTGATGCAGAGTATGTGTAATCTAATGTAAGTGATGTAAAAATGTATGTATGGCAGTTTACTCCAGGGGGCAGCACTGAGTCCTCAGCTCGTCTGAACTCTCCTGTCCCAACGTTTCCTTCTGTTCAAGTCAGGGCTCAAATCACTGGTTAATTTCAAACTTGCATTAACTCACATTGACTTGCTTGACAACACCAACATGTTGTGCTAGGACAAATGTAAATATATAGAAAATAGAGCCCTGCACGACGGAAGGAAGACACACTCTTTTTATGTGAATGTCTATATTTGTGCAAAATATTTGCAGGATGTATATTAGTGTCAAACAAAACTTATTTCCACTAAAGATACTTTGCAATTTATATTCTGCTGTAGTGTGAATAACATTCTTAATAAAATAAAAGTATCTGCAGATTTGGAAATGTGTATTATTGAGATATTTGTCTAACACCTCCTGCACACTCACACAGGTTATACACATGTACCTTTCCAAAAATATCGGCTGCAACACAGGACTGTTAATATTCTCAAATTGTGTTTATAAGATTGCTTAATGATTTGGTAAATATGGAATAAGCTCAGTAAACAACTAAGAAAGCAAAACATAAGATGTGTGACAAATAAATTACATGAAACAATGTAATATTTACTTCCTGAACTATGATCCATGGAACTTCTATACGAGAGAGAACACACTGTGTGCACACTTGTCTAGTTAGGTCATCACAAACATTATCAACTGTATCGGTTTGTTGTTTCCAGAACAATGAACACAATCATTTTGCCATGTGTGTGTGTGTGTCTGTGTGTGTGGGTGTGTTTCCATGTACATGGGTTAGAGAAGTGTGTACAGTGGCAACAGACTTTTCTTTGGTTTGTTCCCCAGAATACAGTCAGACTCCTGGAGGTTATTCAATATTATCTCTGCAAAGGATTTTGAATGCAAAAACTACTCAACCGATTGGAGGTGGATCCAGGAATTGTTTTTTCACTTTCATATTTAGGGGACTCTTATTCATAAGTGGTGCTGATCCAAATAAAAATCAGGATCTAGTGAATTTAAATGTGGTTTCATAAGGAGACTGTAAGGCCTTGGCGAACTATGTCCTCTACCGAGTGTCATTGTAGTTCTGGTTGCACTTTGGTACTTTTTGCTATACTTTTTATTTTAGAACACAAGATGGAGAATATCCATTGTACAGTATATATGTTATCATCATTTTCCTGTAGATTTTTTTCAACCTCCTTTTACAGAATGTTTTCTTCTACCCCAGGTATGCAGCCATACATGCGAGGGTTCATATACTTTATTGTATTTCCATGTTGAAAAGCCTATAAATAAATCATTAAAAAAAGAAAGGCCCAAAAATGTATGGTGAGAGATGGAGCGAGTGTGTTTTCTGGATGACAAATGTGGAGTTATGTCCTGAACGTGGCTGCAATAATCCTGCTCACTGGTGTTTAAGGCTTGAACAAAGACGATCGTCAGAAAGAGAGAGAGAGACGCAGACAGAGGCAGACAGGGAAGAGGAGAATGAGAGAGATGGAAAAAGACCACTGTCATCTCCACTGACATCACAGCTACACAGAGTCACTTGTGGCGGCGCTGCTTGGCAGAAACAAAGCCCCCATTCGGACGGACAGTTCGGATCCTCGGCGGAGGGAGCTTCCCTCAGCTGACGGACAGAAAACTCGGAGAGCTCCTGTCTTGTGTAATCCCCTCTGATGTAAGACAGGGAAGCTCTGACGTCATGACAGTGTGAACTTGATTGCTGCTCTGGGAGGATTATTGAGGTCAACTACAGACGTAAATTGAATGCAACCTGTGCTGACATGTCCAAGTCTGACGTCTGGTGGGATCTTAACAAGAGGCACTATTTTTACATTTTAATCTGTTTACTACAAAACAAACAAACTATGGTTAGTTGTTTCTACCCAGAAGGCTTGTCTGATTATGGAAAGTTTAAAAATTAACTATTCTAAAGAGTTGAAGTTCGAAAGCCAATCATTTAGCACATTTCCAATGTAATTCAATTTCAAGTGGAAAAAAATACATCACACACTAATCAGTTTTCTATGCATAGAATTGTATATATCTGGAACCTTGCCTACAACCTGCTCTGTGGCAAATCCTGGTATCCTGGTGTTTCCCTTAAAGGAAAATACCAGGATTTCCCTTTAAGTCACGTCCTGGCTCTGCAGTGTGAAACATTCGATTGAACTTCTGTGTGAGGGTTTTGCAGGTCTCCTCTCTTCCTACCTGCAGATGGTTGTTCTTGCCCGACGCCATGTCCCACTGGCTGCAGGACTTCTTCGGGGCCCTGTGGTTGACGCGACTGCTGAAGCCTCCGCCCACCTCATCGTACGGGTTCTCCGTCAGGTTTTCAGGCAGGTTGCTGGAGCTCTGGCTCCGTGTGATCATGGGGACCACCCTGGAGTTCGGTGGCGCTGTCTGAGCCCTGGAGGCAGCAGGCGCCATGAGGTGGCCCGGCAGGGAGGTGGGACAGTTGGGGGTGAAGGTGAATCCAGAGAGGGGCAGGGTGGGGAAGTGCCGTCCACCTGTGCTACCGGTGTTTTTGTCCAGCCTCTGGAAGGCACTATTGGAGTTGAGGTTTTCCATGGAGCGGTAGAAGGTGTTCACTGGAGGAGAAGAATATAAAATTGTCAACTCTGACCTTATTTTCCTTCTGTACTCAAGAGACACATTGATGATATAGAATTAAACAATCATTTGAACTGAAAGCCCACACCAGATGTTTTCTCAGACTTTACCTTGATGCTGTCCAGGGTAGGTAGTCTCTGAAGGGCCGGGAGAGAGTGACACCCGTGGCAATATCCTGAGGTTGGTGTTCAGCGAGGCAGACACTACCAGGCGCTGTGGCGACGCCATGGGTGCAATAGGCACCTCTGTCACATATGTAGCAGGTACATACAATGGCTTTGCTTTACTCGCTGCCCCAATCCTCCGTACCTGCCAAAGAGCACACAGATTGTCACAGTCAGTGCGGAAAAGTCGAGCGCTACAAGTCCTACGAGTGCAACAGAGGTAATGATCAAACCCACAACTTCTCTTTGGAAACACAAAGTCAATATTTTGTCCACAGACAACTTCCAATGTCACTTCCTCCAGTGTGTTTACTAGAGGTAGTTTGATCATATAAAGCATGTGTACCGAGAGTGAATAAAATAATAAAAATGAAATAATTAAAGTAGACAAACAACTCACATATAATAAGGAAAGGCTTTTAAGGAGGGACTTGAAAGACGGCCCTGACTCTGCCACACTAACTTCCTCAGGCTCAACAGAAACAAAAGATGACCTGTTCTCTGACCTGCCACCAATCAGTGTTGGTCTTCTTCAGGAGAACAAACCGCTCTCCTTCCCTTATGCAGACCTGCCGTCCATCGGCACCACGGTAGTTGTAGTCATACTGGGCCTCGAGGACCACCGTGCCGCTGGGGACCCCACACACTGTCATCCCCCTGGTGGTCACCACAGGCGTGGCAGAAGGCTGCTGATGCCCCACAGAGCGCCGCCATGTCCCTGACAGCATGGCTCACGTGTGCAGTCCCGTTCAGCAGGCTTTACAGGAGGCGTGTTGCTGTGTGACAGTGGAGATGCTGGTCGGGTTAGCGTGGGGCAGGTGAGACAGGAGCCAGGCCGGTGCCATGTTCTGAAACAAGCACACACACAGAACCAGAGAGAGAGAGATTACTGGAGCTGACAGAGAACAATGAAACACGTCATGGTTCCGAGCAGGTTCAAAAGACAACGTGGATCATTTTAGGGCTAAAAATGGAACTGTGGATTAATGTGGGGAAAATCACTGACCTGTATGATAACGATAGACATTACTTCTCTCCATTTTCTAGCAAAATTAGACTAAACAAATACGCTGGTTGCAGTTCCTAAAGTGTGAGGGTTTATTAGTTGTTCTGTTTTGTATAATTGAGAACTGAATATCTCTGTGTTTTTGATTGCTGGTCTTTTACTTTTTCATTTTTTACTATGCTCTGACTTTATAAATAAAAAAATTAAAAAGAATAGTCCAATATTTTGGTACTCGGCGATTTCAGACCCGGCATCTTGGGGAGTATCGGAGGCATTTCTGCTGCTGGTTGGAGCATCTCTTTCATATTAATCAATTATCAACATACTAACTTGGAATTAAATTATCTGCAAATCAAATAAGCAATTAATCCTCTCAGCACCAGAGAGAGGTGAGTGACTGCTACTGTAAATGTATGAAATCAACATTTTCACTTGCTGAAATGTCAATGCAAAACCTCGCAATACACTGCTTTTCTATTGTCCTTTCATCGTGGCAGAACTGGGAGACACGTGAGTAAATAACTCATGCGTTCGGAGGCTGTAAGTGCAGCACAACCAAAATAGCATCCGTCTGCGTCTCTCCACCTGAGCCAGCATCCCGTGCCCTACCCAGCCAAGACCCACTTACATAAGAGAGCATCCAACTTTCTGCCACCCACCCACACACGCATGCTCTGGCAAATACAGAGCAGCTTTCACAGAATGGGGAACAGCCCTATGAACCATAGAAACTATAGTCAGTTTCAGCCACACTCTTAATTTGCTGCCACTCGTGATAAGAGGAGTGGCAGCAAACGAGAGAGATCCCAGAGAATTAATATGAAAACGCATGTCGTTACAGAGACAGAGAGAGATAAGATACTGGTCAGGGGAAAGAAGACAAGTGTGAACAACAGGAGCAAACCAAACCGTGCAAAAAGAGCACAGTCGATTAGAAAATAAGAAAAACAGTCAGCATGAGCTACAGAGGAATAGATGAAACTGTGAGCTAATGGCAATTGAAGCTGGAGGGGGCGGGGTTAGCTGGCTGGACCTTGATAATCCCACTGTTATTAAAGCAAAGGAGTGAATCTGTGACCCCACGGCCACAGAGAATTACAATAAAACCCCTCTGCACCAGCATATGGGCTGAAGGACTGGCTGCCTGCACGGCCTGATGGCTGACGGACACTGTCAGGAGGATCACTGCAAGACACACAGGAGTATGTCCAGTGTTTGCTAACATTTACTCTTCAACATAAGCTTCTGGTCACACCAGACAAAGTTAAGAGCCCTGCAGCGTGAACTGAATTGAGCAAGATTGCATTTGGTTTCTTATAAATTCAAATTTCATCATTTGAATGTGTGTTTTCATTGTTTTCCTTTACAAAGATAGCATCATCTGGCTTTAAGGCCACTGACCCATATGCAAGTTGTTTCCCCTTTGACGCACATGCAAAATGTGACACGAGCTGTTCCACTTGGAGAGTTTCTGAAAGCCCCTGCATACATGCGCAGCGAAAACATCTGTGCCCCTGTGTAGAGGCTTTAAATGAATATCAAGAAGTTTTAAGGTTCATTTGATGGAAGTGATTAATCGCCAAAAACTCTCAGTTCTTCAACATCACATATTTTAAAGTGTTTTCCCTTCTTGGCTTTAATATTTCTTGGATGTAACTCTACATCTTTACTTCATTTAGAATTTGTGTGTTTATTAAAATGCAAACTAGCACCGCCTCTAGCTCCACCCACCCCTCAGCTGCTGTCCAGCGGCTCAGACTGTGCTAAAACAAAACAAACCACGAGGTGGCAGCTAGTCAAGCAACAAAAGTCAGCAACCTCATCTCCAGCAACATCTTCCAGATCCAGAAGCTTTGTTTGATTAAACTTGGCCCCATCACCAGCTCTGCTTTAGCTCCCTTAGCTAACTTAGCTTGCAAAATACCGACCAGGCTTTTGATCCAGCTCCTCAAATACACCTTGTAATGCCACAGCAAAACAAGGTGTATCAGCTATGGCAGAACTTTGTAGACGGCCCCACCCTGCAAAGTTGACAGGACCTGTTTCTTAGGAATGTTTTGTCGAGGCAGAAATACTAAGCGATGCCTGATTATTTCACACATGATTGGTCATATACCAGATTTTTTTTAAATAATGGAGATGGGAGTCCACACTGAAAATTAAGACTCATCACATGCATGTTAGGGAGTTTCTCCTGGCTGGTGTGATAATATGTTTACCTCTGTATGCAGGAATTAAACTGCTGCAGCCATCTGTACCTGCAATATTGTGCTTCTCTTAAATTTATTCATGCTTGTTTTTCCTGAAACACAGAATGAATGTACTCTGGTCTAATCTTATCTTATCTAAAATAAATGACCCCTGGAATTTGTTCAAAGAAAAAAATTAAATTCTAAAAATGTTCTATCAATGAGCTGAGGTTGTATTGTGATCTAACTGCTGTTCAGAAACACTCCTCTAAGAGCTGCAGTTGTTCTCAAGGAGGACGAAGACAGAAGTCAGAGGCAGAAGGTGAGCAGGTAAACAGGAAATCACTCATATCGAGGTTCTACCACAGTTTAGGTCTTATCCTCTGGATCTTACCATTTGCCTATATACTGTGAGACAGCTTTAGAAGTTTAGTTTCAGTCTGTAACAGATAACTGCCAGTTATGATGATGATGACGATAACGATGATGAACTACTAGTTTCAACTACTGAACATCTTTACTAAGAGTTACAACATACCCTGGGTTTACACACAGCAAGGCCTTCTTCACAGACAGGAAGAGCTCTTCTGATACTGCTGCACTTGTTTCTTTTCCTGTCTCTCTTTACTGCTCAAGAATAAAACAGGAAATATAGCATGAATGTAGAATAAAACAAGAATGGTACTCATTAAAGCTCATTCCTCCTCCAAGGCCCAACAGTCCACCTTGTGAAACCTCATTTAAATTCACTAGATCCAGATCCAGATCCAGAGACTCATAAATATCAGTCGACCAAATAAGTTGGATTTTTGTCTTTACGATCAATAAATGATTCTCTGAGAAATCAATGAAACTCTTGCAAAATGTGCTATATTGCAATGTTAAAATAAGTGGAAAGAAAATCCTGGATCAGTCCTCTGAGGCAGATCAGCACCAAAATGACACATCTGTCCTGCAGTCTTTGTGTCATTATTGCTTACAAACAAATAAACAAACAAACCAACCAATAAACAAATGACATGGGTGAATCAATAACCTCTGTAACAGTAATAGGTATCATCAATTCACGTATCAGCACAGGCCTAAAAATCCTACACAGACGGCCAAACACAGGAAGCTGCATCATGTCATGTGCAAATTAGGCTGTAAAAGCTGGGTTAAAGTCCCTGGATGTTTTATTCCGTATTGGACACTTTGATGATGTTCCTAAAGGGCAGCATCCCAGACTGCTTACTAAGAAGAGACAGAAACCAAATGCTTGGACAAATTTAGTAAATCTCTAAAAAAAAAAAAAATTATGATTTGGTAGAGAGAGAGGCCAGGCCGTGTTTGTATTTGCAGGTCAGATGGCAGCGGAGAGGAAACTAACGTCACACACCCAGACACACAGAGAGGCCCATATGGTGTCAACGACAGCCACAGGCATCCTGCCACGGCTGTTGAGCGATAGATTTGTGCCAGGGGCTGAGGGCACGGGGGCTTATGACGCTGCATCAACATCGCAATTGGAAAGACAGAGGCACAGACAGAACTAGAATGGCACTCAGTTGAGGGAATACCTCCACTAAGGCCCAACAGTCCCCTTAAATTAAATCCAGCCACACCAAATTACATACTCTTATTGATACCAGTTCACTAAATATGTCTGATTTCATTTCATCCAGACATTCATTCATTTCATCCACCCTCGGATTCCGGATCTGCACCAAAATTCAAAGGTTTCTCTCCTGACCCTTACTACATCTTTCCACCACGTTTTGTCAAATTCCCGCCCATAGTTTTTGTGTAATCCTGCTAAAAAACAAACAAAAGCAGATGAAAACATAACCTCAATGGTGGAGGTATAGTAAACAGTTGAGGAAGAATGAAAAGATTGAAAATGAGAGCAGACTTTCAGAAGACAAAAGACTAGAAGGGAGTGCTACATGCCTGTCTGCCTTTGCTTGACTGATTTCACTTAAACTCAGACTGTGCGTGTGCGTGTGTGTGTGTGCATGTGAGTCAGACCGAGCTGAAGGAACGGAGAGGATGCGATTTGTGCATGCATGCAAGAAAGAGAGAGACATGCCGAGAGCAGTTCGACTCACCCTGGTCCTGAAGTGAGAGAGTGTATCTACGTCAGCAGGGTCGCAGCTCACTCTACAGTCAGATCCATGCATGTGGTCAAATTTCCACACACACACACACACAACTCTCCTCAAGCCTAAATAGAAGATGCACTGCCGACACAGATGAGTTATGAAAAAGGTAGAAAACCAGAAAAATGGAGACAAGCTCTCTCCTGCAGAAAATCATACACAATCTCCCTCTGTCTCTTTCTCTCTCTCCCGTGCACACACAGTTAATCCTATGCCCCAAATGATTCTGCCTCCACTCACTGAACCCCTGCTGACCCTACCTTCATCCATTCAGCCAGCATTTTGCCTGAGAGATAAAAAAAAACTGGAAGGCGGGACAGAGACAGAGGGAGCATCAGCTGGCTGTTGCCCATTCATGCAAATAAACCATATTTGCACTTGAGAGGAGAGGAGCATATGGAGAAGCGGAGCTAGAGAGGTCCTGGGTGCTGACGAAACAAAGGCGACCAGTGGATTGATCGAGCTATCGATCCATGCACAGAGCCGGCTGGTCAACAGTGCACGCTGGACATCAGAGATCCACCCGGACAGTTAGTTAGAAAAGCCACGGCATGGGGGGTGTTAGCGGCAGAGCAGAGTACGCTGTGTTCATCCAAATCATCTTAGGGATGATATACCATCAGCATTTTACATTTTCAGGATAATCAACCCTCCCCAAAGACCTTTGGATTAAATACTTCAGGGATTACAGGCCCTCCTGGTGGGTCCACATGTTGGTCAAACATTTTCCAAAGCATACATCAAATTGTAGATTAACTCTGTGGATTTTAACAGTGGTAAGAAAGTCCACTTACAGCCTGTTTGCTATTGATAATCCTCCAACGAGAACATTTAAAGTTAAATTACATTTTTAAAATGTTAGTCAGTTAAAGATACACTCCAGTCATACATTTGTATAGATAGATATAGAGCATGTAGACCTCAGGCCAAACAACCTGACTGATTCATCAATACGAGCATGTGACACACATATTGGTATCTGCGTTAATGTTGCAGATATGCGCTAAAGTTTTTATTTCACAGATTAAACTATGCAAAAAGATAAAAGAAGTAAAGTAAGCTAATCAATTCAAGTTAAATATATTTGGTTGTATTTGGATTTTATTTTTATTAATAGGTATTTATACTAAAATGAACGGTTAAACTGTAAAAAGTTTTTTAAATATATATCCAGCCTCAATTACATTGTAATAAAGGTTTGATAATGACATCTTGGGAATCATTACCAATTTTGGATGATATATTGGTATCACTCCTGAATATCAGGATCAGCGTCATGCCCCAAAAGTCCAGATTGGTGGGGCTCTAATAAAGATCCATATTATTTTCTATGAAACCAATTGAAATGTTGAAAATCTTGCAATTTGAAAGAAAGTGATTAAAATTCCAGGATCTGCGCCTTTAGGGTGGATCCCCTGCAAACTGGAGAGGATTCTTCCCCCGGCATATGTCCCATCCCTCTACCAACTGTGGTGCCAACAAGTAATTTTTGTGTAATTGTGCTGAAAAACACACAAACACACAAACACACACAAAAAAAAAAAAACTCCCTGGTTTAGGTTATAAAGCCTCATTTCTATGACAAGCCACTGAGGGACCATGCAGCTTAGCTCCCACAGAGAGCGTTTCAGACGACTGATGCCAGTCAAACTTCACCACACAGGCGGACGAGAGCTCAGTGAAGGGAGATGGTGCCAAAGTTTGCCGTCATATCATATCCATATTCATTCCATATGTTTGAAGTGGAAAGAGGGCGGCTTTAAAAATCATAGCTACATGGTCTTCAAAGAGAGAGGAGACATGGGGAAGAGGAGTATAGAGTGAATGAGGAACTTCAAAGGGTTCGAGTGCACTCCCACATCCGTATACACATAGAAAACACACACACACACTCACACACTCACACACTCACACGCAGTCTGTACTGTATTTACATATGTATATCTATTACCAAAGAGTTCACAGGAAACTGAGAGGAGGCAAGTTTCTCCACGTGATGCACACTGTTCAGTAACTTTAATCTTCACAAAAACAAGTTGGAAAATGATATTCAAAGTCATGACAGCTGTTTAAATAACTTTCTCAGCCAAACAACTGCTCGTATCTTAGTCCCTCACTGTGACACCAGCCTTGCCATCTGTGCATGATGTCTACGTGCAAACAAGCATCCTGGTTTGTCTGCTCAACCGGCTGCTTCAGTCCCAACTTGTAGTGAAGTCTGTGTGAGCTGAGGTGTTGCATCACATCATACAGTCCTGGGTTATGGGGAAAAAGGAGTTGTAACACAGCAGAGTGTAGTATTTTACACAGAGGTGCCTTGAAATGTTCCTAAAATCAATGTTCAACCAAACAGTGTGTTACAGAACTGGATTTAAATGGATTTAAAGCTCATAAAGTGAAATCAAGACGTTTTACATTAAACACTTTTAGCATTTTGGGGTCGGATGGCTTGTGGTCTCCGTTTCTAGCTCGACCAATCGCATTTGAGCATACATTGGCTATTGGCGTTGTAACTCTTCTGCATTAACGCGCAGATAGCTGCAAATAGAGATGAAAATGTGGTCTGGACCACAAACACCTTCAAAAAGTGTCACTATTTTTGTCTTGTGAGGACAAACGTTCGACTCGGACTGTAAACTGTGTACAGGAAACAAAACAGGGAGGCTTGGCCCGAATATGCATTGTCTACCGGACGCCCCAAACTATTAGCCATTGCTCACAGAGGTTAATTCGCCATCAATCATCAGACGAGGTTCGAAAGACTCTGTGATTAACGGTCAACAGCTTCAACATGAATGAAGCTGAAACAAAAGTCATATTATTTTCTGCAAAGCCCTCAAAACCATATCTATCTCTAAGGGGTTTACAACACATACAAGATAAAAGACCATCAATCCTTAGATCTTCATCTCTGACAACAATAACCCTCAATAAAAATTCAAATTACTTTCCTTTCACCAATTAATCTGTCAATTTAGCCCTCGAGCCTGGAATCAGTCCACCCGCGGCCTGATGAGCAGTTGTGCTGAGGACAGCCATGTGAAGGAACACTCACTTTGTCTGTGGATGTACAGTTATAACTACGAGCGCTGATGTCTCTCTCTCCATATGAGACACATGCCTCAAGCCAAAACAGCCTTTCATCCTCCCAACGCCATGCATTATTGATGATTAGACCAGAGAGAGACACTGAAACACAGTGTGATGGCTGCCTGCCTCTGTGTGTGTGTGTGTGTGTGTGTGTGTGTGTGTGTGTGTGTGTGTGTGTGTGTGTGTGTGTGTGTGTGTGTGTGTGTGACTAAACAGGTGGGCTGGATTCTCGCTCAGTGATTAGCTGTGTAAATTGTCAGCGGGCCAATCAAAAAGCAGATGATGACAGAACAGCAGCCATTGGCTCATTCTTGCTACTATCATGATGACAACAACCTCCGTGACCAACTACCATCTCCAGTGTCTCCAGTATGTGTGTTAGTTTTTTTTCTTTTTCTTGTTGCATATAACAACATTTCAGATGTGTGTGATGCCATCATTTCAAGTATTTGCTGATGCAATACTTGTGTTTACAATGAACCCTGCAGCCTCCATCGACACACAGCAAACTTCCTCAGAGAGAGAGAGAGAGAGAGAGAGAGAGAGAGAGAGAGAGAGAGAGAGAGAGAGAGAGAGAGAGAGAGAGAGAGAGAGAGAGAGAGAGAGAGAGAGAGAGAGAGAGAGAGAGAGAGAGAGAGCCCACTATTTCAGACCAATGTTTGCCAGTTAGGCAAAGTAGTGCAGGATTGCTCAGGGGCCATTTAAAACACTTGAAAGAATGAATTCAAGCATCACATTTTTTAATTAGCTTGTGCATTTTATATAAAAAGTGGAGGGTGAAAAACATGCAGCCAGCTTACTTTGAGTTAAAGAATAATAAGCTTATTTTAGTAACTCAAGAGAGAAGCTTCTTGTTTTAGTAAACTGCTTTTCTTATCTTATCAATCTCACATTACAATTTTACGTATTAAATAATAGGTATGAAAGATTAAATGGTATAAAAAACATTGAAGAAATAGTGGCGATTAGTAATTATTATCATAGCAGTTTCCCATCTATATAGGTATAGATTATTAAATGACAGAAAATACATTAGAAAAAACAACTTAAGTCAAAATGACTTCAACTAATGAATTAATCGACTAATCATTTGAAGACAACAGGGATAAATTATTCATTTTCTCAGAGGAGTAAAGAAACTATACTTTCACAAGTCAACCTCACTGATTTATTTTCTGAGTATTTTCTGAGTATAAGACCACGGTTGCCAAGTTATGGATTTTGCAGAGCATTGATTTTTGTCTGGAGCAGCCAGACAGAATAAGATGAGTTGCAATTATCTGTTATTCTATGTGATATAAACCAAAATCAAAAATATCCATGTTTTATTCACACAGAAGGTGACGTTTGACCAATGTTGTGCACATCGTTGTTAATATATTACGTACAACTTTATGCAGACAAACAAGATCACTGTATCCCTGCATTAGCCTTCCAATTGAAGAAAATTAAATATCCCACAGAAGTCAGGAACGATCTTCTCCAGAATAAAAAATAAATAAATCCCCTCACTCTCTGACTGGGCTGGTGGGTTGTGGCTGAGCCTCTGGGAATGTGCGGTACATTGATGTTTCTAATGAAGAGCGCTGAGCTCCATTGATCCACCGGGGATGAGAGTGAGCTGTCAAAAGCTATCAGGCAAAGTCAAAGACCCACTTTCAGGCCTGCACGGCTGAAGTGAGCACGATTCTGTTGAGGCACAAGAAGAGCAGCTCAACCTCTGGAGGCAAATGTTACAGAGAAGAGACTCTCACACGCAGAAACAAGCTTTGATGCCTTCAGTGGGTTTAAGGGGTTGTTTGCCCAATAAAGGAACATTAGACAAATAGCAATACAGGTTTAGGACGAGTCAAACATTGGAGGCCTGTTTACCCATGGCGCCTTCAGGTCTATTAATTTTCCTTTATTGTACAATATGTAAATTCTACCCCCTACCACCAGGGGTCTTTCAATCAAAACAATAACAAAAGACCTAATTTGATGACATTGTGATGCAGCGTGGGATCATGGGAGTAAGAATCTACCTGACGCGACCCGGGCACAAATCATGTTCACAGAAGAGGTTTTGGAAGAAAAAAGCTACCTGGCTAACTGGCTAGCAGTGTTTTTTTTGCTTCGTCTTATGCAGTTTGCCTCGGATGTTAGAGCAGAGACAAACTCGTGAAGTGGATATAATGCAATTAGAAGGCGACCAAAGTGAAACGTCCTGTTACCTTGAATAAAATTGTGGATTTCTCTGGGTTTGAATATTGTTGGAAACATTTTGGATAATGTAAACACACAAGTCAACAAAATTTATAACAAATTGTCAAAAATCAGTTAAAACCAGCAGATCAAGCCTTTCTAAAACTCTCAAATGTCTTGTTTTACTCAACCTGGTCCGACTTGGTCCATGTCCCATCCATTAACATAGAGGAGGAGGGATGTGTGACCTACACTGCAGTCAGCCAGCAGGTAGCAGTTCAGATGCTTTGGCTTCAGGTTTGGGGAGCAGTCACGTCATCCATCTTTATATTCAGTCTATGTTTTGCACTATTCCTGCTTAAAAAATAACTGAAATAATCTATGTTTTATCAAAATCGTGACTTTAGTTTCTTTCTAATAAACCGTGCCCGGTTATTAAAAGTTATTATTAACAGACCACGTTGGCAGGAATAAACCTTGATGTACAGTACACTGTGTTGTACCTTTGCATAATACAACCTAGTGAGCGCAAAACTCATCACACAGATACTAAAATGAAATGCAGGATTAAACTGGATTAAAATAGAGCTCAGATGGGGGCTGGGATAGTCCAGTTTAGATACAGTATAGTGAGTAAATGGGAGAGCTGGTTTGTCCGTTTTGAGGATTCGGCCACAAACACCTCTGATAGTGTCTATTAGTTACATGGTCTGTGTAATGAAACTGAGCTTGAAGTGATGATTTTAAATGTATTTTTTCACTTAGCTAGCAATTAGTGACAACATGTTGAGCCTAGCATCTTCTGTGGAAAGCACGTGGTCATAATTATACTTGTTAGACATCATTAAACAGGATTAGGCTCAAGAGAGTTTCTTAACCTTGGGGCCCCAGGATACACAACCATCTACCTTCATTCAAGTGTGGTGGATAAAACAAGAACCTCAAACCATAGCAGCCAAAATGACCCAAAGACATTTCTCTAAAACACCAACAAAGTCTTGTATATTCTGTTCTTTGGTTTCAGATATCAATGCACAAAATAATTTACCAACATTATTACATATAATCTGCTGGAGCCACTCTGTGAAAATAAGCCTTGTAAAATCACGTGACTCAATCAGGGTCACGAGGACTTTTTGTTGAGAAAAGTTGAGAAACCCTGATCTAAAGTCGTCACTAAACTGCCTGCAGTCAGCTGCATGGTTCGTTCAGTAGAAAGTAAAAAAAAGGTGACATGTCATTTTTACAGCACTTGCACCACGATAAGAAAATCAATCTATCCATCAATCAAAATGACTCCTACTTTATATTTTTGCACAACAGACAGTCTGCAGGGACAAAAGACAAAGATCTAGACACAGAGCGAGGCCGCAGACTTCCCAGAGCAGCATCATAATCTGACCAGTAACAAGCCCTGACGTAAAAAAAAGCTTCATTCTCTCAATCTCAACCACAACAGCAATCTGCGGAGCGCACGAGTAATCACAGCCAACTCGTAACCCTGCTGCTAATACTGCACATACAGGGCTCTTTTAATCAGCAAACTTGCAACTGGAGAATAATCTTTCGAGCCAGTGTCGTCACAGGCCGGTGAAAAAGGGAGCAAATCTCCTGCTTTGCATGGATTTAAGACAGATTATGAAAAAGCAAAAATGCGAGCGTCAGTCAAACTGTTTCCATCACACACTGTGGTTAACCCGTCATTACACTTCCTGTGGAGCAAGTAGGGCCCGACTCCCATTGCACAAGCATGGAAATAAGTCTGTATGCAAAGAGGTTTGTCATATGGAAAGTGTCAAGATAAGCAATTGTTCTAATTCATTTGTTCAAAGAAATGGCCAATAATTAGGTCATGGGAAAGAAGTGGTGTCAGCCTGAAACCAACTGTATATTTACTAGATGTATACACACATTACAGAAAATGTTTTATTAAGTGTTGTTCCACAGGAAGTGGTAGTTGGTTGAAACGTTTGAAGAGCATGCTGGGTAGAACAAGCTGCTACTCGTGGTGCCTTGGAGGTGCCCCAGGTGTTGTGAGTTGTATAAAGTTGTGGTTTGACAATATGATGTGGAAAAATATATTGTTTTGGAAGAGGGGGTCTTGTTATTTTAGGAACTGTGAAACGTGGAACCTCTTGTTGTGGCTGCAGACCAATATGTTACTAAATATAAGTAGAAAGAGTGTCAGCATTGGCCTACAACTTTTTTCTTTTTACACCAATTTACAAGTTAAATTATAGTCTATAATGAGCAATTCTATAAAGAGTAGTAGTATTGTAAGTAGTAAGTAAGTAATGTTATCTACTCAAACAACGTTTAAAATCAGCTTTAGTGCATTATTCCCCAAATAAAGCATAAACAACCAACATGAATGCACACAAAATTGATAAATATTATAAAAAAATGTAATATATTAATTCATTCTTCTTTTTTCCATGAATGTTTTTGGGAAGCACTTTGTAACCTTGTTTAGATAGGTGCTATACAAATAAATGTATAATTATTATTGTTATTGTTATTATTATCATTAAGCAAACACACCACTTGAGTCACACAGTTATGAGAGAAACAGAAGATATTATATTATCATGTATATATTATATATTTTTTTTTAATCCTGTAGTCAGATGTTTCAGGTAATAAAATAACACCATCTAATAACTTTAAAAGCATTTATCATAAAGCTAACCTCCCCTGTATTCAGCCTATTTATCTAATGAGTTTCCATTCATTTGCAGATTAAAACACCGATAGTGAGCAGCACAGACGCGCTGGATCCTGCAGCTGCAACTGTTTCCTCAGTAACCTTCATACAGGAAACATGTGTGACAGATGTGTGACGGTTAGAATCCGCAGTGATGTGATGTTTGTGTGAGAGCATCACTCACCTGGCAGCGAGGAGACGGTGACAGCTCAGTTGTTGAGCTGCAGAGAGCAGGAGTTGCTTCTTGCGTTAGTTTGATGCACTTTGAATTCAAAATAAAACTCCGGAGACCTCCCCTCACATCGCTGAGGGAACAGAGACTAACTGAGCTTCTTAAACACAAACGGTCATAGGTGGACATGTAGCAGCTGGACACGCTCCATGGTGCTGCCACAACCTCCTGCTCTTTAAGCTGATAGGAAATATTGCTTTGCGCTGAGTGGGTTTGCGGCGTTATGATTGGCTACGATGTGATTTCACAGTGGACCAATCAGAACAGGCGTGGGGCTGCGGCGCGCTCAATTCATTACACAGCCTCTCCCGTTGTTTCGCGATAAGACATGAGCAGTGAAACCCGCCCGGCGGCGCTGCGGTGGGAGTTGAAATGAAGCAGCACCACCGCGCGGTGAATTTCCGCTCCGGGGAAATGCTTCCTGGTAGTTGTAGTCCTTCAAGCGGACAGCTTCCGTATCTGCGAATGACGCGCACACACCCTGCAAAACTACAAATCCGCCTCTTTATAAAAGAGCCGGCGTCGCTTGCATCAGCTCGCGTGGGGAAGTTACCTTCGACAGCTGCGTTCCTTGTTTTTAAAGTAAAAATAAATAAATTCCGCCGCCGTTGAAGTCAAACTACAACACAGTCAAATGAAGCTGTTTTTAAGCGAAGGCAACCCGCACTGCCTGAAGGTGTTAGCCGCCGTACAGGTGACCGGGGTCCCGTGTGACGTCCAGTATGTCAACCACGAGGGTAAGACAGCGTGGTGATCTCTGTGTTCCTCCGGGTTCCTCTGTGTTCCTCTGTGAACAGCTGCTGACGTGTAGCTAAAGGCTACACCCTTGTTTATATACGAGTAGTTTGAGCTGGTGTTCTGCTGTAACTGAGAGCTGATACTGTGTGTTAGCAAGCTAGCTAGGTGTCAACAGCCGGTCAGTGACAGTCACGAAGACTGGAACGAAACCTGCATGTGCTTTGTGTTGTTGTTGTGTTTTAACAGTGTTCGTCTGTACAGCATCACGCAGCCTGTGTTTGTGTTGGGACTCAAGTGTTCATCTTCTGCAGTGTATCACTAGTAATGGTGTCAGCTGTCTTGTTTTCATTCTACCCTAATACCTGTGATTGTATTGTAGAGGTAGAACCAATCTCTGTGGACAAACCCAGTTCAGAAATGATCTGCCACTTACTATATAAACATAGGAAACACTGCATTTAAACAACTCCGGGTTTGATTACAAACTAATATTGTTAATTTAATATCTAAAGTTATTTTGTTTAATCGGTCTGTCAATGGTTGTAGGAAAAAAATAGGAAGTTTTCTGAACCTGCCAGCTTGTTTTGGTTCCACATCTAATCCGACATACCCTGTGGGCAGTGTTATTTCTGACAGGCACATCAGGTGGCACCCAAGAACAAACCTTGGTAGATGATTAAAGGCCTGAACACATATATAGAACAAATATAATGCTGCATATTTACAGTGCAAGACGACAGAAGGCCTAACACAATGTTGGCTTTGTGACTGTACCCATCAAAACCATGTTGGGGACTGTATCAGCTGAGACTAAAAGTAAACCCCGGCAGGTATTGATTTAAATTAGATCACTCATCCCTCCATTAAGGGTCACGAGGCTAATGTCTGGGCCACCATTCGGATCAGGGGTGGATCCAGGATTTGAAAAAAAAATGTATTTAGCAATGTAAAATTCCCGAAAGGGCATTTTTCAGCATCTTCGCCTGGGAATAATTATGTCAAATTTGTTGAATTATGCAAGTCTCATTGATAAAATATCCCTTTAATGAGTGAATTGCTGTTTCTTTTATTATTCATCCATTGTTTTGTTTATTTTACGCCAAGTCTGATTACACAGTTATATTACACATTTATTAAAGTAAATAATAATAATTCAAAAAGTACAAGAAGTTATTCCTGCTGCCTCCATGCTGGATTAGAAATGTATTTAATCCTTGAGTTGCCATAAAACCAGTGAGTTGAACCATCAAAGTAAAGACATCTATAAAAAATGTAATCAGAATCTCCTTCGACGCTCATCTCCCATACGTTCTGAAAAACTCTGGATTAAATGATCAAATCCTTGACCTTTTAGTTTGACCTCTGTGTTCATCATTGACCATTCAAATGACTTTGCTGATAAGTATTGCGCCTGAGAATTTGATCACAGGATTATCCTTGACGCATTTGAGGAGTGTTGTGTTATTACTTCTCTCAGAAGATGTGTTGTTGAATTTAAATTCAATATTGGCTCTGAATGATTTGTAATAAGACCGTGTGTACTGCTAATCGATGTCGATTCTTCTTGTTTCTCTCTCTAAAGACAAAAACATTAGAGGAAGGATTTAGCAGCCAGATAAAGAATCGAGTATAACCAGTCTAATCTGTCAACAAACAAGCAGCAGGCAGTGATAATCTTCTCTGCTGTTGTGTATTTTATTCAGAATTATTTAAACAAACTCATGATCTCTTTCTTTTTTATTTTTCAGAGACAGTGGTGCCCTTTCTTAGCCGTCCAACTCTGCCAGCCCTCACCCTGCCCAGTGGATGGCACCTCTTCAGCTCTAATGCCATCTGCCAGTCAGTAGACTCTCACACACAGTCCTTCCCTCTTGGCCATTACTCAACGCCAATTAGTCATGAATGTAGAGCCGGTTAGTTACCGCCCCTGTATAACTTTTCATATGTTTAACACAATATTTCACTTGTATCTCAACATCTAGGTGCATAAAAATTAAAGTATCTGCACCATTAAAGATTCATTTGTTTTTTGTAGTGTTTTTTTGTTAATCGTCTTTTTCTCTTTCAATGGAAACTACAATGACATTAGAAAAATGGCATATATATTTGTATGGATCCCAAATATCTGACAATGCATTGACTTAACTATGATTATTTGATGGTATAAAATTAGGCCAACAACAGTAATGGAGTGTAACAATAGTTTTTTAATAATGTCTTAAATCTTATTGCAGTCGACTCTAGTGGCACACTGAAACTAACCCATGAAGATGGAGCACTTATATTGCAGATATCAGTATTTTATGTGTGTGTCACCTCAGATACCTCTATGAAGTAAAAGGACAAGACTCCACTGACCTTTGCAACCAGTGGCTGGAATGGGAGGCCACAGATCTCCAGGTAAACTACATACAAAACCTGACCTTACTTTGCTTGAAAGTCCTCTTGTGTGATGCAACCTATTTTTAGTTCATGCTTTGTACAGTCTTCTTACAGACTCTGCTAACAATGCTTCAGTGTGTTGCCAAATCCAATAAACTGAAATTATTGAAACATATGCAGAAATAAGTCGTAAAAACTCTACCTGGATGTTCAGTGTTGGTGTAGGATTATTTTTTTACTTTAGTCACATTTATTTGGTTTACAGCTTTATCCAATGTCTCTTGATCTATTCTAATTAAGCTCTGTTTTGTCTTATTCACGCAGCCTGCACTGCTTCAGGCTCTTCACATGGCAGTGCTGCAAGGAAAGGCTTCAGAAGTGTCTCAGGTTCTCCAGGCGCCCCTAAACTACTTGGACCAAGGCTTGACTAAGGGAAACACGCCATATTTAACAGGGGTACGGTATCAAAGTCTCCGGTTCAGCAGTTTTATTTCTTATTTTCCAGTCTCCATTTAGCTGCCATTTAATTTATTACTACACGTAGAAGATAAACACAACCGTTCTAATTCAAAGCATTTTCAGTCTATATAATATATACGTCAAAAGTTCACAATGTCTCTTAGGAAGCTCAGCTGGGTTTAACTGAGCGTCTTCAGAGCGCCACATCAGGCTCCTCTGGCAACATTTCTTTTTCTCTTCTTCTCTGCAGCTGATGCTGACATAGTAATGCTTTTTAAGTTAGAAATGATTCATCTGGGGAGGGGGTCCCATATGGTACAGATGTATGTGTGTGTGGGTGGGTGTGTGGGTCAATACTGTTGTATTTTCAGCCCCTGGGGCAACAAGTCATCTGCCTCTGTCATATATTTCATGTGTACAGAAATATGTTTTATTAAATCTCTTGGTGATGAGCGTGGCTTGGAGGAGCTTTGTGGTATGTTAAAGAAAACTTGGAAGCAGGCAGTGAGGCAATTGCAGCAGTTTGTATTTAGGGAGACTTAAGCACATTCAAATGAGAAATGGTCTTTCTCACAGTTTTTTCTGTAAGTAGAAAATCACAAGAGTTCGCATGGATGCTGCATCGATTTTGCTGTACAAACAACATGCATGCAGATTAGTAACTTGACTGGACACATGGCAAGTTTAGGAACATTGTGTTTTAAATGTTAATTTAACTGTGCTTTGTTTAGGAAGCTGTCTCTGTTGCTGATGTTGTTTTGTGGGCTGCGCTGTACCCTCTTTTATCTGACTCGTCACTCGCACTGGGTAAGTAGTAATAAAATATGAAATTCTTTGTTGTTGGTCATAGATAAATGGTCCATCCATTGACTAATTGAATCCCTATTAGAATACAATAAACTATTTTAATTACTTACATTTATTTTCTTCTGTCCTCTTCTTACCCTTTTCATTTATTTAATCTTCAAATGTTGTAGTTTGTCCTTCTCTGTGATCTAAAGACCTTTACTGCAATCCTTTAAAAAATGTTCTCCCCTTCCTTTTCTCTCCCTTACCTTTACTGGTTCTCTTTTACTTCATCCAGGTGAACGCAAGTCTGTGAAGGCCTGGTTTGACCGAATGGCTGAGATGCACGGTTGCCAGTCTGCTGCTCAGAAAGTGCTGCAGGGGAAAGGCCTGCAGGGCATGAAGAGCTACATGCAGAGACAGCCTGCCCGTCAGAGCAACCAGTGCAGAGACGCACAGCCATGCAATAGCAGCCCTGCTGAGGTACCTGCTTGATCATCAGGATAACTGTTAGATTTAAAGCTTTCTCTCAGCACAAAAAGTCTTCATTTGGGCTCATGCCTCAGGAAACCCTGTCAGGGTTCCAAGGAAATGTCCTGTCTTTTTTTTCTTTTTTTTTCTTCAAGGTATAGCTGCACAAACAAAACATCTTACAAGACGTGTATTGTCACACGTCCTTACTGCACTATAGTTATAGAATAAAGATTTAACATAACATAACAATTGACCCTATTTAACTAAGCTCGGCTGTCTCTTCTAGGGGGATGTTGTCTTTGGATGAGACTGAACCTGGCTCTATAAAAGCTAAATTTACACCTATATTAGGGTTCAGAACAGGCAGTATGTTTAGGTTACATCACTATTTCTTTATCCTCCACTCTGTCTTGTTTGAGCATGGGAGGGTCTGAACAGGTGTTCATCAAAATGTAGCAGCAGGAGTTATGGCTCCCTGTCAGGAGGTTTTAGGAGGCGTGATCTCAGATCCAGGAGGGCCTTTGGCTGAGGGGTCAGGAGGGCAAGGGTTTTTTATAACCCTTTACTTTTCTGGCCTTGTTGAAAATCTTGCAGAAATTCTAATTGATGTAAATTAGGATTAAAATACTTACATTTGGGTAAAATAACTGCTTGTGGAGATTACCAACCTAACACGTTAACTTCAGTTTGATGTCCTTTTGACGTGTTCTCTTTCTCTTCATATGTGTTTAGTGTGAAGAGGGAGAACGTGTGGTTTCTGAAGAGGAGATGGAAGCTGCTGCTCTCTCCTGGAGCACTGGTTTGAAAGACAGCCCACAGGTTACAGACAGACAACACCCCATGTAAGTAAAGGAAAACATTAAGCAGATACAAACACCCTGTTAAGATCCTGGTTCAGGAGCCAATTAAAATATTTTTTTTGTCCTCATAGTTTGCCACAGGAGGGCAAACGAAACATCCTGGTGGCCAGTGCCTTGCCTTATGTCAACAATGTCCCCCACTTGGGTAACATCATTGGTTGTGTCCTCAGCGCTGACGTCTTCTCCAGGTAGGAAGTTCTGTCTTTTTTTTCTACGTAGGTGCGAGAAAAACACTGATAATCATGAAGAAGAATTCGATCAATGCATCAAACGTATTTTTGTATTCATAAACACAAAAACATACAGGTGTATGGATTGTTGTAATAGATTTCACAGCCTTTTGAATTGTACAAGGAAAGCTGTCCATCATTTTTCATCTCACCTATTCACATTGTAACTCCTCATGTTTTTTCATCCATATGCTTTTTCATTTGTTTTTCCATTTCCTTATTTTTCTTTTCCACACCTGTCCCTTTTCTCATTCATCTCTGTGTCTTACCTCTCGTCCCACTGTCCTCCTCAAGGTACGCTCGTCTGCGAGACTGGAACCTGCTGTATGTGTGTGGCACGGATGAGTACGGCACAGCGACGGAGAACAAGGCCAGAGAGGAGGGCCTGACACCGCAGCAGATCTGCGACAAGTACCATGCTGTTCACGCCGACATTTACAAGTGGTTCCAGATTGACTTTGACTTTTTCGGCAGAACCACCACTGAGAAGCAGACAGAGTAAGTGAGGGCAGGGGAAGGAGGCTGTGTCGGCCTGTTCGGGGTCAACAGTGGGGGGGGGAAATGGAATCTGCTGATTAGTGAGAAATTAAAGATTATTTTTTAAGAATCTAAGATAAAAACTAAACACAAAGGTCTCCTGTATTAATCAGGGGTTCATTTCATGACGGTCCTCACATTTTTCCATACAGTTACTATACAAAATTACATAACATAGGATTACTATAATCTTAGCTGTAGATACTGGTGTGGACGTCTAGCCTTTGCCACCATAAATTCTGCTTCGCTTAATCTTAGAGATTATCAAGGATGATTGTGGAATGTAGGTTATTGCTTACTATTCAGAGGTTTACCAAAAAAATTAAAGAAATCCTATTAAATTACATTTGTTTTATGCGTCTGCACCGGGGGCAGCAGTAGCAGGATGCATGACGTGTTTGGGTCGTCTGTCTCGCTCTTGAATGATATCTCAGGAACACCAGGAGTTTCTTCAAGGTCACTGTGACCTTACGATACACTTACACACGATACTCACCACAACTCAATATGCTTATTACAACAAAATACGCTTAATAACTTCTATTAATACCTTCTATTAAGAAGGTATTAAGTCTAGTCAGTCATAAATGTAAACTGCAACGTGACAGGTTGGTTGAGGCATAAAACAGCAAGGTGGTAATTCCAGTTATTCTGTTATCAATTATAATGTGTAACATTTGGCACTTATGAATTAGTCAAATATTGGTACATGAATGACGTGAATAAACCAATGGTTGTGTGCGAAGGCTGCACTTTATTTGAATAGTTTTGTAATGTAGCCTCTTTATACAAGAAATGTTATCTCTTTCACAAACACATGGATTAATAACATAACAAGTTTTTTTCGTCTTACTGGGTTTACCTTCTCATGGGAGGATGGGAAACAAAATACTGTCACTTGTCTTCAGTGAAAATTAGATTTAAAATCCTTAAGCGTGTCCATTTTTTCTGTCAGTAAAACATAAAAGGCACGAGCACCATGTTCTTTGAAATTTGAAAACAGCCCACAGATTAAAGACTTGACTCCGATCAAGTACTTTGGATGTAAGGTCTTACCTTTTTAGATTTACCAACTCCCAAGCAAAGATTACCATCAGCTTTGCTTTTTTTGTACCATTTTACTACATATTTTCCTTCTTTAATCAATAACAAACTCATCCATTCGTCTTCTTTTTGTAGTAGTCTGATCTGTTTTCTGTATTACCATATAGACCCAGAAAGTTTACATCATTTTCTTGCCGACGAGAGCAATAGCAGTGAGTTTGAGTTGGAAGGAAAAACTGGGGTCAGGTTTCAATGACTTATTATTTTCCACATAAGACAAGTGTCACTGTGTTTCTCGCCCCTTTAACACCAAGCAAAAGAGAAAAATTGCATCATGGGCACAGCCCCAGAAGCATTTTTCAACCATCTTGTTTCTCTGTGTTTTTTTTCTTTTTTTGAAGGATTGCTCAGAATATATTCTGGCGACTCCACAAACACGGGTTCCTGCTGGAAGACACGGTGGAGCAACTGCGTTGTGAGAAGTGTCAGCGTTTTCTGGCTGACCGCTTCGTAGAAGGCATTTGTCCTTACTGCAGCTACCCAGAAGCTCGCGGTGATCAGTGTGACAAGTGCGGGCGGCTCATAAATGCAGTGGAGCTCAGGGTACGTTTGGAGGAATAGATGGAACAAAGTGAATGCAAAGGGCAAAATGAGGAGTGTCATTATCCGTCCTTTGTTATTATTCTCACTGATGACTATAAGGAGAATGATTGAGATAGATACTGGAATATCATTTTATTTTCCCCTTGTAAATCTATATATTAAGGGAAATGTCATATCCTATTATGTCGAGAATGGGGTCTATGATGCTACCTGCACCTTGTATACATGCTATACATAGAAGTACATAAACGTCATTCTGTTCTGCAGTTTTTCTCTTCCAGTACAACAGCTTTCCATTTACTGTTTATTGAGCACAATAGCTGCACTGTAACTCCTGAAATAGTTTTTACTCCCATGAAAGAAATTAGATTTTCCTCTAAATTGTAAATCCATCTGGTGACCTTCAGCCTAATCAGTCGTATCCTTGTTGCCCCCTCCAGGAACCCCAATGTAAGGTCTGTGGGCAGACTCCAGTCGTCTGCTCCTCCAAACATCTTTTCCTCGACCTGCCAAAGGTTCGTTTTTCACTCTGCATTGTAATGTTGTTACTTTTCCATTCTCCACTTTAGACATAGTAAGTGGCTTCAATTTCTCCTCCTTTCGTGCAGCTGGAGGCTCAGTTGGAGCAGTGGCTGGACAAGTCGATGAGCACAGGAGACTGGACTCAAAACGCCAAACAGATCACTCGCTCCTGGCTGAGAGATGGACTCAAACCACGCTGCATCACCAGAGACCTGAAGTGGGGAAGCCCAGTGCCTCACCCCGACTTTAAAGAGAAGGTCTGACATGCACATGAAAAGCAAAACATAATGTTTCACATTACAGATGTTGGTGTAGGATTTGTTTGTTTTTGTTTGGTATTTCTGCATGCAGTGGAAAAGATGTTCACCCCACTTTAATGAAACATAATAAAGCTGTAGTACCTGCTGAGAGGATAATGAATGTACACACATAGTATATAAGGTCATGGTTCCTAATTAAACATTGACTGTGCACTGTTTGCTGCAGTGACTGATGATCCTGCTGTGCTCTCTAATTGTTCACTGGTTCTTCACTGAGTTTTTCTGGGGTCTAGCATGTTTAGATTTGTTTGGACACGGATAATTTATTGTAGTTCACACTTCCGACATGTTATCTCACATTGTAATTTAGGTTTTCCTTATTCATCCTAATCTTTTTGTGCTTAGTCAGTTTCATTCATGTCATCCAGGATTATTTATTAGCATTTTACTTGTTCTGTTTCTGCAGGTCTTCTACGTCTGGTTTGATGCACCGATTGGTTACCTGTCCATTACCGCCAACTACACCGACCAATGGGAGAAGTGGTGGAAGAATCCCAGTCAGGTACCACATCCCAGCCCACACCCAAAATACACAGGATTTATGAGCCACCCTGAAGCTTGGCACACACTTTTTGTCCTCTGTATGACACAGAAGGATCTTATCTGTCTGACTGCATACATTGCTCCATCTGGTCTTTTGCACTCTCCATCAGAACATAGTGAAAATCCTTTCCTTTTGTTATTGAATCCAATGTAATATTCACTTCCAGACACAGTAGAACGGGTTAATAACGATATACTGTGTGTCAGTGTAACAGTTCTTCTAGATTCCTCCCCTCTGAGATAACGCTCAGTAGACTACTGTTGGTTTCCCTGTTCATTCTTGTTCGTCATGCTGTTATCAGCCTCACTTAGAAAAGTTGATCTATTTGACATTTTGTATGTGCATGTGAATTTCATATTTAAAGATTTCACACCACTCCCCACACATACAGTAATACGTGACAAGCTGGAAATGTGATAGTGAGCTACTTATCACTTTGCTTGTCTTCATGTAACTGCAGCTTGATTAAAAAAGACTTAAGAATCTAACAAGCTCTAACATATCTTCTACACTCTCACTGACTCATCTCATGTCTCTCCATCTAAAAGCCGTGTGTGTGTGTGTGTGTGTGTGTGTGTGTGTGTGTGTGTGTGTGTGTGTGTGTGTGTGTGTGTGTGTGTGTGTGTGTGTGTGTGTGTGTGTGTGTGTGTGTGTGTGTGTGTGTGTGTGTGTGTGTGTGTGTGTGTGTGTGTGTGTGTGTGTGTGTGTGTGTGTAGAGTGAGTGAGATGGGGGTTGGGGAGAGCTGATAAGTCCTCTTTGAACTGGATGATCTCATGATGATCTAATATGATGTCATCCTCACAGCGCAATGTCCTATCTCTGCCAACAGGTGGAGCTGTATAACTTCATGGCCAAAGACAACGTGCCATTCCACAGTGTAGTATTCCCCTGCTCCCTACTGGGAGCTCAAGACAACTACACTCTGGTCAACCACATCGTTGCCACCGGTAATCACTTAATATCACTGACTGATCAGCACTTTATTAATACTTCTGATTTCATATTTGGATTTACAACTCATTTTAAAATGTAAAAAATATATATATAATGGCACATTCATCCTGTTTTACGCTTATGCAACACAGCCATTATGAATAATCACTTTCACACTGGAGATTAAAGTTCAGCTCTGACAGTGATTTATGCTCTTATTCCCCACAGAATATCTGAATTACGAGGACACTAAATTCTCCAAGAGTCGTGGCACTGGCGTGTTTGGAGACATGGCTAAAGACACGGGCATCCCATCCGACGTGTGGCGATTCTATCTGCTGTTTGTGCGTCCAGAGGGACAGGATTCAGCCTTCTCCTGGGCCGACATGGCTCTGAAGAACAACTCCGAGCTGCTCAACAACTTGGGCAACTTCATCAACAGGTTGGTAACGGATAAATGTTTTGAAATCAATTCCCACACAGTCACCAGTAAAACTGAAAAAATAAATTTTGCTCGCATTTTGTACAGTAATGCAGCAAAACTTTAATCCTGTCCAATGAAGTTTCAGATTGTTGTACTAATTGACAAAATGAAGTTGGAGCTGTAACTATTACAAGAGGTTCACCCTAGTTTTCGACATTTGTTTGGGATGGCGTAATTTAGCCCCAATTCCATTGCCTCAAATGATTTTTAAAAGATCAGGGTTAAATCCCACATCAAAGATGTTTCTCAGCAGCTTTTTTTTCAAAGTACCTTGATCTTCAGAATTGGTCTCGGGCAGCAACGTTGATGCTTAATTGGTTCAAAAATATCTTGTAGATTGCATCCACCCTAAGGTGTTGGAGGTAGAAAGTATTCTGCTTCAGAAAAGAAACTCTGTCCTCGCCTGGATCCAGTCACTAAATCACCGAACTACCTTGTTGGTGACAGTTTGTTCATTTTTCAAATTCATAAACGATCCTGGGATGTGTTGTCCCAGCTAATTGTTGTCCAGTCTTAACCTTTTACTCACAATTTCACCAATAATGAGCTTGACAAACTCTGACAAAAAATTGGTAAAACCTTACTTGATTGATTAGGATAATTCAGTCACTGTATAGAATATTTAAAGAATTGTGTTCTTTATTTTCCCAAGGATGAAAAAAAAAATGCATAAGACTAAAAAAGGTCACACAAGGTTTACGCTCACATCAAAGTCGCAGTTTAACAATTTAACAGGCACGTCAAAGCATTTTGGTCTGACAAACCTTCCATAGAGAAAAACTGCTAGTTGCATCAGACATGACAAAAACCTTCACGCTACAAATGTGGTTCTGATGTACACACACTCAACTCATTTCAAAGAGCTACAACGTATGGGCGATGAAGGAGCTGGGAGGAGGCTCAACGCAGTACACTGTAGCGGTAGTTTTCCATCCAGAGCACTGAATTACATTTGGCATCAAAATCTAGAATTTCTAATCAATTAGGAAGTCAAGTAGCATGCCCTTCTCTCATCTCCCTCCTACTCTGTTTCTCCTGCTGCCTTTTTCTCACAGCTCACACATTTTCTCCCAGAAATCCCCCCTTTTTTTAATCTGTCTCAATCAAACCCCTTCAATCGCTCTCCCTCTCTCCTCCAGAGCCGGCATGTTTGTCACTAAGTTCTTTGAGGGCTGTGTGCCTGCGATGGAGCTGCAGCAGGAAGATAAGAAGCTGCTGGCCCTGGTGAGCTGGGAGCTGCAGCAGTACATCCAGCTCATGGACAAAGTCAAGTAAGTGCGGATGAGTCACACACCTGTCATAAGCAATCACAATGAAAATGTATTGATTTAGTTTGATGTACTTTCAAGAGGTAAAATTCTGCTTGTTTTTAATTTGTTATATTCTGGGTTTTAAAACTATTAAAATGATAAAAGATATATATTACAGCCCAAGTTTTAAAATCTCTAATATGTATCTCGACACTAAAGGTAAAACAGTAGACAAACCCATATTTGGACTTGTACTCAGTTACAGTGGACTCTGTGTGATGTCTTGTGCTTGCAAAACTACCATAAATCAATGGTGCAAATTGTCATGCTTTGATCAAATGTTCCCCCAGAATTCGTGATGCTCTCAAACTCATCCTGAACATCTCTCGCCATGGCAACCAGTACATTCAGGTCAACGAACCCTGGAAGAACATCAAGGGAGGAGACGCAGAAAGGTGAGATGGCCTTGAGATGCAAACTCAACCTCTCGTCTTTGTATTTCCATTAAAATAGTCCATTGATTTCAGTTTGAATATATGTGTAAATTGATTTTATCGATCACATACCTTTTGAAAATGTACAAATTTATTTGCTTTCATGTAAAATTAAATGACTGATTCAAGTTTTAGTAAAGATGATTTAATTGTGTGTGCAACAGATGAGAAAAGCAGTAATGAAAATCATGAGTATGAAGGTGCAGCTGACTGACTGATGTTTCTCTGATTATCCTCTTCAGGCAGCGTGCGGGCACAGTCACTGGCGTCTCTGTGAATATCGCTTGCCTGCTGTCAGTGATGCTGTTACCTTACATGCCAACAGTGAGCCAAACCATCAGGGATCAGCTCAACGCCCCTCAGTCCGGCCTCCATACCATGTTCCAAGGCACTGGCACCTTTGTCTGTTCCCTGAGAGCGGGCCACCGCATCGGCAATGTGAGTGCGACCCGAAAAACAGAACACACACAGTCCATACATGTCCAAACGTCTAGTGTGTGGACGCTGGGTGATACAATGAGGATGCAACAATCTGTCAATATTTCAGTCCTCTGGAGGACATTGTAGTCGTGTAAACATACACACACACGCTCAAGAATAAATAGCCTAGACTCTGTTTCATGGCCTCAGCCTTCGAACACCAAGTTTCTCTCAGGCCACTTGTCCCTTCAGGCCTAATTGTGGTGGCCGGCGTCTGCAGGGGCCTGCCGACGCTGCATTCAGTCTCCAAGGTGATCATGATTCGTGACCGCGATCTCTAAGCACGGATCAACAAAACCACACTACTCTAATGTCACACAAGGACTACACATCGCACACAACCTCCCTGATGAACCACACCCTGGATCATCGGTGTAATCCTGCGTAAGAAAGTGGCAATCATGATCGAAAACTACATTTTTCACACAGTCGTCTACTTACTTGCATAATCCTATTTGTTCAAAGATGAGCACAGAGCCTCCCGGTTGAATCTTCCAGTTACGCTGGCCCTGGGCTGGATCCACAATTGCAATTTTTTTTTTTTATATTTGTGCAAATACATTTTTTTTTTTTTTTATTTTAACTTTTTATTCCCCGTTTTATTCCCAGGTCAGTCCGTTGTTCCAGAAACTGGAGCCGGACCAGATTGAGGCTTTGAAGAAGAAATTTGGTGGACAGCAGGTATTTGATGTTTATGATGCCTAATGGTCTGTGTATGAGTTCAGTCAGGTCTTGTAGTAATATAGGATGACTATTTATGAATAATGAAATAAGAAAGAATTGATAAATCACAGCTGTGCACGAGCCGCTGTCTGACTTTCATGAGGAATAAGAATTTGTACTTGATTTGCGTGTCTGTATTTTGAAGCACAATACAAAGAAAACACACAAAAAAATGTGCAAATTGTGTAACGAGCATCCGTCATATAGATTAAGAATAATCCCTCTCTAAACCCTCTGCTCAATTGCTGCCTGCAGCCTGAAGATGAACCACCTCAAAAAAAGGTATTGAGCGGTATTTGTTTGTGAGCACACTGGTGCTGTTGTGTCAAATCGCACGCCGCCACTAACACCAGCAGCTCATCTAATGTCCTCGTATTTTTTTACATTTTTACACGTGTGTCCTGTGTGACTTATTGTCCATTCACACATCACGACTCATAAAACCCTGTCGACATGTTGAGTGATGAGTGTTATTGTCTGAAATGAGGTAAGTCATCTGTAGAAATAATAACCATCAAATCGCCTCGGATTCAAGCATCTTCTCGTGTCTGCTGCCTTCTCCCTCAGAAGACAGCTCAGAGCGCTGCCAGCTCGCAGCCGGCCGCTGTGCCAGCTCCTGCTGCTGCTGAGGCAACGGTGAGCGGAGCGGACCCAGAGAAAGCCAAGCTGCTCACTCAGGCTGTGACTGAGCAGGTGAGATCGCTGGCTGGTGCCAACACATCGATTCTTACTTCAGTCATTTTAGAGTCACAATAGTCTGGTATTAGCAAAAGTTCCAGATTTCATTTAGACGATTTTAATTTCCTTGAATTGTTTTTAAATCGTTATTCGTATTACCGGCTAACAAAGCCGACCCAGTCGTCCGTGATAAACGGGAAAGTTCCTCAAAAAAATCGAATCCCGCACGCAACAAACTATCGGCCACATAAATAAACGGCTAATTTCCTGAGTTACATTTTATAATTTAGAAATAAGTTCTAATTGGAAATTTATCCCGTAATGCAAGGAATTCGTAATTAGTCAAAATTGTTTTATTTACAAAGTTGTAATCTTTCAATTTTACAACTTTCTGCAGCTAGTCCGATGTTAAATCACTCCATATTTCTAAACCCAGAAAGAAGCGACTAATTACGAACGGACAAGCGGCTGCATTTGTTCATTCTTGACTATCTGACAAGAACGCTACCAATCTCTGTTTGTGTCCGTAAAAGCTGAGGTATTTAAATCAAATCATATTTTGGTGTGAGACACTAATTAAACCCGATCATTTTATCCGTCACAGGGAGAAAAGGTGCGAGCGCTCAAAGCCCAGAAGGCGGAGAAGGCTGCGATCACAGCAGAAGTGGCCAAACTGTTGGACCTTAAGAAACAGCTGGCTGTGGCTGAGGGGAAGAACCCTGAGCCGGCACCTCAGAAGAGCAAGAAGAAGTGAGACAGACACAAAGGGAAACAAAATGAAAGAGGTTCCGCAGAGGAAGGGAAGAGTAGAATGGTTTGAGGTATGATAGTGGAGAACGGGAACAAGATGTACACCAAGAGAGATGAGGGTATTAGCTTACGGCAAAGCCGTGACAGGATCTAAGACAATGTGGTATTGGCACTGAGGACTAATGAAATGCTGGATAGGCCGACGGGGAAATGAAAACACACAAAGAGGAAGTCAAATGAATACAGCTACAGAATGGAGGGATTTTTCCAAATCCCTCCACCAAAAGAAACTGATTTTATACTCTCCCTGTGATAAAGTCAGCATACGTTATTAGCATTGGAAGGTGTGTTACGCATTTAAAGATGTTTTTTATATCCTCTGGAATTTTTTTCTTTGTTATTTACCACAAATACCCTTTTTAGATCCAGAAAATAAAAGTGAATCTGAAAATTGTCTGTACTCCAATTTCTCAATTACAGCGAGTTTACATCATTTTCCCCAAAGACACAGTTTAATCACAAGACAAATAATTTTACATGACACAAAAAATTTCATATTCTTTTTTTATTGCAAAATTGGGATTACAATGATGGATAAAATAAAAGGTACAGTATTCGATGCCATCGGTGATAAAAGCCATGCATATTATTTTACGACTAACAGTTAATGTGAGTACAACGAGAAAATAACCGTGGATATGTTGGCATATTACAGTACAAGCCATTACAGTACAATTGTATATATATTACAGCATTGTATAAAAATAGTAACTCAAGGTAGAAGGATGTAATAATTCTCCCACAAAATTCCCATATTGATAGAAAAGGTCGGTTTAGAAAGTATAGCTGGGTCCTACTTGCTTTATCTAAATACACAGTTGCACGTACAAACAAGCCATGGGTTATAAAAGTAAGAAAGGGTGTAAATTCTCTTTCCACAAAAATATTTCTCTCACACTGCTCTGGGCACTTTCAAACTTTTCCTGAGCTCCTAAAACTCTCCACAAATTGGGGCAAATAATCTCTACTAGCCAGATTGCAGCCCTTAAAGTAGGAGTTACAATTTATTGCAAAAATGGTGGGAACAGATGACAATGAAATGCGCTCTCTGAATTTAAGTTCCTTTTCTGTCCAACGTACAAATCATCAAAAGCTCATAACCGTTATTTCTACCATCCTGAGTGATGAAATCCTTCAACATGACAAACATTCGTCCGAACCACTGTATGATTTGAGCTGTCTGTTCTTCCTCTTCCGTTAAACGTGCTGTGTCTTTATTTGCCGCAATGCTGCTGCAGCTATTTCTCTCTGTGCCTTCTCTTGTCTTGACTTTCATCACTTTCCTCCTCCTTGACATCTTTAGCCCTCCGTTTTTCAAAAAACCCTCTCTTATAAATTATATCTTTGGTTTTCCATCCTACTCCTGTCTAAAAGAGGCATTTCGTGACCACCGTCTTACACCTTTTCCCACCACTGTGATTCCAAATCTGCAGGCCCTGTCATCTTTCATTCCTGTCTTCCATCCTGTCTTTTTCATCCTCATTTCCTGGTGTTGACTAGTCTCTCTATCAGAGCTCTACGTGTCCTCTGTACCTCCTCGCCCAGCCTGTCAATCTCCGCTTTCAAGCGCTCATTCTGCTCCGTGAGCTCCGTCACCTTCCTTTCGTTCTCGTGCTCTCTTTCTTTGCGACTCTTCTTGCCAGAGGAGTAAGATGAGGATGTGCGCTGTGTGGAGGAGGCGAAAGAGGACAAGGCACCGTTGGCCCTCTCGCTGGTGGTCCTCTTGCGTTTTCCCAGGCGGGAGGACGGGTAGGCGGAAGGAGAAGACTCAGGTGAGGAGGGAGAAGAGCCATTTTGAGATGGCGACTGTGAGGCTGAGGAGGAGCAGGACGGGGAATCGGGGACACAGGGCAGTTCCTCCTCACTGGCTGAGGGAGATGCAGGATGGACATTATTAGCCTGGTGGTGTTGATGTTGGTGGTAATAATAGCCACTGCTGATCACCACGCCGCTCGTATCCACCATTCCCACTCCTCCTTCACTCAGCAACTCAAAGAACTCTGGAGGCAGCAGGTCACCGCCGCCTCCTCCTCCTGCTGAGCTATCTCCACTTCTCCCGTTCTCAGCCTCGCCCCGCCGCTCCTCTGCAACAGCTGGACTCATGCAGGAGGAGGAAGAGGAGGAGGATGAGGTGTGATGCAGAGGCTGGGTGTTGTGGATCTCCTCTGTTGCCCTCTGGACACCTTCGCTCCACGTCTGGCTTCCGTCCGTCAGCCATGTCAGAGAACAACTCTCCAGAACATCCAGGAACTCCGGCTCTTTCTGTAAAACACAAAGCGGAAAAGTCAACACCCGATAAAAACTTGTCCAATATTGAAGTACAAGTGAGTTTCACATCACCTCGTATGTGAAAATACATTTTTTGCAAAAACGTCAAAAACTAAAATCCTAATGAAAATACAATGGACCTAGACACTCACACTCATTGAGGGTGTGAAAGCCATTTTCCTCTTCAAGCTACTGACCTCGGTGCATGTGGGGGCACGTGCCAGTTTTGCCCCTCCCGTGTCGGAGCCCAGAATATCCTGCAGGTCCTCATACCACGCCTCCAACTCTGCACCACACAACGGCCCCACGCCAGGGGGGTACGGCGGGGGCAGGTGAAGCCATTCGGCAGTCATCTCGCCAATCAGTCGCAACGCACAGATACTCGGCCACACGGTTCACACTGGACCTGGAGGGGTGGGGCGGGCGAGGGGGGCGGCCGGCACACACAGGATGGTTGGGAAAAACAAAGATGAAGGGAAGAGGGCAGAGCAAACTCCTGTTAGTCGACTGACGCCTCATAACTCCGCCTCCATTCAGTATAAATCGTCACTGTTCGGCGAAGAGTTGAGTTGTGGTTCGCAGGCACCAGGGATGAAGGATGTGTGCGTATCGTTACTGAGATTGTAGCAAGAAGCAGTTATCTTTAGAATTGTTTACTCCGTGATAAAACAAACCAGGCCAAAGTACAGAACATAGTTTAATCCACTTGACTGATGGAATAACAGTGACACTGAGTGAGTGAATGGCTGTACTGCATTTAAACTGTTGATAGGATGAGGAATTCTAAATTTCGAATGAAAAATGCCGATAACTCAAGTTCCAGGACGGTTAATGTTGAAATGAATAAACCGATTAAATGTCATGAATAACAAACATGCAGCATTCACAATGTCAAATAATAGAAGACAGGTTTACCTTTGGAAAGTCTGTGTTAATCAAGTATGCCAATATGTTGGAGATAGCTTGTCCCAACTATTCTGAAAGGGGGAAAAAAAAGGATTTGATAAATTAGCCATAATAATTTAAATAAAAATTGAAACCTGAATTTTGCTGAGATTTCAAAATAAAAATGATGATTTGCACAAATACAGAGCAGGCTCGATTTTAAAAGAAAAAGGCAACTAAAATTAAACAAATAGCTGCTTCGGGGAGCAACAGAAAATTAAATAATTAAAGACCAATTAAATGTCAATAATTGTTATATCGATCCAATAAGGAGATGCTGTCACTTCATTCTTGTAAACAAAGACCGAAAGGATCTCCACTGCGCCCCCTGCTTTCCTCGGTCCTCAATACACGTTGGGATCGATAAACAAGTGGTTAAACAAAAATAAAGGATGAATAAATCCTGACAATGATGAATGAAATGATGTCTGACAGTCCATTCTGCTCATTCTGTTCATGGTTTGAATCCATTCAACACACATTACATTCATGGAGAACAATTATAATTTATTATATCATAATTATTCTGGACAAAGCTTGAGGCGAACGTTGTAAATCAAAGTCAGAGTTTCTGCTTCACATCTGTTATGTTGGGAGAAAGTCAAACTACATTTTTACACGGATGTATCACTGTGTTATAAAGAAGTAAAAAATAATCAAATTCTCTTTAACTTGCTGTTAAATGTTAAAATTCCACAAACTAAGCGAGCAGACAGACGCTTAAATTAAATTGTGCCAATTGAAGTGTACAGATTTTTTTTATTTCCTCTGGTAATTGTGTGATATTTAGAAGATTTGTTTTATTCTTTAAAACGAGGCGACATGTCCAGTCAAAGCCAAGACAGTTACGTCATGGAAATGTGAGTCCAGCTGGAGGAAGAGTGGGCGAAACAAAAGGAAACGACACAGTCAAAAATAATAACGGGTTTAATAGAGAAGGGGAAACTAAATCATTGTATTTTAGAAATCTTTTAATTTAGCGTTAAACATTTATGAATCTGAACCGGCGTGAACGGAGGAATTTAAAAAAGCCGTCCAGCTTCAGCCCCGACAACAACTGTCAGTGTCATTCACACGAGAAGAGTCAAAGCTTTGATGACATTTTAATTCAATGACACCGGGAGATTCAACAACTGCAGCTCGAAGCTTTTAAAAGCTAAAATATTAACTTGGGGAGTTTAAAAAAGAAATAAAACTTGGAAAGCTCGAGTCCGTACGAGCTGAACAACTTCGCAGACAACACGCAAAAAACCACTCCGGTGGGAATATTTGATTTAACTGTGAATCTAAAAATGTCAATGAGATATTTGAATGAATAAAAACACGCTCGTCCCTTGTTTCTCCTCCGGTTCACCGCGTTTGTTTGTTTGTTCACTTCCCAAGATGCGAGCTCGTAAATCCGAGAACCGCCCGAGACAACCCCCGGCCACAAAGTGCACGAAACAAAGCCACTCACCCTTTTTCGTTTATTCGCTCGCCTTCTCGACTGTCTCGAACTCGAATGTGGGTAGTTTAGTAAAAAATGTCGATAGCTCATGTTAACCATTGTTCAGTCTTTACGGCTGAATGTGATTCTTCGGAAACTCCCGGCGGTGTTTATAAGGAGGGAGCGGCCAACCGAACTATGCGCGGAGAGGGGGGGCGGGACGGAGTCGACACAACCGAACCGCGCTGCGACGCGACAAGCGCCGTCGCGGGCGTCCAATCGGCAGCGCGGAGCCGAGATGTTCTCCTTGGCGACATCCAATAGGCTGCGCGGAACCGGGGGGGAGGGAGGCGGGCGCTGGCGGCGCGGCGTCGGCCCGCCGCTCGTCTCCTCTCTCGTATAGTTTGTTCGAGCAGCAGCTGTGATGCAGTCATGAGGCGGCCAGGACGAATTTGGGGCGTATGGGAGTCACATGAAAGGAATGATGCAACGCTTGGCAACCGGTTTCTAGCCGGGGATAACTCCAGCGGAATCAGAGCATGTTTTATTAAACAGCGTTGGCTCCAGCAGAAATCTAAAAATATACATATATGCACGGACGCATCGCTCATGTCGAAGAATTGTTTGTTTCCGGAGCACAAAGGCTGATGCGATTTACTCGCCAATATAAAATGTATATACATATATAAATAAATAATTGTACACATGTTCATTTATTTGTGAATATGATGGTTTTTTTTTATTTTATTTGATTAAATGTGTTGTTTTCTCCTGAGTCTGAATTACATGCTGCACCTGACTCCACACACCTCCTGTATCCCACATGACCACAAGGGGGGGACATCAATAACAACAATCATGATGATAAATACAATAAGAGTAATATTCAATATAATAATGCTAACAATGGCCGTGTCAAAGTGTCACTGGTCCAGCACCATGTTGTGTTCCTGTAGGTCAGATTATCTTTTATGTATTTCCGGTGTTATTTTGTAAAAAAAATGCCACACACTTACGGCACGCGCATCACAGCGGTGTCGCATTCTCTCAGTCACTTTGGGAGCGCGCGCTCTGTGGCATCTCCGCGAGACGCGTGAAGAGAGGCGCGCGCGGGCCGGTGGAGCGCGCGTGCGTGTGTGTCTCGGATGGGTGGGATCCAACAACACACTGCCCCCCCTCCCCACCTTTACTCGCATCCCTTTCTTCTTCGTGTCCGGTTTTTATTGTGAATGATGAAATTCAGCACATTTCTTCATTAGTTCGCCATAAAAACTCGCAGGTGAATTTTTATTGTTTTCATTTCATCAGTTCAGGTTTATTTGTCTCTTTTCTCTGCAGCACCAGCTCATAGCACGAGGTGGAGCCTCCCAAAAACAACACGGACACATCACAGCAAAACAATCCTTTCTACGGTATTTAAGAATAGATGGCAGCTGATAAATAGAGCAACACTATATATATACATATATATTATTAGCCTATATATTTAATTGAAATGTCAGTTTTAAAATGGCAATATTTAAATAATTCTACTTTTTAATCCCCACAGTCTCACATTTGCTGATACACACAGTTTATAACAAACTCTACTGTTAAAATTAACTAACTATTTAGAAGCTTGTTATTTACATGAAGCTTTGTGACACTTTAAATCAATAAATATATTTGCTAATGTTTTATTCCTTAGTGCCTTTTAGTAAGCCCTTGCTCGTGTGTGTGTGTGTGTGTGTGTGTGTGTGTGTGTGTGTGTGTGTGTGTGTACTTGGGAGCCGGTGATGTGAAGCTCTTTGTGTTACATTTTGTTTATGTGAAAAGTGCTGTATAAACAAAGTCTGCCTGATTGAGTGAAAGTCATTATCACTATAAACTAACCAATGTTTACTGACACACATTAAAGACAGTTCCTTATTGAAATGTAACTCAGAATCTGAACTTGGATAATATCACATTCACTTGTACAAACTGCCTGTTAAAGGTTATATTGCCATAAATTCACTATTTCAGCACAATCGCACTGTTATAACAGTTTAATGACACAATATAACTGATAACAGTCAAAGTAAACTCACATTAAAGATCACACACACATGATAAAGGTCGTTACTGAACAATATAAAGTGATGTAACATGAGATTAAAAGCACTCGGGTTCAGCAAGGTCAAAGTCTCACAGTCTCATACGTGGAAGGAGACATGTTCTCCTGTGATAGTTATTGTTTTTATTGATAGTTATTATTGTTGTTGTTATTGTTTTGGATCATGAAGAAGGTAAACACCAGCCCTCGATGTTTTTGTTGTTGTTTTGGTTGTTGGTAGCGACCGCGACAACAACAACAACATCAACAAAACAAAAGCACGTTTCATTGATTTTTCTGCGACTCCAGACACTTTTTGTGTCCTGATCCCAAACACGCGCACACTGACTGTTTTCCATGCAACGCGCACGGCTCAACATGCGCATGCAGCCCCATAGCAACAGCGCCAAGCAGCGAATAGAAAGCTCAAGTACTGTCTCTAGGACCCGGGTTAAAGCGCTGCAGGAAGCACCGCACACACGTCACCACTTGAGTGGCTGTTGCTGAGTAGTTCAGCGCACTTTCTCTCTCTCTCTCTCCCTCACACACACACACACACACACACACACACACACACACACACACACACACACACACTCCATCCCTCCCTCTCCACCCCTGCCGTCTGTTTATTTTGTCAGTGCCATAGTCTGTGTTGTATTCATTATAAAACACTGTTTACAACCACACACCCAGGCTGTCTCTTGTTCTGGCTTTTGTCATGATGATGATGATGATGATGATGGGCCATGTTTTCTAACTGTTGTTACCTTATAATAAAACATATTAAGAAACAACTTGTTATAAATCACACACATGTATGTATAGTTTATTCTATCACCTTTTGTCTGATTGATTTTTTACTTGTCGACTGAGTGGAGGTCAGAGTGTAAACAAACATCACGTGGATGAATGGTTGTACTTAGAGATATAAGTTGAAGTGGTGTGGCTGTTTTTGTTGCTCTGAGCCTAATCGCACTAAATGCCCTTTAATAACTACACAACTGTGTCACATGTTACATCATGTTTTTATACCACACCAGCCACACAAAGCAGGAAACAGCACTAAGCGTACTGGACTACAGACAGAGACATATAATGCAAAACAGTTAAAACAACACCATTTTACAATGATAATGAGAAAATGTATTTCATTCCAAAAATGTGAGCTGAGGAATTTGTTTTTCTTTGTCGCGCTGCCATGCTGATTTTACACAAATGCTGTTGTGTGCAATTTAACTAATAACCAGCAGAGAAAAGAAAGAAAAGCTCAGCAGTGCAGCTTGTTGTTTGTCTTCAGTTACTGTTACACCCTGATATCAAATCCCCTCTTTTGTTTTCTTCTGTTTCGCAGACATAAAGAGTCTGGGAAATTTCCAGCCAGCCCACCACCACCACACTCCTGCCTCTCTGTCCTGTGCCCTTGGTCAAGGCTCCACACCCAGTTCCACACACACACACACACACACACACACACACCCCAGCTGTCGGAAATCTTCCCCTTTCTGAGAGGGGACCAACTGATACAGCTGTTAACATGGTGATACAGTAAATCCTGTTTCTCTCTCTCTCTCTCTCTCTCTCTCTCTCTCTCTCTCTCTCTCTCTCTCTCTCCTTCCTCACCGTGTGTTTCAGCTCTTTTCCCTCCGTCTCTAACAAAGACCTCCTCACCTTATCAGACATTACACGAAAATTACATAAATATGACATATTCTTTATGTTATGTAAGTGAGATCTGGAGAAAATAATTCCAGAACACTCTTAAATTAGGTTTAAGGTGGAACGTAACTTCAAAATTCAAAGTGCTGGGAGATTTTAAGGCATATAAATAGGTCTTTTTTTCCACTAATTAAAAACAACAGTACTTTGTCTTAATCTTTATGTCCATGCTGTTACCACATTCCTCCCTTCTGCCTTCGCCCATCTTAGCTGAGGCCGATATCGCTGTTCTCTATTGTCTGCTGATGCACATTAATCAACTGGTTTTCCCCATCCATCATTTACTTTACAGCAAAATATCCCACAATTTACACAAGTCAAGTTCATTTATTCCTAATTTTTTTGAGTTATCAAGCTTTACATCCCCAACTCGTCCAATCCTGGTTCGGCGGCTAAACGCCACATCCACTTGTTGAGATTTCTGCGTTCCCGGAGCTCTTGGACGACTTTGCAGACAAATCTCGTTACGTATGTTAAACCCATGCAGAGCGTCACCTATCTTCACCCTATACCATCTCCCTCTTCCCATCCTGTCATTCGCTGCCAGCCTCATTCTGCCCCACAACGGTATCCACCCAGTTTTCCTCCGCTCACCTCCACCCACTTCTTCTGTCCCCCTCGCTCTCTTTCTCTCTCTCTCTCTCTTTCTCTGCTTCACCACAGGCTCCTCACCTGTCCACACTCGTTCAGGAAGATCTGACAAACTGATACAGGGGCCACTGTGCCGTTTTTCTTTCTCTTCTCTGAAGCTTGTTGCTGATTTCTGATGTCAGGTGTTTATTCTCTGCGTCTAGGTTTCCTTGCCTCTTGCAGCATTTGTTTTGTTAGAACTGTTACTACTGTTTATTTTACAATTTGAAACTGTTTTCCTCAAGTTATTTTTCTGATTCGGGTTACATATTCTCAAAAACCTACCCACTACGGTATGGACGTGAATAAGCACACGCTACTATCATCATATACTCCCAGTGCCCTCAAATGTAATTGTAAACAACAGCACTTTGTCTTTGTCTTTATGTCCATGCTGTTACTACATCTCTTTTGCCTTTGCCCATCTTAGCTGAGGCTGATATTGCTGTTCTCTATTGTCTGCTGATGCACGTTAATCAACTCGTTTGCATTTTATTTCCTCAAGAAGTTTCCCCCGTCCATCATTTACTTTACAGCAACATATCCAGCATTTTATACAAATCCGTCTCCTGTAAAACTTAAGAAAAAAGGCATTCGGCGACAATACAAGCTCCAGTGAGGGAGTGGAAGAGGACATTAAAGTTTAAAGCCTGTCTGAACAGGTGAGTTTACTGGCAGCGAGGCACACACACACACACACACTCAATCTCCAGTTTCATTTTCATCCCTCTCTTCTTCTCCTCTTTGTTTTCCCCACATCAGAACCAGAAGCAGAGATTTGGGAGCAGTTGGTTGCTCCCACCTCCTCCCTGCTGCTCTGTGCTGCCTGAGGACTTAGACGTTTACTCTGCCCAGTGGACCAAAGGTTGGTGGAAGCTGCTCGCATATATAAATATACATATATGCATATACACACACACACACACGAGTAGCTGAGTTTTCTCGTATTTATGTTGCTAAAAGCCCTCTAAGAACAACCCACTTTTAAAAAGCTCTGTTTTCCAATAGGGATTCTCTCTTTATCATTCACTCATTGGCCTTGTTATCCTTGTTTGTATTCTGCGCTGCGAGGAGAGCAACAGTCTGGAATGAATTTTTTATTCTTTAACGCCGTTGTTAACAGCATTTTGAGCCGAACCCCTGGTCGGTCAACGCTCCGATGGTAACTGTGTGGAAAACGTGTCCATGACAGATGGGGCTGGGCTCACCCAATCTAGTGCAGCCCAAAAATAGAAGGACAAATGCAGTATAACATGATATACGGTCCACAGTATGTCTCTGTGCTCATCTGGGGCATTCCCTTCTAAATCGGAGCTCGGGATCTTATTCCCCGCGAGACACACTTGATACGTCCTGTCCGAGCAGCTCGAAGGAAACAGAAAGAAAGTTGGGATTCACGATCATCCTCTCTGAAATAAGAATAAAAAAGATGTGGCCCAGGCCGTAAGATGCAGATACACACAAAGCAAAATGAGAAATCAGCAGGAAGCAGTTTACTGTATGTTTTATTTAATTCAGCCAAATTATCCTGCTGAAGGGGACGTCGTAGTGATCTGTGTCATGAAGCCGACCTTTGACTGTGCGTTCCTTCTGCTAACTCTGCATCCCAGTCAACTATTAATCCACTGGCAGCAGGAGTTACTGAACTCGGAGGAGTCCCTGTGCCAGGATGAGTCACCAGAGGCACCTGATCCTCACCCTGCTGGATGTTATCTGTCTGCCTTTGACACGAGTGCCATCACCTGACGGCAGACTCATTGATCTGAGGCCGACCTCACAGAGCAGTTCACTGAGTTCATTCTGTTAATTCACACCGAGGGTCAGATTAGTGCTGATACATTTAAAATCACTGATTCGATCTTATTGACCTTATTTCTGACTTTTTCTTTGTGACTGAATTCACCGATGCATTCAGTGTTATGTACAACTGTGGGTGTGTTTATAGTAGGAACAGAAGTTTTAGATTTCATTCTTGAGGTCTTTTAAACACTTTTAAAAAAAAGTAACATATTTCTGGGACATTTATGCAAGATGGGAAGGTCCCTAGAGGGTGTTTCTAGAACATCAAGTTTTTTAATGATATTTTTTATTCTCTTAAAATGAAGTTATTCTGGATTTTTAAATTAGTTTTTTTTTATCATCATTATAAACTGGATTATTAGGAATTTTCTGTTAGGGGTGTGATCATTATTTCTCCTGGGAGTTTTAATGGGACAGAACAAGTATAAAAGTTTAAAGAATAGTTTGTGGCACTAATATCACAGAAGGCTGACGTTCAGTGTGTCTGGCTTGTTTTATTAAATGCTATGCTGACACCTACTGTTCATAAACAGGCATAACAATTATTTTCATTACAGAAAATATATTAGTTTGACGACCTGCCTGTTAGAATTAAGAATATTTCACATGCATCATTATCCACAATTTTTATTATACCTTTTATGATGAAAAGCTAATCTGTTAAGTTATTATTTATACCTGCATGAAGTCGTTTCATTAGATAAAAAGATTTTGTGAAGATGACTCTAGAAAAGGGAAGAAACTAAATTTGAACTGTTTCAGTAATTTCTTAAGATTCATAATCTAAAGTAATGAAAGTGCTTGAACCATTTTCATTTCCATCCAACAAAGAACGAGGTCAGAAGTCACGTCAACAACATTATTATCGCACTTTGTTTTATTTATTGTTTTCATGACCACAGATGAGCAGTACAGTCGACTTGTAGGCGATGACGAAGCAGATTCAAAGTTTGTCTGTGGCATCTGGTCTCAGTCATAATATTATAGTTACAAGCGACTGAGCGTGAAGAGAAAAAAATAAAGTACACAAGCATATTTACAAGCGTTCCTTCCGTGGCCCCGACGCTCGCTCGAACGTGCTCCTGCTACAACCCTATAGGACACAGAGCTTTATTTATTTGACATAGTTGACGACATGTTAAATGTGTCACCCATCAACCCAACGATACCGTGAGCCATTCAATTGGACCAAGGTATACAGTACAAATCTAATAATAGTGTGACGTTCCAAAGGAATGGAGGAATCTCTTATGTTTAACACTAATAATTATAAAAACAACCCAGTCTAAAAGTCAATAAGCGAGGGACCGCAATCAGTGGCAAGAGGGAACAAGTGTTTTCAGTTGATATGAATTTGAAGCAAGAGGAAAGGAGTGTGAACAAGAACATTTGGTCTTTTTTTTGTTGTTGTTATTCCGTCTCTTTTCAGACGGTCTAACATTCCACTTAGTGAAAAAAAGGCAGAGGCATGAGTAGAGATCAAGAGAGGGTCAGCCAGGAAGGACAGAGTTAAAAACCCAGTCCCCTCTCGGTGCTCCCTCGCCCGCTCCTATTTGTCCATGTTCTACACACTCGCTCCTGGACCGGCCCCGAACTCAGCCATCGCTTATTGAGAGAGCTTCTTCATCCGCTCATCTAGAGAAGAAAAGTTCTCTTCTATAGCCCCCAGGTTTTCCTTCATTGTCTGCTGGACCTTATGGAAAGAGAAGAGAAAAGCAGTTAGCCAAGAAGTGATGGAGATGGACGAGAGAGAGAATTAGGGCTGGAGGGGAAAGTTGGGTGTAAACGTGTGGAGGAGAGAGAGAGAGATATTGATGAGGCTGAGGAAAGAGGAGTGGTAGGAAAAGGCTGAGGAGAGCGTTGGGTGAGCAGAGATAAAGAAATGGGCAGAAGGGGGAGGAGTCAGACACAATGGAAAGCAGAGGTGCTTCAGGGAGGGATGACACAGTTTCACAATTTAAAATTAATGAGAGAAAAACAATAACCTCTAAACCAATTAACTTCAATGATTACCTCTGACAAGGAGATTACGTTTCCACCCCTGTCAGTTTGTTCCTTAGCCAGAAGGATTACGCAAAATTGACTGAATGGATTAACATGAATCTTGTTTGGAGGATGGGACAAGGGTCAAGAAAGAATCCATTACATTTGGTGCGATGTCTAAAACCATACGATTTATACGAGTCTGAACACTGTGGTGCATCTGTATTGAATTTATTGGGACTGTCTGGCTGTTATGCTCTCTGCTAAGTGCTATTCTTTCTTTTATGAAATATCCAAACATTCACTGGTTTTAGATTTTCTCTTTCATACATTTTAAATAATAACCTTTGGATATTACGCTGGACAAAATATTTGAGGGACTTAATCAAAAAATATTTATCAGTTTAAGTAATAATAGAAATAATCATTAAATGCAGCCCTATTTAATATATTTTACAAAACTGTCTATAAGCAAGTCATATTTTTAGGAGGTGAAATCTGAAAATGCTATTGACAGCCATCATTATTAAGAAATGATGTTCTAGGAGGCTGCAAAATAACTGAACTTGCTGAATAAGAAATTTGGTTTTCTGTGAAAGCTTGTCGATGTCGGATTCAATAACCCTCCAAAGCCCTCGGCCATTTCTGAACACAGTGCAATCTGTGGAAAGTTCACAAGTTTGTTAAATTTCAAGTTTCAACAAACCTCATCAAAAAACGAGGGTTTTACAGTTCAGGTCTGACGAGGCTTTGCTTTGTCCGTGCAGGCACAAGCCTTGAACTGTGAAAGCACAGGTTGATTATCGACTCTGGAGGAGACGGTGCAGAGCCTCTGTCCTAATAAGAAGCTGCCCTTTCTTACATTGTCACTTTGGCAAATGAAAACGCTGCCTCTGCTGCAAACTTTGAAGTCATCAGAAGACACTTCCTACATTAATTTATTCCACATAACAGAAAGCCTTTTGCCAGGTGGTTGAGTTTGTCACATATTTTGATATGAATTCTCAAACATTTTACTCCTATGAAAAACCTTAAAGATGCAGCTCAGACCAGTGGCAGTTCAGGAGAAACAAGGCAGAAAGTGCTTGACCAGTTAAAGCTAAAAAATACACAACAAACAAAGTGGAATCGATATCTCTCCTTATATCGCAGAACAATAAGTCCCTCCGCTAAGGAGATGATGATTTCAAATTCCAAAATTGAATGTGTTCTTCTTTGGGGCATGGGTGGGGCATGACCCAAAGAAGAACACATTCAATTTTGGATCGGATCTGGATAAACTAACAGATACACAATTCTTTTTCATTTTCTTTAACATGGAGATAGGGGTTAGCCTCTGCAGAGGTATGCACTCTGTGAGTGTCCTTCTAGTTAAGTTACCGCTTCTTTCTGGCCATTGTAGATGAAACTAGGTAGACCATCAGCTGTTGCTTTGATTTACTGTCATTTTGTGGCCATGTCTGTGTCCGATGGACAAAGGGGCCTTTCAAGCAGAGTTTGTGCACGTTTATTGTGGATAATACAGGGATCTCAAATAGGTAACTCTATAGCTAGCTAAAGACGATTGTACTTGTCAAGGACATCGCATTGGTCCATTCTTCTCCTTGACATGGTGGTATATTGAAGTTCTAAACTATACAAGTGTTACATAATAACCTTGTGTCCAATGTCCAAAAGAGCTTGAGATTCCTACCTGTGTTAGCAGAGTGTTATTGTCCTTCAGAGAGTTGTTGATCATCTGCTGGGTGGTGTCCAGGTGGGTCAGCAGCTGGCCAAACTGCATGGCTGCGAGACAGGAGGTCGGATCAAATGAAACCAAAAGACAGGAGAGAAGAAGCAACAAGAGGGAGCAAGTAAGACACAGTGTTAACTAACACATTCAAACATTTGTGGTAAAATAAAGTGTGTGAAGAGGACAAACAAGTGCAAATTGAATCTGAAACAGACCAAGTGACTGCTTGAAAGAACTATTTTCTTTTCCTTGTTTGCCTTCATTGGTAAAGACAGATGAAATCAGAGCCGCTAAACCTTATTGAGCAGAGAAGACATGAGCTGCAGACTGTGACAGATCAATGTAAAGAGAGGCTGGATGATAAATCACCTCCTTCAGCTTCTCAGAAAGGAATTATCAATATAATCTATTAATGCCAAGGTTCTGCTTTCATGTGCTAAATAATAAAAATATGATAATGTGATATCATGCATCTCTTTCTCCCCAAGGGGGTATTTAGCAGTTCTGCCAGATTTAGTCTAATTCTATTACCATTTCGAGTCTCCCTCTCAGGGAGTTTTTTGCCCTCTGCTATAATAGAATGGCATGGTTTAGACTAATTCCATTATCCATTCGAATCCTATTTTCACTTAGTTTTCATCTTTTGTCACACACACAGACGTTCACGTTGCGGATGCAAATCTTTCAGTTTTGCTTCCCAGCACAAACGCTGCTTTGAACGTGGTCGGGGTTCACACCCTGTTATGTTCAGCTGCTATATCCAACATACTTTAAATCTTTAATGCCGCTCCCCACCCCCACTAACCTACATACATCCTCTCCTTGAACTCTCATGGGTGTCATCTCAAGGTTTTTCTCCCCTCACATCAAAGAGCACAACATAAATTATCCAAGTTTCCTCGTTATTATCCTGACTGGGGTGAAATCGACCCCCTGGAGTATATGGAATATATACACCAGTAACTCAACACCAGTACATTTGTGTTACGATTTAGAGTAAAAGTTATGTGAGCTCCTCCCAATCCAAACACACCTGAACATCAATGCAAGGACACAAACAAAGTCTTGAGCTAGAACCCAGTTTCAGTTCCTGTGCGTTACCTTGCTCATGCAACTCCTTGACAGCGACGAGCCTCTGCACCACCTGAGGTACAGAAGTGGACATGGCATCCCACTTCTGCACCACGTCATAAAGCTGCGACACCTGGCAGGGAAACACACACACACACAAGCACATTTAATGCTAAGATAAAGAACAAAGAACAATGATGTAATAATCATGTTATAAATGAATAAATTCATGCAGCTCAGTATATAATCAATACTGTGGTAATTGTGCCATGTAGTCTCTATCTGAGCATTGTATGACGGCCTATCTGTATATATTAATGTGATTAACATCAACACCTACATTTAAACTCGACTCCATGGTGCAGAGGTAGATCTTAGAAGTACTGCTTTTGAAATATTATCATTCTTTTATAGTTAATCCTGATTAAAATATTTTTTCAAATCCCATAACAGCAGCTTATGTACAACGACTCATGACTGGATTTTAGATACCGTCTAAAAAAGAATAAACTCAGACCAGCTGATGATAACATTTTGATATGGCTGTGTTAGCTGTTAAAAACAGCACTAACTTCAAATTGAACATATGCTGCTACTCTTCATCGGTTAGTCTCAGGGCCACAGGCTAGACTATAAATGCTTTGTGGAGGTTTTCAAAACGAAATTCTTTATAAGAGCGAAGTCAGAAGATTTTTTCCTGTGAGGCTCCAATATTAATGGATAAATTATACAACTTCGGACCAAAACATCTCAGCTTTATTATTACAGGAATCTGCCCGGAGAGTCTTCCATCTGACAGTGCTTCTCATGGAGGAATCACATGTCGACTGTGTGGAAGTTGTGAATTTTCATAGACTTTACCGAGAAAATAAATGCAACTGAGATTATTATAGCATTTAACTTGCATTGGTGTAAAGGGCTCACTGACCTTGTTTTGTGTATCAGCATCCTCAATTGCTGCCTTGTGTTTTGCAATCTCATTCATCTTCCCAAGGACACTCTAGAAAGGAGAAAGAAAATCCAATTTTACAAGAGGTATCGTTTTAGGGCATCGGGATAGAAAACGGATTATCTGTAAATACTGTGGTGAATTGATCACATGCAACCCAAACAAGTAGTGTATTTTAAAAGTTAGGAAATTTATCATCTTTTCAACAGACACTGCTCGCAACAGTAGATCCAAACAAAGGAAATAGGAACAGCTGAGATCTTGGAGAAAAGGAAAGTTCTATGCCCTGTGTTTTTTGCCTTTGCATTTCATGGATACACAAGATCCAACATGTATTAAAGTTGGCTTAGAATTTGCTGCAGGAGCTGAACCAGCTGTTCCCCGTGAAGTACATCCCACTTTATCTCTGTACTAAATAAAAATGGATAAAATACTGAGATTGTCATTGAAATCTCCATAAGACAGTATTCCTTCAAATCAAAAGGCTTCTATGGTAAACGTACCGGCTGTACAAATCAGAATATATTTAAATTACAACCGAAATTGTCTGTTCATGACCTCCAAACCCTGCACTGCATGCTGAGCAGGAATTAGTTACCTGCAGTCTTGCTTCCACTTGATCCAGAGTAGAAGAGTCGAGTGCGCTGACCCTCGCCTGCAGGAGTTCTATGGTGTCCTGATGCAACACACACACACACGTTATATTTAAGCAGGAATGAAGAAACTTGGTCCTGTTGAAAGTGTGACCCAGTTCTCTGGCTGAATGTCAGATACACAAAAGGTACAAATTCAAACTCCATCCATTGTGTTCCAAAGAAAGAAGTCGACTTCTTACCATCAAACTGGCTCCTTGAACACCAGCACTCAGAGGTCCCTGCAAGACAAACACAAAGAGAGACAAAAAACGCATTATATCAGGAGGCAATGAAGCCCCCGCTCAATTTACATAATTTAAGTGGAAGATGTGATTTCAATTTGACTTTGTGGAAGACTACACGCCAACAGAAGCATGAAAATTGTGCTGGTGTGAGAGTGAAAGAGAAAAGGAGACAAACAGAATTAGTGCGAATGAGACAAAAGCATTAAAGAGGATATGTGTGTGTGTGTGTGTGTGGAGACTACGATTGGCTGCGTACCTGCTTGTCTGATCCTGAGCCAACAGCGTTCTCCAGCTCAGCTAGACGCTTCTCCAGTTCCGCTACCTACAGGGAGGGAACAACGCAACACATGGCTGACACACATACAGCTACTCGTGTAGACAGTTCTCTGCCTTTTGTCCTTTTTATGGCCGTATAATATTCAAAGGGTTCCCTCACGACAATGTTAACAAAAACCATGTCGAAGAGACTCAAACACATGCTTGTTTTATGAGTCCATACATCCTGGATGGCTCCACCTCCCTCTCTACAATACCTTTGCAGACTCGTTGAATTTTTCCTGCTCCGGCCGGCTGTGCAGCTCATAGAGCACCACTCCATCTGGGCCCTTAGCTGCTGCCGTTTGCTTGCTGTCTCCTGCAGCGCTGCCCCGGCTGCCCTTAGCCACTTCCAGCTGGGTGAGCAGACGCCTGAGGGAAGGAAGGAAAAAGGGGGCAAAAAAGAAAAAGGAAGAGGATTATAGGTTCAATATTGTTATCACCCCTCCTGTGCTGCTATGTCTGTGCTCCCCCTTGCTCTATCGCATCCGTTTTTTTCAGGCTCGGTTGTAAACTACACGCTCAAGGTGAGCTTGGATCTTTTTTACAACTCTTTTTATCCCTTTCTCTCACTTGTGCTACTCCATCTTTACCTCTCTATCCTCAGCTCTGCTCCCTCGTGCTCGGTCGGGTTCTGACATGTTTCATCTCTCTCTGTCTTCTCTCACTTAATCTTTCACCTTCTCCAGTTTTTATCTCCCTTCCTCAAGCATCTGTCCATCAGGTCTTGTGCTCCTCAGGTAGCGCTACACTGAGATTGGCAGGGTTTATGTGGGCAATTGATACCAGGTGTACTACTTCTTCCTTATCTCCTTCCCCCTCCCTCCTTTTATCAGGGTTATAGTCCAGAGCTCAGTGAAATGAATTCCCCTGCTCTTCTCTCTTTCCATCTGTTTCTTAAAACTACTCTCCCCCCCCCTGTACCTCTCTTCATCGAGACCCTGTCTACTAGCTCATCACTTCTTTGGGGTCTGACAGGTTGTGGCGTCAGGTTTCAGATTCCAAATGCTTTATTGTCGTGTCACCCTCCTTTGAACCCACCTTGCCAGTGCTCCATCTGGATCAGCCAGGTTGATGTGTGCCTGTGGTCCCAGCAGTGAGTCGAGATGGGCAGAGACCAGCTGCTGTTTGAGCTGGGCTGCGTGCTGGGCAAGCACCACCGGGGTCAGCCGCTCCTCTGCATTGCTTTCCTTCGTGGCAGCCTGCAACATCAGGGACACCAAGTTAACAAGACACTAGGGATTTCTATTTTTAGAGCAGCGATGCAGAAGTTGATGAAACCGTGGACATTATCATATATGTTCTATATATTTTCTAATGGTGGAGTTAAATAATTAACAACTTGGACCCAGATAAGCAGCAGAAACCAGCGAAGGGAAAAATGACAGGGATTTCTCCACAACAAAAGATAAAAGCATTGTTTATAGGTGTGTAATGTCTTCTGAGACCCCCCCCCCCCCCCAGTCACCTACAAAACAGTGTATGATTAATTGTCCTAATTATGGTAAGCAGGAGAAAAAATGTAACACTTTGATTAATGAAATTTAAGGATTTTTCATGCCCCCTAGGATGTAGTAAGAATGCTCCAAATTCAACATTCAAAAAGGCTATGTCTTGTTTAGAAACAGCTCATGAAGTTTATAGGCGACTGTCATTACTGTTGTTATATGAGTGTAATGTTTAAATAAACATTTTCATATTGTTTGATCTGTCACCATATGTTTGGTTCTATTGGTATTGAGATTCACAGAATTTCAACTGTACTGGTTCTGACAACCACATTTCTGTTGCTGTGACAAGGCACAGATAACCAGATAAAGACTGGATAATCAGTGTTCACCATCCATTGCCAAGTCTTTTGGACAAGGGAGACGTGCTTGAGTGCATGCGTGTGTCCTGCTGTCAGTTCACCTGGATGACATCCACCTCCTGAGAGAGTTCCTGGATCTCATTCACCAGACGCTGGTACTTCTGCTGGGGCGTCTCTTTCACTCCACAGCCCTCTCCAAGCTAAACAGAGATGAGAGAGAATACAAAATAAATAAAAGACTAGGAATATTACAAAACAACGAAGTGAGTGTAGCACACAGAGTCTCCCTGAGACAAGCAATTACACAACATGATCTCAGACTCTCTAACACATTTAGTGAAATGAAAATCATAATGATGGTGTTACCCTAAAAGTAAAGCACCTTCTAAAAGAATAAGACGTAAAATAACACATTTCTGCCGAACAAAATGTACTCACAATTTCAAAATCTCCTGATTCATAGCCCACTCTTCTGCTTTTACTGATTCTGTCAGAGAAATCTGTGAAAAGGAGACAAATGGATAGTGTGAGAAAAATCAAGAAAGAAACACAAAACAGCAAACTGGAGTCAGTATCAAGCTCAGACTGAACCACAGCAATAACATAACATTAAGCTGCTCTCTTTGCTTGCAAGGTATATATCTTGTAAAGGGCAATGTGTGTAATATTGAAAGTTTTATCTTTACTTGTAGTCACTTATATAAAAAAGGAATAAAAAAAAAAAAAACCACAATTATCATACTACTAAAGGTTAGACAGCTGACGATAAAGGACGGTTGTGTGGTATGTTAATGAATGTTTCCCATCTTTTCTCCCATGTTAATATTCATCCTTACTGATGGCAAAGTTGGCCATTTGTAAGATAGTTATTGTAAAGGATGGTGATCATTTAAATTTTGTCATTTTGTCACCAGTTCTCATCCCCAACTATAACTCAATGAGGAGTACAACAATAATCCTATATTATGCTTTACACAGACAACACTTGTCTTCCACTTGACCCTTATCTTAATAAGTTAACATGCATAAATAAGTAAACAGGGATTTCTCATCAACTGCAAACTGACCAAGTCCCTTCGTGGTGACGTGCTTATCTTTGAACTTGTCATAGGCTGCGTTTGGGTTGACCACAATCCTCTCCACGCTGTCACTGCAGAGCTCCTCCTGTCAGTGGAAACACCAGGAAACAAAGTCAGATCAAAGTCACAAAGGGCTGTGGAGGCAGCAAACACTTAATCAGCCGTAGCTTACTGTCGGTGTCTCAAAGCTAAAGCCGGACTTGAATTAAGTTGGCAGATAGGTAAGATCTCTCTTGATCATTGCCCGGGAGATGTGCTTTCACAGATACTAAATCATGTGTTTGAGTCTATGGGTTTATTGTCGCACACCAAGGGCAAATACCCTCAGAAATTAAAAGTCATTGAAGCCATAAATCATGGAAATCTGCAGGAGCTTCACGGCCATCATTTGCAGCCGTCTTGGAGAGCACCGGATGATTTCAACATAATTTAGAGGCAAGAGGCAGATGAGCAAAATAAGATATCACAGCCATGCCAAGGCCTGATTGCGTCACCTGAAGAGCAATACCATAAAATGTTTAAAGTCATTATAAAACATACATGAATCATTGTAAAAATATATATACGTGATGTGGCATGAATCCATCATGGTCAAAAAAAGAATTTATGTGAATGAAAAAGGGCAAAACTAAATCTAGAAGCCACTATATTCACATTTCTATATGATGATTCTTTGATTAGTGAATTTGAGGGGGAACACAAGTCTGTCATTTGATCAACATCTCCTCGTGATCAATAATGATGATAGATTTCTAGAGACTATGTGTAGGATTAAAACACCACATAGAGATAGATGACATGAGTTCACACAGAAAAAAAGACAGACCAACACAAACACACAATAACACAGATGCCATGGAGGGGGGAGGAGGATGAGGAGGAAGAGGAGGAGAGTTAGTCAGGCTCTTACCAGCTCCTTGGGTTTCCAAAGAGAGTTAGAGAAAGTAACGGAAGAGCAGAGGGAGAGAAAAAAGTAGAGGGGGAGAAAGAGAGAGAGAGAGACAACACAGATTAATGTGGTTATCACATGCCATGCACACAACAGGAACAGTTGGCCAGGGTCAGGGAAAGATAAGAAAGAAGGCAGTGTTCTGAGAGCTGCTGCTAAAAAAACCCTGGAGACAGTGTGTTCAGACAGCTTGTGATGCCTACAGTTCTTTCTCTCTTCCCCAGTTCACTGTAGTATAATGCCCCATTAACACCAGCCGGCTACTTTCTCCGTCGATGCACTTTAAAATGCAGTGGTACCATATGCTCTCATGTAGAGCACTGTCTGTCTCACAACAAAGGAAAGTCGAAGGGTCTGAAAACCCTTGAGTACAGTCAGGTATACAAAAATCTGTCGGAAATAATTCTTAACAACATGCAGTTCATCCTAAAGTAATCTGCTGGACTGAACTTGTTTTCTGTAGAGTAACATTAGCCCAGGAATAACTATGGCACTAAAACGGCTCTAGTTCACTGAGACTGAATGAATGCAAGTGATAGATAGAACACAAGATTGAAAATGACAAAGAGTCATCTCAACATGGATTAGTCACATCTGATCCTCTTAATAAGATCAGTACTGGTGCAAATACCCATCAGTAGCATCCCTACATAGAATAATGCAGTTTATACTGGGTAAAGTAATGTAAATGTAGCAGGCCTGTAGGATAAATATGAATTCCAACACCATGGCCAAAGCTTATTTTTTGTCTTATAAAATGTTCATGATGAGAGCAAAGTTGAAGATTAGTCTCTGCCTGGATTTTCCCCCCATAGTTACATCAGGATGCTTTGATTCACCAGTAGCTCATTGAACAATAGGACATGTCTCAAAATTAATAACTAAAAGTCTAACAAAGATTGTGACTCAGATTTTATTGTATATCTAAATTTTTATTCTATTTTATCCATCTCACAGTGTGACAGGCAATTACCCAACATGATGTTATCACATCGATATACATTGTACAGCACATTGAGGACGTTTTTGTCATTATTCTATCAGGCGCAAAAGTCATAAACATGTCATGACACCCATCATTCTATTGACTGATATTGACTGACATGACATTTTTTATAGTGATATAATTTTTGACCATGCCACACAGCCCTATATATATCTAAACAGGCATTTAAAGAATAGTTAGTAAGAATAGTGTGATTAGTCAGGAAGCAACTGTTAGAAAACGATGACGGGTTAACAAGGGAAACCTCTAAAACAAACAAACAAACATTTGTCTCTCTGTCAGGAGCCTCAAACTCACACAGACACACACACCGGAGCCTTTACTGCTTTGTCAAAGTGTAGCAAAATGAAAGAGGGAATTAAAGTGCTGCTGAGAACCCATCAACATCATTACGCCTCTGAAGAGTTTGAATGAGGAACACAAATAAGAGGGAAAAGAATCAATCTCCTGCACTTCAAAACAGTCATCAATGAGTTGCAGAGCGGGAAAAAAAAAAAAGAGTCACTCCATTAATCTACTTCTCATTTCATCCCAATCAAGGTAGGAGGAGGTAGGAAAAGTGGATGAGATTTTTTTTTTTTTTTTTTTAAACATGCATAAAAAGCATGGCATTAAGCTCACTGAGAGTAGAATTGAGCCAGTCTTACTTGTACACACTAGGGTTCCGGGAAGGGTGGGGGAGATTCAAAACACAAGGGCAAGGGTACGGGAAGAACGAAGGTGGACACATAGAAGGGAAAATGCCATTAGGATTCAATCAGCTGGTCAGTAAAAAGCCGAGACATGAATAAAGCAAAGACCAGCATCACTTGACTGTTTACAAACTGCTCATTAGCACTGCTTAAAGAACATTACTACCACTAAAACCAGGCGGCTGCTTGGTTACGGTGAGATTAGACAGGAGTCACATAACCTTCATCATTACAGAGTTGTGTCACCTGACTCTTATTTAGATTGTACTCTGTCACTTTGGGAGAAAGGTTTACTTTATTTCCCTTAATCACTTCTGCCCGTTCGCGTAAACGAGCAGATATACTCACTGAAGTGTGGAATAAGAGTGGAACAGTATTTTAAAAGAACTGTTCTATTCAACGAAACATGACCCTGACATAATTTTAGAGAAACTAAAACTTGAAATAACTTGAAAATATTATTTACACAGCTAATGCAGTCTACACAGCCCCGGTAACAAAGATCCTCCTCTGTCAAGATTATAATGTTCATTGTTTTGTTAAAACTGTTTCAGAAGTGCTAAATTAACTGTGTGATGATCATGTGTTCCTATTATTTCCCACACTCCATTTATTACATTTTGCCCAGTTGAATTAACACCTTTTTAACGTATTTTCTGCAAAACTGATCAACATCTCCATGATGATGGGGATTGATGGCAGGACTGTTGAATTAGATTGCATTAGTTTTAGCTGGACTTATCTAATAAACTGACAATTAAGTGTATGACCACTTCCCTACGTCCTGACTTCCTGATGCATTGATGCTAAGTGAATAACTTGTATATAGATGACAGAGAACATATTTAAAATTTCCCCTGCAGAGTTTGTTAGGTCAACACACACTGTTACTATCACTAATAGCAGCTCAGTGATGACATGGGATTACTCGCATGCATTAATACACTAGTGTTGACCTGTGTGCATGTTTACGTGTATTTTTCTCATGACAGACCTAACTCACGTTGACAAAAAGAAAGAAGCCAGTAGATTGTCCAGAATATTACGTGTTAACATTTGTTAGCTAGCTGTGTTAGCTCAGTCTGCAGCGAGTTAGCTCAGTCCGCTCACCCTCACACCCAGAGAGAATAACCCGTCCACGTACCGACTCGAACTGGGCCTGGTCATCCTCGGGAAGGTCTCCGGTCTCGTACACGTCCGGCTCGTTAAAGGCCTGGAGACACAATCGGGTAAACAACACAGCAAAGCATCAGACATGTCTGGTTCGTTGTCGTTAGCCTGGCCAACGCCCCGGCCCGTCCAGCAACACGTATCCAACAAGCTAACCCTTCCTCTTTAGGCGGCTTCTATCACAACACACAACATGACAGGGAAGCTATCAACACTATACAGTTGTTAGTTAGCATATGGAAATACAGATAACACGAACAGAGGCGGTGTTAGCTAGGCTAGCGCTGCCGAGTAGCAACACGGCTAACCTCCCTGCTAGCATTAGCCACTTACAATTCCTGGCAAGTTCGCGTATTTAGGATCAGCCATTGTCAGCGGGAAGCTCTCAAATATCCACCAGAGGAAATGCGGACAAGTTTTAAAAAGGCGTGAGGGGTCGAGGGACCGTGTGGAAGAGCCGGAGGAGCTGAGGAGCTGAGGGGGGGATGAGGCAGCAGAGTCTCCTTCAGCCCGATGTGGTCACCAGCTCGATTTGACAGCGTGGATGTTGGGTTTATGTCAGGGGCGGGCGGGCGGGCGGTGCTGTGTTCGCTTAAAGTCATTGCGAGGGAGCTGGGCGGTCCACCAGCGTGAGCAAAACAAGCATCCCCGTGAATGTGGAGCGTTCATGTGACCAAGACGATATAACTGCACCTTTATGTGGTTGTAGCATCTTTTTCTTTGAGTTTTCATTCAATATATAATTTAATTTCGCTCTGATGGTGTGTTTAACAGATCTGCTCCAATAATAACATCAACGTGTCTTTCTTAACGTGGTTGGATTGTACCAGAGTGGTCACACGGTGGCGCTGACGGCACGAGCAAGCAACTCAACCAATGGGCCAAAGATGGTCGATTAAAATGATGATTCACTCAGTTAGGAAATAATGCCCTCCTCATTTAAAGTGTTACCAAGCCATCTTGTTTATTTCATGTCTCAATTAATAACATTTTTTTAATTTTCTGTTTTATTTTCAGTGTTTTATCAAAGCTTACTTTTTGTTAAGTACTGCACAGAGGAGAAAAGGAATATACAGAGTTATTTTAGTTATTGAAAAAGTACTCTCAAATAAAAATTCTATAATAATGTTTTGCCATACTATACCATTGTAATACAGTGAAAATATGTTTTATTGTAATATGAGCTACATGTCTTATATTGATCATTTAATTACTACAAGCAAAAAGTGTATGAAAATATCTAACATACTGCACAATGTGTATTAGTTAGTCTCAAATACATGCAATGAAATGGCAGCATTGGTAATCTGCTATCAGTCTGGACATGTGTCATCTGCTTTCACTGAACCTTTAAAGAAATCTGCTCTACTTCCTTCCATTGATTTAGTCTGACTCATACTGCTGCCACTAATCACATGATTAGACAACTCATGTATTTTTATTTCTTACCTCAAGGCTACTTCAAGCACAATGGAACTAGTTATCAAAGCCACAAGTTATTACAGGGGGGGAAATCTCAAATAAAAAAAGAAGCTGCAGTGGTAAAACTATAGTAAAATCAAAAGCAATATTTCACAACATTGAGGATACTGGGGTTTATTTCTTGGGTCATGGTTTGTTACATACAGTTGGATTATTTGTCTTTAAGATTTTAACTGCAAATGTATTCATTTTCAGCATAAGCCTTTTATTCTTCATTATTCCAGCCATGTTACCTTGTACAAACTGGTGGATTTATTTTTGTAAGCACGCTCCACCATATTTACACACTTGCTGTTTACTCATCATTATGAATAATACGCCTGTGAACACTTGACATTTACCACACAGGCAAGTCTGATGAAAAACAACTTTAATCCCAGTCAGGTCAGGATAACTTTGAGTTTGATGGGTTATTCTTGTCATCTGTTTTTGCAGGTTTCATAACTTCAGTGCAAGGCTGCATTAATGGAGAGCCCTTTAAATCTCTAGGCAAAAAATAAATGATGAAGCCTTTGGTTCCCACATGACTAGTCAACCATGCAAAACAGCATTGCCATGGCGACCAGTCTGGTGCAGACGTGGAGGAGGAGAAATAATTAAAGATGCTCTTCTCTACTCTCATAACTGCCTGGCCTCAGGAAACCTCTCACCAGATGTTGACAACACTTGCAGATTTTGTGCAAGTTGCAGAATTTGAACCTGGAAGTCTCAGAACTTGCAGGTCGGTGATGGCAGGAATATAAAAAGCAAGAGTCCTTCTCCCTGCTCCTCCTCGGTGCCTCCTCTGCTCTGTGGTGCTGATGAGAGAGGATCTGAGTTGACCACGCCCCCAGTGAGGGAGCAGGGATGACGGGGGGGGGGGAGAGGGCGTGCTCCTCAGGAAGCCTGCAGCCTATCCACTCACGGTGGACTCTACTCCACATTCACAACTCTGCATCTGCTGTCAGCTGCACCCGAGTTTGCTCCTTTTTAAAACAGGAAACACTCTCGGCCGTGCGTTCTTTTGTTTTAGTTTCCTCAATGAATTCCGGCTGCCAGAACTCGTAGTAGTCCATCCTTTCTTCCAAATGCCTCGCCTGCCAGTGTCGCTCTGCCTGTGGGTATAGCCGATGCTTCCTGCCTGCGTCCTGGAGAAGACCACACGGGATTTTTTAAAATAATCTTTTGTAAATTCCTCTTTATATTTTGGAAGCGCATCAACCTTTTTTCTTTCTTCCAATAATGGCTGATGCGAATGCAGAATGCAATATCAAGGTGTTGTGTCGGTTTCGTCCGATGAACCAGTCCGAAAATATCCGAGGAGATAAGTTCATTCCAATATTTCAAGGAGAAGACACTGTCATCCTCGGGGTAAGTTATTTCCATCGATCTTGGTTTTTCCTCCCCATGCAGTCCATAAACGTTAACGCTAGGGGTGTTACACTTTCTCATCTGCCACACACGTTTTAAAAAAAAAATGAAATACTGGCCAGACAGGACCAGGTGGCTTTAAATGCATCTGGATCAAACTAAGTATAGCACTTATCAATATTCTGATCAGCATCAGTCAGGTGTGTGCTGCTGCTGCTTCTTCCCCAAAACCTGTCACTGAGCCATGCAGAGAAAAAGGAGCCTGGACCCAAATGAACAGACACACATCATGTCATGTTTTTAGATGATTTAGCAGCATCATTTTTTTTTTTTTTCATCAATAAATCCCACAATCTTGAATTTTGACAGCATTTCCATAAAAATTAAAGAAGTCAAAAACTCATCAGATGCATCCTGACCCCACCACTGTGCTTTACTAGGATTGTTCTTCTTCTGTGGTATTGATTTGCAGGATTCTCTTGGTTCTGCTGTCTCAGACAATCATGCAGAACTGACTGATGTTGCTGATGGTTCTAACAGACAGCCTCAAACGCACCAGTGCATTTTCAGGTGCTGCAGATATTAACCAGAGTCTTAATTATGCTCCGTGGGTCGCTTCCCTCCTGCGAAATGGATCTGGAAAGCAGCTGAAGATTGCTGTGACTTGCTTTGGAGCAGCAATGTAAATGCAAATGAACCAAAGTATATAATGTTTACCAGCTTGATGAATACACAGACACCAGAGGCTGAGGTTAACAGGTTGATTGCGATCCCTCCGTCTGTGACATTTTGACAAAAGGACTGGCCTGCAGGAGGAAGATTAGAAATTCAGTGATGCAAATGTGCATGTTGCTTAGATGTAAAGCACATCTGGGCTGAGGCTAACACACACACACACACACACAGCTGCTTACACAAACATATATACATGAATGGACATATGCATTTGAAACATGCACACATATGTGAGTTTCGCACCCATCACACAGCTGCTGTTCACACATGCACACTCATTCACACACAGAGAGAGAGAGAGAGAGAGAGAGAGAGAGAGAGAGAGAGAGAGAGAGAGAGAGAGAGAGAGAGAGAGAGAGATCCACACCCATTCGGCCTGGGGCTTGACTTCCAGTGATGATAAAGATGGCAGGAAAATCCCCATCGGCCCACTGTGGTGTTAGACACCTTCCATTCACACACAAATACACACACATTGAAATGCAGGACCTTGCCCGGGTAGATATCCCCATGTGCCTGTCTTGTATATGCCGGCTGCATATAACAGCAGGATGTCTTCCACAAACAGATTGAATTGTCATTATCACATTATTTTGATGCTCTTTGAGGATGGCAGGTTGACATTACAGCAGCTTGAAATCATTCTTTCTCACATCAATCCTGGCAACTGTGTTTACTGTTAATGCAATCTGGTCGTTGTTGTTGAAGACAGCGACATTCAAATGGTAACTAGACTATTAAATTATTGAAACTAGTGTATCTTAGTTTAAAATATAACAGAATATCTCCATCTCTTCCTCAAATAATGTATTTGATGCCACTTTTGTTTTATCCAGGTTATACTGGAAATGCACACTTCGCATTTACCTACAGATGAAGAGATTTCAACGGAAATTAAATCGTATTACCCAACTGGGGGATCTGTGATCTGCCACTATAAAAAAAAACATAATCACTGCTCCGCTGTTGTTCCCTACCAACACTTGTATGGCAGCAGGAGCCTTCAAAACTGATAATGTCTGGAAACAAAAGCGTGCAGCTCTGTACTTATATACCCAGTTATGCACTAATTGCCCCCCCGTTTCCTTCTATTCAGATGAATGCAATCACAAAAAGCCTGCACGCTTTTTCATCTTTGTGAACGTAATTACTTCGGAGGCCTGTAGGATGTGATTGGCTTTTAGGTGTGCAAATGTATTCCAAGTGCGTGTTTTCCTTCTGTTGTAGCTCTGGCATTCTCTTAGACAACAAAGTCTCCCGAGAGTTGAGATTCTGGCGAGCAGGCGTGTAGAAACAAGCAAGTGCTCACATTCTGACCATTGATAAAAACTCTTTGGACCTGGGCAGCGCTGATGGGCCCACATTTGTCTGCCCGAGGAGGACTCCTTCTCCTTCAGATCTTGTTGACAGAGGCAGTGATTTGTGCTGTTGAGTGATGGCTCGACTGCACCTGGGCAGCAGGCGGGAGGAGACTTGGGGAGATTAAAGATGGAGGGAAATGGTGTGTTGATGTGTTCTGAATTGATGAAGGAAAGTTTTTGGGTGATGGCTGACTGGAGACACGTGTGGTGCGTTTATACCAGAGTGAAAAACGGAAGGCTTGGATGTGAATTTTGACGACTTGAACTTGTTGCACTTGAAGTTGTCACAGCAGCTATTGATATTGATGTGAGCATCTGCCAATATTAAATCCATCCATTATCTTTACCGCTTATCCTTTGAGGGTTGCGGGGGAGTTGGAGCCAATCCCAACATACAGAGACAAACAACCATTTACTCTCACATTCACACATATGGTAGATTTAAAGTCTCCAATTAACCCTAATCTGCATGTCTTTGGTCTGTGGGAATGAGCCGGAGTACGTGGAGAAAACCCTCAAAGACACAAGGAGAACATATACAAACTCCACACAAAAAGACCCCGGCAGAATCTGCATTCAAACCCTGAACCTTCTTGCAGTGAGAAGACAGTGCTCCACTGTGCCGCCATTAAATAAAATAAAATAAATGCTAAAATAAATAAAACCTGAACACACAAAATGTGTGAATTAGACATTAGCACCTGAAGAGCGATAATCAGCACCAGCAGCGACATGCTAATTGTGATTGAAATGCAGTTGTTATGTATTCTAACAAGGATCATTTACACTTAAGTGGGAATATGTAACATTTGCTGAACTGTGACCATTGTCACTATAAACGACAACAACAGGATGATGGTTGATTGACTTGCCTCGATTACCCAGGTCTGATAGTCAGTCACTTAACAGACATTCTCAATAGTTCATGTTTGACATGCTTAAACACAATGTAACATTGGATTGGTGGACATATTCCATTATTTCGTATGGTTTTGCGTAACAAACAGCACAAATTGCAAACAGTGGCAGACAGTTGCCGGTTTGAATCCAAACACAGAGGAACATTCGCATTCTTCGGGGGTGTCACACCGTGTTTATGTTTTCAGGTTTCCACACTCCTGGGGAAAACATTTGGCTCTTCAGCTGCCAAATCCTCCACTCGTGTGTTGAGCAGCTGGATTACGAACCCAAGTCGGTCCTTCTGTTGTGGGCAGGTAGCAAACAGTGGGATTGTCGGAGCGTTTTGTTCGCTGCCTTTCTGCAGCAGGAAATGAGGCTGATGAGAGCAATGAGACCTGAATACAAACAATAAAGTTGTGGACTATAAAAACCACAGCAATGAGATAAAAGATGATAAAAAACCTCCATTGTAACTGAGCAGAACTACAGAGAAGGGTGATGATCATTTCAATCAGTAGAGACTTAATGATAAAGAGTAAATTAGAACTAAAATAGGATTTATTGTGAACAAAGAAAATAGTCTTTGGCATTTTGACTCCGGCAGGAAACAGTCTTCCTCCTGGAACTTATACACTGGTGGTGATGATGAGGGATGGAGCTCGGAGCTGGGACGTCTCATGAAATGCCTCTGGTTGGACGGTTGAATGGAGATGACCTGTTATCCAGAGTTGAGGTGGTGCAGGGGAGGTGGTGGGTGGCTCAGAAATCGCAGTGCTGAACTGACAGCCGAATCACAGGAGAGAGAGATTTTAAATGCTGACAGCTCAAGGGTGATTGGCTCAAGGCGAGCGTGTCAGGTTATGATTGGGTGACTAGATAGAATGGGCTGGTGGAGCCCGGAGATAGCAGGAACTGTGCGTGTGATCCGACCAAAATCAGCAGATATAAGCAGGTTTTTTAAACTTGGGTAAACACGCTCAAAAAGGCGATTGACACCTTTCCCATTGCCAGCAGAGGAATTTTCCGTTCCGCCCGGTGCTTGATTTCAACGGTACAAATGCACCGACAACTGCGGCACTCTCTCACCTCACTGTCTAGCGAAATTATTGCTTTCGCCCAGGTGTCATGTTTCTGTCATTGCCGATCGGAGCAAGACAAAAGCCAGATGTTAGTGGGTGCTTTGCCCAGTGGAAAAGGGGCTTTAGGAGGAATGTACAAGAAGAACAAACGTTCTCTAAGCTTCATGTTCCTTAATTTACACCAGAATTAGCAGGGGTATACACTGTTTTTTTTAAACGTGGGTAAACCTGGTAAAAAAGCCCAACTCCTTTGGTTGGATGCTGATTGTCTCCTTTCCTATTGTAGACAAAGGGAAGATGTTGGTGGGAATTAATGGGTTTCAATATGAAAATGAATATGAATATCATCGATTAGTTTTTAACTCGGGGGGGATCAGGCATGAACGTCATAACAAAGAACTCAACTCAGTTTTTACTATTTGACTCTTACTTACAATGCATTTCATAGCGAGGACTTAGGAATCGACTGGAGCTTAAAGATTTCCTATATGCTCCGTCCACTTGACACCGGCAGTGAGGAATAAGCATCCATTCTGGAGCAGCAGTGGAACAGTAGCACAATCGCCAGAGTACCGAGCAGAATCACACCCCTGAACCCAGTGCAGCAAATGTTTCATCATAAAAGAAACACATTTGTATCAGAATGAAACACAGAACCTGGAAAAAGCTTTTGCTGCACATCCACAAGCCACTTTTCCCTGCATCTCTTTGTGTTTGACCTGTGTGACAGAGAAAATGAGTGTTTTTATTATCATCACATTCTCATCTCTTCTTTCTTTCTTCTTTTCCTCTGACGTGCTTGACCACCTGTGGAGCCCCCGCAGCAGTCTGTAGCTCTGTGACAGTAATAACCGTACTCAGGCTGCACTGCACCGGGGCATGGCCTTTCTGTTTGTTCCACAGCAGATTGACACAGCTGTCTCTAGTATTTCACTGTCTGCAATAATGCAGCGTCACAGGGTCCAGATTGTCCCCCCTAATCTTCTGGCAGGCAAAAAAGGACTGCCACGATGAATCACGCTTTGAATTCAGTGAATAAATAAATGATTGCAGCTGCCTCGGAGAGCAGCAAGATATGGAATTTTTGTTCTGCTAGCAGGCGAAGACATATAGATGCCCCATGCATGTGCCATAAGAGCTGTACACAGGCTATAGGCTTATTCAAAATAGATGGGATGCATTATGCATCATACCAGTGGCAGTGTGTGACGATAAAATATGAGTTAGGAGTCTGTTTGAAAGGACTGTCATTCAAACCTGTGCTTGTTTGTCTTCTTTTATTACTCCTAAGCTGCAAGAGCTTTAAGAGCCGTGCTGGTGCTGAAGAGGATAAACGGCATAATATTCATTGCCTTTTGTTCAAAATTAAATAATTTTATGCTTCATTTGCTGCCGTTGTTGTAAACCCTTGTGATTATTTTTAGCGCCATGCTTAGGCTGTGTGTAACTTGAAGGAGTAACTGACAATGACACAACTTGGTAACACAGATTTTTAAATCCTTCTTCATTCCTTTGCACAAATGTCTTAGGTCTTGTCTACATGACTACTTTTTTTTATATTTCTCCTCCATTACGAAAGTCCACATGACCTTCGTTTTACAAAATATCTCAGTCTAGACGGCAACACAAAAACAAGCATGCCAGACTACTAGGTGGTATTAAAGTCTAAAAAAACACACCGTCAAATTACTGCCATTTATGTTGTGGTTTTCTGGTGCATGCTTATTTGTGCGTTCATGTGGTGTCAGTTGGAACAATTCGGAAAGTCAGCAAAAATGTTGGCACACAAGTTGCTGCCATCATCACTTGTAGATCAATTACTATAAATTCACAATCAATCTGCTTTAAATAGTAGTCGACTCTCAACACCATACTGTTTACCCATGAGTAACATTTTTGTGATGTGTGCACGTTGTTACACAAATATTGGAAGGTATTGTCTAAATTCCTAAAACAGATAAACACGACACATTTTGTATACTTCATTAGTGGTTTTCCCGCATTCCGACTTCAAAGCACGTGACCACACCGAAGACCAGAGTGGGACCTTCCGAGGAGCATGTGTGTAATAAATGTGTCATTACAAAAAGCAACGGTGGGCAATGCGCAAAATGAGCTGTGATGTCATCATTTCCCATGCAAGCGCTCCATTTTACGTGCACATTCGAAATACAAACTGGAAGTTCTTGAAAATCTGCACTTTGAAAGGCTTTTTGTTCAAATCTTCATTTCTACGGACCAGTGGCCCAAACGCAGATGAAAAAGTTTGTTGCTAAATATCTGCACTAGTGTGAACAGGGCCTAAGAGAAAAGCCTTTATAGTGGAATTGCTCCACAGTGTCTCTTAAACTGTAGGTCATTGTGTGGCTGAGTCTTTTGGTCCCTTTCATCATTAGCCATTACCTTCCAAGATGAGAGGTAGATTTTAATCAACCTGTGTCCCAGAGCAACGTCAGGCTGATTTAGTTCTAGACCAAAACATAAAAACAAAAAAAAAGCATCTTCTCGTTACCCAAACAGTCAGTTATACTCCACCTCAGGGTATATGTGAGTGGCTGTGTTAACTCTAGATTATAAACCTCATTACATCAAGTCCCTAACCCCTACATTGACCTCCCTGTCAAAGTCATGAACGACTGTTAGATTTTTTGGCTTGAGCCCTAAAGTGAAGACCTTCAACTTGTTTGCGATGAGATTGGTCCCTTCACCAACGTTACTGACCCCACTTGAAATGTGCACATTAAAGAACTATTGATTCTCTATTTTCTGCACGCCCTTTACAATCCTATGGATTACCTCTCTCTGGCTGCTGCTCCCCTGTGTGCTTACAAGTCCTCTATAGAATCCTGTGTCGTTGAAGGTGGCTGTATATTCACAGCTGTGAAATACACCCTGTTTACATATTTAGGAAGAATGAAGGATTAGAGCAGCCTTTTCAAAAGGCTTTAAATTCTCCTTGTGAGATTTACGAGTATGAGATTGTATGCCGGGCTATTGTTGTAGGCACGCAAAATAGTTTAAAATATTAACCAATTAGTCATCAATGGCCACTTAGTTTCTCAGATGTCTGCCTGATTTATAATGGGGCTGCGGCAAATTCTCCTATCGTGCAAAGCTGAGGGATCATCCTCTATTCTTCTTCTATCCCTTTCTTGATTAGACACTACAGGAAAATAGGAACGGAAAGCAGCTGCTGTAAAAACAAATTGTTGACAGTGCATGTCGGGCGCCGCATAAAGTCATCTATACCTGTCTCGTACGTTTCGTTATTTATAGTTCTGCTGGAGCTGTTTGTCCTCAAGAATATTTCTTTACAATGACCATAACTGTCTGCAACCCAAACAGAATCCGAAATAGAGGTACAAGGGGCTCACCTGCTCCTCCCTGCACCCCTGCGCACTCTTTAGTCCTCTAATTCTATCACTGCTGTGCACATACCCTATCCAATTAGCTGGTGTAATGGGATTGCTGTGTAGGGTCAGGATCTGCACTCATCACGTCAGAAGCCCCCATCTGAGCTCTTCCTCAAAATGGGCTTCACTTTATTTTTCTCTGTCTGGCTGTATTTCACGGCGTAATGATCCCGCCACTCCTGTCCTCATGACTCAGCAGTACTTTTGGGAAGATGTGAAAGAAGAAGCTAAGACATGTCTGTCATCTCATTAAGTTGAGGAGACGCTCAGAATGTTTTAATGTGTCAAGTGGGGGAAGCTCTCGTCAGTCAGGTTTCTAAATATCGGGGGCTCATGTGAAGTTGTAGAAGTTTACGTCGTGTCAGAGGACAGATTTCGCGTGGGGCACAGGGGGGTCCAGACCCCCCATCCTAAGATTAATGGAGAGTTATCCCCCCTTAGCATTTCAAAGATGACTGTATAGGTTAACATAGTGTAATAATATCTCTTGACAGCACTTTTGAAAGACCGAACCTCCCTCTCATTCGCCTCAGAGCGATGCGATGTCAGTGGTTTCTTTGTCATCTCGCAGCTCCACAATAGTTAAATATAAAGGATGTGTCAGACACATTGCTTTAATTTTATCACTTATTGGAATAAAACAGAATCTGTCCTCCTTAGTAATTGCACTTGACAAATTTCTCTTTTTATTGCCCCCCCCCCCCAATAATGTGATCAAATGAGAGAAAAATATCTGCCCCTGGTGCCTGTGAGATGTGAGTCCACACAAAATAATTATTTCTGCTTTATTTTAAGAGAAAATTTGATATTCTCTTTACGTCTAACTCAGTTCTCTTTCACACCTACCTTTTAATGTCACGACCTTTAGATCTCTGAGTTTAGTTCGAACTTAAGTGACAGGTGTGAAAACTGCGTTGGACCATCCTCTCCTGTGTGACGCGTGCTTTCCCACACTTCCTGCTTCTGACAACTCACACCCTGCAAACATGGCTACCACCATGCTAGGTGACAGCCCTGTTTCTAAATGCTAACGGTACAACAGCCGCCATGCTAAGTGTCATCCCTGTGCCCTATGCTATCGTGCAGACAGCCGTCATGCTAGATGACTGCCTTGCCTCCTTATGCTAACGGGGGAGGAACAGCCTGTGGGGGAACCTTTGCATCTCTTTCGACCCATAAGTATCTGTAGTAATACCACCATGTTATTACAGTGCCAACGGAATTAACAAAACGGACCATGTCATTAATTTTCTCCAATCAAATGGAAAGAATTCTAGTCGCCAAGCTGACAACACGCTGTCGTCAGATGCACTCCCGTCTACAAACCAATCAATGTCAAGTATAGGTAGACACAGCCTACTTAGGTGATAGAACATTAGTGTATGTCATACAAAATTCTGTTGACTAAACGGAAGCCAAACCTAACTGGAGCTAATTTAAACAAACCTCGGTCTGGACCTAATTCAGGTGTGAAAACGCTCTTAACCTCTGGAGAACCTCCTCTACCAGCAATCCAAACCAACAAGTGCTGCCAGCCCTTCCTCTAACTATTTCCCCAGATATTAATATTACACTGACACCAATTTAGTCAGCAGCCACACTCAACAGGATACGCTGCCAGTTCCTTCGGCTCATCTTTATTTTTACTCAGGCTCATCTTTATTTTTACACAGCATGCATGTGTGCCAGGGTTAGATAAGCTTGTGCCAGTTCGTCAATACTTTCTGTGTCCATCTCTCTCATTTTACAACAGAAGTGGGCTGTGAGTACGAGGCTTAAAGCTCCAGGGAGCGTTAATGGAGCATCCTCTCCTCATTAGCCACGGCCCTGCCCAGGATGCTGCCCGGCCCTCATGTCGGCCGTCGGCATCTGTGGGCAGTGCATCGTAACCAGCCGCACATGCTTACACACGTGTGGGCACATGGCAAGACCCCAAGCAGTTGGCTCTATATTAGACAGCTATAAGTACAGGGAGGAAATCCCAAGCAGAGCAAAAGAGCATCCCTGCCCTATGCATGCCCAGTACTCCTGTTTCCTTCAATTAATCACAGTTGACTTTATCGAATTGTCACTTGAGAACATTGACGTCTACTCTGGGTTGCTGCTTTTTAGCCTATTTCTCAGCGGGGCCACGCTTTCATGCACATTCTGCTTTTGCTGCTTTTGATCTAGGTTAATCAAATTTCCCATGATTTGAGTATTTTATTCAAACTACATTACAAAAGAGAGACTTAGGGATCTTGGCAGACGTCAGTTTCAAGGTTTCTGTTTTCATCTTTTCATGGAACCAATCCTGCACCTTTAAAAAACACTTCTCCAGGCGACAGCACCATTAAGCTGTGTCTGTGGCTCCCAGTACGAACATTGATAATCACGACACACTAATTTCTTCTCTCTTCTACTCAATCTCTTCCCCCTCTCTCTGAGTCTCTAATTAATATATTTTTTTATATTCTATTTTTCAAATTACCTCTCTGCATGGCTCCGTCATTAGTTGCAGCTGAATTACAAAAAGAATCCCTGTAACCACGTTGTTGACTTTTACTGTATATTTAAATAATGTCCTGCTAATCCCCCGATTGCTTTATATCCCAGCCAGCTATTCCCCTATAGCTCCTCTGGGTTTAATAATTGCTGCCAGTGTGCCCAAGTTGATAGAAATATACTTCTACAGCGGCTTCCAGACCCTTTTATGGTTCAATTTATAATTCATTCTTTGCTACATGAGGTCATGAGCAGAGCTTATAGTGGTGCGATGCATTTTTGTTGGCATAGTTGGTGGATTACTGTCTGTGTCTTCCTCTGGCACTTGTGCTTTTTGAGGATCAGTCAGAGTGTTGAGTCTCCGGATCCAGATTTAATTGGAACTGTGGACCAGGATCACTGGAAATCTCATTTCAATTTGGCACAGGGTTAGGGATGTATACGGACGCTGCATTAAAAGTTCCTTGCATTAACATTTCATCCGAGTATTACGTCTCGACTAAACTCAGTCGGCATAGTTGGCTCACAGGTTTATGCAGTAATTAAATTACTGGTGTAGAGATCGATGGCTTCTCTCTCAAAACGAGTGGGGCCTCGTTTTGAGGAATATCATCATTTTCTTTTCATAAATGCAACATTTTTAATAAGCAAACCTGCAGATACAATTATATTTGTGACATGATGTATTGCCTATTCCAACTTAATGTTGATTGGTTTCCTTTACACATTCAGAGCTATATTAGTACCTAGGCATGATGCAAGGTAAGCTTGCTGCCTGAAAAACAAGATTGTTTCCAACGTGAAATACTAAACGTGTTTGGCTTTTAACCCAGACAAGGCTGCTGTCAGAGGTAATCTTGCATCCTGTGTGAATTAATTATGACTGGATTTACTTATACATGGGTCGAGCTGAAAGCACGTGGCTGTGGGCTGAAATGGAGATAACAACTGCGAATCTGCAAGACCTCCGATATTTCCTTTGAAATCAAATATTCCCTTTGAGGACGGCTAACAGCTGGGCTCTCAGACTGTCTACGGTTCTCATCGAAGCTCTCCACCGCAGGTTGAGGTCGCTGCTCCCAATTCGTATTCAACAACTCGTTTGCTTTCTCAGGGTGAATTTCTATTTTTTTGCGTATTTCTAGAAATCCATAGTATAAATACCTGGGAGGCATGTTAAGGCTGGAGACCCAATCAAACATGACATTGCAGGCGAGCACTGGAACAAACTGTCACTGTACATGATGAGGTGTCTTGACAAGTGTTTCCTTGTCCTCTTCTTGTCATTTCCCTCCCCCCTTTTATTCTCACTATCTCTCTGAAGAACTGAATATACATTAGCAGTCTATTTGAGCTGGTAACAATTGTCTTTGTGCTTTACTCTTGGAGGATGTTCTGAGCTCTCCTGGGCGTATACATGTATTCAGTAGAGCCTGATATTATGTCAAATTTTGCGATACTAGTGAAGGTATATTGATAATTGTCCATGGACAATTTGGGAAATACCTTTTTTGGCAAGAGGGAGTTGAAAAAATGATACTACTTTCATGTATATTAGTCCATGTAGGTTTATTTAACCTAGCACAAAGTCTTTAAACATGTAGCAGGTTGTTTGGCCGCCTGACACCTTCAGGACCAAGAAAGAGTGAACGCCTGTAAAACAACAATTTATCTTTCAAACACTTTAGTTATTGTGCACATTAAACAAATTAGATGGGATGTATTAGCCACAGACTCAATATAAAGATGGAAAACAGGACAGCTCCCCAAAAATGAAGCCAAAGCATCTTGATGGCTGGCTACAGAAAAGGTCATAAGTTCCGCCTCCTCCATGGTAGTGGATGGGAACCTAGAAAGTTAAAGTTCAATAAATAGACTATTATTAAATGTTTTGGGTTTTTTTTTTAGCTCACACTGATGTTTGTTCAAGCGTTCATGTTGTAATTTGGTAATTTGCTGTAAAAACGGGGTAAAGCATGATGATTGACAGGTCAGACTGACTCAGGATTGGTCAGGCGTGCGTATCGGCAGGACCGTAACTCCAGATGTGCCAGATGTGCAGATGGTGCTGTTCGTATCTGGGATATTTTGGCTTTATTTCTGGATAATGGGAGGAATTGGAGACATGCTGTTCATCTTTATAAACAGAGTATGGTATTAAAGTCAGCTTTGGAGATGCTAGTGGCAGGATTGAGTGTTGTTCAGACGAAGAAGGTTTAATACCCAGCTGTAAAAGACAGGAAGGTCGAGCACTTCTGGAGTGGTGTCATTTTACAGGCGCACTTAGAGACTAAGCATGTTTATCGCTGTGTTTTCTCCACGTGTGTCTATTATATCTGGCTCAGTTGAGCTGTCATGGTTTTCATCATCCTGAACTATGTGGATCTAAATCTCTTGATTTCTCACTCTCCTGTTGTTCATCGTGCGGTTGCGGCTTTTTTTCTGAAACTCCATGAACAAAACTCGATATTCAATTCCCTCAGTTCTCCACTCCTCCTCTCCCCCCTCACTCATCCTTATGAATTATGCAAAGCATTTCACTTTGATGGGGGGACTAATTGCTCCACTTCTGTGTGTGGCTCTTAAATGAAGAACTTGACACAGGACAATAAATGACATTATTAGATGGGCAATGTAATGTTTGGTGGTTTGCTTCCCTTAAGTGAGGGATTAAGGAACATGCTACAAAAACTGCGGTGATAAGTACAAGCTATAGCTGCAGGACAGCTCAAAATATGAACCACCATCATTGGATCTCGGCATTAAATCTTCTCTGCTGTATATGTGAGGCACAGGGAGCTGCTCTGCCCTCGAGGCTCTGTGCCCGTCCACTCTGCTTAGACTTGTCAGTAGCGTGAATTAGGAAATACAGTAATGTTTGGTAATATTGTATGACTGGAGGTTTTGCACTTGTGAGGGGTTTTCTGTTGTCGGGAGAGCCGCTAATGATGCTGTTATCTGGGGCTCGAAGGCTGATTAGCTTGACGGCTGGAGCAGACATTGGCAGCCTGATCTCCTCCTTCCCACTGTGCTTGCATGTTGACTTGTGTGTGTGTGTGTGAGACTTGATGAGTGTGTGTGGGGGGGGGGGCTGACAGAGCCCATGACACACACACACACACACACACACACGTGCAACCACAGGCTCTCGTACACAGACTCTGATAAGACAAAATAGGGCCCCTCCTCCTCCTCCTCCTCCTCCTCTTCCTCCTCTGACAGAGTCGAGCTTACACACCAACGCCAACTGAACCACTGCAAACGAGCCACGGAGCAAAAAAAGTGAGCAGCTGCCTGCCAGCCTGACAGTCAGAGACCACCACTGTGTAGGAGGAGCACATGCCTAATCTTCTTATCACGTCATCCAACTCTGTCGTTTAAACATTTAGCTATATTTCTCCTGGTTAGCGAGGGGGACGCCTAAAGAATTAAGAATATACAAATTCTGAATGGAAGCTTGTGTTTTTGTGCACGTGTTTGTGTGAGACAGAGAGAGAGAGAGTGTGTGTGTGTGTGTGTGTGTGTGTGTTATTCCGGCTCAGCAAGTATTGGCATTCAACAAATATTCACCATATGCAGAGGGTGTTGTTTTCTGTGTTTGCCATTTCTTGCAGACGTTTGAGACAGTCCTCATCGTAACAACGCAGCCATGGTCCATAGCTCAGCCACTGAAAAGACACTTTGCTGTGTGGCCGTGTGAATGAGGCCTGTCGTCTGCTGGAAGCAGAGGTGGATGTAGCATGAGGTAATGACACTGCTGTGAAACCTCACTGGGAGGAAAATGGTGTGACTTTGACTCAGGAGACTGATGCCGTCAGTGTTGGTTTTGTAACCTTCACATTACCCATAATCTCTCCCTTGACCTTAAAGATGCCTTGTAAAGTTTACCTGGAAACAAAATTAGGATTTACTGTTACTCTTAGCAAATATATCATGCATTTCCTTTATGCCTTAAAATAAAAAAAAAGTAGTTTAAGTTGCATAAACCTAAACAGGTCTCAGCCTTGTGTCAATCGGTCAGTCTGCCCGTCCACCACCTTAGTATCTCAGCAACTAATAGATTAGATAAAGATTAAGTTTTGAATTGATTTTGGATTTAATTTCCATGATGAATATGACGATGACTTCTGAATTACACGATAAATGTTGATAGCCTCTGAACTCATCATTCAGATCTATCATCTGGTGAAGATTGTGATTTTTCCAATACTTTGGTTTTTGATGAAATACCTTCCAAACTTATTATATCCCGTTGTCATCCTAGCATTGATGTATAAATGCTTGTACTTGTTCTAGTTCAGAATACTACTCCTACTACGACTCCTACTACAACTCCTACTACTGCAACTACTGCTACCACTACAATAACAAAAATGCTTCACAGACAAAGAAACAAGAAAATACATAGTGCAATCACTAATTTAACCAAGCGATAATGAATAAAACGTCTAATTTAAAGCCATTTAATAAAAATGCATTTTTAAAGACAACTCATTGGCACCTTCATGGCAAGTTAATGTTTGCATACAGACATAAGCACAATATTTAAATCAGTGTGCACAGAGGGCTTAGCATGGATCTCACAGAAACATACTATGTTTCTGTGAGATCCATGCTAAGCCCTCTGGTTAGAGAGAGAGATCTCTTTGGTCCCCAGGGTCTGAAACCCACCAACAGACCCACATCTAAATTCCAACCCTGCTGCTGCAGCCCTTCATCCCTCTCTTCTTTTCATTTTCCTTGCTTTTGTTAACTCATTTTCTGGCCTTCACTCGATTGTTTCTCCTGTGGTCTGTTGTCCACTTCCCTCGCTTGTCATCTTTTGATCTGGATTGCATTTCGCTCCCTCAGTCTCTCCTTTTTGGTTCTTTTAATGCGGACTGTCTTGATCTCTTTACCGCCATCACTTCTCCTCACTGCTGCTTTCGCCTTTGTGTTGGATTTCTTCAGCTTGGTCTTGTTTTCCCGTCTATTTCTTACCCACAACCAATGATGATGTTGATTATTGTGGTTTTTAATTCTCCGTCTCTCTCTGTCAGCCTCTTGGTCTCTCTGGCTGTTGCTGCCTGCGAGCCTTTGCCTCTTTGTCTCCTGGCAGCAGATTGCAGGCTGGACAGGAGATGTGGGTGTTTGACATTACGCACACAGAGCTGAGGGCCATGAACAATGTCAGCATGCACAAACATAATTGGATGTATTATTTGGACACATGCGCATGCAGACAC